>NW_026606660.1:8210000-9410000 GCF_029890125.1 Rhinichthys klamathensis goyatoka
CATCCAAACAGGCTCAAGTATTTGGTGCCTAAGCATAGAGGTATGTTACCCGAGGGTCTATCCCATGAATCAGTAATGTGGTCCTAATCAGCCTCGAACGAGACATGACATCATGGTCCCTAAGATCCCTCATGTGGAGGTTACCCAAACAGGCTTCCCGTTCCTCTCTAGCCGAGTGACGTAACGCCACAGTTTCTATGCAACACGACGGTTGTGTGATGTTGTGTGGCATGTGATCATCTTTTGGCAGTTTGATGCGATTACCATTTTTTTTTACTCCCTGAAAAACAAAGAAATGTATAAACATTTTGTGCCTTGCAGTTGCTACATTTTGTTAAACACTGCTTCACCCCATTGTGTGTCCTGCGATCGGTGAGAAAGCAGACGTGTGGCAAGGCTGATAATGACGAATGGGCATCTGTAAATATGTGAACTGTACGTTCAAACCTTGGTGTATAATGATGTCATATTACTTCATGTTCGTGTTACTGTTTGTGTTACGTGACGTGGATAAATAGCTACTGTTAGACTGCATGGTGAACTATGTACAAGAAAACTTCCATAAATAAACATAATTTAATGACTTTGTCACACACGCCGTTCTTTTCACACAGAATAAGTGACCGGGGCGACCTGTCGCACTTTTTACTGCAGGGAATATTTCTAAAATCAGATTAACTATAAGATTAAAGTATTAACTGATGATTTTTACTCTTATTGCCCAGCAAAACATATACAGTTCATTGAACACATATTGACATATTTGCTTCTATAGCGGGGCATGTTGTCACACTGTATGGGGTAAGTTGTCACAATGTGAACCTGCTATTTATTGACAGTTTATTTGATATGGAGACCTAATTTGAATCAAGTTAAAACAAAAGTCTTCGGCATCATTTCGGCATTTAAAATGTATTAAATCCTAGCAATATTTATTATTACTTTATGTAGTAAAATTTAAATAAAACATTACAAACTACTTAAGGTAAATCTCATAAAAACAAAATTCAAGTGCAAAACCAAACAATTTTGGCTCAGAAATGATAATTAATAAACTGCATAAAATTACAAAATTTAACAAATATAAATGTGACAACCTGACATTTATGAAAAATAACACCATCTTGGACACTCATTTTTATTATACATACCATTTAAAAGTTTGGGCTCGGTAAGATTTTGTAATGTTTCTAAGAGAAGTCTCCTATGCTTCTCAAGAATGCCTTTGTTTGATTAAAAATATGGTGATATTGTGAAATATTACTACAATTTAAAAGAGACATTTTCTATTTTAATATATTTTTAAATGTGATTTATTCCTGTGATGGCAAAGCTGTATTTCCAGCATCATTACTCATTCAGTGTCACATGATCCTTCAGGAATCATTCTAATATGCCAATTTACTGCTCAAGAAACATTTCTTATTATTATCAATGTTGAAACAGTTGTGCTGCTTAAAATTTTTTTTTTTCAGGATGAATAGTACATATTAAAAAGAACAGTATTTATTTGAAATAGAAATCGTTTGATAGAAATGTCTCTTTTGATCAACTTAATGCGTCCTGGCTACATAAAAGTATTGATTTCTTAAAAAAAAATAAAAAAAATCTTACGGACCACTAACTTTGGAACAGTAGTGCATATTTGACTCGTTTTACTGTATGTCAATGTGATAAATAAAATAACCCCTGTGACAACTTGCCCCAGTTTATGAAATACCGATTCATGCACATTAAGCATGCAGCTATACGTCTCAAACTCTTTTAACACAGCGTCAGTTTTAAAGCCGAGTCTGAGCGTTCACTCAGACGTCAGCCGGTTATTTTTGTGGCTAATATGCTGTTTACAGGAAGTCCTGATGACTCTGAAGATTGCGTGATGGGCCCTCAGAGATTCAGATATACAGTGCCATCGGAACCTGTGGAACTCTTCGACAGCCAATCAAGCGCTCTCCTGATTGCGCCGCCGCCGCGGCCTGATGATAAGCTCTCTCCGTAATCGCCCATCGGCTCCTGCAGGATTGCGTGTTTGTTGATGATGAGTGCACGCTTGCACCGGAACAAAATCAGTCGGTGGGAATGAAAGACTCGTGGAAGATGAGAAATCGGCGCGCCTCTGGTTCCTTATAAAACGGAGTAGCCTACATGTATCTCACCAAACCTGTCATGTTTCACCCCAAAAATCAACACATTTTCATGACAATTAAGCCCATTTCTCTAGACTAGAGAACACTGATCTTTTGTGTTTGCACTCATTTATTGTTGAAAGCAGCAAACATGAAAAAAGACTTAATAAGAACTAAATAAATGCTAAAATTGCACATATGCGATGAAAACCAGACATTATAAAACTGACTGACCTCTTTAAATCCCACAGACTCACAATAAAGATTCCCTGTGTTCGTCCATGCCGGATCCACATTACATTTGAGCGGGAAAGTCACGTTAATATTTAAAATAAGGTTTTTGGCATTGGGCGATGGCATTGATAAATTAGGATGGAAATGAATTCTTACACTGTCTTCAAAACACTGCATGGTGAACAAATTATTCCCCCTTTTGCAATTAACAGGACATTTTTGTATGAAATGGAAATGGCTTTAAAGGTAGTAAAGGTCATGTGTATCGAACCATGGTGGCTTTGCAATTACAGCCAGTCAGAATGTTGATTTGGAGGCTTTGCCCAGGCATAGATGGAAAAATTAATAAGTTGAAGTCTCTTTGTTGAAAAGATCGCTGTTGATTATATGACATTATGTGACAAAGAAGACAAGTTGCGGGTGATTTTTTCCACATGAGTTTAAGTGGGATAAAAGAACTGGAGGACAACCTTCAAATGTCAGAAATGCCTTTTTAGTTTGGTGGACATGAACTGAAAACTTCATGCTCACTTTTGATACCAGCTGCTCGAAACATGCACGTTTTTGCATTCGTAAAGATGCGCATGCGGGTTTACTGATGTCAAATTCACACATTTAAATTCAGCCAGTTATCTTCATCTTTTGTATTCTTTTTTAAAGCAAACGTCAATGCAAACAAGCACGGGTGTCATTGGAGGCTCATGGGTTTCAGGCTCAACGGTGGACGGAAGGTTTGATGTGAAGACGCCATATTAAATGTGGCATGTCACTATAACACAGAGTTCTATATCTTGACAGGATGTCTATACATCACTAGCTTTTATGTTTCAAAGTAATGATAGGCCTTTGAAAGACAGTGTGAAAAGCATCAGCGCTGCCCAGAGAACGCTAGTCAGATCTGTGAAGCTGCCAAGAAGCGTTTATAGTGAATGAAATGACCTTGTTCTCTTTATTTCTTTATTGTAAGTATCGGACCAGAAGAGTGAAACACATTTACATTGACTACAGGTGATGGTCTCACGGTCAATAGTGTTTTTTTCTGTCATTTTGATGAAAAAGAAGAAATCACCTTACCTTAAATAATATTTAGATGGATGGATGGATGGATGGATGGATGGATGGATGGATGGATGGATGGATGGATGGATGGATGGATGGATGGATGGATGGATGGATGGAGATAAAACTATAGATAGACAGATAGATATGAGAACGATTGATAGATAGATAGATAGACAGACAGAATGATAGATAGAAAGACAGAATGATAGATAGACAGACATAATGATAGATAGAAAGAAAGACCGACAGGTATAAGATAAATATAGATAGATGGATGGATAGTAGGGGTGGAACGGTACACAGAAGTCACGGTTCGGTTCATACCTCGGTTCAGACATCACGGTTCGGTACGATTTCGGTACAATGGAGTGAAAAGCAAAGCAAAAATGCAGAAGGCATTTTTATAAATGTCTTAAACCTTGTATTTTTTTTAATAAGTTTTATTAATAAAGGCATAGAACCAGTTTATTTGTAGTGCACTGACAGTAGTTTTATATAATTAGTTTATTAATTAAATTATTAAAAAGACGAAAAGACCTTGAGATATGTTTGGTAATTGTACCTGAATGAATTTAAAATTAATTTGCTATTTCAGATCAAGATATTTGTTTTCCTTCATTTTAATTAACTAACTTTATTCTCATCTGAATTATAAATAATTGATTTCCGTATAAAATAATACTACCATAAAAACTTTTGTTAACAGTTGTAGGTTACAGTTTGACAAGAGTTTAGAGTGTGACAAAAGCACAATGTTGTGTTTTATTTCCAGTGTACACAAATATAAGTAAACAATTTGCAGTTTTAATGATGTCCTGTATGAAAAAAATGACGGAGTATGTTTTTACGTTTCCACTGTTCGATCGCCCGTGCCTCTCTCTCTCACACACACACACACACTGTTCATCGCGCGATTCGCGCCCGCGCCTCTCTCTCTCTCGCACGCGCGCGCACACACACACACACACTGTTCGATCGCGCCTCTCTCTCTCTCGCACACACACACACACACACACTGTTCATCGCGCCTCTCTCTCTCTCTCTCTCTCTCTCTCTCTCTCTCTCTCTCTCTCTCTCTCTCTCTCTCTCTCTCTCTCTCTCTCTCTCTCTCTCTCTCGCGCGCACACAGACACACACACTCCTGCATTGCAATCTTGATCGCAGCCTGTTCATTGCTGCGTTAACAGTCACACCAAAAGCGAATAGAGCGAAATTTATCGCTATTTAAGAGGTTTTTTTTTTTTTTGTACCGTGTATTCTGCGTGCAAATTCGTGCACCGAACCGTGACACCCGTACCGTTTCGGTTCAATACGAATACATGTACCGTTCCACCCCTAATGGATAGAGATAAAAATAGAGAGATAGATAGACAGACAGATATGAGAACGATAGAAAGATAGATACATACAAGATAGATATTTATGCCTCATTCATTCATATATATATACAGATAGATAGACAGACAGACAAGACAGATATACAGATAGATAAACAGATAGATAAACAGATAGACAGAGATATAGACCGATATAGACAGACATTTCTTTATTGTGAATGGTTATGATGTCACATTTGAAAGATCTATAACTTCAAAAACACTACTTTCACATCACTACAAATGATCTAAAAATATCAATATCTAGAGCCTTTGTTTATAATAAGTAGGCCTATTATTTCAGGCATACATAATAAACAAGTTGATTAATGTAGCAGACACTGTGACATTAGTGGCATTGAATGAGACGGATGCGGACCCAAAGGCCGCTTTGCCTTATTTTAAAGAGCAGTATTATGAGTTTGTGATATATCACAGGTTTTGGATATGATGATATATCACAGGTTTGGAGAGTGTGTGTGAGGATCGTCAGACGACACAGGTGCCGCCCCCATTAAAACACTCCACAATGTGCTGAGTTTGTTCATGTTATTTGTGGGGTGAGTAATTGGATTCAGGACGTGTCATCAAAGCATATTAGAAAACAATCCGATGTGAAATCACACGGCAGGCTAAAAGGCCACGCGCCGCTTACCATCGAGAATAAACAAAATCCATGATGTCATTCTCCTTTGGCCCTTCCAATCAATCATTTCCCCTCCCCAGCTTTGTGTGTAATTTCTCGCACAAGTTCATTGCTCATTTTCTCTTGATCTGTGATTCTCTTCCACAAACACTCAAGCAATCTTTCAAAATTAATTACAGGTCTGGAGAAGTGTAAGAGACGTTGTTGCTGTGACCTTTAACCTGTGGTTTTTTAATGCAATCTGCTTCATCCATCAGTGTTGTGGTGGAGGAAGAGTCCAATAGAATTCATCTCTGACAAGTTCAGGAAGTATTACATTTCTTTTGCATTTGCATCCACCCACATATAATAACACAACATACACACATTAGACCATATCACAGCACAACCCATGATGAATAAAGCTAGGAAATAAATTAAATGAAACTATGAAATCTAATCATCATAACGTTAAAGGGGTTGTTCACTAACAATGAAAATTCTGTCCTCGTTTAACTCTCCCTCGCGTTGTTCCAAACCTGTGAACACAAAGACGTACGAGAACTAACAGGTCGTTCACACAGAGCGTGTTTTTCCATTTCACAGCCCTAATTTTCCATTGTTTATCAATGTAAAGCATATACTGTAAACACACACTAGACTAGTCATTAACCGTTGCGCAGTCTTTTTTTGTTTGTCTCGTGCATTACGTGGCATTCTAAAAATGGGGTGTTAACCCTCTATGGTACGGTGTTGCCTCCAGGCAACATAGTCTATTTTAGCTTTTTTAAAATAAAAATTAATACAATTTTATTGGTCAATGCTCTCTAAGGGGAGGGGAACTCAAATACTGACCAATGAAAGTGCAAAAGAGTGGACACATGACCCACAGGGGTCCATTGTGTTCCCTCTTTCAGCACACGTGCACATGTCACATGGCTCCATATTTTCTCCACTGAAAAGGGCATTTTTCACTAATTTCTGTCCAGATAATCAACTACAAAAAATCTTAGTCACCTTCATTGGTAAGTAAAGAAGTATTTTCAAAAACATTACATTATATCATCAAATGTATCATAGGAAATTACATAAAACTGCATGTTGCCTCGAGGCAACATTGTACCTTAATGGAATCACATAAGGCCATACCAGGCATACTAGGTTTGAACACAAGTATATTTTATTTGTAAGGAAAAGAGTTTGAATGATCTAAATGTATCTGGATTTTTACAATCTGAAAACTCAGCATGGTTCGACAGGACATTTGGCCACTACAGGGGGCAATCGGACAAATTGTTGGTTCGGGGGTCGACGGGACATTTGGCCACTATAGGTAATCGCACAAATAGTGGGTTTGTGGGATGGGATCTTGGCTTGGGACCGGTCAGGGGGGTCGACGGGACATTTGGCCACTATAGTGGGTAATCGGACAAATAGTGGGTTCGTGGGACGGGGGCGTGTGGCTTGTGAGTGGTCAGCGGGGGTCGACGGGACATTTGGCCACTATGGCTAATCGGACAAATAGTGGATTTTTGGGACGGGGGCGTGACTAGTGAGTGGTCAGCGGGGGTCGACAGGACATTTGGCCACTATGGGTAATCGGACAAATAGTGGGTTTGTGGGATGGGAGCGTGGCTTGGGACCGGTCAGGGGGGTCGACGGGACATTTGGCCACTATAGTGGGCAATCGGACAAATAGTGGGTTCGTGGGACGGGGGCGTGTGGCTTGTGAGTGGTCAGCGGGGGTCGACGGGATATTTGGCCACTATGGGTTATCTGACAAATAGTGGGTTTGTGGGACGGGGGCGTGTGGCTTGGGACCAGTCAGGGGGGTCGACGGGATATTTGGCCACTATGCGTTATCTGACAAATAGTGGGTTTGTGGGATGGGGGCGTGGCTTGGGACCGGTCAGGGGGGTCGACGGGACATTTGGCCACTATAGTGGGCAATCGGACAAATAGTGGGTTTGTGGGATGGGGCGTGGCTTGGGACCGGTCAGGGGGGTCGACGGGACATTTGGCCACTATAGTGGGCAATCGGACAAATAGTGGCTTTGTGGGATGGGGGCGTGGCTTGGGACCGGTCAGGGGGGTCGACGGGACATTTGGCCACTATAGTTGGCAATCGGAAAAATAGTGGCTTTGTGGGACGGGGGCGTGGCTTGGGACCGGTCAGGGGGGTCGACGGGACATTTGGCCACTATAGTGGGTAATCGGACAAATAGTGGCTTTGTGGGATGGGGGCGTGGCTTGGGACCGTCAGGGGGGTCGACGGGACATTTGGCCACTATAGTGGGTAATCGGACAAATAGTGGGTTCGTGGGACGGGGGCATGTGGCTTGTGAGTGGTCAGCGGGGGTCGACGGGATATTTGGCCACTATGGGTAATCTGGCAAATAGTGGGTTTGTGGGATGGGGGCGTGGCTTGGGAACGGTCAGGGGGGTCGATGGGACATTTGGCCACTATAGTGGGCAATCGGACAAATAGTGGGTTTGTGGGACGGGGCGTGGCTTGGGACCGGTCAGGGGGGTCGACGGGACATTTGGCCACTATAGTGGGCAATCGGACAAATAGTGGCTTTGTGGGACGGGGGCGTGGCTTGGGACCGGTCAGGGGGTTCGACGGGACATTTGGCCACTATGGTGGGCAATCGGACAAATAGTGGCTTTGTGGGACGGGGGCGTGGCTTGTGAGTGGTCGGGGGGGTCAACAGGACATTTGGCCAGTATAGTGGGCAATTGGACAAATAGTGGGTGAGTGGGACAGGGACACAGGATGAAGACGGCGCTGCTTCTGAGGTTCTCGGATTTTGGGGTGCTCATTAGGTCGGCCGGAGAGGTCTTCCACATGTTTGATCTTGCTGTTGTTGAGGCCTGGCCTTTATATTAGGATAAGGTTATGGTGATTGTTAATGTTTTACCCTGAAACAACACCGATTGTAATGTTTTGATATGATAACTTGATATGATGCTTTGTAGTACTTGCGTTCCACGATGGTATAATGTTGCCTGAGGGCAACAGCTGGATAATAAATGTTACTTTTTATAAAATATGAAATGTGTAATTAATTAAAAACTTGATAAATCTGTTTGTTCAAGTGTTTAGTTAAAGAAATTGATGTTTTCAATAAATCTATAAAAAAATTTCATGAAAATGACAAATGTTTCAAATTGTCCATTGTGGTACAATGTTGCCTTGAGGCAACAAACTTTTAATTAATAAATAAATTTAAAAATAATGATAATGTTTATTGATATTGTTATAGTGTCCAATTTTAAGCAGGAAAAACATAAGAAATATTTTTTTCCTCACTGATATCATATTGCGTAACAAGAATTTAAAGGGATAGTTCACCCAAAAATGAAAATTATGTTATACTCACCCTCATGTCGTTCCAAACCCATAAGACTTTCGTTTATCTTTGGAATACACATAAAGATCTTTCTGTCCCTCCATAAACAGCTACACAACTACCACTTTTTTTGACGCTTTAAAAAGTTCATAAAGAGATTGTAAAACTAATCCATGTGAATTGAGCGGTTTAGTCCAAATTTTCTAAAGAGAAATGATCGTTTTATATATGACGAACAGATTGAATTTAGAGTTTTATTTAGGTTTTTATTCCACTCAGATTGTTAATGGAAGTCTATGGGCAAGTCACTGCACTGGAAACGTGTTAAAATACACTAGTATTTACAAAGCAAAGCCAGACTTAAACATGTAATGTGCAACCTAAACATGATATGTGCAAGAATATGAGAAAGAGAGAAGGAAAACTAGAAGTTCATCCTCCTAGAAAAGTAGTCCCTCCATTAAAATGACATTTCAGACAACTTTATACCTCATAGGCACCTTCCATATCCTCCAATTGTAAGAGCAAGACATTTTTTCCATTTATTTTCTAATAATTATTATTTGTCACAGATGTTGATATATTAGAGATTTCACAATTTCTAATAAATGCAAATAAGTTAAAGATTTGAACTAAGTTATGTTCTTGGCACATTAAAATAGCTAATCAAAGGTACTTTAATTAAGAGGCTGCATCAGTAATCACCTCGGTAAGAAAGAAGCAGTCATATTCATCTTGTATTGTTATCTTTCATTTAAGAAGGGAGAGGGAAAAAATGTAATTCACAGTTACAGCTCCAATTATCCTCTCGTGATAGGAGCTGTGCAGATGACCTTATGATTGACAGAATTATCACATAATAGAGCACATTAATTTCACCGCGTAGAGTGTTTAACACGCCACGTCCCGATAAGCTCAAACCACCGGCAACCGGTCGTACAACCTCCAAACTCCTCCGCAAAATACCATTGACTTCATTTAACACGGACCTTGTGCTGATTGTTATCGCAGGAGAGGATGATATTCAGGAAGAGGTGGTCGTCGAGTCAGAGGCCCAGCCAGCAGGAGAGAGATTTCTCTTTTGCGTGAGATGGAGAGAGTTTGGACAAACAGCGGGACCGACGGCCTCAATCACAGTTTATCCTGCTTCACATTAAGCTGACTTGTCAACATGTGGTTGTGAGAAGAATGGCATTGACTGAGAGGGAAGCCCACCGCTGGCTTCCAGAATAATCCACTGACCCTCAGTGAGCGAGTCGTGGGCTGCTGATAGCTCACGTCAGCTCAGACACTAGTATTGTCTGCAGGAAATGGATTTATGGGGTGGGTTTGTTGTCACTTGTGTCTTATGACACAAAGCAGAAGGGATGAAAAAACGCTGAAAGAAAGCAACGGCAAAAATCATACACATGTGTTATACTTCAGTTTCTACAATTTAAAGTTGCACTCAGTCCTTCTTTGTGTTGTAGCCTATCTATCTATCTATCTATCTATCTATCTATCTATCTATCTATCTATCTATATTTTGTTCTTTCTAATTTATCTGTCTGTCTGTCTATCATTTATTCATTCGTTCCTTCTACCTATCTATCTATTTATTGTCTGTCTGTCTATCATTTGTTCTGTCTGTCTGTCTGTCTGTCTGTCTGTCTGTCTATCATTTGTTCTGTCTGTCTGTCTATCTATCTGTCTGTCTGTCTATCATTTGTTCTGTCTGTCTGTCTGTCTGTCTATCTGTGTGTCTATCATTTGTTCTGTCTGTCTGTCTGTCTGTCTGTCTATCTCTCTGTCTATCATTTGTTCTGTCTGTCTGTCTGTCTGTCTATCTGTGTGTCTATCATTTGTTCTGTCTGTCTGTCTGTCTGTCTATCTATCTGTCTATCATTTGTTCTGTCTGTCTGTCTGTCTATCTGTCTGTCTGTCTATCATTTGTTCTGTCTGTCTGTCTGTCTGTCTATCATTTGTTCTGTCTGTCTGTCTATCATTTGTTCTGTCTGTCTGTCTGTCTGTCTATCTATCTGTCTGTCTATCATTTGTTCTGTCTGTCTGTCTATCATTTGTTCTGTCTGTCTGTCTGTCTATCATTTGTTCTGTCTGTCTATCTGTCTGTCTGTCTATCATTTGTTCTGTCTGTCTGTCTGTCTATCTATCTGTCTGTCTATCATTTGTTCTGTCTGTCTGTCTGTCTATCTATCTGTCTGTTTATCATTTGTTCTGTCTGTCTGTCGGTCTATCTATCTGTCTATCATTTGTTCCGTCTGTCTGTCTATCTGTCTGTCTGTATGTCTGTCTGTCTGTCTGTCTATCATTTGTTCTGTCTGTCTGTCTATCTGTCTGTCTGTCTATCATTTTTTCTATCTGTCTGTCTGTCTGTCTCTCTGTCTATCATTTGTTCTGTCTGTCTGTCTGTCTATCATTTGTTCTGTCTGTCTGTCTGTCTGTCTGTCTGTCTGTCTATCATTTGTTCTGTCTGTCTGTCTATCTATCTGTCTGTCTGTCTGTCTATCATTTGTTCTGTCTGTCTGTCTGTCTGTCTATCTCTCTGTCTATCATTTGTTCTGTCTGTCTGTCTGTCTGTCTATCTGTGTGTCTATCATTTGTTCTGTCTGTCTGTCTGTCTGTCTGTCTATCTATCTGTCTATCATTTGTTCTGTCTGTCTGTCTATCTGTCTGTCTGTATCATTTGTTCTGTCTGTCTGTCTGTCTATCATTTGTTCTGTCTGTCTGTTTGTCTGTCTGAACCATCATTTTTACATTTTCGTTTATTTAATCAAATTATTGAGAAATAACTTCAATGAGGAAGAACTGTGCATACTTTTAACCAGGAAATCACTTGTGAAAGTTATCTGATCTTTGAAAAGTTAATTGAATATCTCGGTTGTTTCTCCTAGACAGCAAAACGCTTAAATGGAGAGAAAATGCAGATGCCAGTATTCTCACATATAGACTTTTGACTTGGTCCACTTTGCAGCTTATTCTGATCAAGATATTCCAAATTAGACAGGAAGAGATCGTCTGACTGACATGTAAAGTGATCTAAAATAGATGATTTCAATGATAAGATCAGCTTGAAAAAACTTAAACTATGGCATAAAAAAAAGAAAGAAAGAAATCTGTGGGATTGGGTGTAGATTTTGTCAATGAAACATAACTGAGAGCTCAGAAAGAGCAACTCCCGAACAACAAATTTTCCCTGACTTTGTGATTTTACAACTTTGCGATTCTTCACAATAAGTGTACTTCTCTTATAATCTTGCTTGTCTTTTAACAACACTCTGTGTTCCTGGCAGAGGAATATAATATCGATTGCCAAAGCCTTCCTCAAGAGAACGCGCACCACCCGTGTAGCGCCGTGATGTGGGAGGCTCACGCTGCCCCGGATCTGTCTCATGTAGTTTAGCAGAGCACTGTAGACAAATAAATGCAATACAGACCACTGCAAATACCCAGGGAAGTAAACAGAAGACAGCGTTAATCTAATTGTATTAGGAGCTGCAGTGTCGGTTTAAAGCTTCCAGTGCAATCTATTCTATTTGATTCCATCGCTGAGAAGCAGCCCTGAAGAGAAGGCCCTCCGCTGTCTTGTTTGTTAAGGCTGTTTTATTAGAGAGCTTTTTCCATTTACTGTCCCAGGTGAAGCACTGAGTGCATCTTTATTGCTATTTAATCATGTGCGCTGATAATCTGAGGGAGTATTTTTCATTTCAAAGGAGACAGAGAATAAAACGTTCTCTCTTTAAAACTGTACACAACAGAGCGATTATGGGGACCCGTGCCACATTCCTTCCCACAGATCAGATCTCTTTAATAGCTCAGAAATTTCTGATAGACAGCAGTGAGATTCACTGAGAGCAGTGGTGACGCTTCTCCGATGTTTCTCCTGAGGAAGAAAAAAAAAAAAAAAACTAGAAATCCTCTCCTAGAGCTTCAGAGGAGATCTCAACTGAGATCCCGAAATTTGCCAAGAAATCAAAGCTATAAACTCAATCTCAACATATGAACTCACACATTTCTCATTAAATGATCTGTGCTGCTATTCACATTCATTTTACTGCTCTCTTACCGTTTCTCAACAATTGTCTCATTTGTGTCTATTTCGATTTTATTTTGTTGGGTTCCCTAACAAAAAAGAAGTTTATTCAAGTGTGCTCTTAGTATACTTCTTCTAAATAAAAAATAAGGAAGTCTACTTTTTATGCACAGAAATATATTTAAAATTGCACTTACGTATACTTGACTTATACTAACAGAAAAGTCTAAGGGCCCTATCTTACACCCAGCGCAATGCAGCAAGTGTTTTTTGCTAGTTTCAGCCCGACGCAGTTATCATTTTTCACATCGGGTTTAATCACGGAAAAATGCGCCACGTTCACATCCTGCGTCATGTTGTTTAAATAGCAAATGCATTTGCGCCCATCTGTGCACCCATGGGCGTGCTGGTCTGAAAACGATTGACCAACAAAAACCTGGTCTAAAGTTTTTTGTTATTTAAAGAGCGCGTTAGTAATGTGCGCCTATAGGCGGGTCACAACGCGCGTACACTCTGCTTATTACACACACACAGGGACGCGCAGCAGCACACAAACATGCAAAATATTAAAAATAAAAGAATTACAAAGTAAAAGATTATTATTGTGTACATAAATATTTGGTGGAATCCGGCTTGTCCCGTAGATGTTCTGCTTGCGCACTTTTACCTCGCGCACGAGCAGATCCGTTCCCTCTCTGGAGACGCGTTCGGTCTTTCCACTATCAAATTTCGTCACGTAAATAGCGAATCCGCCATGGCGCGAGCGCAACTGGCATTTAAAGGGAATGGGAGATGAGACTCTGATTGGTTTATTGCACGTTACGCCCAAAACACACCCATTACCCATTAAGAGAATAGGGACAACTCTTTTAGACCATTTTTCCCGTCGTTAAACTAGCAAAAGTGGATTCGAACACGCCCTAAGTGCACTTACGCTGTGCGCTTTAGACCATGCGCTTAGATGGTTAAAATAGGGCCAGGTATATTTGGCTTATACTTGTACTCAATCTTTTGATCAAGATATGTATTTATCAGTATACTTGGCTTGTAGTTTTGTTTACTCTTTTGATTGAGTAGCCTATTAAAATTCTCTGGCAGGGAAAGTGCATTTAAAGGTATATCTCTAGTATAAATGTATACCTAAATAGGAACATACACTGAAAAAAAAAAAAGATTAGTAAAATGTACTTATGCAAGTTTTTGCACGCAGATTTTTAAAGTAAATTACACATATGGAATTAAGTAAAATCTACTTAACTAAGTGAAGTAAAATTAACAAAGAAAATAAATAACTTTAACTCGGCCATTCAAGCTAGCTACTTAGTTGAAGTTTACTTTGCAACACTCTGTTTCAAGTACATTTTACTACATTAAACAATATAACACTAAATTAAACCACACTTTTAAAGTGTATGCTTTACTTAGAACATTCAAATGAATAATACATGTAGACAATAAAACGTAATAGAATAAATGTGTACCCACAGGAACACAGAGATCTCAATACTTGGTACACAATACACAGTAACGGTAACATTCATTGGATCATTTGAGTAGAAAATGAACTCCAGATGTTGCAAAACTAACATCTACTAAACCTAACAACAAAAGCAATGATAAAACTGTGTAAATACAGCTGGAAAACAGTGAAGAATCAACCTTATTAATTATTCATGCCCCAGTGCATGATGGGAACACCAGTATTAGAAATTTTAGTAGGTTTTACTTAATTTTATAACGTTGATATTTATGCTTTAATAAGCTTAAATTGAGTACTGAATTTTTTTTTATTCTTGCCTGAACTAACTTATTCAGGTAGAAATTACATTTGTTTTTTCTGTACTTCACCACAGAATCATTTCTATCAGTAGTATACTTAAATGCAAGTATAAAACTAGTAGTTTACTGAGAGAATACTTCAGTATACTTTCATAAACTAAAAATGTGCTAGTAAAACTATCAGTATACCTATAAGTTCACTTGTAGTTGGCAAATGAAAAACGTAGTTGTAGTTGTGCATTCAAAGTTTACTACTGTTACACTTGAAGTATACCTAAAAGTATACTTTTATACACTAAAAAGTAAGCCAAATTAGTTCTTAAATAGTTTTGAAAAAAGTATGAATAGTACATTGATATTAGTATACTACTTACTACGTAAAGTGTACTTAAAAAATATACTTGTACTTTACCTAAGTGAACTAAAATGACCTAAGTAAAGTAAAATGAACTTGAAGTATACTTATTTTTTGTAAGGTTTTTTTAAGAAGAAACCCCTGAGACAAAGCCGATGCATCAATGAAGCAGCTGAGAACTTTTCCTCTGTCATATCGTCTCACTTGACATTCTGTACTAATGCATCACATGTAAATATGCTCACTGACAATTACAAATCTGCTGTAACTTATAGATATCCGACGGTTTCGTTTCAAGGACTTCCTGCTGATTTCAAAGGTTGGTGTATGTCCACACTGAGATCATTAATAAGCTGCAAATGTTTGATAAAAAATGCCATAAAGCTATTCAGATAGCCGTCTTTGGTTTATCAAAGGACAAGTGAACTACAGTAGAAGATTCATGAGTGTTGATGTGGACGCAGCTCAATATTTGCATTTTGGAATATTTTATTGGTTAACACTCAATCACTTTCACAACAGTGACAGTTCAAGAGCAGAGGAGTCAATGAGGAGCAACTTACCAACACCACGCGCCCACCGTCGCACAATTAAACATTCTGCCTTTCTCCGAGTCCTCATTTCATTTCTTCTTCTGCTCTTGCATCTGCTCGTGTGTAAAGTGCGTAATTTTCTTCAGACAAACATGAAATTGAATAGGAGACACTCAAAACTCAGTCAACATCATTTTGTTTGCACAGAGAGAGTGATTTTTCATGAGCAAACTTTCTCCATTTGTTTGTAAACCAAACCACCTTTCTACTTAATTCTGCAAAATTATAGCCTACAATTCTCTCTGAAAACCTCAGCAGCTTATCATGCTGAAACCAAATATACTGATTACATGTCTAATATATCATAGCCTACTACAAGAAACTATACATAATTGTATTGCACAAGAGCTAAAGAAAACTTTCTAAAACCAACACTGAAAAACTAAGTTGCTGCCTTAAATTGTTTAAGTACAATCAACTTGGATTTTTATGTCATTTCAACTTAAATTACATTAAACTGACTTAAAATATGAGTTGAATCTTGTATAACTTAAAAAAAGTTGAAAATTGCTTAACTTATTTTGATGAGTTAAAGCAATGTAAAATATATGACATTATATGACATTTTAAAATGTATTAATGTTAACAAAATATCAGTTAAATCTGTATCTGCTCAAATTCTGCACATTTTCAGCCATTTTTGCTCAACATTTCTTGGTAACACTTTACAATAAGGTTTCATTAGTTAACTACTTTAGTTAAAATGAAGAATGAACAATACTTCTAGATGAGCATGTATTAATCTTATTTAATGTTGATTTCAGCATTTATCTAATACATCATTCAAATCAAATGTTGAATTTGTTAACATAAGTTATTCATGCACTGAGAACTAACATGAACAAACAATGAACGATTGTATTTTTCTTAACTAACATTAACAAAGATTAAATAAAAATACAAAATGTATTGCTCATTGTTAGTTTATGTTAGTTATTACATTAATACATGAGACCTTATTGTAACGTGTTACCCAGTTCTTTTTAATGGATGATTGTAAGACGTCAAAATGAAAAACTTCTTTAGAGGAAAACTCTTTACTTGAAAACTACATTTGCTATTGTTCTTTCAAATAGCCACTGAATTGATATGGATCAATGGATGTGTAGCTAATGTAGCCTAATTTCATTGTTTAGCTTTTTATTTTCCCATGTTTTGAATTCTAATCAACATAGTGTTGCATTATAACTTAAGTTCACGGAGTATGATTGACCTTACAGTTGCATCATGTGTCAGCTGTTAATCTCCTGGTCCTCGTCATTCGGCTCATAAAGGGTTAACTGCTGCAGTAAACCGCTGCGCGCTCCCGTGTGAGCGTCCCATTGGCTGCGCGGCGGCGGCGCGCGCCGTTAATCAGCTGCACGAGCGGCTGAGCTCATCTCCTCGCACGCGTTATAGAGATGGCATTGCCACACACAGCAGGGCAACACAACACAACACACCAGGAGCATGCACACAGCAAACATCCCATCAGCTTTAGACATTGATTCTGACAGCAGCACCTGACCTGCGCAGCATCAGCACCAGAAGAAGAAGAAGCTGATCACTGAAAGCAGTAGCACATCATCATCACAACAGCAGGAGGCGAGCAGATCACATCATGCACTGGACTTTCCTCGCGTACATACTTAGATCTGTTTCCTAAACCACACGCACTGGGAATGGACAGCTATCTCTGATCTCAATCAGTAGAGCTTTTTCAGGACACACCGGACTGATAAAAAAAGTTCTCGGTTATTTATAACGCACGCATTCCTTCACACTAGAAGGAAAGTGTTGCACGTGCGTTTTCATTTCTGTTCAAGCCTGTAGCTGTACATTCAACTACTAAAACTAAAAGGCATATGCGTTTTAAAGTTGAAATAATATCAGGGTACTTTGATTTAAGATTTTAGGAGTTAGTGTGTCACTTTATGGTAAGTTTCCTAAACTGACAACGGACCCTAATTATTTGTCCGAATTTCCATATAGAGACAGTCAGAACTTTCATATATCGGAGGAGATGGTTAAAT
Organism: Rhinichthys klamathensis goyatoka; assembly: GCF_029890125.1. Classification (NCBI taxonomy): domain Eukaryota; kingdom Metazoa; phylum Chordata; class Actinopteri; order Cypriniformes; family Leuciscidae; genus Rhinichthys; species Rhinichthys klamathensis. Next base: position 8,227,546 of record NW_026606660.1, read on the forward strand.
GATGAGGTTTTAAGGAAGTTCACTTTTAAAACATTTGGAGCGCTTGAAACTTTTACGCGTAAAAGCGCACAGGACGCGCAAAGAAGGCGGCAGTCTACGAGCACCACCATCATCATCCTCATCATCATCGCCAACCCTGTAAAAGCAACGGTTCTCTCTTCTGAAAGCAGAAAACAAGACGTAGAATGGCTGATGAGCTTGTTTCCATCACTAATGGGATTGTGCTGCTGTGATTTGTCGGACCGGAGGGAAGGTTGATCCACACACACTCGGTTGGTGCAGCATCGCGGTGCGCGCTCGGGGATGATCAGGATCTTCCCGGATTTCAGTGTTCAGGTGACGGCGGCGGCGGCTGCAGGTCCGGGAGCCGGTGGAGGGATGCCGGCTGCGTCCAGGGTCCCGGGAGCTACTAACGGGAATCCGCAAAACGTCCAAGGCTTGACGTCTTACCAACAAAGGTATGCTGGCTGAACGCAAAACATGTTTTTGTTTTCCCTCTTCACATTTAGGGTGACATTCATACCATTCACGTCATATTTGTTGCGTTGCACCGTTATCAGGTTTATATATATAAAGCAATACTAGATTTCCCTGGAGGTTGCTACAAGTCTAAACTTAGACTAACATCTCAATTTCAGTGAGATTTAGGGTTTGCTTCACAAAACAACACACGATGTAAAGACTGCAAAGTTTTGCCATGTGTCAAATTCCAAAACAGACACACGCTGAGATGCAAAGAAACGCCAAATTATGCTTTTTAATCAATATAAATAAGACGTTTAATGTTTATCTTACAAGTAAACATATTTTCTAGCATATTAAACATTCAAGGTGACTGTGATCATTATAAAAGTGGCTTTTCCAACGCACACAAAAACTCACTTCAGCACAAATGATTCATTTCAAGAGATTTCAAGAGATAAATGCATGCACAATCAATGCATAATTCTTATATCCATCCGAGCACAATAGTTTTAAGTAGATTAGAAAAGAGCTCCAATATATTTTCAAAACTTTACACACCAAAGCCAAGAAAACACCACTAAACCACATGGTGTGTGATTCTGATTTACACAAATATAAATTAAGTCAGGCGTAATATGGTTTTTGCAATTCATTTTTTTCCTCCACATAAAAATACACACTAATTTTCATCATCTATAAAGCCAGACGGAAGACTGGCATTAATGGAGAATGTTCTGATTGTTAGTAGCCTATATCAGCAGAATCAACTGATCATGTGCACACATGCTTCCATACACTGTCACGTTCAATTAAACAGCCTGTTTAGAGCACAACACAATGAACAGGACATTAAATGGGGCGGCTGTCAGCTCATGACCTTGACAGGTCACGGGTTCTAATGCACATCAGAAAAAAGGCCTTTATTAATGTCAAGACGGAATCACTTGGAAAAATAAAATAATATACTGAATGTGCATTAGTGCAAAAAATAGCCTACTTCAACCATGACATTTTTTTCTGACGATCTAACACTGGCATATGAGATATCTCTTAATATCTTTATTAAAATCAAATAAATAAATACGTTTTATTTTTCACTCTCAGTGCTTGACAATATATGTTTCAAAATAAATTAGTCTCAAATGAATTTAAACCTCAACTTGGCATTTGACTTGATTTTGACAGCTGTCAATCATATCATTCCACATGTTTATAAAAAAAAAATGAATGCAAGCGATTAAAAGCTTTCATGATTTGCTTCCGCAAATCTTTTCGTTGGTGCATCAGAAACAACCTGTGTATTCCCAATAAACTCCAACTATTTCCAACTACAACTGAGTGGCGTTGTTGCGCCGGCAGGAGAGGGAGATGAGAGGGAGAGAGAAGCAGGAAAAAGCAGGAAAATGCGGACAAACATACAAGGGAAAAGCGGCTGTGTTCGAGAGGCACATCGTGATGTAAATGCCCGTCTCGTGCGCTGATTCCTGCTCTCGTTTACCCCGCGAGGACAGCCGCCGGATCTCACGAGCGTCCCCGGGTTTCCTCTCACTTTATTGGCATGCCTTTGGATCTCAGCGTCGGCTGGTCTCGCTCCCGTCTGAACGCGTCTTAACGCACGGAGACACGGGCACGAGCGCTCCGGTACCACCGATGGCGTTGTTTAAATGCTCCCGGTTCCGCTGTCAGCTGCTCGTCGCGTGAATTCTGGAGGAAAAAAGTGTAATTAATAATTGCAGGAAGATGGCGCCCACCAAGCCCAGCATTCAGCAAGACCCTTCCAGAAGAGAACGGTAAACGCTCGGTTTGTTGTGTGTCTGTGGAAACGCGTGCGCTGACGGGCATTTTGGACTGAGATGGGAAACTTTGCCCTTTCCGCAGGAGTGTGTGTGTGTGAGGGGTTGGGTAACAGGTATACACGCTGACAGAAGCAGCGAGTGTGTGTTTATTCTCTCTGTGTGTGTGTGTGAGAGAGTGAGAGTGTGTGTTTTGGTGGACAGAGGACATGACCGTTGAATGTGTTCAGCGTGTCTCGCGCTGCTGGCAGGTTTCGCGGGAAATTTGTGAACATTTCGAACATGACCATGTTGCAGCGTTGTATCCGCTCTGCGTTTGTTTTCGCGGCATTAGGCCAATCTGAGTAAAACACACTGTTTACTGCTGTGAAATAGTGTGCATCAGGCTGCTGTTTGAGGAAGTTTCGATGGAGATTGATGTGGGTTCGAGTCCTGTATTACATCAGGAACTCGATGGGGATTGAAATATGAGCACTAAATCTGCACTTTGAACATGACAGTCGAAGTTGATCACAAGACAAAGACAAGTTAAGTGTATGTTAGAATTGAGTAGCTGAAATGCTTTTCATTGGATTGGTGTTTACACTACATGACAGGTGCACGATTGCTATCACAATTAGTTTGATCTATAGATTTGACATTGTGATCAACAGGGTGCATGTTAAAGACTGATGTTTTGTGTCTTTTACTCTAATCACAGGTGGTGCACTAAATTAATTTGTCAGATCTATAGATCTGAAATTGTGCATAAAGCGGATGTTTGAGGAAGTAATGCATGATATCAGAAATGCTTTATAATGAAAGAAATAAGCCACTAAAATAAATCTGTAGTTATTAAATTGCTGTCAGAATTTATAGAGCTGAAATTGTGATTAAAAAAAATTATTGTGTACTTGATTAAATGTTGTTACTGCATGTGCTTAGAAGACAGGTGGTGCACTAAATTCTACAATTTATAAAATTACTTGATCTATAGATCTGAAATTGTGACTATTTTGATATGTGCATATTGCATAAAGCATTAAGTGGCGGTTTGAGGACTTTTACATGTATCCAATCAGAATTAAGTGTGCATATTTATGTCACCATCTGCAGTACTGAAAATAATATAAGAATCGGTTGCTCTAGATCTGAAATGTTATTATGATTACATGTTATATAGAGTAGTTAGGTTGGTGCTTAAAGGCTGTTGTTTTTGAGTATTGCATATGCATTGTCTTGTGCTGTTAGATCACAGGTGTAAGTCAATCTGCAGTTATGAAATTACTCTCAGGATCTTATTAACTCTAGTCAGTTTGTGCATGCTGTTTTATTGTATTTTTCTTTATTATCAAAGCTTATTTATTGCATATGTTGTATGAATATATGAATATTCCTAGTTCTTACTCATACAAACAATAGGTGTTTAGGTATATATTTTTTCTTTTTAGCTCTTATGATTATTAAATTAGGCATCACTGATTCCCGCCGTACTGCGTGCAGCTTACAGCTTGTTAAACTAATGTTAGATTGTATGCAATAATTCACCTGCAGTGTGTGTACAAAATATCAGCCGTAGAGCCAGTGACATTTAACAATGTAAACACGGCCCGTTTCATATACTGTAGTGTGCAACTCCACACAAATGTGTGCCTGACCGGACTACGAATGGTTATCATTTAGCAAGCTTGACTAAACTCTCATCGAGCTCGATTATTTTATGATTCCCACTCTTGGAACGCGCAGATTACACGAATGCACCTACGTCCAAATAGGCCACGACATTAGAATTATATTCCACCCCCTGCCAGTCATAACAGCAGGAGATGTTTATGCTAAGTCAGTCTGCAGTAATCTTTCTGGCGGGAGCGATTTGTGTGCCATTCCGAGCATATCACAGAGATAGGAATCTTGAAGATGGAATTAATTTTGAGGGAGGTGAAACTTCATAGCCAGTGCATGAGTGCTTCCTTTATCACCTGTTTCCGAACGGCATTCTGAAGGGCTAAATTGCACTCTGTGATTCGTTATGTGGCTCCACTTGAGAGTTGAACTGAATAACACTGGGGCTGAAATTCTAAGGGAAGGTTTGGGAGTTTTTTTTTTTTTTTTTTTTTTTTTTTTAATGCAGTGCTGTTTACTAGCGCCGGTTCCTGCTGTAGTAAGTGTTGGGAAGGGAGGGATTGTGCTCTTGGGCGAAGCAACTCTGAAGGAGTTGGACGAGAATTCACAGAGAGAGAGCGAGAGAGATTGGTTGGCGTGAATTTATACACAACACTAAACACAAAGTTGGCTTTGTGTTGAAGAAAGCAATGCCTCCCTCCCTCACTGTGAGCAAACAAAAGTGCTAAATTGTTCCATTTCCTCTCCTACGGTGCAGTCCATAGATTGAGACCGGAGCTGTGGCTCTGTAAAATGCTTGGGGTTTATTTGGTGTTGCATTATAAAGTATCGTCTCTCTAATGGGTTGTATATCAACAGGTCCATTAACAAGATGCTGTACGTGATGCACATCGCTTCCATTTTAGGTTAAACGTGTAAATGAATGAATGAATGTATAAGGGAAAGTGTATCTTTTCGCCGTCGATTATTTTAAACAATCGGTAGTTTCTAACCTAATATAGGCTCATAAAAGGTGCACGCATAATGATTTAAACAACATTATCAAAATGCACCATGTCGCACTGCAGAACATGTCAACTTCTTCAATGTATTTCATGTCAACTAAGCATAAAAAGTGATTTTCCACTTTGAAAAATTGGCTTGTTTGTTATTTAAATCACATTTCGACATGTAGCTGTTCATTATATGAATCCTTTGATGTGTAATTATGAATATCAGCATCTCACTAAACGCTTAGGAGTGTCAGTGCACTGTGGTTGTGATTATTTCAAATTCACTAAGTGTGAGATATGCTTATGTTTATGGGCGAAACAAAGCGGTGATATTCTCTGAATGCTGGAGAGGCAGACAGCCCAAGCTGAGCTATACCATCACACAAAGGACGGACCAATTCCACCCATTGATTCGCCGGCGTCGAACGCGGCATGGAATGGAGGCAAATAAGCAATTCTGATGTGTATTTATCACAATTAAGAGGGATTTCCAGCCTCCATCTGTGGCTGGTGTTGTGCGGTGATTACAGCGGCTCTCGCCAGCCGCCACTCGTCTCTGTTATTGTGAAGGTCAGAGCAGAGACACAGACATAAAGAAGATGCATCCCGCAAAGGTAATCGTGCAGTCTCTCGATGCATTACTGCACGGCTCATGGCGTGAGAGCCTTTGTGATGTATACATCTCTACATTTGAGCTGAGGTTTTTGCATGTGCCCATGTCCTTTTTGGACATATCAATGAATTGGTTGATGGATCAGTCATGTTGCACTGAATCACTAAATGACCTTTTTCTTTTTTGCCTTTGTGTGTGTGTGTGTGTGTGTGTGTAAATATTAGAGGTGTAACGGTTCAAATTACTCACGGTTTTAGGGTCATGGTTTCGGAACGGTTAACATGTGCAATGTTCGGGGAGAACGGACTACTGTAAAAAAACAATACAGAAAAGATACAAATAAAATAAACCGTGCTTTTCAGGTTTTTCAGATATCTAACAGTAGTTTTCAGGTACTGAAATTGAATAAAATAATCTACGGTGGCCGAGAAGTGCAAAACAAACCACAATTCTGAAAACAACAAATTTATAAACGCAATGGAAAGACTAAAAACAAATGAACAAGTTAGAAAACAAAATAACAATTCCGAAAACAAAATAAATCAGAAAACACAACGACAAATCTGGAAACAAAATAACAAATCAGAAAACACAACGACAAATCTGAAAACAAATGAACAAGTCATAACACAACGACAAGTCAGTCAAAACGGAAAAGGTAGGTATGTGGCGAATGGAATGCTGACCGCTGATTGGACGAGACATCTGTCAATCAAGACATGCAGAAAGTCGATTCGCGCGTGCATGTGTAAATATTAGCTGTATCGTCTACGATAATCATTTTTGTTTTTATTATGTTCGAGGCTGCGAGCTGACATTATCGAGTAACGTAAACATAAACATAAACACTATTAAAATGCAGTTATAATGCCCCTAATATTCCAGATATAGGGGCAATGCCCCTGCATGAGCTCTTGTCTTATAATATGGTAGCCGATAGTTAAGCACACAAGCAAGAGTGCTGTTTTTTCCACATGTGATATTAATTTTATACAGATCAATAAACAAGAAGTTAATATTCTGAATTACATTTTGTCACTCGAGGGAGACTCGAACTCAAAAGCCAAATCTGCTGTTCTTGCTACATGCAACTCTCCCACTTTACCAGATCGAGTTCTTTTATAATTCTGTCTGACCAAACCAGATAGTGGTAGGAAGATTCTAATATGAAAAGCACTAAATTAGCCGGTTAAATAGACAGCTCTAATGTTTACACATGCACACACGAATCGACTTTCTACTTTCTGCATGTCTTGATTGACAGATGTCTCGTCCAATCAGCGGTCAGTATTCCATTCGCCACATATCCTACCTTTTCCGTTTTGTCTGACTTGTCGTTGTGTTTTCTGACTTGTTCATTTGTTTTCGGAAATGTTATTGTGTTTTCTAACTTGTTCATTTGTTTTTAGTCTTTCCATTGCGTTTATAAATTTGTTGTTTTGCACTTCTCGGCCACCGAAGTAATCAATGTAAAACAACATTGCATATAATCTTTACTGTATAAATTAAAAAATGTATCTTTATTAAAGTTACAAAAGCTATTCAGTCAAGAGCAGTGAGTAATTCCCTTGTCTTTTGTTGTTTGATTAACATTAAAAACACAGACAGCAGGAATATTTGGCTGCTGTCACTTTAAGACATAATGCACAGATCCAGTATACTGATACTGATACAAATGCATTGTCTTTCTCGACTGTTCACGTACACTTAAGACATAACTGACTGTTTGCTATCCATCGACAGAAACATACATTAGGCTAACTCTGTTTTTCGCAATGTTATTTTCAACAAACCATATTAGTACATATGCATTGTCGGATTTGGGATAAATCGTGTTGGAGAACGGTACAGTTCGATTAATTTTTTGTAAAAAAAAAATTTTTTACCGAGAACTGTTACACCCCTATAAGTGGAGTTTTTAAATTTGTGTCTGTTTAAGATTATGGTTATCTTTATTTGCAACTTTTGAAAGTCTGCTTTAGAAATTTCAACTGAGAAAACTTGGTTACACTTTCTACTACAGTACAAGTAAATTTCCACCATTTTTTTCCAGGAAAATATTTATTCAGCATATGTTGATCTTTTGTGCTAATGTGCCCCAAAAGCACTTTATGGGGTAAGTTGTGTCACATTTGAACTGGCAATTAAATGACCAATCACAGGCTTTTCAGCAAAATTCTTTCTGACTTGATGTATGCCAGTTTGTTTTTATTGTATTCACTTCACTTGTTTTCTTAAAGTGGAAAAAAATAAGATGATATTCAATATTTTAGTGTGGAGGACACTAGAAATTCACTAAATTGTTCCAATTGAAGACCATTTAAAACTAACTGGACGTATAATTGTGACAACTAGCCCCGGTTACTCTGTGCTGATTGCTGACTTCTCTATACATTAATGCAGATATTGAAGGCCTTTATATCTCAAAGGACTGTAGTACACACACCCCTTTTTATGCTAGAAAGAAGAGATCAGAGATGGTCGTGCTCTAGGCGGCTAAAGTGTGGCTCCTGAATGTCAAAGGTTTTGTTATGGTTTGCGGCTGCGGTAAAACCCGAGCTCCCCTTCTACGCGTTTAACGTCCACAGTGGTTTTAAGACCTTCATTTAGTATCTGGCTCTAAAGACAGATGTTCTGCCCGCTGACTCCCATCTGCTTCTTTGGTTTGGCTGTGCCGCGATCATCTAATGCTAGCAGCAAGTGTTGCCCTTTACTCACCCCCTCTAGTGTTCCAGCAGCACTTCTGAGCCCGAACAAACACTACAGTGCTTCCAGAATACATGTGTAATCCTCCTATATGTGCATTGGCGAAGAAAATGGATTTGAGTGCATTGCGTACTTGGATTTGGGTTCGGCTTTGCAACATATTTGCGCACATTGAACGATGACATTATCATTTTGATTTGAAGATGTCGCTACTTTTCTCTACATTGAAAACTTGTTACGTTTGGATGCAAGTTGGCTTTTTTTCATTAGGAAAATGTATTATCAGTCAAATACAGTTTGGCTACCCTTGTTTTTCCTGAATACTAGTCTATAGTAAAACTGCTTGATTGCTTATATCATTGTAAAATTTACTAATTATATATTATAGATAGAACGACAGAATATATATTTATATAGTACATGCAACTTTATCCACATTCGTACTGTATCCTCAAGTAAAGCAATATACAATATATTACAGTATATAGCAAACTCAACTGCTTGATTATTTATATCATCAAGCTACGCCTTTGTTATTGTTTTGAATAAGCGACCTCAAGCGGCGAAACTTGCATACTTTTAAGATATTATAAACATCATTATGATTTGCTGCTTTGAAACAGAAAAGTGCTGTACAAATAAAACTGACTTGGCTAAAATATGATGGTTCCTCATTACCTGTGTGGAAATAATCATTTCCAGCTAAAATTTCTGTAATGCATCATATTGCAGAAGTTAAATGTGTTTCGAATGCTATTTAATAGTAGTGATAACCTAGTTTCGCGTGCAAAATCTCAATGGATTATTCCGGTTAAGCAGAAGAGCTGCTAGAAAACACAGCGGCGTAACTCAGCACGGACCGTCCTCGAAGCTCACCGCGATACCCGCTGTACACCCCAGATAAATAAATGTTGTGGCGCGTAAGCCCCACCTGTCACTTTAATAAGTGAATGTCATAGCTGTGATTTGGCTGTAAATGGAGGTAAGCCTCCATCACCTCGTCTCACAAAGAGCTGCAGCACGCCGAGGTGTTTCTCTATAGCATTCCTTACGCATGTCGTCACCTAAAGAAGCCCCCTTTGCGGGGATTTACTGACTGCTTTTGTGCCGGCGTTTTCCCAGGCTTATCACCGGGTGCACTCATCTAAAGCAGCACCGCAGGACGCTGTGTCAGCCACTTCTGTGTCTCCTGCCACTTCCTGTGCTTTGACGTACCAAAGGGAAACTTTTTTGAATTGATCATATATCCGCCGGTGCGTGCCGTGTAATGGAGTAGCAGCAGGTCCTTCGTCAGGGAAAGGCTAAAATTAGCTCACAGTCCTGACAAATGAAGCCCTTTCCAGCAGCAGACTCTGGGAAAAGGTCAAATTGCTTATTGATACTGTACAGCACAATAGCCATCAGCTACAGTAAACACACACTAACTCTCAGTGCGTTCATGACTTTAAAGTCTTTAACGTAGTTTTGGAGTGACGTATGAGATATTGTATGTCGTTCAGAGTCTAATTTCTGATCTGATGAGCTGCAGTTGAAAGCGTTTGCACGATTGAGACTGTACATACTACTGTATTATATTTGCTTGACAACTGTTCTAACGTTCTGTCGTTCTATCTGTCATTCTTTCTAACGTTCTGTCATTCTACCATTCTGTCATTCTATCTATCATTCTATCATTCTCTCTGACGTTCTATCTATCGTTCTATCTATCATTCTTTCGTTCTATCATGCCATCATTTGATCTATCATTCTGTCGTTCTATAGTTGTAACGTTCTGTCTATCATTCTCCCTTTCTATCGTTCTATCTATCGTTCTAACGTTCTGTTCTGTCATTTTGTTGTTCTAACGTTCTGTTCTATCGTTCTGTTGTTCTAACGTTCTGTTCTATCATTCTGTAGTTCTATCGTTTTATCTAACATCCTATGGTTCTGTCGTTCTATCGTTCTATTTATCATTCTGTCTAACATTTTGTCATTCTGTCTATCATGCTGTCTTTCTATCATTCTATCTATCGTTCTTTCTAACGTTCTGTCTATCATTCTGTCTTTATATCGTTCTGTCTATCATTACGTCTTTCTGACGTTCTGTCTATTATTCTGTCTATCTTTCTAACTTTTTCTGCCATTCTGTCTTTCTATCGTTCTATCTAATGTTCTGTCCATCATTCTGTCTTTATATCGTTCTATCTAACGTTCTGTCTCTCATTCCGTCTTTCTGACGTTCTATCTATAATTCTGTATTTCTATCGTTCTAACGTTCTGCCATTCTGTCTTTCTATCGTTCTATCTAATGTTCTGTCTATCATTCTGTCTTTATATCGTTCTGTCTATCATTCCGTCTTTCTGACGTTCTGTCTAATTCTGTCTTTCTATCGTTCTAACTTTTTCTGCCATTCTGTCTTTCTATCATTCTGTCTTTCTATCGTTCTAACTTTTTCTGCCATTCTGTCTTTCTATCGTTCTATCTAATGTTCTGTCTCATTCCGTCTTTCTGACGTTTTGTCTATAATTCTGTCTTTCTATCGTTCTATCTAACGTTCTGTCTATCATTCTGTCTTTATATCGTTCTATCTAACGTTCTGTCTCTCATTCCGTCTTTCTGACGTTTTGTCTATAATTCTGTCTTTCTATCGTTCTATCTAACGTTCTGTCTATCATTCTGTCTTTATATCGTTCTATCTAACGTTCTGTCTATCATTCTGTCTTTATATCGTTCTATCTAACGTTCTGTCTATCATTCTGTCTTTATATTGTTCTATCTAACGTTCTGTCTATCATTCTGTCTTTATATCGTTCTGTCTAATTCTCTTTCTATCGTTCTAACTTTTTCTGCCATTCTGTCTTTCTATCGTTCTATCTAATGTTCTGTCTCATTCAGTCTTTCTGACGTTTTGTCTATAATTCTGTCTTTCTATCGTTTTTTCTAACGTTCTGTCTATCATTCTGTCTTTATATCGTTCTATCTAACGTTCCGTCTTTCTGACGTTCTGTCTATAATTCTGTCTTTCTATCGTTCTAACGTTTTGCCATTCTGTCTTTCTATCGTTCTATCTAATGTTCTGTCTATCATTCTGTCTTTATATCGTTCTGTCTATCATTCCGTCTTTCTGACGTTCTGTCTAATTCTGTCTTTCTATCGTTCTAACTTTTTCTGCCATTCTGTCTTTCTATCGTTCTATCTAATGTTCTGTCTCATTCCGTCTTTCTGACGTTTTGTCTATAATTCTGTCTTTCTATCGTTCTATCTAACGTTCTGTCTATCTTTCTGTCTTTATATCGTTCTATCTAACGTTCTCTCTCATTCCGTCTTTCTGACGTTCTGTCTATAATTCTGTCTTTCTATCGTTCTAACGTTCTGCCATTCTGTCTTTCTATCGTTCTATCTAACGTTCTGTCTATCATTCTGTCTTTATATCGTTCTATCTAACGTTCTGTCTATCATTCTGTCTTTATATCGTTCTATCTAACGTTCTGTCTATCATTCTGTCTTTATATCGTTCTGTCTAATTCTGTCTTTCTATCGTTCTATCTAATGTTCTGTCTCATTCCGTCTTTCCGACGCTTTGTCTATAATTCTGTCTTTCTATCGTTTTTTCTAACGTTCTGTCTATCATTCTGTCTTTATATCGTTCTATCTAACGTTCCGTCTTTCTGTCGTTCTGTCTATAATTCTGTCTTTCTATCGTTCTAACGTTTTGCCATTCTGTCTTTCTATCGTTCTATCCAACGTTCTGTCGTTCTATCATTCTAAGCTGTGTTTGAAAACGTTGTTTAGCGCATGTTTGTGACTTTACATACTATATTATAGTTGCTTGACAACTGTGTAAACATCTATCGTTCTACCTATCATCTATCTTTCACCGGTCTGTCTATCTACACCGTATGCCATTAGTTTAGAATGAACACTCAATTAACATGAATCACTTGAAAACCCTAAGTATTTTGCGTCTATATTAAAGCAGCTGTATACCTATAAACAGGCATTTTCATTGCCTCTTAATGATTTACAAACTAAGCTCAGGGGTTCACATTTGAAAGATTGGTTTTGGCAAGAGCAATAGAAATTCAATTTTGCTCATGAACAAGCGAGCTGTGTTTACGACATAACCGCGTATGCCCACATCTCGAGAGCTCTCCTCCTTTCAGACAGTACTCAGAGAGCAGAAACGTATAGGATAGCTTTCAATGGAACAGAAAACAACTTTCCAGAAAGTGTACTTGAAATAGTTGAGGTTTTGTGAGGTCACATCCATTTTTTTCCCCACTCTTCCCCATGTTATTTCATGGCTGCGCGGCTCTCTTCTTTCTAATTCTTTTCATCTCATTGTAGCCCTCTGTGTTTGAAAGTCTAGGTCAATAAGGATGGGCACATTGCGAATTTCATGATCTGTGTAGTGGAACAAATTGAAAGCAAAGCCTATATCAATCACGTTGAAGGCAGGGTTAATTGTTCCTGCTTCACAAGAACTGTGGACAGATAAAGGCGTAATGAAACACTTATGCCTCTGATGTGGGCACTCCTCAGGATGAAATGATAGAAAACAAAACGAATGTTTACTCATATAATAATTACTTTGGTGCAAAAGTCAAAGAACGAGGAGCCAAGAAACGCACTTTGATGTGCCTGTCCTTGAAAGGGTTTGATTTATTCCACCTGCATTGTGTGCCCTTCAACTTTCGTTATGTTATGTTTTTGCTGTGGGTAATCTCTAGTTCTTACCGGAGAGTCTCGATTTGAGCACAACTGCACATAAAAGCAGATGCATGCTGCATTGTGATGCAGACTTAAGGAAAAGATCTTTGCTTGCTTGGAATTGTTTACTTGCATATTTATCGTATAAACTAAGAATGAAATGGTAAACTGCAGAAATTTGTAATAAAACAAATCGCACACACAAACGTGTACATGCATACTTATGCACGCTCGGGTATGGCTCCTGCATGCATACAGACACGCGTGCACTGCACGTATATTATATATATATGTTCTCAGTATTTAGTTAATTGAACTCTAAAGTCCATGACAGCTATCACAACACAGTGGGTAATTCTGAAAATTAATGAGAATGATAATTCTTAAAAGACTGTTCCAGACTTTGCCCAAACTCATTAACTAAATCTCTCATTTAAATACATTCTAAAGACTTTCGGGAAAAAGAGAGCGAGGGGGGAAAAACATTATTGCTATGTAAGCATTAACCTGATTTGAAAATGCTGAGATGCGGAATTTTATGGAAGACTGGAAGTCTATCAGTCTGGATTCCTGGACTGGAATCCTGCGCTAAACACTTCTATCTGCTATGATACCGCACGATAAACCTGGTCACATGGTGAAGGAAAACAATCCACTGCCTCGGCCTGTTTGTTTGTTCAGGGTATAAATTTAGAGAGTTGTTGATGTTAGTTTATTGTAAATCCTCTGTGACCCTCACATGTAAGCGGATCTCTCCCTGTGGCTTTAAACCATAATAGTTATATAAAGACCTCAAAACCAAATTTGTGATATTAATTCAGTTAAGCTAGCCTATGAGTAACATGTTTGTATTGGTACAATTGTTAACATGAGCACATAGTGAACATTTCAATGGGTAAAATACACTGTTTTATTTTTTTACAGAACAAAACCCTTCATAAAGTCCATTTATTATTATAAAGATTCACATTTATAAAGCGAGGTGACAAATATTTGTAGTTGGAAACCGTTTTACATTACAGAGGACACTGGTTAACTGTTTCCTGTGGTTGACTAGCATGTTATGCAGTGATGATGTTGAAGTGTCATTATTGTTATCAGCAAAGCATTTTACAACTTTATAGAGCTTCTGATCGTTAAAGCTAATCTATCTCTTTGTTATTGTCATCTTATGATGGTGTCAATTATATGTTGCATATTCGACTCGGCCCTGCTCTTTCTCCGCAGAAATTACTGCTCAATTTCCTATGCAGTGCTCTTCTAACTTTACCTAGAGACAAAAACTCATATACTTAAAATACAGAGACAGAAGATATCTTGTGGATAATCGAAAGGTTGGAGTTTCGCGGTCAGGTCTGCGGAGGGGTGGGAATGAACGCGGGGAATTGGAAATCTGCTCAGGTCGTGATCTCAGTCTGGTTTCGATCTCACCCTCGTTTCTGTATTGCCACAGGGATCTGATAACTGGAATCTGCCAATTTTGGAGCAAAAAATTAATTATTGGAATTTTCAGATTTCAAATACTATGTTGAAACATGCATGTGTTAAAAGTATAATACACACCAACAAATTTTTAATGAATGCTTTACTCACCCTCATGTTGGTCCAAACCTGTATGAGTTTCTTTTTTCTGTGGACCAGAAGGAGATGTTTAGCAGAATGTACAAACTGTGCGCTGTTTTCCACAATAGTCCATACAACTTCTGCCCTATATTTCAAAGGGTTAGTTCAAATTCTGTCAGTTACTCGTAAACCCGTAAGACTTGCGTTTATCTTCAAAACACATATGAACTTCCGCAAGAACCAAATGAGGTTTGTTCTTACGCGTCAGGCAAGTACGGTTAAGCTTCAGTTTATATTTGCTAATCAATGTTTATATGAGAATAGAAGCCTAATTTCAATCTGATCATCATATAACGCGATGGAGTGTCTTCAGAAAATTTGGACTAGACTGCTTTATTCATTTGGATTAGATTTACAATCTCTTTATGAACTCTTTTAAGCATCAAAGTGGTAGTCACCTGGGGCCTCATTTATAAACGTTGCATACGCACAAAAGAAGGCGTACTCCGCTCTCTACGCAATAATTGGTATTTATAAAAAGCAAACTTGACGGTAAAATGTGCGGTCCTTCACGCAAGCTCTGACCCAGGCGTACGCACAAAAACGGGTGAAATGAGAAATGGCGACACTGTCGGCAGATGGAAGAAACACGTGAAAGTGTGTGAAACTGTAGACCGTTGTGTAAAATAAATGGCAATACTGCCTCTCATAAATAACACGAAGACGTCACAAAGCAAGTATTACAATTAACAGCCTACACAAACACCCGTTTGATCGATCTGCAACAGAAATGCAAATTAACACATATTTGCAAAAAGAAAAGTGAAACATGTTCTGCAATAATATTGGCATGTTATACAATTCATCCTCATAAATAAGATGGTAAACAGAACAAAATAATGTACAAAACTGATATTCTCGCCAATGTGTCCGTCTGGCGGAGTAGATATAGCTAGATATAGCTAGATAGTCAGTCAGATAGATAGATAATTAGGGAGAGATAGATAGATAAATAGATAGATGTATTATTTGTCCACTGGGGAAAGTTGTTTTCATAGTAAAAATGTCTTTATCAGCTACGGAATCATGGTATTCATGCAGGTATTTCATGCATATGCCTTTAGTTTGTTTTATTTTTGATAAAATAACGTATGACGTATGTCTCAACCATCCAGAAAGCTGCAAGAAATGACATTTGCGCTGAACTATTTCCCATTTCCAAGTAGATTATAACCGACATCTGTAGCTTGTCATTTCTTTTTTATTTCGGCCGCAGTCCGAGGTTGTGAGGCTACAGCATTTACGGCGTCTGCAACCTTTTTCCACTCAAGTGCCTTTTTGGCATTAGTAATGCCCACACTGTGCCCTCCAAACAACATTTTTTCTCCTCTTTTCCACCTCGCCAACGATAACTTCTACTTCACATTGAGTGAAGTTACGTTTTTTTTTATTTCCTCTCTATGTTTGCCATGATTTCGCAATCGATGAATATTAACTTGTGGGCGTTTCACGGACTATTTATGGGCAACTATGGGCGTGACATGAAGCCGCAAAAGCTGCGCTACATTTAGAATTGATTGTGATTTATTAAGGGAAAAATGCGTAGGATGTGCGTGCGTACGGTTTTATAAATCCGAATATTTCTGTGCGTACGCACGTCCTATGTTTCATCCGTACGCCACTTCTGACGCAAATCCTACGCAAAGTTTTATAAATGAGGCCCCTGGACTGTCAGACAAAAATCTCTCGATTTCATTTAAAATATCTTCATTTGTGTTTTCTAAGTTGATCGAAAGGCTAAGGTTTGGAACGACATGAGGGTGAGTAAATGACAATTTTTGGGTGAACTAACCCATTGACCTTTCTTGAAGGTTCAGTACAGCACAGTAGTCATACTACTTTTATGTTTTGTTTATGGTGCCTATTTTTTGGGGGTCAACATCCTCAATCAACATACACTTTCTATTGACTAGAACAGCATGAACATATTCTTTTATACAAAAACATTCACAGTTTTTGAATGACATGATGATGAGTTAATGATGGCACCATTTGTTTGTATGTGTGTGAACTATTCATTCAATGCTTAATCTAAACTAATATATACAATCATAGACATTTCAAAAGAAACTGTTGACAAATATATAATATTATATATAACATAATAGTCTTATAGTGTCAATGCTAATATTTAAAGATTTTGAATTTACTTTTACTATTTTAGTACATCGTATTTACAATTTTTGAAGTGGATAAAGTTAATTTGAGAAACCAGACACCTTGTGCCCCAAATAGCATAATGTGAAGATGATAGGCACTGCTGTATTGGCAGTTAAGATGGTGTTAAATGTTGGACTTGCTCACCCTGTGGTCAGACCAAGTCTTTGAGCGAGCGAGTGAGAGCAAGAGAGAGAGGATGGAAAGTGTGCTTCAGGCCAGGACTGAGGGAGCCTCTGGCTCAGTGTGTGTGCTGAGCGTCTTCCTCTGAACTCTCTCTCCGCTGTCAGATGTGTGTCTCGCCCAGCAGTCTTGATTTACCCCTTCAGTGCCCACTCAAACCCGTCTGAGAAATCCCCACAGAGCGCTCTTAAAAACACACGGGCCTCTCCGAATCGCTGCGGTGCCTCAAAAAAAGTAATAAACTCATATTAGCTGGATGTCTGTGAGGAGCGGGTGTTGAACTTGTGTGCAGGATGTTAGTTGTGTACAAGTGTTAATGCTTTTTTTTTTTTTTTTTTGAAGACTCTCAGACTGCCTGCGTATGTTTGCAAGGCATTTTAAAGCGGCCAGATTCTACACTTCTTATTCTTTTTTCTTCTTTTTTTTTAGTGAAGTCCACTTATTAGCCAAGCATTCCTGCAAGAAATATATTTTTACATGACCATAAGCCATGTTTTGATACTTTATCTTGAACTCTTCTAAATGTAAATATCATCTGTTATGATTGGCCAAATCTTTTGAATTTCGACCTTTCGATTAGCAAGCCTTCTTACAGATTGTGGTTGTTTTAGTTTTTATAAATTGTCCGGAGGGATTAAAGTGCGTTTGCATCGAATTTCCTGTTATATGACCCCTTTAAAGTCAACATGAAATGAAAATTTACCATAAAATGTATTTGTCAATATTCATATTCCAAAGAAAAATTGTAATCTTTCATAATGTTGCACTCAAAATTTGTTTAATGTTGAATTTGAACACACACACATACACATATATATATATATATATATATATATATATATATATATATATATATGTATTACCCTTTTATACAATTATATTTCTTATGTTTAAGTTTTCTTGAATTCATTTATCTTAAAATAAATTAAAATTGCATCAGCTGAACTTGAAGAATAAAGCCTGCAGACTTGCGGCAGAGCACAGATAGATGCGTCACGAGCAAATGGCGAAGGGTTAAAAGAAATCAGTGGGGGACGGAGCTGTGTGTCAATATTTGGACAGTTACTGTGTAGCGCAGCAGATGAACGCAGCATCTGCTGTGTGCGGGAGGGTTTCTGGATGAGTGTGAACGGAGGGAGGGAGGTGGGTTATTGTGAAGGCTGGCACACAGTATGTGCCCAGACACATTCCACAGGAAGTCCTGCGATTCCGCTGGCATCCGCGGCCGGTATTCATCATAAATATTTTAGCAATATCATACCCCAACCATGCCCCAGTCATTTTGCCAAGCGAGGGGAAAACATTTAGCTTTTTCTCTCTCTGATGCCTTGTAAATAATTTTCCATGCTGCAAATGTCAGTGTATTTATTTTTTCCATGAGCTGCATCATTAGATATAACAAGAATAATCTTAAAAATCTCTCTTCAGCAATGTATAATCTGATGCTTCACTTCAAAGCCAGACTGTTTACCATATCAAGGCGATGCTGTCAGAGAGTATTTCTCTATGCTTGTTTACTATGAAATTGGCAAAATTGTCAGGAATGGAAACAGAGAACATTTTTGTTAAGTTGTGATGCTCATTAAAATGGATCTTCTCTCTCTCCCCCATGGCCTTCTGCTCGTGCTAATGTTCTGCTGAGACCGTTTGCAGACACTTACAGCATTTTGTATTCCTCCGTCTCGCTTTGTCTCGATTTAACCCTCACGCATGCATATATTGTCCTTCCCTCTGATGTGAATCCGTTAATGAGTTCTCTGACAAATACAGTAATGGCCTTTCACTTCCACATTTGGTGTGCGGAAAGAGGCTGTCTGTTGGAATTACGTCCCACTCCGTTGAAGGAAAATGGCTCGTATCCTCAAAGGTACAGAAGTGGCGACAACAGCGCCAACGTTTTGCTCTACAAGAGCTCCAAAGATGTCTTTGCGGGAATTCCTTATTAAGACTTTAAACAGGATATTTCTAGCTCATTTGAAGTAGTTTGATGTATTATGCTGACTGTACTCCCTCTCTAGTGCACTTAGACTATTTATTGATTTAAAGTATCTTTCACATAACTTCCGTCAGGGTTTCAACATGCATTGACCTCCACATAATTGTTTTGGTCCAAAGCCATTGGTTTGATTCCCTGGGAAAGCAAGAACTTATCAAATGTGTACCTTGAATGCAATATAATTTGCTTTGGATAAAAGTGTTTGCCAAATGCATAAATGTAATGTAAATGAAAGGAAGTTAAAAACCAGGATGTCTGCTCAGAAAACAATAAAAAATACCGAACCAAAATTGCAAACAAAACAGGTTGCATGTATTTGAGTTTAAAGCAGATAAAAGTCTCGCCGTTCGCTTTTGCATAAAGTACAGTTTTTTTTTTCTTCTTCTGAAAATCGTGATGTATCTGTATATGCACAGGATGCAACCCAGGCTCACTGGGAAAACAACATTTAGCAAAATTATATTACGTTGCTTCTTTTCGTGACACTTTCAAATTGAAATGTTTAGTGAGTGGTGCTAAAAGCACATTCACGTTTATCAAAAACAGACGAACGTGAATTTGGCTATGTTTTAATACATTGATTGTTGTGCGTATCGTGGAAGTTCAGATATGAAATGCCCAGTGAGTAGCGCTAAAAGTTGAATCACGTTTGGAAATAACCCCCTAAACCCAACCGATACTGCTAACCAAATCATACGTAAGATAGAAACACATTTGCGTTCCGTGTCATATCGTGCCTCGTCTTTCACAGGATACATACCTGAAAGTGCAGTGTTGCACCGGGTGAACTACTGAGCAAGTTTACCATGTCAAAACAGCCACATATATGGAGCTGGTTATGTGATGCAAACATCAAACTGTACTAGTTTACAAATCGTGCCTTACGGTAAAAGTGTTTTGAGGTCATAATATAGTGTTGTGCAAGGAAACGTGCAAAAACAAGCCATTATTAAAGGTTCTATATGTATTTTTTAGTGGCCTCTATCGGTGATGTTTCAGATTGCAACCAATTTTGACAAGAGCGCTCGTGCTCTTGCGCGTGCTCGAACTCAAGAGCGAGCACTCATGGTACCGGCCACACTGAGACTTTCAAATGACCGGAGAAAGCATCACACAACATGCTGGAAACTCATGTAAACTCCCACTGCAACGTTACAATAATAGGCTACTTTTATCAGCTTGACGTTGAACTAATGCTCCATGCTCGTACCATGATAACGTTACATTTGTGGTGTTATCTAGCATAAGGCATTTCACTAACTATTCGTGTATCTTTCACAATCAGCAATGTCAACATAGGTGAATGTATAATATGATAACGAAAACAGTTAATGAACTAGACTGAACAATTTCAGTGTAACAGTAAGATCGTAACATTACTGTACTGAACGTGTCTGGAAATGTGTATTATAAACAATATGATAGTAGTGGGATGAGTGACGTTAGACAGTAGATCTAGTACATAAAATAAAAGTTACATCCTAAAGCACCTACTTTTTGTTATCCTGGAACAGTCTTTTGTATTCATTTCATATCTCATGTGTTATAGTTTACCTTGCTATTTCATTACAGTTTACCATTATTTATTTCAGCATATCTGAAAACTTGAAATTTACCACAATAAAAATAGCGGAGGTCTCTCCATAATTCAAATGCTCTGCCGATGTTGATCCGTGTTTTCGTCCTAAGTCGATCCGATTCACGTTTGGCCTGACGAGCTTCAGCAGATACATTTTTGTTTTGTTTTGTATATTTATGTGGAGTTTGTGTTGGAGTGTGTGTTGTGCTGGAGGCAGGTCGTGTTTGGGTGTTATCAGACTCCATGTCGTCAGCTGCAGTGCCGTCGCATAGACTGTATATAAAAAGGAGAGAGGCTCGGGAGCGCGCATGCACGTCACATCCGATGGATTTCGCAGAAAATCCGACCCGGAGACTTCACATAGAAATAGGAATACTGGCCTTCAGAGGTAATAGCAAAACCCGACAAGTGGATCATTGTAATGTGTGATTACAACCCCTTCACACACAGGCAATACAAAAAGGATTCATTTTAGAAGAAAAGTTACATATAGCACCTTTAATCGATATGTAATTATAATTTGTGTGAAAAGTAATAAAATTTGTTTGTGTTTTACTGAATCTAATGTTCATTTTAACTGGAAACTGCATAGAATTCTTTGTATATACGCATTTTTGGAGTTTTGCAGAAATGTAGGTAAATGCTATTTTTTTCCAATACGCCTATTTTAAAATGGTTGAAGACAGTTGAAGACTGGAAAAATGTTCCCTGGTCTGATGAGTCTCGATTTCTGTTGAGACATTCAGATGTTAGAGTCAGAATTTGGCGTAAACAGAATGAGAACATGGAACCATCATGCCTTGTTACCACTGTGCAGGCTGGTGGTGGTGGTGTAATGGTGTGGGGGATGTTTTCTTGGCACACTTTAGGCCCTTTAGTGCCAATTGGGCATCGTTTAAATGCCACGGCCTACCTGAGCATTGTTTCTGACCATGTCCATCCCTTTATGGCCACCATGTACCCATCCTCTGATGGCTACTTCCAGCAGGATAATGCACCATGTCACAAAGCTCGAATCATTTCAAATTGGTTTCTTGAACATGACAATGAGTTCACTGTACTAAAATGGCCCTCACAGTCACTATTTTCCAATAGGTCACTAAAAAAAGTAGCAGTTTGGATTTAGGCAAATAATCTATGGTTAGATCGTTATTGCAGCGATTATTATGTTTCTAGCATGCTATATGTTTGGCAACAGTTCTTAACTGATGGAAAGTGTAGGTTTTCATTTCTTAAACAAGCATGCATGAAGACACATCGTGGCCATATTCCAGTGTATATTTGCTTTTTGCACAGGCAGAACATGGTTTAACATGGGGTTAGCGAGATGATGGTTGTGAAACTAAATTTACAGCTGTTGTTGGTGTAAGAAACCTTGTCTAAGTGACCTTGAGGGAGAAAAATACAAAAGCACAAAAGTGTAGAATATGACATCATCAGATGTTGCATTTCAGATGGTGTCTGTATTTTTTCCCCCCTGAAAAAGCCAACAGAGTTCCCACAGACATGAATGCTCATTGCAGGTATTGTGGAGCCCACAGCGGGTCCGAGACGTCTGTTCTCTGTAGGCTGCGGCTGAAGAGGCTTAGCTGCATTTTTGTTCTCCGGCTCTGGGCAGCGTCCCTGTATCTCTCTCCAGCAGTCAGAGAGCACATAGAGACGCCACCAGTGATGAATGGGGCACCTTGTCAGTTAAAATGAAAATTCTTAGCCGGATGATAGCTTCATATTAATGCCTGTTTTATGGATTGGAGCAAGTTGTCTGAACAAGATGAATGTGGGTGATGAGAGGAGAGATACAAAATAAAACGGCTCCTCTACCTTCATCAGGACATTTGGGTGTGGCTTGTCACACGGGACGAAGGAACACGCTCTTTCCTGTCTGTATGGAGCGTAACAGGCAGGTTCTGGAAGTAAAACTATGTTCTCCATAGGGGTATTGATTTTTAGCAGTAGCTTTTCAAGACAGGATGTAGTGCTCCTTAAGCTCAGAGTTTGAGGATGTTAAATGATTGTGTATGCGTCTATATAAGCCACGTCAGTGTGATTTCAATGTTTAATAGACAAATTTCCAGTGAAGAACTACAGTATCCGATATCCAGAGAAAACACTGTTACCGTGGAAACAGAGATCTCTGCTAAAGAGCTCAGTAATGACTGCCCAATCCCATAAAGCATTGTGATTGATATTTTATACTTCTTACTTATTCTTATACTACTTTATTCTTTATTATTATTAATATTGTACTTTCTGTGTTTGTGTGTGCTCATATATATTTATATATATATATATATTAGTGCAGTCAAATCGATTAATTGCAATTAATCACATCTAACAAAAGTTTTTGTTTACATGTCTCTCACCCCCCCCTCTCTCTCTCTCTGTATATATATATATATATATATATATATATATATATATATATCTGTGTGTATATACTGTATACACACACACACACACACACACACACATATGTATGTATATTTATGTGTATATATACAGTATGTATTTGTGTGTGTATATGTATACAGACAGACATGCACTACACACACATGTTAATATATATATAAATATAATAACACACACACACACACACACACACACACATATATATATATATATATATATATATATATATATATATATATATATATATATTAGCAGAGCAGTAAATCATCATATTAGAATGATTTCTGAAGGATTATCTGACTGAAGACTGGAATAATGATGCTGAAAATTCATCTTTGATCACAGGAATAAATTACATTTTAAATTATATTAAACTAGAAAACAGTTATTTTAATTTGTAATAATATTTCAGAATATATATATATATATATATATATATATTTTCTCTATTGTTGATCACATGCAACTTTTGACTGACTGAAATTTCAAAGGTTATGATTCATCTCGCAGCATATTTTGATTTGTGGCTATGAACTCTTTATTGAAGATTTTTTACAAATCCCAATGGAGAAAATGAATGGGAAAAACACTTCCTGGAACCAATCGAGGCGGTCACTGTTGCAACTGTACAGGCATTGTACGTTTCCTGACCGTCATTTAATGCAGCGTTGTGTGGCAGAGAGTGTCCTTTTTACATGTGGCCGTTTCACCAGCATCTATTGCCGTTAGAAGTCCATTTCCCTCCTTTTCTGGCTCGTCCATTCTCTTTTTTGCGCTCTTTCTGGGTGTTTCTCTCATTTGGCTGTGGGTGAAAGCGTTAAAAGTGTTGTTCTCTCTGAGGTCTGTCCCCGACTGGCTCACTCTCAAAGCTTTAGCGATCTGTTCAGACACATTCAATTCACACAAGCTCAGTGTGCTGTCAAAGCAATGATATTGATTCAGGGAAAAAAAGAGAAAAATCTAGCTCTTTTTCCTCCCGCTAATTTTAATGTTTACATCTCGTTTTAATCCTCATGTCTTTTTTGAAATGGAATCCATCCATCCATCCCTCCTCTCCCCAAACAAATCGGTAATTACGTGGCCGTGACATGAAATGGACCTGCAGTGAGCAGACACATGAAAGAGGGCTTGGACATGACCACAGCGAGAGGTCTTTGAGAGAAAAAGAGACAACTTGAATGTAGAGAGGGAGGGCTGAGAGCAGAGGGCACGAGAAATAGAGACAGAGAGAGGATTTCAAGCCTTGGCTGGTTGTTAGTGGCCATGAGCTGATGTATTTCAGCATCACAGCACAGCAAGCTTTACATTCAGCTGACGTGTTTGAGGTAAACATTGCTGCGTATGCTTTGCTCCAGTCTGGTCTGGCCCTGTCTTTTACGGTCAGAACATTAATCATTTTTGCATTACAGTATAGTACGAGTAGTACAAATAATATTGCATCCCAATGTATTATTAGTTGGGATGCAAAATAAATTGGTCACCATATCTATGACATATTTATCCATCAATGTAATTTGAAGTATTTAAAAAATATATATTTGTACAGTATTGGTGTGATATTACCAGAGTAGTTAAGATAATCCAATATTTTTCCAGTTTAAGTATGCTTCTTTTCTATGGCCCGTTTTAAAACTAGCATGTTTAATAGTCTAATAGTAGTTTAAAGGGATAGTTCACTAAAACATTTAAATTCTGCCATCATTTACTCACCCTCATGTTGTTCAAAACCTGTAATAGTTTCTCTCTTCTGCTGAACACAAGTTATTTTGAAGAATGTTGGCAACCAAATAGTTGACGGTTGCAATTGACTTCCACAGTATTTTTTCCCCTATGGAAGTCAATGGTTACCATCAACTGTTTGATTATCAACATTCTTCAAAATATCTTCTTTTGTGTTTAATGAAAGTAATTCATACAGGTTTGTAACAGCATGAGGGTGAGTAAATGATGGCAGGATTTTCATATTTGGGTGAACTAACCCTTTTAATAGTTGTATTTTGCTTTTACATTGATATTGTATTGGTATGATTAGGCTGATATAGCAGATAATGCCTGATTCAAGCAATGCTGCTTTTCTATGGCAGGTTTCAAATGTACTAAACAGTACACCTATCTTTTGTACTCCATTTTAAAGTGTTTTGATGCTTTATTTCACTTTAAGCATGTGATTTCACCCAATGTAAATGTTGTATCTGTTTTGAAAAGTCGGATGAAACAGTATAGATTTATAATATTGACCATTGTTTTCATTTTGGGTATCTGTTGTCTGCCATAATGAAAAAAATGATTACACACTACTTGTAGTATTGAGGTTATGAAACGGATTTGAAGTGATCTTTACTTGAACACATATTTTGAGCTTTTGTATTAGTTCACTCAAATAGAAAGAGAAGTTTTGGTGGACCAAAGGCCTGGAGATTTAGAGCAGTTCTCTGAGGGTTTGCTGCTCACTGCTCGTGTTAATGACGCGTGTGCATGACTGAAAAGTGACGCCAAAGACCTTGGGGTGGGTTTTCGGGCCTTTGTGGAGTCTAATTATTTTTCTCGGTAGCTGATTTTTAACCACAATGCGACTTTATGATGTACGGAGGACAAGCAGCCTAGAATATGTTTTTCTGAAGAGAGCAAATATCCCCATGGAAATCTGTCAAATGACAACAACTTTCAGGGAATTCTATAACAGTGCGTGCATGTATGAAAACCCACAAGTTTTCAGCAGCGATTGCAACTGATGATGTCACTTCCTCCTAACCTTCATAACTGCAGTCTCATTGTCATGGATAAATGCGCCAAAGCCCTTGTTCGCCACTTGAAACACATGCGATATCGTCTCCGTCTCACCACTGTAATCTGTTCTACACATCAGCAACAGAAGGAATTGATCCAATCAAAGCAGTTCATCGGTGATGTCACACGATCGATCCCTGTTTTCACCCGCTGAGTCTCATCTCGGCTTGTGGTGTCTCTGGCCTACCTTTTCCGACTGTCTGTCATCTACTTCACGTTCACTGCTTTATGTCGTCTGTCTTCCTCTAAATCCCTCTTTCTTCTTCAAACCACTATGACCTCTCATCTTCCTGCAGCCCATCCATTTGTATTTATTATTTTAGCTTAGGACGGACGTCTCATTGAAATATGGTGTCTGCAGCAGGTCTTTCATGTTGCCCCAGCCCGTGTTTTATCTAAGTAATGTGCGTCTTGTCTTTTGCTTTCTCTGCTTTTCTTTCATGCTGCATTAGACTGAACAAGGACAGCCAATGAAAAAAACACACACATCCAGTGTTCCTGCATGCTCACATTTCTCTTTTAGCATGCACACATTTAAACATGATTTTTTAGAAGAAAATGCAACAAGAAGGAAATTATGGCAAGTAATAATAGTTGATATTATAAATCTATACCATTAGATAAAATAACTCCTATTTTTAATACAAGATGTTGTTCAAACCAATTACTAACTTTATTTAAATTCTTCCGTAGAAGTAGAATATACTGTAAGAACTAGGCATGCACTAAAATTAAAATTCTGGGCAGAAACTTTCAGAATTCACTTGGCCGAAAACCGAAACTGAAAATAAATTGATAATGAATTACTTGAAAATAAATTGATGATCAATTACTTGTTCTAACTTATTTAATAATCAACACTCAAATAGCTAAAACTGAGTTGCACAAACATTTCATTTGCACACAAGGCAGTTTATATCAACTTTATAATAACAGAATTGTTTCTACTCCAGTTTCATGGCGAAATATAAACATTAAAGCGACAATAAACTAATAACTTGTTTTCATGACAGATTTATTCAAACATACATATATTTATCAAACTAACTAATGAGTTTATGGACATCGAATAGCTTTCTTGAGGTTAACAAGTGGCATTGTATAGCCTACAAGCTGTTCTATTGACGTCTTCCCTCGGTTGAAACACTGATTGAGCGATTACTTGAGAGTTGAGACAGGATTCATTTCGATAAGTTGTAATGTATCTTTTTTAGGGGTGTAACGATACACAAAATTGACGGTTTGGTTTTCCCACGGTTTTGACGTCTCGGTTCGATTCGGTTCGGTTTAGAAAGCTAAAATTGCTTTTTTTTTTTTTTTTTTTTTTTTTTAAACAGTGGTTTAACGAAAAAATTGTCTTTGTCTTTAAATTAATTCAATTACAATTAAACGTTTCACAAGGATAAAAAAAAAATCTGCTAAATCTGTAAACTATATAGGGAGCCGCACATTACTATAACATTAAAGGTTGTAGCCTAGACTTTTAACCTAAATTCAGATGCTATTTATTTTTTAGATATAATAATCAACACACAACACATTGTATGAAAACATGTAAACTGAACATAAGGCAGTTTTTGCATTAACTTGTGTTTTACTCTAATTTGTTATTGAAATATAATACTTTACACAGTTGTCATTTTCATGAAAGATATTTTAAACATACATTAAATAATCAAGATATCATTAACAGGTTAAGTAAAATATAATATATAGGCTAACATGGTGCATTTATTTAGTGCAAGAGTTCATTTAACCATTTATAGGAAGTTGTGGACACTGAATCACTTGCCTGTTGAGGTAAATATAATGCTAGTGACAAGCTATGCTATTTTATTGACGTCTTTCCGCTGCTGAAACACTGATTGAGCGATTACACGAGTTATGATGCCTTTTTAGTAAGTATACTGCATCTTTCAACATACCTTCAGGTGTCCATTCTGTAACTGAGGAAGAGATGATCGCGTTTACCCGCGCGCCGCGTTGCCGTTTGAAATGAGGAGCTTAGTAGGCCTACAGCGATCTGTCACGCCACATCAAAGAGCGCCAAAACGCCATTTATTGTTTGAATTTCGTGATCAAATAGACAGAATTTGAAAGATTACACCTTGCTTATTATCGAAAGTAACAAAACACGGAGCTTGTTATTTGGTGTTAATGGTGGTTAGCTACAAAACTGAATTCGTTGTGTACTGCACACAAGACATGAGGTCCATTGAGCCGGGCTGGGCGGGGCCGGGGTAGCAGGAGGCGCGGAGGGGCGTGTTCGCTACGCAATGAGAGTATCGCGATTCGAATCGTGTGTTCTGTATCGCGGTTTTTCGGTTCGGTTCGAATATCGTTACACCCCTAATCTTTTTACATACCTTCTGTACATGGTGTTCACTGTTCAGCCATGTTTATTTTGTGCTGTATCTAGTAGTAAAGAGGAAGAGATGATCTGTTCACCTGCTGCTTGAACTGAGGTGTATTACGCCTTATTAAAGAATTTTGTTATAAAAAAATAGAATTTTAAAGTTGAGACTTTGCTTCATTATAAAAGTAACAAAGCACAAAGCTTTTTGTGATTATTGGATTGCAGACACGCTACACGTATTGAGTGAAGTTTTGTTCAAGCTGCGCATCAACAGAAAACGGCACAGACTAAAAGATTTTAAATTTAAGAAACCATATAATTACCGATTAAAATCGAGAAATTAACATTGTCATTCCAGAGCTAGTGTCCACACAGCTGACATGTATGATTGTTGTAGCTTATTCACGTTATGTGCATGAAATAGGCGCTGAACACAAGTCAAAAACGAGCCATCGAAGAAGAGCTAACGAAACGTCTGTTTCAGTCACTGATTTCGGCCCTCCATAGCCAATTTGGCCCCAAACCGAAAATAGCTGTTGACCAAAGTTTTCAGTAGCCGAAATTTCGAGATTGTCTTCACTACAGAACACGAAATCCAGGGGGGGAGTTGGATCCAAATTGCGTTAGGGTTAGGGTTATACCTAAACCTACTCATCTCCGCCCCCTGATCCCTAACCCCACCCATAATCCTACCCAACTCCACCCCCTGATCCCTAACCCCACCCCTAAACCTACTCATCTCCGCCCCCTGATCCCTAACCCCACCCCTAATCCTACCCAACCCCACCCCCTGATCCCTAACCCCACCCCTAATCCTACCCAACTCCACCCCCTGATCCCTAACCCCACCCCTAAACCTACTCATCTCCGCCCCCTGATCCCTAACCCCACCCCAAATCCTGCTCATCTCCGCCCCTGATCCCTAACCCCACCCCTAATCCTACTCATCTTCGCCCCCTGATCCCTAACCCCACCCCAAATCCTACTCATCTCCGCCCCCTGATCCCTAACCCCACCCCTAATCCTACTCATCTCCGCCCCCTGATCCCTAACACCACCCCTAATCCTACCCAACTCCACCCCTTAGATCTGGATCCAACTCCGCCCCCTGGATCTTGTGTACTGCAATGAGGTGCTACTGGAAATTTCGGTGCATCCCTAGTAAGAACTGGAAGAATTTGTCCTGATGATTTTGTTTGCTTCCAATATCAGGATGTCATACCGATAATTGTCTGAAAGAACTGCAATATTGATTAGTACTGATACTGATGAAGAAGTAACATGTTACAGACAGAATGTGGACACACATATGTCACCTTTGAAACCATCCACCTCTTTTCTTTCTGTTGTTCTTAAGAAGGGTCTTGTTCAGTTTCTTCCCATGCACTGTCCACAGACCCGAGCGAAGGGGAAGCTGTTAGCATGTCTGATGCATGTCAGAGGCAGAGGCCGGACGATGGATGCTCTCCTCTCATCCGTCTGGCCTGCTGTATGTATATAGGTCAAAAACAATGGAGCACAGAGAGAGAGAACTTGGCCACTGATAAAGTGCGGCAGAAAATTAAATGTTAGCGCATTGTGGTATCATAGAAAATGACAAATGACATGTGGTAATGGTCTCAAGCCGATAGCAAGGCCTGTTTCCCGGCCACATTAATTCCAGCAGGCAGGTCCAGGATGCGTCTCGTGTTCTGTTCGGTGTGACCTGCGCTGGAGGTTCTGTAATAGACCGAGAGACTGCAGAGGAAAGCCAGAGGAGTTGGAAGATAAAGCAGCAAACTTTAAGAGGAAGAAGCAGATAAAAATTCCTATTTATTTACATTTAAATAACAGTTTTTTCCCCCCATTGCCTCTCTTGGGTTTTAGAGTGGTTCTGTACTTTTTTCTCCACACATAACGTTTGTAAGGAATGACATTGTTCTGGTGAAGCTGGTGGTAGTCTTAAAGTCTGATCTTCATAGCAGGTAATTTTGGCCAAGAACCGCCACTTAGACAGGAAATAGCCGTCTGACCAACATGTACAGTGTCTAGCCATAGTATGCTTATGCTTGGGTGGTATGACTCTACATACAGTGCAATGCTAAAAATGTGTCAACAGGTACTGCCATACTGTATTTGTGGTGCGATTTTAAAATTCTCACTCCAAGCAGAAAACTATATACTGCTCTGAAAACCATGTCGAACAGATAAATGATTTCAGCCTGGACAAGTTTGATCTTACTGGAATCGGTTTAGTTTCGTAACTGTTGGTTATAATGTACTAATGTATATTCCTAATTGGAAAATTGTATCTGATTGTATTTAAAAAGCTTTACATTTTTGTGTCTTTTGTTTTTAAGTGTTATATAATGCACTGTTTTTGCATTGATGCAGATGACTTTTCATTAATTTGTAATGAATAATCGTATCTTATATATATATATATATATATATAAATGTATAAATGTATTTTTTTGTAAAATATAATTACATTTTATTATAAATGTTATATTTTATTATTAATATTACAATTCATTTATCATAAAAAAATATTATACATATTGTTAAAACTATAAAAAAGGGTTTAAATTAGAGTTAATTTATTTTAACTTGTTTACAAACTACTAATAGAGTGGTGCTTGTATGACGTCTGAACCCGGAAGTCTAATTCGCTGCTGGTTACTTCGAGGTTTTCCTTTGGGGTTTTTTAATAAGGTTTTTCAATTTATGAGTGGTAAATGGTAAACGATACTTTACGTTTTGTTCTACAAAGTAAGTTACACACACCCATACCTAGAATTAAGTAGAATTTTGAAGCAGTTATGTTTATTTTTGAAAACGTACGCGTTTTTAATAAGTAACTAGATAAGACAGCTTGGTGTGTGAGTGTGTGCAGTTTACGTTGTAAATCAAGACGCCTAAGTATCGTCAAGTTATGTGTACCACAGACCTTATTTTACGCATACATTTTTTTTTTTTCAAAGGAACCAGTGGTGAATTAGTCTTCCTGGTTCTCACGTCATTCCTGCACCAATCTTAAACAGATATTTTCAAGTAGGCCTATACATCAAAGATTCAGTGCCATGAACAGTCAGTGCCAAAAACAGTCAGATTGGAGCTTGCTATGTTTTATGAAAGCTCTTTTGAGTTTTGTGTACAATATCCATCAAATGGCCTGTTAACAGTCTTTGCTAAGCAGACACTAAGCTCTACTATTATCTCACTTTCAGCAAGTTCATGAAAAAGGTTTCATGAAAAAAGGAAAAGTCTCTCCAATTCACTGCTGGAGAACACGGCACAAGTGTGTGTCAGCTGGTACGCTGGGTTTGGTGAAGGTTCCTGGCAATGGCATCTCAGAAATCACCACAGTAAGAGCAGCAGGTTTATCAATTTGAGCTGGCCAACTGCACAGCTAAATGTATGTGAAAGTTAACAAATCCCTGAGGTAAATTGAGCCAGATTTCAGCTGTCTGTGTGAGACTACTGAGGTGCGACATGCTGGATTGAACCTAATGCCTGAGGCTAGTGCAATCAAACCGACAGTTGAAGACTCTCCAGTTCCCAGCTGGGGAGAATCTCAACCACACGGCAAATGACTCACCTCAGAGCTGGGGGAGGAAGATGTGGTGACATTGTTTTTATCGACTATTAAAGCACTCTACCAGTGATAGCATTTATATTTTCTTATGTGCTAGAATTGAGGTTATGGTAGCAATAGCATGCCAGTTTACATGCCAGTATGCTGGATTATGACATTCCAAATCATAGTATGTTAATGATAGTTTGCCAGAGGTGCACTGTAAACCCGAAATAAGTTGGCAAAGCTAAATAAATTTGAGGTAATCAGTTACATCAGAAATTCTAAACGAAAATAAGAGTTTAAGGAAGCAGAACTGGCAGATTTTTAATTGTGTACTCGTACACTTTAATTGCTGTAAACTTTAAAGGGTTAGTTCACCCAAAAATGAAAATTATGTCATTAATGACTCACCCTCATGTCGTTCCAAGCCCGTAAGACCTCCGTTTATCTTCGGAACAGAGTTTAAGATATTTTAGATTTAGTCCGAGAGCTTTATGTCCCTCCATTGAAAATGTATGTACGGTATACTGTCCTTGTCCAGAAAGGAAATAAAGACATCATCAAAGTAGTCCATGTGACATCAGTGGGTTAGTTAGAATTTTTTGAAGCATCGAAAATACATTTTGGTCCAAAAATAACAAAAACTACGACTTTATTCAGCATTGTATTGTCTTCCGGTTCTGTTGTCAATCCGCGTTCACGAGTCCGCAGTGACGCTGCTGACGTAAAAGACGCTGCTGACGTGTTATCTGGTAACTGCTACACCAGATAACACGTCAGCAGCGTCTTACGTCAGCGGGTGAGTCATTAATGACATAATTTTTGGGTGAACTAACCCTTTAAATATTTGAGTAATCTAATTCATACATTTAATTTAAAATTATCATGTAATCTCAACTTAAATATCTTTAGTAGTGGAAAAGCTTCAACTAGCTAATTCACTAAATGCTAACTTGCTAATTGGTAACACAACGCTTTGATAGTATTAGCATAGCAAAGCAATTGCTGAATGAATATGGCAATATAGAACATTTAACATATACCTGTTCTCAAACCAAGTTCATGCATCCAAACTCCCCCCCCCCCCACACACACATAACAGAAACTCTTCTAAATTATCTTAGCAAAAAATGTATCACTACTAAAGCTCCCACTCAACGTTAATCTTGCACAAAAAACATTATATAACATTTACATATAATATTAACATGTATAGTATTTTAGCATTTACTCTCTCTTTCGAGTATTCAAGTTAAATTTAAGTTTGTCTAAATTAAAAGAAACAAGCTAATGTCAGTTTTGTGAACTCATTTGAAACAGATGTCAACAAACTAGCTTAGTCTGAAATGTTCTTTTCAGCATTGGGCATTGTCGGATTATGCATTAAACAAGTGGGTTTTTTTTACTCACTTACAATTGTTTTTACCCAACCAGGAGTATTTGGTACCAAATTGTACTTGTAAAGATTTTAATTTAGCTTTTTTCAACCTATGAAAAAGAAGCGTAAGAGAAAAAATTGTAGGCCTGTCAAAAAGTTAAAATTATCGCAATTATCTTTTTGTAGTGAATGTCTTTGCATTCAGTTCCTTTTTTAAGGAAACCTAGCATAATGTGAGAAGCGTTTTGGTGTCAATGAAGAGGTACTAGAGCCTTACTTATAGGGCTGCAGGGGCACATTAGACAAAAAAGGTTAGGAAACACTATTATAGACCCATCAGTAGCAAAGCGGCAGAACCGGGAGAGCGATTCACACGCCTCTCTCGGCAGGAACTCGCTCAGTCTGTCCGTAATGCGTGTCTGTGAGGGGGTAACGTGTGTCCTCCCCTGTGGTTGACTTGTGTGGTGATGCATTTGTTAGCGACGTGAAACAGCAGCAATGACAAGCAGATTTCCTCTGTGCACGTCTCTGCCAAGCGCGGGCCTGGATGTTCCTTCCTGAGTGACTGTGTAAAGTATTGACATCAGCTGAATAAATAAACATAAGCTGGGACTTCACTCCCGGCCGCTCGGATGGACAGAGAAACAGACATGCCGCTCTACGGTAACAGCCCCCTCCTTGCCTTTCTCGCCGTAACCACGCATTTACAGACAGCACAAACAAGGGCTCTCTAATCCCCGACCTCAGCGCAGGATATTTATCTTAGCCGCTAAATAAATTGATTAGAAAGCAGGAGTGAGGAGACTCGTCCATCAGGCGGATGTTTCAGGGGGAACTGCATTAGGGTGCCGGCTAGAGGACATTGCTCTGACCGACCCTCCCCCTCCTTTCCGATATCCGTTCCTCCTCCGCCATCATGCCGATCTCTTCTTCCTCTCCCATCGGAGACTGTGACATAGCTCCAGTGTTTCTCCGGACACCTGCTTGCCTCCCTTTTGCATATGTACACAATATACTTAATGGGTCACCAGCTCTGGCAGAAAGAGCTGATTTTCAGAGGGGGGCGGCGGTGGAAAGTGGGGTTTTTTCGGAGGCCTCGAGTTAGCTGGTCTCTTTTCAGATAATTCAGAGACAAAAGGGGCTGATTTCAGCCCGCATTCTCCACCAAGTAGGCTGTGCGCATTTCCATTTTTTATTTCAACACAAACGCTCCTCTCATCTCTTGTGAAACATTTCAACCCTCTTGGGAGGCTGTAGCGCATTGCCAGAGTTTGAAAAAGTTACCCTTCTTTATTGTTTATGAAACTAGCCAAACTCTATTTTTGTGGTTTATATTTAGCGTGAATGTATTTTTCAGCTTGCGTGATCATTCTGGAAACGTTCCCGTAAGGAAATGCTTCCCATATGTTTCTTTGAATTGACTTTTTTTCCCCTCAGAATTTGATCTCTAAGCACAATTATTTCCATTTAGCTTCCGACCGTTATTGAGTTTATTTGGGGAATTCTTGGGTAAATACCTCTTGACTACTTGAGCTTGTAGTAATTTCTTAAAGTTGCTGGGCTGACAATTAATTCAGACTAAAGTAATTCAGTAGCTCAGTTTAGGACGCTCTCTCTCTCTCTCTCTCTCTCTCTCTCTCTCTCTCTCTCTCTCTCTCTCTCTCTCTCTCTCTCTCTCTCTCTCTCTCTCTCTCTCTCTCTCCTCCAGTCTGCTCTGGAACGCAGAGGAAAGGAAGGTATTTATGGACCGTATTACAAACCTGAAATACACTGGAACAGTGTTATGAGATTTTCGAAGTCCAGCTCCGTAACGGTTTGAGCGTTTGATTTAGAGTCGTGTATTGAGTAGCAACATTTTTCCAACCTTCTTTGGTTGTGTTCGGTCTGCTGTTTGACATCATGTAGCGGGATAGACTGTAAGCACACAAGGCAACAGTGTTTGTTTGTAGGAAAATGTTATAAAAGTAACATGGCAGGTTTAATCGCGTCTGTCCTGCGGTCGTTCAGGATCCACTTAGTTAAAGTGACCTAGCGCGTGTGGGCCGGGAAAACCTCACACTATGGCCGACACGTTTCCAAATGTGATTTTCCACCCGAGTCACATCGCTCACGCTCTCCTTCCTAAGATTTTATTGGAGCTGAAATCTAATTTATCATAATTCAAACATGATTCAAAGCACATGTCTTTCAGTTGTCTAAGCCATTTGTTTCATTCAAATATTTGCTTTGCTGGAGTTAATCCCACATCCAGTAAATCACATTTCAAAGCTCTGCGGCATTTCAGATGAACGGCATGATGGATGTGGACTGGACGACGTGTGTGTTTTGATCAGCGATGGGCGCTTTAAGCAGGTGTCAAACCGTTTCTAAACAATGAGCTCGCTTAGTCTGATTTACGTTACTAGCAAACAATTTTATAGAATCGTGCAAATTAAGTGATTTACGAGACTAGCTAAATATTTTGGAATCCGGAACTAGTGTTATTTGAAACATGCTGGCACATCGATTTTGTACACTTTTGACAGGCCTGAAGGATTTTTTGTGTCATTTAATGTGTGCTAATGTTATTCTTTTAAATTGTGGCCCCAAATGTCTGCAAATTCATCAGATGTCAGGTTAGCATGCATATCGTTTAGTTTCATTTCCAAAGTTTTATTTGCATAATGATGTTAGCTATATATTTAGTCTAGCTGTCAGCATTCAATACAGGGAAATCTGTAAGCAGTTTTTATAAGGAAATTTTAATAAATCGACAGTCTTATAATTGGATATACTATTGTTACTCTTATAACAACAACGCAAATAAAACGGCACATAGGCCTTATTCTGATTAAAGAGTATGAGGGCACATACATAAAAAAATAAAAATAAAAAAAGCACGGATAAATACTGCAGTATTCCACAAATAACAAAAATTCATAAATTTTTTAAAACCGTCTTAAGGCCCGTTCACACCAAAAATAATAGCTATAAAAATAAATATATTAGCCTCCACGATATCGCTCTGTTTATTCTTGTCTGTCACTTTAAATGTTCGAGCTCTTTACAGCAGGATGGATTCTGATTGGCTGTCAATGTTTTTATCATTCATCAGCTGGATAAAAACGTTCTGAAAGTGATTCCAACGTTTCTCTGTGCCGTTATCGTTATAGCTGTGGTGTAAACTTTGCTATCCTTTAATATTGAGAACTATTTCGTTTTTGTTATCTTTATAGTTATCGTCCTTGGTGTGAACAGGCCTTTACGCATCCAGATTTTGACCCAGAAAGTCTGTCAACGAATCAAAAGTGAGTTCAGCATTTTCATTGTTTAGTTTTGATCACATTAGTGTAATGACGTCCGATAAATATGTATCCATCATCTGTTGACAGAAATGTAAGGGTTTGACTCAGAATTTGAAATGAAACAACTAAATTCTCAGGCTCATCGTCAGATATGATAATAATAATAATAATAATAATTCATCACATTTATATAGCGCTTTTCTGGACACTCAAAGCGCTTCACATAGAAGGGGGAATCCCCTCAACCACCACCAATGTGCAGCATCCATCCATGATGCCTCTAGTGTGTTTAACGTGTGAGTTTAGTCAATCACACACAGCTCCGTATGAATTTTGAAGCATCTGCATTATACATTGCTCTCAGTACTGAAGCAGCCGTGAAAGATGAGCGTTTAAACTGCGACGGCGGAGCGGGATCCTGCTATAGCAGAACAAAGGATTGCGTTTCTCTCCCTCTCTGTACTAACAGCATCCTGCACACTGCTCCTCTGTGACTCCAGAGCGAAGGCATTCCCGCTCTGTCATGGGAAAGTGTTCGCGGAGGAAGAGAAGAGCTCTTCCACTCCAAATCTCCTTTTGTCTGAGGACCCTTAATTGGGCCCCTCTTTGAAAACCAAGGTGCTAAAAGAGGGACTTGAAATTTATTTTTCCCCATCAATTAAACAAAATGAACAATATGTTCTCAGAGAAAGAAAATCTCCTCGTCTCCTTGTGCACCTGAAAAAAAAAAAAAAGCTTGTCTTTTTACACGCGCGCCGCACACACATACACACAGAGGCTGTGGGAATTTTCTCGTCTCCCCTAGTGCCGGAGATATTGGTGCCCGTGTAAGAGGGGCCTGTATTTACAAGGCTTAGCGTTGTCGGAGCGGCTGTGGACGGTGGAGATAACCTGACTATTACAAGCTTTGTGTCTGTGCTCAGAGATGGCAGTCAGCTGCCTCTTATTAGGCCAATTTAATTAGACTCATTTCAATAGAATTAATTAGTGCAGTGCCACAAGATTTAAAAAGGAAGGTGATTGAAGTCGTGTGTTTTTTCTCGCCTCTATAAAAAGCATTGTTTCATAATTTAATTTCAGAAGTACTTTAATAAGATCCTGGATCTTTTAGCTCTGTAGAAAAGCTGTCTGAAACCATTATAAAGGTTTTGCACTTGCATTATTCTCGTAATTGCACCGCATGCTGGTATAAATGTCACAAGTTTTTCATTTTAAGTCAAATGTAGAGTTTTTTTATTGGAACTTTTTATATACAGAAGCCCAGTTTTAACAATCCAGTAAAAGAAGTGAGACCAATAGCACGGTTTGCATGATCATTACTGCTAACTAGATTTGCAGTGGTATTTTATGAGATTTCTGGTAAAAAAACAACAACTAGTTTGTGAGAAGAAACCTTCATTCTTTTGCTTAAAGTCATGAAATTAAAATGGACCCAGTTTACTTTTGAATAAATGTCTCTGGAAATTATGTAATCAAGGCCTTACAGGCAGAGAAAAATATAATAACATTTTATTTAAAAAAATATATAAAATTTTAATCAGTAATATAGCACACTTTTCACATCGCAATCACATTGCTGTTGATATGAATATTTTATCAATATTCTTTATATTCTGTTTCATGTTTCAATGCCGTTTGTTGAGTTTTCTCTACAGGAATTGTCTGGGTTCATACAAGTTAAGCTCAGCATTTGTTGCATCGATTATTGGAAAATTAATTAAAACTATTCTAACATTTCTGGTACACTAAGGCAGTTACTTGACATGTTAAAATGTGACTAGTGCTATAAGATAGCTTTCAACTTTGTTGTAATGATGACAAAGATACCACAAAGTAAGTTAACCTAACTTCCTTGTTTACTTCAAGCTTGCAGGTTTTTTGCCAGACTGTTGTCTAGTATCAACAGAAGAATATAAATGTCTTTCTATTGTCTGCATATGTGATCTGATGATGAAAACCAGACAGAAATAGTCTAAATAAAAGCCGTCTGCTACAACTTAACAACATGCCTCACTATGATGTACTTGAACACCCACAGATATACTAGACATCCCACCGCCGCGAGTATGCCGATTTGATCAACTTTATAACACAAATAATACATGTTATGTGCTGTAAGTGCTTTAACAAAAATATGACCTTTACGTTTAGGTCTCACTCTAATTGTGATTTTTGCCGTTTTAAATGAAACAAAGAGAGTTGAAATAATTTTCTGTGGTAATTTGTATGCATCAAATGCTGTTCAATGAGCTAACGCAGATCATTCCTGAAGTGTTAAATGTCAAGCACATCTTCAGAGGGTAAAGTCGTTTTTTTTAAAAAGCGTTTGTTGTTCCTTGTATAACCTGGCTCTCGAGCGGTTGTGTTTTGTTGAGTATCAGCGCTGCGGTGAGCTCAGTCTCACTCTTTAGAACCGGTGATAGCGGCTCTGCGGGAACGACAGCACACGTGCTAAAGAAACGCGTCCTCTGCGCTTCATTCTACAAATGTCAACTCTACCAAACAACAAGAGACCCCTCTCTGTCCTGGACATGTGTGTGTGTGGATGGGATAAACTCCTTCTGTTTGATTTTTATTTTTTCCCCCCATCTGATTCGGCAGTACAAGGCCATCCGGCGCTCTGTCAGATATAAATGTTGCTCTTTGATATACACGGGAGTCTAAAAGATGCTGGTATTTGCGACTATAAAATGTCTCATCTCAGCACGGCAGCTTTACGTGTGAAATGTACATCTCTAGAACATTTGATATGGATATAAGTGGAGAAATTTGAGGAGATTTACATATTCCACTCTTGCTCCGCTCTATGTGGTAGGTAAATTTTTAATCAGTACAGAGGAAAAATTAATTTGCTATCCCAGAAAGGAGGAGCAGTACCAGAGGGATGCTTACAGTTTCATTAGTCGTGTTTTGTCAAAACAGCACCAACTGGCAGAACTAGAGAGAGAGGAGATAATGGGGGGAAAAATACAGGCACCAAATATCCTGTATACAGGAAGTTCATATAGTTTGTGAGCAGGAAACCAATGGTGAACGTGGCAATCAGAGTATCGTGAACGCAGTGATGTGAGATGGCTCACGCTGAGTCTACACTGCAAGCGACCAGCTTGAGGCCCGTCTGCACTGAAAGCGCGTAAGATGCACGTCACCACAGAATGTTTACTAACTGGGTTACTAGGTTGTGTTAGAAAAGGTACTAGTGCTCAAGCAGAGAGGGGTTTTCCAATGGCAATACCAATAGAGAAGTGGATTAGAAGATGACTGATACAATGGCAAAAGTATGGTGCTTTAATTTCATTAAATCAATTGATATTTACATGTATAGCCTAATTTTCTAAAATATTTGGAAGGAAATTGTACATTATCTATTAAAACGGCTGTTTTTGAGCTGACACAAGAGAGAGATAATGCTTATTTAAATTTGCCAAGCAGTAATGGCAAAATATAATTTGAATTGGCCCAGTGCTAGTTATAACTAAACATTTTTAGAAAAAGATTATTTAGTACTCTAGGTCAGAGACCAGAAACGGGTTTTGATTCCAATTCCATTTAATGATTATTGTGCCTTCATGATTTCATTAGGAACTCTTTTAGTTCAGTGAATCAGTAAATCAGGAGCCTCTCCAACCGATTCAGTCAGCGAGTGAGTCATTTAGCTTTTAAATCTTTTTGACTGGTTTAATAAAAAGAATCAAATAGGAATCACTCGTTCACCACTAGTCACAAGCCATACAAGTACATCTCAATGGAATTTATTTAGATAGAATAAATAGAACAAAATAAATCATATTCATAAAAATATTACTATAAAATATAATGATAATAAACGAGAATTGGGTTTTA
Organism: Rhinichthys klamathensis goyatoka; assembly: GCF_029890125.1. Classification (NCBI taxonomy): domain Eukaryota; kingdom Metazoa; phylum Chordata; class Actinopteri; order Cypriniformes; family Leuciscidae; genus Rhinichthys; species Rhinichthys klamathensis. The sequence continues at coordinate 8,267,561 of NW_026606660.1, forward strand.
TCTGCATGTATACAGATGTTCAAGAACTATTAATGGTGTCATGAAAGTCTTTCAGTTCCAATATATATATATATATATATATATATATATATATATATATATATATATATATATATATATATATATATATATATAAAAAATTAAACCAGTTCTGAATGAGAACCAGTTTTTGTTTCCCAACTCTAGTCTCACTGTATCCGTCCATTGAAGGCATGATGTCAGATTTCTGGAAATGCTGCAGCACCTGCACCATCTCTCATCTCTCTCTTTCTCTCTCTCGCTCTGTTGTGTTCCTGCTTTCAGGCGAAACTTTGCCTGGAGAATTTTAGATGTGAATCGCATCGATATCCTCTCGGAGAGTTTGATTAATTATATAAGGCACCGTTCAGGGACGCGTTCCCGCAACCTGTTTAACTCGGAGGGAATTCGGCATGCAGACAGATGGAGGGAGTGATGGAGGGGAAGAGAAAGGCGTTCTTGCCAAACCTCTGCTGAGGGGGAAACAATTTAGAGTGTTAGCAACTGCCTGATAAGAGGTTAACAATAGTGCGAGCTTTCCTTCTCTTCTCTCAGAGCCGTGCGGGACCATAGGGAGGAATCCAGCAGCACCGCCTGACAATCACCCGCTCTAATGTATTCATATATGGAGACACGGGAGCGTTCGCACGCCGCTTTACTGAAGTGCTCCATGAGAACGTGCGGAGTTTGTTTCTAGGGAGTGAAATAAAATGTTAAAAAGAGATGAATAACAAAGTAAAGAGCAAAATGAAAGTTTTCTTAAAAGTCTTTTGGGCCTCTGCGGTGCGTATTTGCTAAAGAAACGCTCGCTGGCAGCGCATCAAACGGCAGCTTTCTAAATTGACTGCACCGTTTTTGGAGTGCGCTAACTTTGCAGAGACGTATTCTTGGTCACTGTTCTTAAAAGGCAACATGAAATTGACTCTGTTCGCATTATTGTTTGTTTTCATAATCTTTCATCAAAAAGTAATTACTTACTCCTTCTCTGAAACAGCTTTTCTTTTCTGCTGACAGAAAAGATCTGCTGGGGTGTGAAAAAGAATATTAAACTAGATTTTAATGTTTTTTTGTTTGTAAAAAAAAAAAAGTAAATGTTACATGCCCGTGCAAAAGTCGAACCACAGTGGGTTGTCGGTGTTGCTATGGTGTTGATACAGAATATTTATCGCATCACAGTCTACTGCATTCTTAACTCTTTAAAAAAAAAAGTTGCCCACCAACATTTTTGATCATTTTCACAAAAGTTTCATGGCCCCCAGAATATTTGTTGTATGAATATCTGAACATCCAATATATCAAAAGAACGAACAGACCATCTGCTTTAAAAAAAAACAAACAGTTTTATTCTAGCTTAATGCATATTTTTTTTATCAACACTTGAATGTGGGTATAAGTTTCATAAAAAAACCCCGACATTTTGAGCAAAAATTGGCGAAAATCACGTTTTTGTCAAAGACTACATCTGGATCGGATTCAGAATGATGATCAATACACTGGAGGAGTAGATTTTGATTGAGGTTGCACAGTCCTGTACCTCGCCCGGGGTCGACATTTCATTCGTTTGTTTTGATTTATTTGCTGTTTAATGTTGAAGATCGTGTTATTTAATATATGCATCTGCTTACAATCGCTTGTTTCTTCTTTTTTCGCCTGTTTTGATCAGGAGATTCAGTACTCTTTCAGAAGATGTGTCATTGCACCCCCTAGCATATAACAGTGAAAACACGGAAAGACAGAAAATTCTGTCAACGGTGAGGAGGCATTTTCTCATAAATTATGGAAAATTTCGTCAATGGCAGGGAAAGAGTTAAAAATAAAGGTTCTTAATTGGAATCTATGGTTCCATGAAGAACCTTTGACATCCATGGAACATATCCAATCACTCAAATGGAAAGGTTCTTTAGATTATTAAAATGGTCTTCACTCTAAGAAAAAATGGTTTGTGAAATTCTGTTCACTGAAAGTATCTTTGTGGAACCAAAAATTGCTGTGAAACCCCCCTTTTGAAACCTGTACTTTTCAGTTATCCAGTTAAATGCTTGAAATCAAGTCCTGTCCGCCATTTTTTTCCTCGAAAATGCTTTACATTATGCAGGGAAAATGCATTGCGAAAGCTGTCTCATGTTGTCTTTAAGCTGTAACTGATATCATTTCCACAGAGAGGTCCTCAGACATCCACACACACTTGTACATGTACACACACAGGTCATGCAGTCAGTAGACTCCCTGAAGTACAGGCCAGCTAGCGCAGATGTCCGGCCTGTTTGAGTGGCAGTGAGATGGAGCGTGTCCGACCTCTCCGTCTGTCTCCAAAAGACCATTCCCCACCCCCCTCAGATCAGCACGACTGGCCCCGGCCCCTGTGCGGCTTCAGCTAATGCTGAAACTGAGGCCCCAGGCCTGGGTTCTCACCAGGCGCCCGCCGTGGAGCTTCCCTGACAGACTGCAAAGTACCTGCGAATGGAGTGCTTCATTCACTCAAAGAGGCCGACCCCATGATTGCCTTTGAGTAAAGTGAATTTGCCGGGCAATGGGATTTTAGTACAGTACATTTGCACTTCGGGCTCATAGCTGAGGAAAGAGATAAAAAGGTTGTGTAGTAGGTTATAGAGAATTTTTCACCTCTACTCTAGGTTTCATAAAGCTAATGTGGCCCTTTGCATATAGCTTTCAGTCAGTTGTCAGGTTTTTATTGGATTCTACTTTGTGGGATTCTTCTTGGTGAAGAGTGTTCAAAAGCCCTCAGGCACTGAGACTAGCAACAGGAATACACTTGTGTGAGGCCGTCAGCTGATTGGCTGACAGGTCGAAGCATCTCTCATTCCACCCAGTGAGACTTTAGGGAGAGAAGCTTCCTGTGCATGAGAGGCTTCTTGCATAGTAGCCTCTCTGTTAGTTCATGCATGTAGTCTAAATAATGCTAAACTAAAAAAAGATATATCATAGAAAGCTATTTTCATTGTGCTTTTGAAATCGAAGAGTTTGATTTAAACGTTCACAGTGTATATTCTCCCTCCCCAGTCCACAACTCTGCAGTGTTTACTGTTCTCTACATACTCAACAGGGAATTTCTGTAATGTGTGTGTGTGTGTGTGTGCGTACACATACATACATACATACATTATATTATTATTATTAAAATGTTGTGTGTGTGTGTATATATATATATATATATATATATATATATACACACACACACACACACACACACACACACACACACACACATACATACATTTTAATAATGTAATGTATGTATGTGTGTTTATATACATTCACAAATTATATTATAATATTAAAGTGTGTATAATAAAATTAAATATTTAATATATATTTTAATATAAATTTGAGATATTATATTTATTGTTCCATTAACAATATTTATGAATTATGTATACTCTTGGATTTTTTTATTTTATTTATTAATACATGTAACCCTATATTCAATGATAATAGGTTGCTAATTTGCAATATTAACTGTTGTGTAGCTCAAAGTTGCATTGTAATGTTCACATCTTGTGCATATTTTGATGTATAGCATGCTATTTCCAGAAGTTAGCCAGTTATAATGAGGTTATTTACCTAAACAGTAGAAGTCTTATAGTAGCAATTCAAAGGGTCAGAGGGAGAGTGGAAAATTCTCATGTAAATCTAAATTTACGACTGCTTTCGGTGCATGAAACCTTGACTAAATAAGTGTACTTAAGTGAAAAGTGTTGAATATAGCCCCTTTAATTAGTGTTTGCCCAAAGAAGAGCATTTAAACCTTCTGTGCCTCTCTCTAAGCCATCTTTACCGTCACTGCCAACTGTGCCTTGTGAGAACAGTGCCCGTATTGAATGAGTTTCTCTTCTTTTCAAGTAGGTGAGGCTGGTTCCGCTAGCTGGGCTGTTTCTTGTTCTTTCTGTTGTTCTCTAGCTTAATGTTGGGCCGTTGCCGACCCGTCCTTGCCGAGCGCACTTGTTTGCTCCCTCTCTTTCCTCCCCCTCATTCCCAATATTTTCCTCCTCCTCTTCCTCTAAACACCATCAAACTCATTTATCTCTCATCCGCAACATCTGCCCCCAGTGTGTGCGCTCATGGAGGAAGCCGTTTAGTTTAGCAAGCAACACAAATGCGATTTATTCCCAAACATCAAATGGTGAATTTCTGAAATGTGTTACAGGAAATAACAGGGCAGTGCTGTACCAGTTCTCTTCAGTGCTTGAACAACATGAAACTGCATTCACAGCACATTTAATTGAGTTAGTATTACGTGTTTCTGTGCATATAGAGGATATAGGTGGAACAATGCACATTATTATTTTTATTGTGGATATATGTAGATATGCATCAGTTTTGGCCTTTGTGTCATGCCTTGAAGGTTTTTTTTCCCCCCACAGCATCTCATGAATTGAGCATGTTTATTGCATTAAGATGCTGTGACAAGTACAAACAAATATAAATATATATATAGTTTTTATTATATTATATTATATATTATGCCACAACCCATCTATCTTTTTTTTAATGTAGTTTGTGATAAAATTGGTTAATAATATTTTTCTATGGCTCTGCCAACTTGGTTAAGTCAGCCGAAAATCAAAGTATGTTTTTATATTTTCATGAAAGATTATGTAAGCTAACATTTTGGCCATGGTAGTGGAAACCCTGGTAATATCAGGGATTTTTAAAGTCATAAAAATCTGAAAGGTCATGGAAAGGTCTTGGACATTTGTGCAGGGGATATAATAAGCTCTTTTTTGAAGGAAAATGTCATAAAACTGATTTTTAAAATCCTTCACAAATGACTATCATGTAAGTTCATTGGTAATTTTGGTTTCATCGGAAGAACCTAACCAGAAGTGACGTATAAGTTCGTAGTTCATGGAAGGAGGAGGCGGGAACTGGCAAACATTGAGCGTAAAGTTTAATCACAAAATATACAAACAACAATGTGAAAGTAAAGCGGTAGCCCCTCAGGGACCACTGCCGCATAAAGGAAAACCAAACAACAACATAAAGTCCCAGGCCTGGTCCTCTCTCGTCTTCCACTGTTGGCGCTCCTCCTTTTTTCCTTCCGGAGCTCCTGCGTGGGACTCGAGACAGGTGTGTCGTGCAGGTGTCGCTCATTAACATTCGCTCCACTGCCCTGCTTCAAGCCACACCAGAATAATGTGCTTGTATGAATCATGCACAATAAGACCAAGACCAATTTGATAATATGCTGTCTTTAATACAATAAACTGTAACTATCTAAGCGCACGGCACAAGTGCACTTATGGCGTGTCCGAATCCACTTTTGCTAGTTTAAAGACGGGAAAAATGGTCGGTGTGCGCGGCACATGGGCTAAAAGGGTTGTCTCTATTCTCTTAATGAGTAATGGCTGTGTTTTGGGGCGTAACGTGCAATAAACCAATCAGAGCCTCATCTCCCATTCTTTTTAAAAGCCAGTTGCGCTCGCGCCATGGCGGATTCACTATTTACATGACGGAATTTGCAAGTGGAAAAATTAAACGCGTCTCCAGAGAGGAAACGGATCTGCTCGTGCGCGTGCTTAAAGTGCGCAAGCAGAACATCTACGGGACAAGCCGGATTCCACCATATCTTTATGTACACAACAATAATATTTTACATTAAATCCTATTAATTTTAATATTTGGCTAGTTTGTGTGCTGCTGCGCTTCCTTGTGTGTGTTATAGGCAGTGTACGCGCGTTGTGACCAACGACTAAAGGCGCACATTACTAACGCGCTCTTTAAATAACAAAAATAAAATTGTGCGATTGACTATCAATGCGCCTGAACACACTTCTTTGCAGCACGCCCATGGGTGCAAATGCATTTGCTATTCAAACAATGTGGCGTAGGACGTGAAAATTATAACTGTGTCGGGCTGAAACTAGCAAAACACACTTGCGTCATGTCACGCCTGGCACCGGGTGTATGATAGGGCTCTTAATGTTCAGATACTTATTGGCCAGATGAATTGTGAAGAAAGAAAACCAGTAGGAATCATTGTTCTGTGTAGCCGGTATGAAGCAGCGCAGCAGTCTTCCAGAAATAGACCAGTGCCACTGCATATGCTATCAAGCATATGTTGATATGGTGTAATACGGCCCCTGACCTCCTTCTCTTACTGTAAATGAGGTTAAAGCACAGAGAACAAATAAAAATGTGAAGTCAGACCTCATTCACCCACTCAGTGAGACGCTGGATCCCACACACCGCTGCATAATCTGTCAGGGTCTGCGGGCGTCCTGACTGAATATTGCATGCTGGGTAATTGTGGGCAGGCAATGCAAACATATCTCAAGCGGCTGATAGGGAAGACCCTCAGACTGTTGGCATTTGTCATTTGAATCATGAGTTCAGTCCTCTGTGTAATTTTACATAAACATTTCATAATACTGTAAAACACATCTGAGGTGAGATTAGAGATCTTTGTGAGCCTCATCCTCAATAACGCTGTCATCCTTTAATAGCTAGCGTGGACCGAGAACAACAGCGATATGATAATAAGACCACCTTCCCTCCTTGATGAGATCTTGTAATACACCATTAGCTGAAGATATCGACCATGGTTACAGGTATTTATGCGACTATTGACAATATTTCAGTGTGAAATAGCAGTGAGTGCGTTTACATGCACAGTGTCACACTGATTATGCTTAATAAGCCAACAACGTGTAAGGCCTTAGACCTGAAGCATACACTACGCGAGTAAGCGAGCACAGATGCTTCTAGCTACAGAAATGCAATTTCACATGCTGTTGCGTCCTGAAATGCGTCAGTGCAAGTTTGCATGGTTGCAGTGTGCTAATTAAGCATTCGTGACTGCGTTTGAGTACTTGCGTAAAGTGTGTTTAAAGCCTTAAACTGTGTTCTTTTATTGAGGAAAGGTCATAAATAGTTTAACAAAGCCTGATTGACAGACCTAGTAGATTTTTTAACTTGTGTAAATCCCTTTAGTGGTATTCTGTATGTGTTGCTTAATCATTACATGCCGTGTTAGGGATGCACCATATTACAATTTTTGGCTGGTATTATTTTTACACTTTGGCTAGTATTAAAATATGCATGCAATTTGTCTAGAAATATAAATAAAACCCAGAAAAACCCATAACTCATTCAATATGAACAGCATTTTCTATTTACTAATAAGGTCACGTCGTTTGGAATAACCGAGCTCTAGAAATGATCATTTTAGGTAACACTTTATGTCGATAGGCTACTTTAGACATTCTAGTAACTATAAGTAACTTTGCAACTACATGTCAACTAGCAGTCATTAGAGTATTAGTAGACTGTCTGCTTAATAGATGCTAACACTTTATTTTGATGTTCCCCAACAGACATTCTACTGACTAGAAGTAACTTTGCATGTCAACTTATTCTACTAACCCGAACCCAAACCCTAACCTTACAGTCTACTAATACTCCAATGAGAGTTAGCTCACATGTAGTTGCAAAGTTACTTATAGTTAGTAGAAAGTCTATAGTGGACAATCGGAATAAAGAGTAACCAAATTTTTGTCTGATTATAGATGACATACTGTATGTCGTAGTCACTTTTTGCAGTATTTTGTGATGCATACAACAGCACAGCCTTGACAATGCAAGTAAAAAGAACAAAAATAATGGCTTGAGGCACGGCGTTTTGCTACATTTGTTCGGAGACGGGCGTGAGGATGTATTGCAATAACAACATGGCAGGTTTGCGTTTAATACAAGGCAGAAATTTGGATGTAGAAGCAGGATCTATATAAACGTGACATCTTATTTACCACAGTTATTGTGCTGATTTTGTGATTCTGTGGGGAAAATGTATTAAATCATAAGAGCATTTCTGTCTAGTTAAAGGCTTTGGTGCCTTGTGATATTGTTTAGAAGTGTTTAAGACCCTTTTATTACCATTAGTTCTTGGAAGGAAACAGCAGAGACCAGTGTTTGGTATGATTATTTTTTTCTTGATTTAATGGTAGCGGGTGACATGTTTACCTCTGGTGTAATCTATGTTCTTATGTCCCGTACTCGGAGCTCTGTAGCCGCGGGTCACCCGCTTGAACCCGCCGCAGCCCAATTCATCATGACGGGGAGTGGAACAGGCTTGACCCCTGACCCCTCCGTTTTTGATTGAAATGAAGGCCGAGCCGCTGAATTCTCCGCCCCCTGCCATACGGAGCTCCGGCAGGGCCCGGTTCTGCTCCCGTGGAGAAATCGATACACTATATCTTTCCCCCTGACCTGCGCTCTGACCCTGATTGCCGCTCTCCCGTCAGACCGCAATTGGTTTGAACAGCAGGGCCTGCGAATAAAACAAGCCTGCATTGACGTGGAAAAGGTGCCTCTGCTCTTACTTTGAGTGAGCTGTTCACCTTGGCTTTGGTTATAATCATGCATTACATGAAAGGACGAATTCCTTTCATTATTGATCATTGTGTGAGCTCCGCTCTTGAGCTCTTGCCCCTGTAAATAAGCACTTCTGACAGGCCTGGCTGGCTCCGGCCCAATGCTCCATCCGCTACGAATGCACATCGGCAAATGGGTTGTTATATATACAGCTTGTAGATGAAATGGAGCAGGCCATGAGATGCCAGCTGTAAAATTCTGAAGGGCACGACTGCATGATAGCGGCTCTTCTTAAAGGGGTAATGTCCCTATTTTCCACTATATTAAGCAGGGCGTTCGTTCGGTCAGTTCGGCAATAGATGTTAGTCAGAGAAAATGCAATATCAGAGACAGTATAAGGAGTGGTCGTCAAACCACTTGAAAATAAATGGGTGCTGCACTCAGGAAACACTGGAAAATGATACTATCGTGGTGGTAGGAAAGGAAGTCCCACCTTTTCATTGATTCTTTGAGCAATTGATCTGGAAAATATTGCTTTTTAGCATGATTTGATCTAAAAAGTACAATTTATATATATATATATTTTTTTGTAGATTGGAGCTGTACACCTCAAATGTGTCTTTAAAATCAATGTAGAATATTTTTGTTTAATAATATTTGTATTTAATATTTAGAATTTTGAGTGAATTTTATGGTAGTAATATTTCTGCAATAATTATTATCCATAAAATTCCATGATGTTTACAATGCAATACAGTACAATTAATTAATCCATACAATTTTGTATCATTATCTCCATTGATGTGTGCTTTTTTTCTGCATTGTGGCTGATTTGTAGATGGTACCCCCACAAAACTTCTCTTTATGTCTATTTTTTTATTTCCCAAATTTTTTTTTTATTCATTTCGACCGCGAAGAGTACAAGTGTGACTTGTGACTTTTTATTGGACCTTTTAACCTTTTTTAATCATGTCCATGATTTTTTTGTTTGCTCACTTAGCAAGTGCCATCGTTCATACCATTCAAAACTAAGGGTGTAACGGTACACAAAAATCACGGTTCGGTACGTACCTCGGTTTTAAAGTCACGGTTCGGTACGTTTTCGATGCAGCAAAAAGTAAGAAATGCCAGAGAAATTTCCTATTTGTTAAAAGAAAAAATATTTTTTAAATAAGTTGAGTTTTCCTACATCTTGAAACTTTCAGGTTTATAAATGGGTGTCATCTTTGAAGGATGAACAAATAATGTTTTGGTCATCACATTAAAAATAACATTTAAATATATGAAGAGTTCAGATGCAAAAGCCATGTGAAATTTTCTTTATTTTTATCAAGCTTGTATATTTAAGTTCAGTAATTTCACTTAAATGGCAATGAAGATTACCTATTAATTGTCATTTGAGTGAAATTACTGAACTTAAATATACAAGCTTCATAAAAATGATCATTCTAGAAGAAAATTTCAAATGGCACTTAGAGGCTTTTGCATCTGAACTCTTCATATATTTATTTATATAATATTTGAGTTTTGAAGTGCTGGAAAAAGATGTGTGAAGTACTTGAAAGCATTTCACTATTCCAGCCAAACTGGTTACAGTTATGGTGAATGTTGCTGGTCTGTGGACGTAAAGTATTACTAACTTAGTTCATTCACAGCACAATATTTCTCCTGGTGTCCACGTCAGCGCTGTTTGATCTAATAGAGATCTACGGTTAATAACGGAGAAATGTGAATGCTTCTCACTAGATCTCGCAGCGATGTTATTACTTCAGTGGCGAATTCAAATGTTTTCTTCACTGGATCTCTTAGCGCTGTGTAGTGACAGTGTCGCTTGATCGAGATCGGCTCGCGTATGGAATAAAATCACTTATTTTTGACAGTGATTTTATTCCATACTCGCGCTGCACAGATGTTGCTGGTCCGAACTCCGAACTGATAAACGACCCGTGAAGCACATAATGAGTAGCGCAGTTTCGTTCCGCTTTCTTTACGCTTGCCATTTTATGTTGCGCAACGTTGTGGTGGTCGCGCCAGCGCGAATTTTGTCGGTAGGAAAAATGGTCCAAGGAATCGTTCGGTTTGTATGCGTACCGAACCGGAAGCCTCGAACCGAAACGGTTCAATACGAATACATGTACCGTTACACCCCTATTCAAAAGTTAATATTTTTTGGTCAAAAGAACCGAAGACCGCCATAGGGTTAAACTAGGTGAGTTGACTTGGTGAGCTTTAATTTTGAACCCTGCTCATCCTTCTGACAGAAATGGAGGACAAACATAGACAAATATAGTGAATTACTTTGCATATGAGCTAAATTAAGATAAAGCACCTTCAATTCAACCATATCCAAATGATGTCAGGCCACTGTAGTAAATGACATCCCCAAAGAACTGCTTTAGGCTCAACAACATTAGAGTTAAATAGAGATAATTACCAGATAGTTCCTTAAATGAATCAATGGAAGATTTTTCTTGTGTAGCTGCAGTTTTCATTTTTTATTCACACGAATAACGCTTTCAAAGTGTGGAAGTAAACTGAAAAGGTCAAAGGTCATAATCCTTCAGGTTAAAGTGCGATTCGCTCATTAGGCATAATTAGAATGCCCGAGTCTTCCAGCTCTAAATTAATGATGGATGTTTCAGAGATTTTATAAAACATTTTCCAGACTGCTTTTGGCTCAGAAATAGGAACACTATCAATGTTTTCCCTTCCAGATGCAATGCTGCGTTTTTCCAGCCCACCACTGGCATTTCTCCAGAACTTCACACCAAAAAACCTGCTCATTTATTTTGCAGATATATACACTGAGCCTCAAGATATATATCCATCAGCTAACATGACATTCTGTCTTTATTCACCTTCATACAGCAAATCAATTTCCCCTGTCCTCTAGCCTTCTAACACAGCTAAGACAACGTGCAAATGTGGCTGAAACCCAAAGCATGGAGTGGAAAGTAATTATGTTTACTTGTTTAAAGGTTTCTGGCAGGGCCGACATGCATTTCTTTTTTTGCGGCACCAGTTGTGTCTTATATTTTTTTTTCATATTTATGTTTATACATATAACGCGTTAACACATGCGATTAATTAAAAATCCTTACAGGTTAATAATTTAACGCAAAATAAATTACTGAAGCATGTGAAATTGGGCCATTAACGTAATTTACATCACGCAGTTTGTTGATCTTGGGAGTCGGTCACACTGAACATCTACAATGGTGCAAGGACTTGTAACCTTGGTAGGTGGAAATATCTATTCTAACCAGCTAACCCGTTTTCGCTTCTTTGTTTGCGATCAGATCATTTTAAGCCGCTAAACTCCAGGCTGATTACATCAGAGATGGCAGAGAAAATAGAGACTCGCTTTGTGTTTTCAGTGAATTATTCATTCCAGTGTGTGTTTCGAGCTCTGTCATATTCTGTGATTGTTTCTGAAGAGCGCGAACCCTCACGCAACGCGCTGCGTACGAAACGTCAAAACATCCCACCTCTGTATGGCCGGATGAAACGAAAACTACGTTTCTCGGCTGGATACCGCAAACCACTGTCTCGCTAGTAAAGTCTTGATGGATGAGGATTGCAATCAAGGTAAAGATGATTGCGGTGACGTTAGAGCTGGGCGATTTTCTTCCCTAAAAAAATCTGCGATTTTTTTTATTTATTTATAAAAAACTCGATTTATGATTCGATTCGATTTTTTTTTAAATCAAGTAGAATTTCTATAACTCTGTGTGTTGAACTGATAATCACTAGTTTGTGTGTTAAACACAATCTACTTAATACAGACAACTTCATTATAAAGAAAAACAACAAATCCCAAAGATATTTGATCATAATCTATGACAAAAATGCTATTATAAACTAGATTAGTGGATAATTCAGCAGTAAAATTTAGTCTAGAAAAATCACAAGTGCACAATAATTGTATAAAATCTGAACATTTAGTGAAAAAAACATTTAGTGGGGAACAAATAAGAGCACTAAATCTGGTAAAATGTTACACATTGCTCTTTGTATTGTTGTAAAATACATTCATGAAAAACAAGATAACAAAAATCAAAAAGATCAATTATTATATAGCCTAGTCTACTATAAAATTGAGACATGTTTTAAATGTATAGCACAGCTGTTTAATGAGGCAGCAACATATGATAGATAGGACAGAACAAGAAAGGCTATTAATAATCTTTCATTGCGCAAAAGTATTATGATATGAAAGGCTCCAATACTGTGCGGCACAAAGCTCTTATGCGCATCCCGAGCGCAGAATGATGCGCTTGAATCAACACAAAATCTAATCGATTTTTTTCCCCAGCCCTAGGTGACGTACAGGAGTCGTAGCACGCGCGAGTCTGTTATTATTGATGTGCGAACAAACCGTGTCTTTTTCAAACTGTATTTATGCACTGACACATTTCAGTACAATCACATTATTTCCACACACACATTCAGGATAATGTTTTTTGTCATGTGTATGTTGCTGTGTTTAGTAATTCTGAATGTATCCGTGTACTGTAGCATATGCAGTCAGGTCAAGGCCGTACGTTGGTTTATATATGTGTGTGCACTCTGTATAATTATTTTGTATATATAAATACACACACATGCATGTATATTTATAATTTATATAAGTTATATAAATATATATACACTGTACAGTATATACATGCAAATATTTCTTAAATATATACATGCATGTGTGTGTATTTATATATACAAAAAAATTATTCACAGTGCACACACATATATTTATGTAAACACAAACTTTTATTTTGGATGTGATTATTCGTTTCACATTCCTAATATAAATAAAAACAATTTTATATATAATTTTTTATTATCTTATTGTATCTAAAACCTTTTGGTGCAAAAGCCTTTGAATGGGTGACTGAGTCTTAGCATGGTTTCAGGCTCTTACTGACTCTGATTAAGCAAAATGTTTCAATATAGTTAAAAACCCTTAACGGGATGAGCCGGCATGGAGAGAGTACCACAACCACAACAAATCAAAGTCACTTCATGCAATTTTTTACAGGTTTACTTGCCAACATAACATTGTGAAAAGGATATCTTTTTCCCAACAGAGATGGACAAGATAAATAGTCAACAGTCGCTCTTTGATTGTGGCCGGTAGCGGTTGAAATCTCACATAAAGGAAGCCTTTCACAGGCCAAAAGGCCATTGGTAACAGAGGCGACAGCAAAGTCGTTTGGCTTTGATCCTGAAAATACATCCAAGGCGAGTAAACTACACGCTTTGTTAGCAAGAGAGAAAAAAAAACATGCACGCACACGCACCGACCCCTTACGGGTGCTTTGCATTTGTCGTACTTATCACTGAGTGGCAGAGCCCAGGTTGCATTTGGTTACGCATGAAAGTAAAATGCGACTTCCCAGCTTGTCATGTATCAAAATGTTTGCCGACAATTGTTTAAAAAAATCATTTTGCTATGAAGTACCCTGCTTTCAGCCGAGCTGCCGAGAGATGGATTGCTTTCTGGAGTTTTTGACAGGTGTAATTGTTAAGGCGTCATCTGTTCTTGTTTGCACAAAATACATTTTAGCCAACTGTAGGACTTGCTTGCTAATCTTTCTCCCATCATTCTATTCTTTGCTTGCCACTAGACAAATCCCCTGTTATTTGACCAGATGGTGGGAAATCCATTCTCATGATAAGTTGCTTCTAGTTTGCATTTAGATTACCTGCAAAAATGGAACAATTTACTACCCTGCCTCTAACCATAACTTGCGGTTTTCTTTGTATAGATTTGACTTACTTGTAACAAATTATATAAATCTTGATGAGTATGTTAAAATTTGAGGTAATGTACGTCAGAAGGAAGAACAGATTCTTTAATGGGAGCTGACGCGGTTCTGTAGGGCTGTGAAACATCAGACAGCATGTGGATTCTTCACCCTGGACCATGAAATGACGGGTCCTGTGATCTTACATAGAACAACAAAAGAACCTCATTTTACTCCATATTTTCTTTGCATGTCACAATTGACATATCTTTACTTGCTCAATCCCCCTCAGTGGGATTGAATAGAGTCTTTGACTTTCTTCTGCTGTTCAGATGTTTCTCCTGAGAAAATGTCTCCGAGATATCACTAGAGATTTCACTTATAAACTCAAACATGTCTCATATCAATCCTATCAAAACCCTCAAAGATCAAATGATCTAAATGAGCAAAATCTGAGCATTTATTTATTTATAACAACATTATTAATAATGTTTCACATTTTTAGATTTTAGATTTATGAATTTTTTGAGCGACTTATTGTGTATTAAGCCTCCTTTTTTTGATTCAACAAAATGACAGGTAAACATGCTTTTAAGGTTTGCTGTCGATGGAAGCGCCTATTGCCCAGGTGCATTGCCTGCAGATATCTAGGGAAGGTGTATTATGTATAAATTATCTGTCACCTTTTCTCAGTCTTCCTATGCTGTGATGAGAGCTAATTTGCATAATCCTTTTAAGGAGTCAAATTATTCTGTCATGTAGCAGATTTAACATGCTAGCCAGGATTCCGCTGCCTCTCCGCTAATTAGTATGTACATTACTGCACGTTGGAATTTGCTGCTCGTATCCGAGGCCGCAGACAGTTGAATGCATGTGTCCGTTTCCCGGTCAAAGTACAATCTGCCTGTCATTATCAATGGATGCCTTCGGATTCCTTCAAGTTTAATTTACTTAAGTCTCATACGAGGATGTAAGAACAAGAGAGATGAGATGTCTAAAAGGTGATTGTATCGTGTAAAGAATTACAAGGGTGCGTTGTCAAATATCTTCAGGTTTCTTTTGTGATTTTGAAGTTTAGCTTCGCTTCCTCTCCAGACTGTTTTTAACAGAGGAGAGCGTTCATTACAAATGCATATATATTACAATTGAACATAAATGTAAATGTAAATACATAAATTTGGTACGTATAAAGATATTTAAAAAAAAAAAAGTGGTCCATAGAATGAAAATAAATTTTGGACCTCATTGCCTTTCATTATATGAGCAAAAACTATTTAATTTTATTATTTTACTTTATTTTATTTACTTATTTATTTAATTTTGTATTCATTTTAATATTGCCTTTGTGTTGCCATGCTAGTTAGTTGCACTGTGGTAGTTACTGATTCTGATTAAAATGAATGCGTGTTGAATTTTGTTGAATATTTCTCTTAAAGGTGAACTAAGTAACTTTTTTACCTTAACCGAACAGCTTTGGAGTCATTGTAATGTTTATATTACTGATTTCGTGTTGAATGGTGGTCGTCTCGCACCCCCCTGGTGCCTGTGAGCCGCAAAACCACCCTTGCAACTTTGGGCCGGCGGGTCGCTGGCCTCAGTGTTAGGAAGTATCGTGTGATATCAGGTCTCGCGAGGTAACGAATTGCTTTACGGCAAAAAACAGATCTGACAAAATTCTGATAAAATGAGCATCAAACAGAAATAACCCGGCGCCGTATACATGTGGTGTTCGATGCGCACATACAATACAGACTGCCGACAGTTAAACAGGGCGCGCGCAGCTCTTAAAGGGGCCATACCTTATTTCCACTCGTCCATCCTACTGAACAGGTACCGGTGTACAGGGGGAGGGGATCCGGCCGTGAGTGCGAGCCATCTCTGCGTGAGTGCTATTCACGACAGTACAAGTACTCCACATCGACTCTAGGGGTCGCTGTTTGACAAAAACGGAATTCCTACTTAGTGCTGCTTTAATTTGTGCCCCATAATCCTTTAGATTAACATAAAATAGAAATATAGGGTGATAAAGTCATTAAATGTGGCCAAGTTGCTGTACTCTTGGTTACTAACAGATGTCCCTATCACTGCTCATTTGCATAAAGCTGAATTTCGTCTCACTTTTTTTCTTTAACATAGCTTCCGTGAACTAGCATTTTGAAATGTATACACAACATAAACAATGGTTTAGTGATAATACTGTAGTCTACTGGAAATGCTGTAATTTTTAGAAGTGCGCTCGCCACTTTCCTCCCAGCGTCCCGTGTCACCTGATAACAGGAGACTGTCTCACCCGTCAACACTCTTGTTTTCCCTGGAAGCTTCCAAAACAACAGGAAATTAAACTAGAACTGTGTGCCAAGCACTTGGACTTTTCATTTCAAAACAACAATTTTACTGATATCTTTAATGAAAATCAGCAGGGTCAGCGAGATAAAGCTCCACCGAGAGACCCCTCGCAGCCAACACGCTCTAATCATCTGATTTCCAGAGTTTGGGGTGGTTTGTGGCTGAATCAGTGTTTGCCCAACATAAGTGCTTCGCCGTGACTCGAGATCGCGATCTTCAATCAAGAGCAAATTGGCGGTTTGACCGAATGTGTAGATTGGAGGACGGACGGGGCGAAATTTTAATACTTGCAGACTAATTGCGATTAGAATCACATTTGCTTTAATTCGAGCGGCGCATGATGAAAGAGAAGCTCAGGACCTGAGCGCGGCCGTCATTAGTCGTGCGGACCGGACCGCAGTCTTTACACCAGCTTCTGTGGCTCTGCTTTCTCCTGTATTCATTTCCTCTGCGTTTTACAGTGACATTCACTGAAGGTCATCGGGCGTCTCTCTCTCTCTCTCTCTCTCTCTCTCTTATTCACTCAGAGTGCCTGATGTTCATCAGGGCCTTCAGCCAAGCCGAGCTTCTACGCGTGATTTGGGCTGCGTGTTTTGTTCGCCGTCCAAGCAAGAACGGCACTGCTGACAAATGTTGTAATGAGTCTCATCCTGGCATCAGTCTGGCCACCTGAGTGAAAGGCTTTGCTCTCATCTGTTCTTGTTCCTCCCTCTTCATCCGCACTCTCTGTTGCTCTAATGCCGGTTATCTAGGAGAAATAGCTTGCCTTTTGCTGTGAACATCTCAATGAACAAAAAATGGCATTTGCAACCAATTGCAAATTAGTTCTGTGATGTGACATTTCTGGGTGAAACAGGATTTGCAACATGAAAAAAATCTATTCTGTCCATCTGTAACTGATTGGATTGTAAAAAGTTGGGTTGTGGGTTCTAGGGTTGTGCACCGTTCTTTGAATTGAATTGATAATGCCTTTTAAATTCCAATTCAGTCCTTAAATTTTAATTGAATTTGGAATGTAACGTCTTAAAGGGATACTCCACTTTTTTTGGATATAGGCTCATTTTACAACTCCCCCAGAGTTAAACTGTTGAGTTTTACCGTTTTTGAATCCATTTAGCCGATCTCTGGTTCTGGCGGTACCACTTTTAGCATAGCTTAGCATACATCATTGAAGTGGACAAGACCATTAGCATTTCAAAAAAAAAATGACCAAAGAGTTTCGATATTTTTCCTATTTAAAACTTGACTCTTCTGTAGTTACATCGTGCACTAAGACCGACGGAAAATGTAAAGTTGCGATTTTCTAGGCTGATATGGCTAGGAACTATACTCTCATTCCTGCGTAATAATCAAGAAACTTTACTGCCGTACCATGAGATTATGATGATTATTACGCAGGAATGAGAGTATAGTTCCTAGCCATATCAGCCTAGAAAATCGCAACTTTACATTTTCCGTCGGCCTTAGTGCACGATGTAACTACAGAAGAGTCAAGTTTTAAATAGGAAAAATATCGAAACTCTTTGGTCATTTTTTTTTTTTAGAAATGCTAATGGTCTTGTCCACTTCAATGATGTATGCTAAGCTATGCTAAAAGTGGTACCGCCAGAACCGGAGATCGGCTGAATGGATTCAAAAACGGTAAAACTCAACAGTTTAACTCTGGGGGAGTTGTAAAATGAGCCTATTTCCAAAAAAAAGTGGAGTATCCCTTTAAAGTTAGAAGATAGATAGATAGATAGATAGATAGATAGATAGATAGATAGATAGATAGATAGATAGATAGATAGATGGATGGATGGATGGATGGATGGATGGATGGATGGATAGATAGATAGATAGATAGATAGACAGATGCATGCATACATACATAGATATACATAGATAGTTTATATATTATATAGTTTGAATTACGGTTCAGTAAATTGTAACGGTCATTCCAATTCAATTCAAATTCAATTCAAAACTTTATGAATCTCAAGATTATGAAGAATCTTTGTTTTCTTTGCAATAACATGCATTGATCTGTTTGACTGTTGCATGTTGACTTTGACTTGAAAAGCACATATTGTCCTCGTGAATATTAGTTTTGACTCGCTCAACTGCTTGTGTAGCATCTCCTCTTTTGCATCCACATTTCATTTGGTCACACAAGAAATGCTGGTCTCCTTTAAAGGAGAGTGTGCTGTAATTTAGATCTTCGGACGTGTCCTGATGTCTGTGACGGATCTAGCCACAATAGAGCAGTACTGCTGGAGACCAGCTTTCCTCTTTTTTTTTTTTTTTCTTTTCTTTTCCAGAACCCTTCCAGCTGAACGGCCACAGTTACTTTAGCGGTTCCCACTCTGACGCGCGCTCGGCCCGGCTCACTCTGTCTACATGCCAGTGCTTTCCGCAGCCAGCAAATCATTACATGGGGAGCCCTGCCAAAGTTTTAAATACCAGAAAATAACACCATTTACCACATGCAGGGCAATTATTTCTGTGAAAAATTACCCAGGGGTTTTTATTTGTGATAAACCCCCCTTTCTTAACAGAGAAAGACGATGCGTAGCCTACTCTTTCAGGTCCACGCAAAACTCCTCATTAATATTTATGGCCTGCTTTGCAAAGAAACAGTGATAAGCACTGGATGAATATTAAGTTTGACTTTATTTAAAAAATGCATTAAAAATATTCACTAAATTAAAGAAAGAAAGAAGGCGAAAACCTTTAAAGAAAGGTAAAGAAAAGCATAGACTGCTTTGTGAAGAGGTTAAATAGTTCATTTTGCACAGGCGGAGGAGAGGAGCTAACTTTCAGACCGAGTGAAAGAGACAAACTCTCAGGGAAGTCGGCGGCGAAGCAATAAAAATGTCGAATATTGCGCTATGTGCCCACATGGCCTTCCTGTCATTTCGAGGCCGAATTGCCTGCTCTTTGTTTTGGTGTGGCAGACTATCCTTGACTTGTCTGACTGTAGGATGACGGGCTTCTCTTTTCATGCTATAAATATGAATTAGTAGAGTGTACGTCTTCATACAGGAAAGCAGAGGTCTGTTGCGTCCCGCATGAGATATCGCACTAACATCCAAGCATTTCATTTGAGTTAGTGTTGAGACTGCTTGGAGAGTATCATTGTGATATGAAATGAGCAATTTATTCATCCTTCCAAGAAGGTCTGCACAATTTGGGGAAAAAAAAAATCTATTTACGATTGCTAGTTTTTAGGGATGCACAATTTTGTGATTTAAATATCAAAATGGCTATAAAATACTACTACTACTACTACTACTACTACTAATAATTATTATTACTAAATAAAACTAAATTACTAGGAAATAAGAAAAAGTATTTTAAGTATTAAAATGTAAGTATTATAAATATAGTAATAAAATGATAATAAGTTTATTTTATTACTACAACTGTAAATTGCTATTTCTTATAAGTCATTGATGAAAAGCATAGGATGTTGTATATGACCCCTTTGAGAGTGTTAGTTCTTTGATGGGACTTTTTCTTTTTCTTTTTGAGCAGAGTAGTCCAAAAATTCAAGACATTTTCACTGGAAAGACATTTATATCTATTGGCTCTAGTCCTGTTGAAAGCATCATGACAACTCAAAGATTAGTCATCCGGTAGTTTGGACATGTAGTGAAGAATATTACATGTGTGCTCCAAATGAGGCATTGCAGCTAATGTTTTGTGACACTAGTTGGAACAGCGTCGTAAATAATCTGTCGGAATAGTGCACAGTATAAAGTAGATGAATGTTTGGCTTGTGGACAGTTTCTCTCTCTCTCTCTTCATGAAATGTAGCTGATCTCATCAGGTCATTTGGTCCTATACAAATATAAAATGGATGCACTTAATTTTATCCAAAGCGACGTATGCTTAGTTTTCATTGTGATTGCTAACTGTACTGTTTTAGTTTGTACGCGCACTCATTATTTGAACATCCAACCTTTATGGGCAGCTCAGTTCTTAGGCTACACCAGTTGTCTATAATTACTCCATCTACAGAGGGTTGAACAATGGCCGATCAGTCCTGACGTGACTCTGGGGTGATTGTGCGGATGAATGCAGCAGTAGTTGTGTTGTAAGATGGATCCTGTGGTGCAGGCTGGGTTGAGGATCAGGAGGCTCCCTAGTGAGATGGTAGGATAGCGCTGGATTCTCGCTGTGTCTCCGCCCCCAAGATCTCTCTTCAGGCTTTACGCCACTGCTCATTAACTCTCATAATAAAAAAGCACAGCCATGTATAGATCATACTGACTGCAGCATGTAGTTAGAGGAGTTAAACCCTGCTGTAAAGCTTTCATGTGTGAGTAGCAGAGGCCTTCCTGCTGATTCCTGTAGTGCTTCTTGAATCAACAGCTCGTGTTGCCTCAAATCCATCCATCCATCCATCCATCCATCCATCCATCCATCCATCCATCCATCCATGCTTCCTTCCTTCCTTCCATCCATCCATCCATCCTTCCTTCCTTGCTTCCTTCCTTCCATCCATCCATCCATCCATCCTTGCTTCCTTCCATCCATTCATCCATCCTTCCATCCATCCATCCATCCATCCATCCATCCATCCATCCTTGCTTCCATCCTTCCATCCATCCATCCATCCATCCATCCATCCATCCATCCATCCATCCATCCATCCATCCATCCATCCATCCATGCTTCCTTCCTTCCTTCCATCCATCCTTCCATCCATCCATCCATCCATCCTTGCTTCCTTCCATCCATTCATCCATCCATCCATCCATCCATCCATCCATCCATCCATCCATCCATCCATCCATCCATCCATCCATCCATCCATCCATCCATCCATCCATCCATCCATCCATCCATCCATCCATCCATCCATCCATCCATCCATCCATCCATCCATCCATCCATCCATCCATCCATCCATCCATCCATCCATCCATCCATCCATCCATCCATCCATCCATCCATCTTCAAATCTAGGAATGGGAGTTGTGCTCAACAAACTACTCATATTCTGTAAACCAGGTCGCGTCCGGTTCAGGTCTTTTGTATGTGCTTTGTTAAATATAGAGCCATTTTACTCAAGATGCCTTTTAAATAAGCGAGCAAAGATGAGCATAATTGATGTCCGTCACATATGCAGATTGATATCTAAGAGTTTGTTTTATTTTTGTTCTTCTCACTAACATTTAGATATTTAAATTTAATAAAAGAGCAACAATAAAAAAATAGCTTGGTTAGCTGATTGCCTTAAAAGTCCATAGATATCGCCTTCAGTTGAACACTTTCTACCACAAGCTGATTTGATGAGACCAGTTTTGCTGTTTGTTCATGTGAGTTTCGCCATAAAGCCTATTGGTAGTTAAATCTACATACATTTGAAATTAACTTAAAGGTTACTGTACAGTACTGCACATGCTGGTGAAGCATTCGCCCCTGTGTGTGCGTTCTTGCGTACAATGTCTTTCTTGTCTAACAAACCAGACCTCTTGTCCATTGCTGAAGCTCACAGAGATAATATCTGAGAATCCGTTAGCAATCGGGCCCTGTTGTCTGAGTAAGACGTTTTAATCGTCCGGCTCTCCCTTTGCCGCAGTCTCTCTGGGCCGGCTGTCAGAATCGCACCAACCTCCCCGTCACGATGTCAGCACCGCGAGACGCTGGGGCCGGATCGTTCTCCTCCTCATATCTGCTGCAGAAGTCTTGTGTAACGGCGCGAGCGTGGCGGCTGGGTCCCATTAGAGCCCCGCTCCACCCCGCACCAGAGGGAGAGCAGCGCCTGCCAAGCGCAGGAGCTTTTCCTCGCTATCAGCTGGAGGTAGCGCGCAGACGCTAATTGATTGCAGCTGTGCCGTTTAGCGGTTAAAACATGATTTGAGGTGTCAAAGATCAAACATGCAGAGGTTTTGTTAATAGCCCAAAGGGTGTGTGTTTGTGCGTAACTGTGTGAGGGAGTTACATAATTGTGAGGAAATGAGGTTTCAAAGAGTGTGTGTGCGATGAAAGTCTATCAGGCATTAGCAGAGTAAGTACGGATGTCAGGTGAGTTTTGTTTTTGCATGATCCGGCGTGTTGTTTTGCAGCGAGCCAACAAAATATTGTATATTATCAAAGCAGCTGTCAGCTTCGTGGATCCACTATGTTTGCATACGTTCCTGCCCAGGGCTTCACACTGTCTTCTCTCTCTTTCCATCTAAATCCTCTCTGCTTCCTTTTCCCACACCGTAATCCACAATTAAGGTGGAATTTCAGACTTTGTGGCTTAGCATATTTTGAAGAATGAGGCTACTAGCTCTGCAGAAGAAGCGGGTGGACACGGTCGACCCTGGATGAATTACTGGTGGCAGGTTTCTTGAAAGCGTTGTCAACAGAATGAGCAGCTAGACCTGCCGTAGAGCTTCAGGCTGGTTGTATTCTGCTGAGGCAGATCTAGCATTATCTGAAATGAATGTAGAACAAAATGCATGTAAAACCTCAGTTATTTAGCGTCAGCACTTTGTTTTACGTTTGTTTTGCAGGGCATTTGCCAACACAAATGGGTTAACTGATTTGCATGAGATGCTTAATGTCTACAATCCGTATTCTTCTTCTTTTATCGGATGCCGTTTTGTCTTCACTTCATCAGAATGGTCAAATTAAGGGTTACAAATTAAAAACAAGACAAAAGACTTTGAAATTGCATTGTTTGGCAGACTAAAACATTGGCAGGTATTTTTCTATTCCTTGCTTTAGATGAAATGGAAACCATCACAAGTAACAATAGGCCGTTTGAAAGGATTAAGTGAGCTCATATAAGGATTTTTTTTTAAAAATTCAAAAATATTAGGTTGATACTGCAAGTAAACTTCAGAGGCTATTTTGTATTTCATATATATATAGGCCTATACTGTATACTAAACTGTATACTAAACTTTTTAATATATATGAATAATTTGCTAGCTGAAAACAAAATAGTGTCCCATATGTCATTGTCCTAACCCAATAAAATAAATAAATAAAATATTGAAGAAATCTCTATAGCTTCAAACTAGTGGTATCTATTTTTAATTGTGAGTTGAGCCATAATAATTTGTTTCTGTTTACAGAATGAAAAATATATATACACAATTTTACTGTATAACCTTAATAAGAAGAGGTTTCATCTGAAGGTTTTCTTTTTAGATTGACCCGTGTCCAATTTTTGAAAGTGTTTAGTTGTGGGTGTTGTTGAACAGGTGATGCTGTTCTCGCTGTTCTCTTTCATAGCATCTCGCACAACGCTTCAACAACAACCGTGACTTGTTCAAGCTTGTTAGCTTGTCATTTAAACCTTGTGAGGCATCCTCTCCCCTAATAAGCATCCTACATATCAGGGAAATATGATTTTTGAGTGCGATAACACCGTGTTGCTTTTGGTGGAGGGAAACACACAGGTATATGCATAAATATGAATGAAGGAGTGGTTTTGACTGGCTTGCCTCAGATATTTCCAGGTGAAACCATCTCTCCTGGATTGACATGCATAAACACAGTAATGCATAAATACATACGTAATATATGGAAAAACATTCCCAGATGTTTTACTTTATGTGTGGGCAAAGACTTTCACTACTCTGTAATCATTGGCAGCAAAATGACACCTCATGCAAATGGCGTGAGATGTTTGCCCTCAAATATTCGCACAAAGCAGGAGAAGATGATCCTCTAATTGGTACAGCAGCCATTTGGCCGAGTTCCAGTCTTTCAATTACTTGCGCTGCTTTTCTGAAGTAATAGAGTGTAATTGCGATTCTTTTGCTCTTACTAATAGAATGCAGATGCCGCGGTGGGGTAACACAATGCCGGGCGACTGCGGCGGCCAGCCGTTTGGAAGTTATTTCAAAGACGAAAGCGTATGCGGACTCCCTCTGCGCAGATCTTCATTGCTCTCTTGCAGTTCCTTTCAAGCGCTCTCTTTCTCTGCCCCTATCTCTCTCTCTCTCTCTCTCTCTCTCTCTCTCTCTCTCTAGCATTCTCATTCTCTCCCGTGGTGACTGACAGTCTCTCTGACGCACTCCCCTCATTTCATCGCACAGCAAATCAAATATGACAGCGAGGACTGTAGACATAATGGAGAATGTTAGGAGAGAGTGCTACTGTACACACACAAATAGCCGCAGGCTTAATTGAACAGCGCTGCCCATGACCCGAACACTTCCACAAGCCTGCAGGATGTGCTACGGGATGTACTTCACTCTTTTATTTAGTGTCAGATTTGCTAAAGCCCCCGTCGGAGCAAAAACACTCCTGAAACATGACGTTGGTGTGAAAAAAGGCAATAAAACAGACAAAAAGGAAGAGCCGTGACCAATCGCAGGCAGAGTCAGCGCTTTAAGTTTAATTAATTAAATGCTAAGCTCCGCTGCTCACGAAGTCGCGGCGAATCAAACGCCGTCTTCCCGAGGGGTGTGATTTTGTGAATATGCCCTCTCGGAGTTGGGTTTGAGAGCTATCTCGTCGCATCGCCACGCCGCTGTCTTTTTTGAATAATGGCACTGATAATTTGAGCCACTCCAGTGAAAGAGAGGCGTTGATGCTGAGTAAATAGGCTGATTGGGGAGAGATGAAGGTCAGTCCCACTGCAGGTGACAAAACAGTGAATCACAGCCACCCGCTCTGCTCTATCCATCATTTCGTTCCTTGCTTTTATCCTCCTCCTCTCTTGACAACCTCCTGTTTCCCCCTCCGCCTCCAAGGAACTTAAAAAGAACACAAATGAATCTTGCTATGAGATGCTTTTTTTTTTTTTCTTGATTCGATCATATCGGCCTTCCTACAAAGTGTTTCATCAGAACTCATTTGCAAAACAGAGTTCTCCTTTAAAGTCAACATGAAACCAGACTCTATTACGTGGGACACTCTTCCGTGCAAACAAAAGGTGGATTTGACATTCAAAAGTTTGGAGTCAGGAAGAAAAATACCCCATCAAGGCCTCAATTACAGTATTTGATCAAAAATACAGTAAAATAGTATTACAATTTTTTTCTATTTAATTTTTTTTTTAAATGTATTCCTGTGATGGCAAAGCTGATTTTTCAGCATCATTACGCCAGTCTTCAGTGTCACATGATCTTTCAGAAATTATTCTAATATGCTGATTGGTGAAACGGGTGAAAACATTCACTGATGCTCCAGAAGGAAACACGATGCTGTAACAGCCAGGGGGTGAAAACTTTTTGAATTTGAAGATTGGGTAAAATGTACTTATTTTGTCTTTTGGGAAACATGTATATTCTGTAGTATCTGAAGGGCAGTACTAAATAAAAAATATGATCTTTAAACAAAATAAGAAAAGATTTACACGCATTCATCGTGTTCAAAAGTTTTCACCACCCGGCTCCTAATGCATTGTGTTTTCTTTCTGGAGCATCAGTGAATGTTTGTAACTTTTGAATGTTTTGTTGTTGTCAATGAGTCCCTCGATTGTCCTCAGTGTGCAAAGATCTCAAAATCATAAAGCCGCTGCTGGAATGGATTCAAATATGCAAAAACAAATAATTTGTAGTACCTGGAGGTTTTTTTTCTGAAGAACAGTGGGCAGTTTAACTGCTCAGAACAAACAAGGGTCTCAAGAACAACCATAGAATGTATTGTGTGGATCGGACTGATCTAGTTCACTGGTTGAACTAACTTATTCAGTGATTCGGTGGTGGTGTTTAACCACTTGCTGAAGGGGGAAATCATCAGTGAACAATGACTTAAATTTGGTTATGATGTGTCTTCAGATGAAGAAATATTTGGGAAATGATTTTCAACACCCTATTATGAATGTAAAATGGATTTCATGTTGACTTTGAAAAGTGAGTTAATTTTCAATTCAATTCATCACAGATTAGTTTGTTTATTTAAGTGCTCTGTCCCACCAAATGGATGGCGGTGGACTTCCTGTGCAGCACAGTTTATATCCTCCCAGCTAGGCGTGCGCTGGAAACTGCAGTTGGCCTTAAGGAACAAGTGTGGAATGATAAAGTAAGAGCTGTAGTTGTGAATAAATTGGCATCATTAGTGTCTCACTCAAGTTCATGACATCAGAGATGTTACCCGTTATAGCCTACAGGAGAGAGTCAATCTAGACGCCTGCCGAGGGTACGGTGTTCTCAGCGCACACCCACACTGTGAGGAGCTGCGAGACACTCTTCACACACACACACACATGCTCGTTCTGAATCATTCAGATTTCTCCTCTGGCACTTTCAGCAAAGCATATGCGTGAGTGTCATTCACCTAATGTGAACTGAAACACTGGCTGGGATTTGATTCCGCCCGCTGAAAGCTCAAGCTCTCTTTAGCGGAGTGTTGGCGCGGGGCCGACCACAGCTTTGAGGCCCGGGGTTACGGGGAACACAGACTTATAGAGCAGCAGTTATCAATGGGCTCATAATGACTTATTCTTGGCATTAGCTGGGAAAATATGGTACCATTATACAAATATTATTCCAAGAAATAAAATTATAGAAGAAAGGCTCTCGAGGTTGTTACTCATTAGCCGGCCCACACAAAATCCTCGCCCACTGATTTCCGCAGAATCGGAACGCCCGTCATTCACAAGTTCTATACAGTACATCCACTTTGCTTGCATATAAAATATTTTGACTTGTTTGACTGGCTATACTTTCAGCTCTGTTAAACACAGTTTACCACATTTAAATCCATTTTGCTGAGTTTTTTTCCCCCTAAAATTATGCAGATTGATCCTGCTCATTAAGGAGAATGAAATGGGATCGTCATTTGAGGAGCTGAAGAAGGTGGTTTAGATTTCATGTAACAGTTCTGTTTCCTCAACGATTCCATTAACTATTCTCATAAGAGTCATTTGGTTTGTGGATTAGTGTGCAACCAACAAGAACAATGCTATTTGTTGTCTTTATATAGTTTTGCACTCTCCAGTCTTTTTCACTCATCATATTCAAGACAGAATTTCAAGGCCTTCAATTCAACTACAGTATAATTTATTGTCCTGTGGTGATAGATTCAGAAACAAATGCTATTGTTTAGTTGTTTTATTATAGTGTTAAAGCAAGAATTGTTAAATTAACCGTAAATATGAAAATCATTTATTTTTAAGGTTTGAAAGTATTATGATTTTAAAAATTTGTATTTATTCTTTAATATCGACTACCGTTAAATGGCGTTGTGTCTCTAAACAATGCCTTTACACAACTGGGCTCAGTAGGAAACAACAGTGTTCAGAGGTAAATAAATATTCTGAATATTTTTCGATTCCCAAGCCAAAAATGTCTCTTATTCTGTCATTTATTCTCTCTTATGTGTTTTGAAACATGTTGGCCATTTATTTAGTAGAATATCCACTCTGCATTTTGCTATACAATGAAAGTGAATGATGACCATAGATGTTCTTCCTTTATGGAGCTTGACAGCCCTTGGCCACCATCCACTTTCATTGTATGGAATAGAGCTAAAACTGCTAAATACCCTAAAAGTAATTGCGGGGGTTTAGAGAAACTTAAAGATGAGTAAATGATGACAGATTTTATTTTTGGGTGTACTGTTCCTTTAAGAGCTGGAACAAGTGGAATGACGGTTTGTCTCTGTATTTCTAAGCATGAATGTATGTGTGTGTGCGCTCAACAGATATGACGGCACTCTTGTCCCTGTACCGCAGTGAATATCTCAGTCTCTCTGCTAGTTTGATGTGGTGCAGCAGACGGTTCTTAATAATTTATTCGTGTAGCAGCACTTGAACAGTGATGCTGTCTCTCTCTCTCTCTCTCTCTCTCTCTCTCTCTCTCTCTCTCTCTCTCTCTCTCTCTCTCTCTCTCTCTCTCTCTCTCTCTCTCTCTCTCTCTCTCTCTCTCTGTGCGCATGTGCGGAGTGAGTGTGGAAGGAGCCGGTTGTTGGGAGTGAAAGTGTCTCCTTGTTTGAGTGAGATTTCTTTACTTTATTTATTTATTTAAACTTATTTATAGTTAATAGGTTTTAGGTTTTTTTCCCCTGACTTCGGTCAGAGAGTGAGGATTTTGGGGTTGGATATGGCGGATCTCTCACGGTTAACCATCAAGCATGGTTGTAAGTGTATGCCTGAGGCCGCGGTGTCAGTGGAGGATTGCCTGATAGCCGTGAGTGCGGCGATCGGTGGTGGAAATATAAAATCTGCCTCCCGTATGAACAAAGCCATTGTGTTTTTTCTTAGTGAAAGCCAAATGGTGGACGATTTAATTGAAACCGGGTTGATAATCAAAAACATTTTTGTGCCTGTTTTGCCTTTGTCAAGCCCAGCCAAGAAAGTCATTTTATCAAACATACCGCCGTTTGTTCAAAATGAAAAATTAGAGCAAATACTCCAGAGGTATGGTAAAATAGTAAGTCCTATTAGAATGATTCCTCTTGGATGTAAAAATCCCGAGATTAGACACGTGATGTCTTTTCGGCGTCAGGCTTTAATGATTCTGAACTCTCAGAGTGATCCATTAAATCTGTCAGTGAAGTTGAGTATTGAGGGAAAGGATTACACTGTTTTTATAAGTTCAGAGTCAATGAAATGCTTTGTGTGTGGTGAGTTTGGACATGTCAGACAAACTTGCCCGAGGCGTGACAGGCCAGCTCCGGCTGCAGGTGCAGAGAACAGCGAGAGGGCGGCCGGCGCGGATGTTGTTGCGACCGCTGTGGCGTCAGAACCGCAGCCGGGCGGAGCGCTTTCTGCGCCTGGTGTTTTGCCCGAGGGGAGACCGGTGCTGGGGGCCTCTGGAGACGGCCTGGCGGGGGCTGTTGAGGAGGAAGCCGGCCCGAGTAATGTCCCCGCTGTAACGCAGCCGGAGACGAGCCCGGGACAGGTGTGTTTGCAGCCCATGCCTGAAACTGAGTTGATTTGCGATGGAGGACAGGCGCAGCCTGATAAAATTGTGAGTGATACTACTACTGAGGAAGCGTCTAAACACAGTAAAGATGACATTTTATCTCAGGACCCTGTGGATTTAGTGGATGACTCTGACAATGAACATGATGACACGGAGTTAATGAGAGATTACGCAGCGGATTCGGAGCTCATCTCTGGAGGTAAGACCAAACTCTACTCGCTTCAGCAGATCAATCACTTTTTGGATACCACTAAAGGACTTCGTAAACCGAAAATTGAGTCATATTTTCCAGATGTAAAATTGTTTTTATTGTCCGGCACCATGGTTATGAGAAAAGCTTCCTTTGATGAGCTTGATAAACCTAAACGGTACCGTCTCAAGAAACTTCTGAGTAACGTTAGAAGTTCGTTGAATTTGCAAAGTAAAAAATGAGTATAGTTTGTTTGTCAAATAACCCTTGTGGAGTTTTTTTATTGTTTTGTTATCTTTTACTTTTTTTCATGGCACCTTTGAGATTTAGTTCTTTAAATATTAATGGGTGTCGTGAGGCTTTGAAAAGGACTAGTCTTTTTGATTATATTTTTATGAAAAAAAGTAGTGTTGTTTTTCTACAGGAAACTCACACAGATGTTATAAATCAAATCCAGTGGCAGAGTGAATGGGATGGACAGGTGGTTTTGAGTCATGGTTCAAGTAACAGTGCAGGAGTGGCTATTCTTCTTGGAGTTGAGTTTAAGGAACAGAATGTGAGCGTTTTTGATGTTCTTCCAGGTAGAATGCATAGAGTAGATGTTGCTTTACATGGGCTCAATTTTTCACTCTTCAATGTATATGCCCCTAATATTGGGACTGAACGTACACTTTTCTTCGGAAAACTTCATACAGCATTAAGCAGTGTCCCACTGGGTAGGATTATTGTTTTGGCTGGAGATTTTAATTGCACTTTAGATCACACAGTGGACAGGAATCATGAAGAACCTCATAGTCCGTCAGCAGATGTTTTTAGAAATTTAATAGTTTATCATGACCTTGTGGATGTTTGGAGGGAAGCTTTCCCTGATGTAAAACAATATACGTGGATAAGAGTAAGTTCGAATAGGGTTTCGGCAGCAAGACTCGACAGAATTTATGTACAAAGAAGTGTTTGTGATAAGTTTTTTGATAGTTGTATTATTCCTACTCCTTTCTCAGATCACCATTATATGTCTGTCAATGTCACATCTGCACAGAGCACATTTAAATGTCCCTATTGGCGCTTTAGCAATAAGCTTTTGCAGGATCACAACTTTGTGCACTCTTTTACACTTTTCTGGGAGGTGTGGAGAGAGAGTAAATCTCAGTACAAGTCCCTGAGTCAGTGGTGGGACATTAGTAAAGTTCAAGTCAAGATGTTTTGTCAGAAGTATACTGCCCACAACAAGAATACTCTTGAAAACAAAATGAGACAACTTGAACAAGATATTCTGCAGCTGAACATCGAACAATATGATGGAAGTACTGTTGAAGCGTTGGAAACAAGGAAAATTCTTCTCCACAATCTCTTGGAAGAGAAAGCCAAAGAGACTCTGATTCGTGCAAGGTTTACATCTTTTAATTGCATGGATGCTCCAACATCTTTTTTTTTCAATTTGGAGAAGAAAGTTGTTGACAGGAAAATTTTAAGTCGTCTGAAACTTCCAGGAGGAGGTGAAACAACTGATGAGCATGAAATAATTACTCAAGCACTGCTTTTTTATGAAGATCTTTATAGTGCAGAACCATGTGATGGAGAGGTAACAGAAACACTTCTCCAGGATCTTCCTCAGCTGATGGAGAGTGATAAGGCCAAGCTGGATCAGCCATTGCACATGAACGAGTTGACTGCTGCTATTAATGATTTATCCTCAGGCAAGGCTCCGGGTTTGGATGGCTTAACGGCAGAATTTTATAAACAGTTTTGGTCAGTGATTGGAGAAGACTTGTTCTCAGTTTTTTTAGAGTGCTTTGAAAGAGGCACCTTACCGCTGAGTCTACGAAGAGCACTTATCACCTTGCTACCCAAGAAGGGGGACCTTGCGGATATAAGAAACTGGCGTCCAGTGTCTTTGCTTGGAGTGGATTATAAGATACTGTCTAAAGCGTTAACTA
Organism: Rhinichthys klamathensis goyatoka; assembly: GCF_029890125.1. Classification (NCBI taxonomy): domain Eukaryota; kingdom Metazoa; phylum Chordata; class Actinopteri; order Cypriniformes; family Leuciscidae; genus Rhinichthys; species Rhinichthys klamathensis. Next base: position 8,298,933 of record NW_026606660.1, read on the forward strand.
ATAGATTAAAACTCTACATATCAACAATAATTCACGCAGACCAGTCATACTGTATTCCAAAACGTACAATATTTGATAATTTGTTTCTGCTTCGGGATTTGATTTCATTTGCCAGAGACAATAATGTTAATGTGGGGTTTTTATCGTTGGATCAGGAAAAGGCTTTTGATCGTGTGGACCATGAGTTTCTTTTTAAATGTTTTGAAGCATTTGGATTTGGTTCTTCGTTTATTTTTTATGTTAAACTGTTGTATACTGATATTTATAGTTTCTTAAAAATAAGTGGTTCACTCACAAGACCTTTTTGTGTAGGCAGAGGCATACGGCAAGGATGTAGTATGTCAGGCATTTTATATGCCATGGCCATTGAACCATTGCTAACTGCTCTGAGGCGGCAACTTTGTGGAATTTCAACTGTGGGCCATTTTACATCGGAGATGGTAACTGTTAAACTCAGCGCTTATGCTGACGATGTCACTGTAATAATAAGATCAAATGAAGATGTGTGCAATCTGGAAGCGGCTCTTGAGATTTATCAAAGAGCCTCCTCAGCTCGAGTCAACTGGAAAAAAAGCACATCTTTGTTATTAGGCCAATGGGAGGAAGAAGGTAGGCCTATTCCCAAACTTCCTCAGCGCTGCCCCTGGAGTTCAGAGGGGTTTAAAGTGCTGGGGGTTTTCCTTGGAACAGAGCAATACATGCAGAAAAATTGGGAAGGCTTTTACGAAAAGGTGGCTGGTCGCTTACAGAAGTGGAGATGGATTCTCCCCCGGGTGTCATATAGAGGGAGGGTTCTTGTTGTAAATAATCTAGCAGCATCTATGCTGTGGCATCGTTTGACGGTTATTGACCCCCCGAAGGAACTACTACAAAAACTACAGAAGGATTTTGTTGATTTTTTTTGGGATGGTTTCCACTGGCTTCCTTCTGGAATCTTATACTTGCCAGTAAATGAAGGAGGACAAGGACTGATTGAACTATCAGCTAAAGTCAGAGCCATGAGACTAAAATCTGCCCAGAGACTGCTTTTTTCTACAGATTTTATCCCTTGGGTGTCATTTGGACTAACTTTACTAAGATCCCTTTGTGGTAATGCCCTAGATAAGCAACTGTTTTTGATGTCACCTTTTATTGAAAATGTTACATTTGGTGCAAATTTCTATACATCGGTTTTGAAATCTTGGGAAGTGTTTAGGTTGAATCGGTCTGATAATGATCATTATGGCTTGAATGAACCACTGTTTTTTAATCCTTTTTTAGGAAATGTTTGCGTGTCTAATAGTTTGGTTAGGTTATGTATGAAGAAAGGGTTTACTAAAGTGGGACATTTGATTAATTTGGACTCAAAAGAGTGGAGATCAGCAGAAGATGTTGCCGGTCAGGTGGATGTGAGGTCGGTGAGGGTGGTGGAGCGGTTGATTTCAGGCTTGAAAGCTGCTCTTCCTTCTCCTCTTTTGCGTTTTGTAGAGATTTCTCTAGAGGGTGGGCCTACACATCTCGCTTTTCCTGATTTAGGTGTGTGCCCTGAGTTTTGCCCTGAAACCAGTCAGGTTGGGAAGTTGCTAAAGTTCGAGAGATTAAAAGGGCTACTTTTTCATACTGTGGGAAAAAAAGATATGTATCAGGTCTGTGTAAAAACTGCTTATTTTAAGGATCTTCATGACAGATATGATACAAAATGGAGAGAAAAGCTCACAGTGGCAGATGATATCAATCCTTCTTGGAAGCTTTTTTATAAAAGTCCCCTTCCAAAACGCTCAGGTGATCTACAGTGGAGAGTATTACATTGTGTGCTAGCCACTAATGTTTTTGTGTCCAAATTCAACTTGAATGTTCTGCCCTTATGTCATGCCTGTAATAGTCATGAAACGGTTTTTCATGTTTTCATTGAATGCCCAAGGTTGGTGCCACTTTTTGCATTGCTGGGAAGAATTATTGATGGGTTGGGTTTTGATTTTAACAAAGTACTTTTTATTTATGGCTGTAGGTATTCTAAAGTGAACAAGGATCGCTGTACTGTTGCTAATTTTATACTTGGGCAAGCGAAACTAGCTATTTGGAAGACTTGTAGACTTGCTCTTGAAGGACGAATTGTTAAAGTTTTAAGTCTGTTTACAGCACTTGTTGAATCAAGAATAAGGGCAGAATATATTTTCTTTAAAACTACAGGGAATATGGTTGACTTTATGTACAAATGGTGTATAAATAGTGGTTTGTTTGTGGTGTGTGAAGATGATTCTTTATCCTTTGTGTGGTGAATATTTTTGAATAATTTTTTTGTATTACTGTTAAGTGTGTAATGTAATTTCTTGTTTGAGTAAAGAATTTTAAACGTCTCTCTCTCTCTCTCTCTCTCTCTCTCTCTCTCTCTCTCTCTCTCTCTCTCTCTCTCTCTCTCTCTCTCTCTCTCTCTCTCTCTCTCTCTCTCTCTCTCTCATACACATACACATACACATACACATGCGGGTCAGGTGTCTATCACCCCCACTTTCTTACCACAACTCAAAAAACTAGAAACACAGTTTCTTCATCATGTATGTTAGTAAAAATGGATGACAGTGTCTTCTTGTAGCCTGTTGGATCGAATGGGGTTTTTCTCGTAGTGACAGCTCAAACTCGATCTACGTTTGTTGTTGCTGTTAAACTTCAGTTTGGTCCTTCTTGTCTTGTGTTTTACAGCCTGAAACAGCAAGCAGACAGTACTTTAAAGCTAAAGAACTTTATATTTATATTTAACAGCCCTTAAAGTGCCTTTATTATTCTTTTTTTCAGATATTACCTTTCATGTAGTGTGTGCTATAGTTGTTTGTGAATGTAAATGTCTGCTAAGTCTCATTCACTAAGCATGCGTACTCACAAAATTGTCTGGTTGTACATTAGAACGTAGGCTCACAATTGGCCGACGCTGGTCACGTGTGATGCTGGCCAATAGTGAGCCTACGTTCTGACGTACAACCCAGAAGCGCTGCGCTGTTACACTACTTAAACTCACTCAGTGGGCCACACAGTTGTTGTTTTTTGCGCTCAAAAAGTATTCTCGTCGCTTGATAAACTTACGGTTGAGCCACTGTAGTCACTTGGACTATTTTAACGATGTCTTTACTAACTTTTCTGGGCTGGCAGATATCAATTACCTAGCAGCCTATGAAGGAGTGAGCAGGAAATTCAGATATGGTACTGGCTGTTTCGTTTCCAACTCATGCTGTAAGAGATTACTCACAACAGACTGGGCCGTCTGACCAATCAGAGCAGAGTAGGCTCTCGCAGAGGAGGGGTTTAGAAAGACCAGATCCTTGATTGAACCGTTTCAGACACTGTGAGAAAAGCGGTGATGTTGCAATGTATATTTTTGACCTTGGATGCATGTAAAGGAGACCTCCAAAACAAAATTAGGAACCTTTAAAATAGCATAATAGGAGCACTTTAACAATGATAAAATTGCTGTAAAATTCCAGCCTTCATTTTTTTCCCCACAGTTTAGGCATCTCAGGTTCAAAACAACTTGTCTTTTCTATGGTTTTCGTTGCGTGTCAGTTTTATGCCCAGCTTGTCCAGACTGACTAATCTGGCCCTTTTCTCCATGAACGTTAGGTTAACTCTGCGGTCAGAGCCATTGCCCCCCCCGTGTGCTAGATTTATTGTCTCTGTGATGGTGGCTGGGTTGTGGTCAGCACGTGCACGGGGGGACCAGGGGGACCGCGGATGGGTTGTGCGTTATTGTAATGGACTCTTGCATGGGAGAATTTACCTGTAAATGTCACTCACCCCACTCCAGCAGATGACATCGATAAAAGCCCCCGTAAATCACGCGGGGCGGCCCCTACGCCCAATACAGCAGTCAATATTGCAGCCTAATAAACATGCCAGGGGGCCGTAGTAGTCTGAGATGTGTGTTTTCAAACAAGCAGGACAATTCTTAGCAAGCTTGTCCATCTTGACGGCATTGATGGGACTTGTTGGGTCTTAAGCTACTGTCACACTTGTGAGTGTGAGCGTACTGTGAATTCAAGTAGTAGTGTTTATCATTACAGCAATACAACATACACAATTTCAAAATCATTTTAGTATTATGCATATGCTATTATAGCATTATAAATATGTTTAATTAGCTTTTTTAAATATTTTTATTTAAGTTTAAGTTATTTTTTAAAAGTTTTTATGTGCTTTTTTCATTTTTCATAATTTTTTTTTATATATATAGGCTAGCTTTAATTTTATTTTTATTTCAGTTTGGTAATTGTAGTACTTCAAACTAAATTTTCATTAAATTTTTTGAGGTTAAGTGTATCTTTTTTCTTCTTTTTTCAGCTGTATTTTAGTTACTGAATTAAAAAAAAATAGTTTAAGTTGAGTTGCCTTAATGACTAGTTTTTAGTAATTAAACTGGTTTATCTCATCTTTGAAAATCAAAATTACACATTTAAATTTTTTTTTTTCCTGTGAAAATAAATCCTTCATGCTTTAAAATAGCTTGAATTTAACTCTAAACCCTTGCTTATATGTGGATCTATGAATTTACAAATTAGTCTCCGCCTCCACTCAATCGCACCAGCTCGAATTACCTGATCGACTCGGTCAACTGTAGTAAACGCTACACAATGGCAAGTGGAAATGTTGGTTTAATTCAGCCATATATGTTTGAACCAGAAACTGATTCAGAAGAAGAAAAGGGAGAGCAAATTTTAGGCTCGTCTACAAGTTGATGTATCAGAATGGTAATTATTTTTATGTATTACTCTCTACTACGTCAGACACATAACGGTAATTGAAATGATTAGCCTTTGGCTTGACTGTTATGAAGCGGCTAATAATGTGTTGCTTATGTTACACAAACCATGATCCCATTCGCCATCTCAGAGTCAGACAGCTGCCTTCTAAAAATCAGCATCCAACATCATATAAAGTCCTTGGAGAAAAGCCCCGCCTCCGCATTGACTGGATTAGTTACGTTTTTGGTAGAAACAAACAACATTAAAAACTTGGTTTTCACCACAGGGGGTCTATATACTGTAGGGCATTCTATCAAAAGATCAGAACTATGACTTCTGCAGTTTAAATCAGATTGATTTCATGCCTGTTGCAAACTGTACATCCGTCCACATGAACTGTATCTCAGGCCAGCATTGGTTACAGTAGGAAAACTACTCAGGAGGAGAATTTAGCATAAATAGACAGTGATGTTCACTTTAGTTTTTTACTCTTTGCAGCTGTGGTTTTACTACCTAAACGCCTTTATCTTTTGTTCATCCAGTGGTATATTTTCAGCTTTTTCCATAAAGGAAGTTTTTTCTCCCAGGATGAGGTTTGATTTCTCATCATATTCTGCCTCCTGTCTCTTCTTAGTCTCTCCGGATTCTTCCGTTTACCCAGCTGAGGGAAAATAAGGAGTTATTTCGTGGGGTTATGACAGGTGTGTAGAGTGTTCCTGTGTTTGATTGACACACTCCTCGTTTTGTGAGGATTGAAGGTCTCTGTGATGCAGCACGGGTCTGCAGTACCTCCGTACTGGCCTTCTGTCAGTGTGTGTGTTTGTATTTTTTTAGTAAAACAATGATGTGAACGCTGCTGGAATACCAGAGACGTACTGTATATCCTTTCCCTCCACAGCTCTCCTCATCTCTGCTCTACATGTTGTCTCCCCAAACTCACTTTCTCTGTCTGCCAACCCTTTGGCACGGGCCACTCTGTTCTGACATGGTTTCATCCTGTTGGATAATAATCCTCAGATGCTACTGCACACCCACAGAGCAGATCTTCAACACTCTGAGGCTTGTATTACATCGCTTGTGCTGTTGACTTTATGAGCGTCTGGGCCAAACCAGAAGGGGAACATATCTCCCAAACGTTCTTTTCTCTCCAGACTGCAGGAGTGTCAGGGGTTTAGCATCTACAGGAAATCTGAATTTCTATAAAATTAAAATTTAAAGCAAAATATAGTTATTTTTGCTGAAAATAAGGTTGATTTCACAGCAACAACGAATACTAGCCTAACTATTTAAATAAGTAAAAAGTTCCCAATCTTATTGAAGACAGTAAAGCAGGTTCGGCAGTGCATGAAAAAGATCAACTTTCATTACGACACAACACTGCAAAGTCATGTAATCATGATAGAGATGATATTAGAGTCACCAAATACCCTAGCTTTGGGCTGTTGTAGCTTTAACTTTAACTTTAACACTTGGCCTGTTTGGTTTTGTTAAAACGAACCCTTGTGCGATTGCTCTGTTAGTGCGGTTCATATGACTACTGCCATCCAAACCCTGGTGCGCACCAAACAAGCGGACCGAGACCCATGAAAAGATGGATCTCGTATTAAATATGAATGCAACATGGACCAAAGACATCTAAACGAACCAAAAACAGGAAGATGAGACCCTAAAAAGGACAGAATGCTCAAGCACACCAGTTTTTTCTCATCATAGTCACGAATTTGCCCATCATAGTTCGGTACAGGCATCAGAACCGCTTCTACTTGCAGCAGATCTTCGTTTGTGTGTGATGAGGGAGGGATTCCTTCTGCTGTTTTGACTCCTTTACACATTTTATAAACCCTTCACGAGTTTTCAGCTGGTCAAAATACCATCATATGTTAGCTACGCACATACAAGGAGCGCATTTAGCCCAGAACACAGCATTGTTTTGAATGTTCGGTAAGTTCCGTCACGAAATAGGCAATACGTCATAAAAGCCGACCAATCAGGTTGTGAACGGATCCCTATGCCTTTAGGTTCGGTATCTTTAGGTTCGGTGTTAAAAATGGCAATCTGAACACTAAGCGGACCAGTACTAAATGTTTTTTTTATTGGTCCAGACCAAACCAACCAAGTTAACCAGACTACAAGTGTGAACAAACCCTTAATTTATTTCAGCTTTATTTCTCTGGTATGGCTAGAATTGGGCTGTTAGTTGCCATTTGTCAGTGTGAATTAAGGCCCTCTTGGAAAAGTTAGTTTTCATTGTTCGCTTAAGGGTAAGTTGCCATTTGACAGTGTTAGTTGCCATTTGACAGTGTGAATGAAGGCCCTCTTGGAAAAGTTATTTTTAATTCTTCGCTTAAGGGTAAAAAGTAGTTAGAAGTTTTGTCCTAGTTTGTAGGTGTTTACTTGCTGGAGCAAACTCGTTTTAGCCTGATTTTGCTTGACGTATATTGGGCCTTTAGCCTTCAGGCTGTTGTTGCGCAAAGTGCCTGATCCTACAAAATCACTTTATTGTATTATTATTTATCTAAATACGACTTATACTTCAGATCATATTATATAACTGAAACTAAAAATGTCTAATAAACACTTTTTGCTGTCTTGTCTGTTTGCTAGCATGCTAACCAGACTGTTCCAGACTGGATTTAGGTGCATGTTTATTTAATTTTGTGTTTTCCATTATATTTAGAGTTTCTTTCCCAAATCTTAACAATCGGGCCATCTCCTAAAATGCCATTGAAATTAAGAAATGATTAAATAAGGGGAAAAAATGGTTCTGCAATTATTGTGCCAGTAGAACATATCCAGCATACGTTCATATCTCTCTCCAGCTTGTAGGATTGTCAAGGAGTCACATAGGACCAGGATTTAGCGTCCACAGGAAGTCTTACGCGATCAGAGAGGCGTCAGGGTCAGCGGTGCTGTTTTGCACGTGCACCCGGAGCAGGCCTGCTTACAAAACTGACACATTTTCAATCATATCGCCGATTCCCTGGAAATCATGGAAAGGCCATGTCGGAGCATTTTATAGAGTACAATGCACCAGATGGGGATTAGTTTTCCCAACATGTGGGGAAAAAAAGGTCTTTTTTAAAGAGAATGCGTGGTGTAGGGGTAATATAGTCGGCTTTGAAAAATGGACCAAATCTTCCGCCGCTGTCTGCAATATACAGTGCCTTTTACAGCCATGAAACAAAATCAAAATGGGCCTACATTGGGCCGTGGAGACACAGTCCTTTATGTGTGTAGGTGTGTGTGTGTGTGTGTGTTGGAGCGTTGCGTGTGTAGGTGTTTTCATTCAGTTGGTGGTAGAATGGCGACACTCTCCATACCTGCAGGGAATTTATTGTGCTAAATGAATTGTGGCCCGTAGAAGTTTGTAAATTGCAAGGCATCAATCTAGAGGAGATAGAGAGAGGGACTCGCCCGCGTTCACCCCGTCTGATATCAATCCTTTACCGCTAAAACCTCGCCTTTCAATTCCTCCTCATTCATCCTGCAGCAACCTCCAGTGTTTAACAGGGATCATGAAGAGCCCTTAACAAATAAAAGCTCTTTAGCGTTTGAGTGCCACAGATAAATGCGCGAACGAGGCCGTTTATGCCGAGCAATTAGAACGCCACCCGTTATCTGAAGCGCATCGCGGCGGAGACGAGCCAATCGTATTGCCCCGAATCAATAACCCGGAAAATTTGTTAATGTTAAACTACTGTTTTGAAAAATATATGTTTAACATCAGTCAATAAACATTCTAGAGGCTTGCACTGATTCAATAAGACACAATTATCAATATGTACGCTTATATGCTGCTTTTGTGACTTTCAAAATTTACAGATTATGCTTTGTGGTGTAAATAACTCTCATTCTGGCTACTAGCACCATAAACCTCAAATGAAAATACATTACTAATTCATTTGATTTGCACATGGCTCATACTACCATTTTTGTCTTTTTTCAGATTCCAAGAATTTCATCATTTTCATAACTTTAGTTCAATCTGCTTTCTTACTCACACACCTCTCATACTTCTATCTATCTGTCTGTCTATCTTTCTGTCTGTCTGTCTATCTGTCTGTCTGTCTATCTCTATTTTAGTCAATTTTCCTTATTATTTATCAGTTTATCAAATGTATGCAATTGTTTTTAAAATGTTTGACTCATCAAAGTTATACCTAATTTGTGTGAATTCTGGGTCATTCTGGGTGCTGATGTCTCGTGCATTAAGAGCTTTTCCACGTTTCTCCACAGCGAGCCATACTGGGAGAGGTCTGCTAATGCAAGCTCCTGCTCCGCCACTAGGCCCAAGACACTCCACCTTGGAGGGCAACAACATACCTCATCACCATGGTAATCCATCCCTTCTACCACATCTCTCAGGCCAACCGGAGACAATAGAAACCACAGATCATCTGCACACCAGACATTTCAACAGCTCTCCACACACTGACACAGACACTCAACATTTGTACTGTAAAGCATAGATGATACAGATGATGTTATATAAAAATTATTTATAACACTGTTCTTGCTCCACCTTACAGTATTTGTCCATGGTAACTATAGTTTCTACCAGAATGCCATAGTTAATATTATAACGTTAGGTATTGTTACTTCTCTAAAAGTTGTGCTGCATTCATGTAATGTCAAAAATACAGTCATTTCAAACTTTTACCAAACAGGTCATCTTTAAACATAATCTTTGACTTTCGTCATGAAAGAGATCCATTATTCATTTTGTGGGCAGAAACTGTGGTTACCAGTCCTCTTCTCTCATTTATTTCAGCCAAGAAATCTACAATATACTTGGGTTTTCAGGAGATTTTTTTTTTCTCATGGATGTATGTTTTCTTTTTGTTCATTTGAGGTAGAATTACTCTGGCGTTTTTAAATTCAGTGAGAAACCCCAAGTGAGTATTTTCCCTTCACAATGACATTCTTAATTGATCAAAAACAAGTATTATTGCTTCTGAGCCGCGGCAGCTCAAATAAATTATGCCACAGCAACAGAAATCCAATACGTAATAGGCTTAGTAAGGCGAGCCGTATTGCTTATACAGTAGCTCTGATAAACGATGCCCCTTTCCAGAAGTGCCCTTTATTGTGCCTGATGCAGATTTGAACCTGTGAAGATGAAACAAGGCATCGTGGGAAGTGGAGTTTGACGTATTCCGCTGAGACCAAGGCAGGCTTGGAAATTTCCAGAGATACAGTCTGCGTGTTCGGGAAGTCTTTGTAGCGTACGGAAACGCATTTGAGAAATATGCTGCACTGATTATATGCAGGCGCCGCTTGATGGATTGGTAAGGAACGGAGGCACGGGGGCTCTGGGATTACTGTCACACTGACTAAAGAGGATTTATTTATCACATTCACAAAAAGCCTCTTCTAATAGCTCATCATGGGGTGTATTTAGAACTATTAGTACAACCACCCTCGGCTTCTGATACACTACCTGCCAGTACGCATAACGCCAGATCTGCCTCCTCTGTCATCAGCGCTTTCTCTATTTTTATGTCTCTTTTCTCGCACACCGGCATTCTGTTCACGCTTTGACACTTTAGGTATGGCGTAAAGCCACTAAATAGATTTTCACCTTTTTATTCCTCTTTGAAAGCGTTCCAGCGAACAAAAGCACAATGCCAACACCATCACCACGCCAACATACTGGCATTAGATGCCCTCGCTGTCCATTAAAGAGGCGCATGCTTCAAAAGCCACAAAATTATTTAAATGGACCATATTCTGCTTTTGTTGCAGTTTATTTTTCCCCCCAGAAGTCCACTTATTATATTAGTCAAGGTTTCTTGCACCCGAAAATGGTCGTAATGTAGTTTTTCAAGACTATTTTCCTCCCACTCGTCGACCTTTAGGATTAAAGGGATAAGAAATGAAAATTTCGACATTTATTCTCTCACCCTCATGTTGCTCCAAAACATATTCTTTTCTCTTTTTTTGTGGAACACAAAAGTAAACATTTTTTGGCATGGTACCATATTGACCATGTCTTTTCAAGGCTAAAAATCTGCACATAAGTAGTCCATATGATGTGTGCTTTGTGTGAGGGTTGAGAAAAAAAACGCTTTGTTATTTCTGAAAATCTTTTCCTATTTTCCTGTTATCTCTGTAAAGCTGCTTTGAAACAATCTGTATCGTTAAAAGCGCTATATTAATAAATGTGATTTGACTTGCTATAGCTCTCAAATGTCATTTTCCTTCAAACTGTCATGACATTTTTGGTTTGAAAACCAATGGGGCTTATCATCAGTAACATCAAACCTGTGTTTTAACGAATACATTTTGCTGAAATACAGGTTTGGTCCTCACTCAAAGCTAGTGTTTGGTTTAGGAGACGTGGAATATAGTACACGAGTCATTTGGACTATTTTTATTGGGCTTTTTAAAAGATTATTTTTCGAGCTTGACACTACAGACTATAGATGTTATTCGATCTGCGTCATCAATGTTTGCGGCGGCCATATTGTTGACATAGAAATCACGGCAACTGTCAGTCTGTCAATTGACAGGCGAGGCAGTGTCGGTATTATCCATGGTATTATCACTGTATTTTTTTTTTTAAAACAGCGTGATGGTGTGTTGTGTAATACACGTCTGTTCTAACAACAGCAATAAGAACCCCGGAGTTAGTTTTTATGATTTCGATAAGTTACCGACTGTCAGAAAACGTGAAGGGAAGGAGACAGAGTTGAGCCAGCGCAGGAGAGGCTAGCTAGGATAAATAGGCTAAACTTTCAGCCAACTCACCACAGAAAAGTCTGTTCCCATCCTTTTACCACAGGTTTCACACATAATCCGTGTGCAATGCGTGTGCGGTGCGTTGCGTATATGGTACAGAAGCAGGACGCGCTACAGTGCTTTAGTGCTATATGCTGCGTTTGCAGTGCGTATAGCTAACTGATCCGCGGCTGTAACGTTACCACAAACACCCCGGTACTCACTATTTTTATTTTAACACATACTCACTATTTCAACAACGTAAGCCAATTATTCCATGCATTACTTCTATATATTAAGTTGTTCAAGCAATTGGTCAAATATGTAACCATGTTAAACATTTACATGGAACGCACAAACATTTTAAATGAAAACTTAAAATTGACAAAAACAACCGACTCTCATGCCTTTTCTTTTGCATTTACATTTTAATACAACAAATCTTGCATGTCACAAAGAACTTGTTTTTCCACCTCCACGAATGAGACGAGTGTCGTTCATTATGTTGCCTTGTGTTGAGGTGCATTGTAGTTTGTATACGGATACTGTATGAACGAGATCGTTATAAATATCCGGATAAGTTACGGCTGGCAAAGTGGCAATAAGGACGGATCTTTACTTAAGCTTGATTGGTGTGGACCCACATCAAATAATAGCATTATCTTCTCTTGATACCGACGAGATGAAGCCAGGCTACTGCTCCCCTCAACTCAAATCTGCGCGCGGTTAGGGGCAGCAGGACAGATGTCATGTCAACAATATGGCCGCGGTTAGCTACTTCCGGTGTTTGCGAATAAGGTCTATTGTAAAAGACTATCTGTATGTAAATGACATCTGTTATGATTGTCTAACTACTGTGTGCTGGCATAATTAACACTGTCGTTCATCTGGACTTGCCAATAATAAAAAGGTGTTGATATGTACAACACTGTTCAAAAGATTGTTAATATTTTATAATATTTTTCATAAATCTCTTATGCTCACCAAGGCTGCATTTTAATCAGGTAGAGATGTAAAAAATACAGTAAAACCGAGATATTGTGAAATAATATTATGATTTGAAACAATTGTTTTCTATTTGACTATACTTTAAAATATACCATAATTTATTCCTGTGCAAAGCAAAATTTTCAGCATCATAACTCCAGTCTTCAGTCACATGATCCTTCAGAAATCACTCTAATATGATGATTGGAGGCTCAAGAAACATGTCTTATTATTATCAATGTTGAAAGGAGTTGCGCTGCTTAATATTTTTGTGAAAACCTTAAATTCTTTTCAGGATTCTTTGATTGATAGAAAGTGTAAAAGAACAACATTTACTTGAAATGTTACAAAAGATTTCTAAGTCTGTACTTTTTAAATTGACTTTTGATCAATATAATGCATGCTTGACCAACATACTGACCAATTATTGAACAGTCGTGTAAATGTCATTGGTCATAATCACATGTCAATGCATTTGGGAAGTCATGTTAATTTCTAAATGAGCTATTTTTGCAGATTAGTTTCCTTATATGGTCTGGGCGGAGCTCTATGTTGTGAATGTTTTAGGAAGCGCATGATATGTTTTGATGATATATCCCCTTTAAGGGGATAGTAAAGGCGAGTTAAAAATATAGCTCACACATTTAAGAAGTCTTATTTCCACCTTTAGTCACTCGATAAATACAAAACCGTTTGCACTTATTTACACGTTTTTTCCCTTGAGAAAAGTAATTACCTGTTCACACGTATGAACGTGCAAATATAAAGTTAACTTGCCTGCATTGTACAGTATATGTAATATATAGTTTGATTTTAATGAGACACTTTAGTCTTAAGTGATGGTGTATAACCGGTGCAGTGGCTGTCTGGTTTGGTCAATGTGAGATGTGCTTATGTATCTCAGGTTGATGAGTCTGCGGGTGAATTCCAGCAGGGTTATTTAGTTTAAGTGCTGTTTGATCCGGGAACGGCGAGCAGACTGAAATTGAGATAAATGGCTGTGTGTAGAGGGACGGCCACCTCTTTCCCAGCATGGGGCCGGTGAGGGGCCGCAGCGGGGCCAAGGGTCTGCCGCACACCTGTCTGTCCTAGTTACAGAGGCCAGCGCTCACAGAGATACCAGCTCTCCTCGATCAAGGTTTATTGGGACCTTTGGCCCCATAAACAGCAAGACATGCACAGCGATTGAGTCATGCACATGCATTACATGTACATACACATGCACATTTATATATTCCATCTAGCCCTGTTTTCTCCTTAAACACCTGATTGGACAAAACTAGGATTGGATTTAAACAGTTGGAGATAGCTCTGGTAAAACGTCAGTCAGAGTTAAAGAGTGTGAATGCCAAAGATTTAGATGCATTGGCTCGGTGTGTGTGAAGTCCTCTAATCATCTGAAGCAACTCTTTTATTGCCAGAAGGGATTCCCTAGTTTTGTAGAATAATACATGTTTTTGTTCTTAAAGTCAACATGAAACAACCCATTTTACTTGCATTTTGTGATATATTTTAGTTCAACTTTGCTTTTATTTGATCTGGAATTCATTGGATTGAGAAAAAGGGGCTGTTGTTATACTAGAATAGAGATAATTCTGAGTGATTTAGCAGTAGATGATCCCAGGAATCATATTTATTTGAGACTTCACCGGCTGATAAATGAGAATGTTGAAGGTCAAGATCACTCTCAAGAGTATCTCAACATTTCCCAATGGTTATGTCGCTTCTTATTTATTTATTGCTATTTGCTATTATTGCTGTAGACATTAACTCTTTCCCGTAGACATTAACTTTTTCCCATTTCATAAAGCAACATTTTGAGCAAAAAGCTGAGAAAATCGCCTTTTTGTCAAAGACTACGTCCTCCTCGGATTTAGAACGATAATTAAAACAGATCGAGTCCATCAACACCCCCAAAGCTTCACTGTCCTATACTGTACCTCTTTGTGGGTTGACATTTCATTCGGTAACGTTAGGCAGTTTTGATTTAATTGCTGTTTAATGTTTGATGATTGCGTTAACTTCCATGTGTGAAAGCAATGCTTCTATCGCTTGAAGATGCGCAGTGAAAAATTAGAGACGAAAAGTCGTGGACTCAAGCCCTGTTCACACCGCCAGCGACTTTGTAGCTGTATGTCGCTAGTCTCTGTACTTGTGGGCGTTGCCAATGCTGTCGCTGTAATGTTATTGGTTGACTGCACATCTGGCCATGAAAATGCAATCACAAATGATATATAAAACTAAGGGTGCTTTCACACCTGAGCGTTTGTTTCGGAACCTGGTGCGTTTTCTCCCTTAGTTCGGTTCGTTTAGGCAAATGTGAACACTGCAATCGCGCTCGGATCCACACAAAAACAATCACTCGGCCCGATTGCAAACGAACTCTAGTGCGGTTTCACTTGAGGTGTGAAAGCAATCTGACCCAACGAACCAAATGGTTTTATAATTCATAACGGGAAATGTGCTATATAAATAGCAGTAGTGTCTGATTTTGTCAGTGAGCACATTTGTTATTACAGTTGAAAACCAAAAGAGCACCTCTTCATCTTAAAATGTTGTGTAATTGCGCTTCTCCGCAATGAAGCCTTGATTCCTGAGATCATGTTGCTTTGTCGCTGCATGTCGGCTGACCTTATTGCATATGCATTTGTAGGAGTTTCCCTTTAAGACTCAAAATTTATGGGAGGAGAGTATTTATAATAAAAAATACAATTATTTAAAAAGCATGTCTTAAGTAGCTTGCACTTTTATGGGATTGCGGTCTAACACTAATGTGCCCTGTTTAGTAAATCTTGCCCTAAATGTTTAATTACCAAATAATTTCTACAACTGGCAAGATTTCAGAAAGTATTTACCTACTGGCTAACATAATTTTCTCCACCTGTGTGGCCTTAGCGACATCAACTTCTTCACATTTTGAAAATGATACATTTTAACACAGTATAGACCAGACGCAAATAGAAAGCAAATAGAACCCATTATAATCAGTGATGCTGTCTACACTGTCTACATGACGGAAAACAACACGACAAATTCCAGACAGTAAACTGATGCTGACGTACTTCAAGCGTTCACGCTACTTCTACTGACACAAAGAACCAATGGATTTGCAACGTTCGCTTTGTTGCGTAGTGTAATGAAAGATTATAATGGTAAAGGAACTAAATAGGGTCATTCATGTTGACTTTTAAAACCCAATTAAAGCAAAATTAGAGTTCAGTGGATTTCAGTTGACGTCTAATAGATTTGAGGTCATCTGTATGCTAGTATTCTCCTTTTTGTGAATTGTGAGAGATGAGAGATTCATAAACAGATGGTTGTTCTATTGCATCTGACATTAAATTAATTGCTCAGAGGTTTTTTTTCTTCAAGTAATGCTTTTTAACATTGCCAAATAATCATTCTCTCTTCGTCCCATAATGTGCATGTTTTGTAATGCTGTCAGGACTGTGGCATATGCCACACTTTAGCTTTATGCTGACATTCAAATGTATAAGTTTAACCAACCAGTTAGCAGTTACCAATAGAAACAAATCTTTTAAAGAACCTCCTGTTTCTGAAGCGATTCAACGTAACGACTAAAACTTTCAAATGCAGGTTGGTATAAATACATTTTCAGCTGTACTTTAGGACACAATTAAAGTTAGTGCATCTGAATGAGCCTCCATTAATAATCCCCATGCACAGCTCTTTAATGGCTTGGCTGTGAAAAAGAATTTGCTAATAAGTGAGATAAATGAGGCTGTTTATAAAAAAAAAAAAAAGAACTTGCATCAAATATGACACTTTTATTTTGATTGCTCATGTCAACAAAAAACATCATGGTCTGATAAAGCTGTAGTTATTTACAGAGTGACATTTGATGGATGAAATGGGTCAGACTGACGTCCTGTGCACATCAGCCTTTGTTTATATAAAGGAAATTGGTTTGTTGTGTCATATTTGGGCCATTAGCATATAAAAATAAGTATTATTAAACAGAAATTCGTTTAGAAATTGTATAGTTAACTAAACTGTTGCATTTCGGAAGAAAATTTCAGTTGTGCACCAGAAAACTTGCATTCACAAAACTAGTGTGTAAGGTGTACTAGTGGTTGCCAGGTGTTCTGAGAGTTTTAGCACATTTCTATGGAAACACTTTAGTTTAGGGTCCAATTCTCTCTATTAACTAGTTGATTATTAACATGCATATTACTAGGATATTGGCTGTTTATTAGTGCTTATAAAGCACATATTAATGCCTTATTCTGCATGACCATATTCTACATCCCTTAATCCTACCCAATACCTAAACTTACAACTACATTACTAACTATTAATAATATTGATATTTATTGAGGCAAAAGTCATAGTTAATAGTTTATAATTGCACCCTAAACTAAAGTGTGACCAGATACACAATATATACTGTATATACATTAGAGATGCGCGGTATACCGGTACTGCAAAAATACCGGTATATATTATATTTCAAACGGTACAATATCATAATTTTGTTAAATTCGGTATTTGATGCGCTGCTGTTTCGAAGTTCACCGCTAGGCGGCAGGGCGCTACCTAAACTGACGCGGGTCACGCGAAACCGGCAAACGGTGACAACAGAGGAACACGATGGATCAAACGAAGCTCATTCGAATTTATACACGCCCGAAATTAATAAATAGAGAGAGCAGTATGAGTGAAATAAAGCATTACTTTGCCAACAAAAGTACCGGTAATGAGAAAAGTAAAGAAACAGATCTCAATTCACCACTCTGCAAATGGGGAGGCAACACATCAAATCTGCCGAAGCACTTGACTTGTCAGTTGCTCATCTTGACTTGTTCAAAGAGTTCAGAGATCGACAGGTTAGTCCATTATTCAACTGATTTAATTTAGACTTTTATTGAACATTGAACAGCGCACATACATAAGAGCTTATAATATATGATACGGTAAACACGAAGGCTCAAATCTGCTTGCATGACACGCTAGAACCAATTAAGTTTAGGTCTCATCATTTTTGCACTTTCAAACAAACATATATTAATTTAATTTGAATGAATAAAGAATAAAAATGTGAATAATATTAATTTTAGTATTAGTGATAGTAAAATGATTGGCATATTAGTGCCGCTGTGACGACCCCTAGAGCAATAAGCCGAGAGAGGGAGAGAGTAATAGTAGCAATATGAATATTTGCTACATTTGTCAACATTCATTAGGTAACCTGACCTAACAGTAATATAGCATTTATTAATCTATATCAATCAGTAATTAAATAACCTAGAAAATTTAATTTACTAATACATGTTTTTAGCATGTTAACATTACTTTATGCAATGCGTTAAACTAATATGAACCCAAACAGTAACCAAACCCAGATGAATAAATGCAATAAATGTTGATAAATCTCTGTTGATGCATGACAGCTAATGGTTTACATGTCATTTCATTATTCTATTATTATTATTATATGTGAATCTATTATTATAGATATTAACCTATTTTAATTGTATAATTTTTTTTTTTTTTTTTTTTTTTAAATCAAAATTTAACCTACTGTATGTTCCCTGACTGATTTTTTTTTTTTTTTTTTTTACAATTTGATACATTTTCTTTGCACATTTGGTAGTGGAGAATTTCTAGCAGTGTTTTTTAAGTGTCACTTAAATTTTGAGACTGTTTTTTTTTTACCTTTGGTATCGATTTAGTATCGATACCGAGGTATTAGGTTCTGGTATTGTACCGAAGCCAAAATTGTGGTATCGAGCCATCCCTAATATACATACAGGTTCCCCTTTTAAGATGTATACAGTTTTGTTTTCCATTTGAATGATTATGAAGAAAAGTCTGAATAAGTAATATTTGAAGTAACCACTAATAATTTGTACCGGTGCTAGTCTTTAGTGGTAGATCCTCCTGTTGCTTTAATTTTCTCTGTTTTGACAGTTAAACTCTGGTTTACGTATATAAAAAACAAGTAAATCCTGTCGTTTAAGAGCTTGGTCTCAATCCCGACCAGCGGCAGAAAGTTCCTGTTGTCCAGGGCATAAATGAAGCTATCCATTAGAGAGAGAGAGAGAGAGAGTCCTGTGGACTGCTGGTTAATATAATGTGTGGCAGGTGGCCTGCTTTGCCTGAGGAAGATCTGTAGGGCATGACAGCTCAGAAAAGGCATAAATCCCCCTCTCTCTTATCTCCAGCCACATTTAGTTGCCATGGGGATTTTATTTATGCAGCTGGAAACTTCCATACTTCAGGTGAGATGCAAACATTTGAGCTGCTGCCGTTCTGTCGGCCCCCGTCGCCGTAGCTCCAGCTGCATTTGGTGCTGAAATACATGACAGAGGGATGTCTGTACCTGCCGCAGTGGTCTGAAGATCTGTCTGTTGTAACCGAGGGGAAGTAAAAGTACCTGCTTATTGTGTCTAGAAGTGGATATAACACAGTCAGTTGAAGTATTTGTGTGATGATGCTGTCCAGAGCGCTTTGTGTGGTGTTCTATAGTGCAAACGTACTAAAGGTTGAGGGATTTAAAGGGCCTGAGGAGAAGAGTTGAAAAAAGATGGAATTCAATTTAACCCTGTATACATTTCTTTAAATATGTCCTTAGTTTTTTTTGTGCACTATTCATCACTGAATTAAATAGCATAATGTAGCTTTAGCGACTCTAAAAGGACTTCTCTTTCTGCTGATGTAACTACGGCTGTGCACTTTTTGAAGAAAATGTGAATGGTGCTTGTGAATCAGTTTGCGGTTGCTTATATATTCTAAGTGGTCGTTAGCACGTTGCTATGTGGTTGCTAGGGCTTCACTAGGTTATTATGGATGGTTGTTTATTGGTTAAACTCAAATAAGCCCACCATTTTTCCTCCTTCAATGTAAGTCTGTGGCTGCATCCTAAATGGCATACTCTTCGGAGTATGTACTTATTTAAAATAAGTAATTACTTCACGACCACTAAAAAGTATGTTCTATATAGTATAAGTGTGTGTAGAATGAATGTAATCTGGACGTACTAGGCTACATTCGGCATGCTGTCATTATCATGTGACCTACCAGCCATCCCGTGGCCTCATGGGACAGTAAAGTGTCCATTAGATGCACACTTCAGAATCACTCTGGAAGTAGTAGATCACCCGGGTACTTTTTGCCTACTTTTTAATGAGTACTGTTTATTCGGACATACTTATTTTGTCACATTCTGTTTTTCACCAACCTGACTGTTGGATAAAAAAGGGGCCAGTAAGTAAGTAAATAAATAAACGATCACTTAATAATAAAAAAGATTATTAGTTAGAGTTCAGTAACAGAGATTATTGTTAGGATCATGGCCCAATAATTCCCAATGGCTACAATTAAGTGCCCTAAATTAGTTTCAGTCATAACTACATTATGGAAGTTAAATGCATATTCCACTTCATGTTGACATTTGTAGAAATAATGTGTATAAACTGTGCTGTTTTTCACTCCGGTTTGAATGTGTTAATAGTCCAGAAGCATACAGTATATACTGTATGTAGACACAGACTCACTCTTCATTTGGACAGATGAAGGCTGTTTAGGCTTCATTTTTCGGCGTGTGAATGTTGCTGCTGTGCTGTTAACCAGGTTGAGGGCTGTGTGAGTATTTTACAGGCTGCTTTATAACCCTCCCAGCTGTGTACCGGACTCAGTCACTTAACCCCTGTCTGAGGAGGCAGCGTTAGCATTAGCCAAATGGACACGGCACAATACCAGCGTGGTGCTAACAGCGCACTCTTGTGCTGGCCTAACGTGCTAATGGGCCTGAATACGGATCACATTAGCTGGAAATGTCAGCAACTTTAAAACAGGTTGTTAAGTACATTTGTATTGATTTGTGATGGCTGTATTTATTACATTAGCCAGCCATATCAGAGTTCAGGTCAGTCCTCCAGTGAAGTTTGGGAGAATGTTTTTCAATGCGGCTTTTATTTACAGGTGCATGTGAGAGATGATTGTCCTGGTTATGCAGTACCTTTAACGTTCGGAAACCACTTTAACACAAAGCACACAAACTATTAACACAAAACATCATCAAATGCGTTGGTAATACTGATGCGTGTGCTGTTGTTTTCCTTACAAAAGTGATGTCAACTCCTGGAGGATGATGTCATTTAGTTTCAATCAGTTTGTTTTTTACAAAAGACTAACAATAATTCGACACTGGAAATCTCTTCAATTTGATTATCAATTAAATCAATGTTCCTATCTGGAATATTTATTATCAAAATACCAGTTTTTCATGACAAAACCAGCAGCCTTTTATTTAAGTTTAATCACATGTTCACTTAATCGTGGTATTGTGTTAAATACACTATAGTATATCAGGATATACACAGAATCATGGAGACATGAACATTTACTGCATAGTAGGATAGGAATCGTGCTCCAACGTGTTGTTTTTCTTGTATTAACCCTTTTATTTAAATGCAGATGTTGAGGGCAGGTGGTGTTGAAATGATGCGCACTTGTTCGGAGTGATACGTTTTAAACATTGCATGAGGGTACTTGCAGTATATATTACTTTGTTGCAAGTTTTTCTTTTTGATGTTATTTTTTTTTTCCCTTTTTCTGACCTACTTTTCTTTCTTTTTTTTATCCAGATTCTCCTTTTTTAAAGGTGCCTAGCATTCAATTATTTAACTGCTTTCTTTTCATTTTTTCATCTACCTGTTTCTTTGTCTCTGCGCATGTGTAAATAATAAATGTTATAGATTTCCCGAAGAGGAGAAAAGGGTGGTAGAGGAGTACAGGGGAGTTGCAGGAGGTGGACGAAGCGTTGCTTGCTTTCTCTTGGTGTTTCTGAACCGGAGGACTTTGCTGAGAAACCTTGACCTTGTCTGCACTCTGTCTCCCTGGCTCTCCGCTATCTCCTTGAGATCCAGGTGACAGCTTTTTGAAGTGCAGGTTGCTCACTAATGCAGATGTTGCACAGAAAATGTGAAGGGGTTTTGATCCCACCCCTGCCCTCCTCATGCGACTCCCATGGTCTCGATATCATGGTCCAATGACACGTAGAACTGGCATTAAAGTTAACGGAATATTTCAAGTCTTGAGATCGAAAGGCCCCGTGTGAGATTTCTGAATTAAATACGCACTCTTTGCTTGTTGTTATGTTAGATTTATAAGTGTTTTTCACTTTTTTTTCTCAAAATCTGCATATTAAAGCAAAGCATTGCATAAAGCGATGTATTCATTAAAATAGAAAATAGTTTGAAATTGGCCTCTCTTGTTATGCTCTGCAAATTTGGTTTGAATTCACTGTAGTGCTGCTACACAAATTCCATATTTTTTTTGGTTCGCCTTCAGATTTCTCTGAAGCAGAAATCAATTGGTTCCACCGTGCATATTTGGGAGTTGGAACAGAGAGCGTGTGGTTAGGTAGAAATGCACCTCATCTGAGACAGAAACACTTATCAGGACGAGCAGAGTCTCAGGACCCGCTGTGCTCAAACCTCCCTCCTGAGCCAGATTTCTGCGGACAAACAAACACGGTGAAATACTCGCAACAAGGATTTCGTCTCTCGCTTTTTTATTCTTGCTTAGTGAACTTAGCAGGAGCTGTAAACACAAAGCAACCCGGTGCATGTTTAGCCTGACGGGAGCTGCTTTTGTGTGCTCAATATGTGATTGTACCTGAACAGATCTTGTGGCCTTTGGACTTGTCAAGGGACGATATAGCTGGGAATTCACTGTGGTGCAGTTTAGGCGAATTGAATTGTGTTGCCGTGCTGAAACAACAGCTTGAAACCAACCTAAGGTAGTTAGCTAGAGTTAGCTAGACTTAGCAAGTTGGTCAGGCTCATCTGTTTTAGCCACTTTTTAGATTAGATGATTAGCTTGTATACTAGCTAAACAGGGTAAAGATGTTTTTTTTGAAGCAGGGTGCACACCTTAAACACCATAGTAAAATATATTTTCAGTTAGTGACGGGTGCTTGTAAGGGTTATATTTAGCAATTAGCTTAGCATACATAAGTTACACAGGTTCTTAAAAAATGTAGTTAAACCATCATTCAGTGTATAAAGCTTATTCTTGTAATCTTCTGTGAAATCTTTTCATAATAAATAGAACATAATTATTGATAGGTGTTGCCTTTAGCATCGTATAGCACGCTTAGCATTTTAGCTTAGCATTTTCCATAACAAACACTATAAACTTGCTGCTTGCAGAAAAAACACACACCATGTATTGTCGTAATCGTATGTTTATTGGCTATATGTTCCACTAGACTGATTTTTCCCTCCTGCTTAGCCGTCTTGAGAAACACACAAAATTAATTTCTCCCCATCCGACATGGAGGAGGCCCGGAGAACTTTTAATTTAATGTTTTCTTTTTCTTTCATTAGAAAAATTAAGATCAAAGTCAAATTAAGTTCATCCAGGTCCATGTAATCTGTAATTTGGAAGCCTGGAGCAACAACACTCTTTGAGTGTGGCGTTGCAGCCTTCTTTAGATGTGGACGGTGGTAATTACCCAGCTGTTGCTGAGCTATGATTGACACGTGTATTTGGCACAGACCATGTGCACTATTCATGAGCCGCATACAAGCGATAATTAATTGATTCATATGCCTGTAAGCTTTTTCTAAAATATTAACAAGATAAGATTAAAAAGGCATGGAGTCGTCTGAGCAGGGCGGTTCTGACCGTGGCGTTGGCTGTGAGTCTATTACCTGGAGGAATGCTCAGTTTGTCTGTTGTTTTGTGAGATAAAGTAACTCCCGCTGCTGCACGGATACTTACCTGCATGTAAAAATGAAATGCGTTTTAGGTGTAAAAAGCAAAGTTTTCGACACTTATTTATTACGCCTTTGCCAGTGTAAGGGTTGTTTTGTATATATCATAAATTATACTGTATGCATTTAGTATTGTTGCTGCCATAGTGCTACTTTAAAGTATTTGCAGTGAAATCATTGTGCTGATTGCCATGTTGCATTAGAGCCTGCTAATGACTATTTACTTTCCTAATACATGTTCATGGTCTTGTTGTGAATGATTCATTAATGCATGTTGTTATTATAAAGAAAATAGTTTTTAGCTAGAACTGTGTCTCATTAATGAAGTAAAATAAGCTATTAATGTCATCTCACATTAATATAAAACAGAATATTCAGTGGTAAATAATGAAGGGTGGGACTTGATCTTATTACTGTTTTGATTGGTTTGTGAAAAAAAAAAAAGCTATTGGTTAATATTTATTTTTCCCAGCTCTCTTGACTTTGGTTTCATCAGCAGGAAAGGAAAAAATCATGTTTTTTTTATATGATTATTATTTTATTTTATTTTTCATCAACAGATTATATTTTTTTATTATTATTTTAAGTTTAGTTATTTAGTGTATACATACCTTACATTATTTTTTCCCCCTATAAATCATTGGGAATCACAAGCAGTGTTATTTTCGAATTATTTATGTACTATTATAGTTATTAATATTTTAAATGAGCTTTTATTATTTTATATTTTAATTTTAGTTACATTTTTAGTAATTTTGTCATCTGCTTTTGTCATTTTTATGTTTTTTATATTTAGATTAATATATTTAGATTTCTGAATTAGTTTTAGGTTATTTGTTTCCCGTTATAAGTGCTTCAGTGTTTTTAATAGTTTTAGTTAATTATAATAAACCTGATAAAAAGCCAGATTTTACAGATGTAGTAAGCGTGAGTATGCACACGTATGTCATTCACATGGTCCATGGCAGGACCATCTCTTCTCTCTCCATCTTTTTCTATGTGTCGACGTCACACATACAGGTATTGCTTATTAAAGTGTGTTCTCCAAATGTCTATGAATTAGCCCCAGATCGCAGTCTCTTTACACACACAGAAGCAAGCGCGCTCACTCGCTCGGCAGCCAGTTCCTCCCATCTATCAGATGAAATCAGGGTGAGAGAGCTGTGTGAAGCTGGCAGCTCCTGACAGGTAGTCACCTTGCAGGTCTCGCTGCTTGTGTCATGAATAAACATGGCTGCTAGTGGCGTACTGCTTGGAAAAGCACGCTGGCTCGGGTAATGGCCTCTCAAGCCGCGAGAGTGAGAGCCGCCGCTCCACTGCTATTACGGGCCGTGCCAAAGAGCCCCGACTTAGAAACATCCACGCAGGCGATGTTTATTAAAGCCAGCGAGCGCGCAGACACATGCAAATACACAAACGCATCGACTGCGGCCTGAGGTGGAGGGTCTCTATTTTCTGCCTGTCGTCAAACTGTTGCGCTCTCTTTAGCGTGCATGAAAGAGCAAACAGCAGTTCTAGAGCTGTTATTAGATTAGCATATGACATACACTAGGAAACAGTGGACGCATAGTTCAGGCAGAGTGGATGACACATTTAACGACGCAAACAAAAACGACAGACGGAAATATACTCAGTTTGATCAACTTAAATGGGAAGTAGGCCCATGTCTTTTTTTTTAATGTAAAAATACTCCAATCCCAATTAATATGTACAGGTGTGTGGAGTTTTTAAAACATAGATCTATTGTTTTGAACATCCTGACCAGCAATATGGAAGTTTGCGTGAGTTTTGGAAGGGTTTATCTGTTTTTTTATTAGTTATTATTTTAGCAAATTCTGTTGACTCTAGTGCTGCAGAAAATACAGATTTACCTTTAAAGTCACTATGTAACAGAAGTAGCGACAGATATATATTTTTCATATTGTTATGTACCGCAGAGTGAAACGTAATATTGAAAAGAAAACATTTTAGTGCAGGGACTTGTTTCAATCCCTCGGTTGTTGATTGGATGAAGGCAGATCGATTATAAAAAAGAAGTGGGGTTTATACGGGTGAAATGAACAAGACATCCAGCATATGTCACCAAAGAGAAGTCATTTTATCGGAAGATCAAGTTATGATGCAAAATTAGTAAAGAATTAAACATGCATACTGTATGAATTATAAACCAATTACATGCATTTACAAAATAAATAGGGTGAATTTCCATTTTATGCTGACTTTAAAGTCCAAGATTATGTATTCTCAGTCTACGCTTTCTTGGCTTTTTTTGTAGAAATTTGTGCAAAGGTGTTTTGTTGGCTGAACAGACATGCATGTGCACAACAGTGTATTGACATTTTGAACAGAATGTATTGTTGTAATAGTCTACTCTGACGTTACAGTACATATTAGTGTTGATTTCATGAGATTATGAACAGTGATTTAATATAGTATTGTGGAAAATATTATTTTAGGTTTTTATAATTATTATTTAGGTTTTTTTCATTTATAGGTAATGTAACTTTCATCATTTCAAAAATGTTTGATTTTAATCACGCATTTTAAGAATGTTTTTTTTTTTCAAGCAAATACTGTCTTCCTCTTAAAAGTCTCTGTGGGTGCGTTTTGGATGCAAAACTGCGTTAGCATTCTTTTACCAAACAGTAAAAAGTAATACACAGGCAAATCTTTAAGAATATGCTAAATATTGTTTGTGCAATTTCTGTGGTAGAGTAGAAAAAGTAAATTATCCCCACCCTGACAGCATGAATTGATGTATATGAGATGTTGAATGCAGTCAGCTATGTCAAAATATTATTTTTCATGCACTGGCTGTTTGCTTTTGCTTTTGCGTTCGCATGACTGTTTGGGGTGATGTAATTATCTGTCAATCTCAGTCAGTAAATCACTATGTAAACAGGCGAAGTGGGGCCAGAATGAGACAGAGGTTTGGCAAATCAGCTTTGGAATGAGGTGGACACAGCGGGTCACTCGTTTTTATTCTCTAAATGAAAAGCTACTAAATATTGCATAAACACCACTGCATTTGCTTCAAAATAAAACAGAAGCCCCTTGTTTATGTCTTTTTAAGAGTCTCAGGAGTGATATTTTTGAATTAAAAAGAGTTAAGCACCATCTAGAAAGTTTATCCGAGAAGAGAAAGTGTTTTTTAACTAATCATCCGCCCGATACCATCCCGAGGCTACGCGAACCAATCTAACGCTCTCGATTCTCAGTGAGGACATTACCCAGCATTCTCGGAGGCCTACAGTAGAGGTGCTCTGAGCTTTAATTAAAAGTTAGAAATCGTCTCATTATGATGATGAAAGTGCAGAAGCAACTTTGGAGAAGTCCAAATGTGTCATCGTTGTGAGGTGGGTCGAAATCAAACCACTTATTTTTTTTTTCCCCAGCAAATGAGTTACCTTGTCAGGCTGTTCACAGACTCCCTAATGGCCGTATCCATTAGTACGGCCTATCAGCGCAGATACGTGGATTAATCATGCTTTCATTTGGGATGGAACGTCATGTGGACTGAAGAAAAGGTAGACTTCAGAAAAATGGAGATTAATCAGCCAGCATTTGGGCGATATCAGTCACATGGCGTTCAGCCACATGGGTGGCTTCAAGGAAGACTGGTTTGCTTTTCTTGTAATGATTTCTACTTGATTATCGATAAACGAAAACATAAAATGGCATTCACAACTTATTTAACTAGAATAATCTTACATGTTTCTGAGAGAAAAAAATGTGTAACCCTTTATTTCGACAGTTCACTTTAGACATTCTACTAACTTCACAACTACATGTCAACTAGCAGTCATTCGAGTATTAGTAGACTGTCTGCTTATTTTGATGTTCTCCAACAGTCATTCTACTGACTATAATTGATTTGCAAATACATGTCAACCTGAACCCTAACACCTAACCTTACAGTCTACTAATACTCTAATGTGAGTTTTTGACATGTAGTTGCAAATGTATGAGAGTTAGTTGACATGTAGTTGCAAAGTTACTTTTAGTTAGTAGAATGTCTAAAGCGGACTATCGAAATAAAGTGGGTAACGCTTCCTTTTACAGTACAGTACTTACGTGTACTTACAGTGTACTTACCTAGAAAGTACTGGCTAATATAAGGTAAGTACATGGGTTAGGGGTAGGTTCAGGGTTAGTACCTAGTTATTACCCAGTAATTATAATTACTATAATAAGTACATAGTAAGTACATGGGTAACAAAATCATAACGAATTATAAAATAGGTGAAAAGTCTCATAGTTACATTGATCACTCACTGCACCCTAGCATCGTAGTGGCAGTAAGAATCACTTGTTCCGTAATCTCTTTTTGTGTCATGTTTTTGTGGAGAGTTTGAGTATAATTTCTTCTCATCAGTGGCTGCAAGTACAGTAAGTTCAGATCTGTAGTATTAGGGTAATGTTTCATTGGGTTTTGTTATGGTTACGTACCCGTTCAGTTACTTATGCCTATGGATCCGGGGTTGAGCGTCTGTGGTGAAAGTGAAAGGCCAGTGTCTATAGAAAAAGATGACTCTGTGCGAGCATTTTTCAGATTGCTTTGTGTCCTGACTGAACCCTGTCATTGTAGAATAGCGGCAGATATGTGCTGTTTATATTGGCCCTGCGTTCTCTCCTGCTTTCTCTGTCTAGCACTTTCTCACCATCTTTGAAAATTTCAGCCAATTTTCTTTACATTGTGGCCTCTACCTTTCACATCTCTCTATCCATTATGCCAATCTTTTATCTTATTTCAATGAAACAGTAGTAGTTTGTTCAGGGTTGAAAACTTTACAGGGAGATTTCAGGAAATGTTATGTAGGGCCATGTAAAAGAAGACCATACCGTCACTTTTCCATTTATCATAGCTGATGGTTAGCAAATGATTGCAGGTACGGAAAGCAAGCTGTTCAAATGAATCAATGTTTTCTCTAACGTAACAATTTAGACGTTTAGATAGATAGATAGAAAGATAGATGGTTGGATGGATGGAATGATAGATAGATAGATAGATAGATAGATAGATAGATAGATAGATAGATAGATAGATAGATAGATAGATAGATAGATAGATAGATAGATGGATAGATGGGTGGATGGATGGAATGATAGATAGATAGATAGATAGATAGATAGATGGATGGATGGATGGATGGATGGATGGATGGATGGATGGATGGATGGATGGATGGATGGATGGATGGATGGATGGATGGAATGATAGATAGATAGACAGAAAGATAGATGGTTGGATGGATGGAATGATAGATAGATAGATAGATAGATAGATAGATAGATAGATAGATAGATAGATAGATAGATAGATAGATAGATAGATGGATGGATGGAATGTCAGAAAGATAGATAGATAGATAGATAGATAGATAGATAGATAGATAGATAGATAGATAGATAGATAGATGGATGGATGGATGGATGGATGGATGGATGGATGGATGGATGATAGATTGGACGACAGACAGACAAATGGATGGATGGATGGATGGATGGATGGATGGATGGAATGATAGATAGATAGATAGATAGATAGATAGATAGATAGATAGATAGATAGATAGACAGACAGACAGACAGATAGATAGATAGATAGATAGATAGATAGATAGATAGATAGATAGATAGATAGATAGATAGATAGATAGATAGATAGATAGATAGATAGATGGATGGATGGAATGATAGATCGATAGACAGAAAGATAGATGGTTGGATGGATAGATAGATAGATAGATAGATAGATAGATAGATAGATAGATAGATAGATAGATAGATAGATAGATAGATGGATGGATGGAATGATAGATCGATAGACAGAAAGATAGATGGTTGGATGGATGGAATGATAGATAGATAGATAGATAGATAGATGGATGGATGGATGGATGGATGGATGGATGGATGGATGGATGGATGGAATGATAGATAGATAGATAGATGGATGGATGGATGGATGGATGGATGGATGGATGATAGATTGGACGACAGACAGACAAATAGATGGATGGATGGATAAAAAGACAGACAGACAGACAGACAGATGGATAGATGGAATAACAGATAGTCAGACAGAGAGACAGACACATAGATAGATTAGATAGATAGATAGATAGATAGATGGATGGATGGAATGTCAGAAAGATAGATAGATAGATAGATAGATAGATAGATAGATAGATAGATAGATAGATAGATAGATAGATAGATAGATAGATAGATAGATAGATAGATAGATAGATAGATAGATAGATAGATAGATAGATAGATGGATGGATGGATGGAATGATTGATCGATAGACAGAAAGATAGATGGTTGGATGGATGGAATGATAGATAGATAGATAGATAGATAGATAGATAGATAGATAGATAGATAGATAGATAGATGGATGGATGGATGGATGGAATGATAGATAGATAGATAGATAGATGGATGGATGGATGGATAGATGGATGATAGATTGGACGACAGACAGACAAATAGATGGATGGATGGATAAAAAGACAGACAGACAGACAGACAGATGGATAGATGGAATAACAGATAGTCAGACAGAGAGACAGACACATAGATAGATTAGATAGATAGATATATTCATATATTCATAATTTGATTACCCAATTTGATTAATTTGATTAATTTTGATAATTTCACTCACTGGCATTCTCAAAGTGAATCTTTGCTTTGAGTTTTTAGACTGACATCTGTCTGCTCAATTGATCCAGGGAGCTCATTTTTGTCCATGGTGCACCACTTGGATTGTTTGTTGCCGTTTCTTTTCCTGACAGGTCTAAATATAGAAATCATATTCTCAGCAGGGGCTAATTTGAGTTCTTAATCGTGTTCAGACCCAGTGGATTTGGCGTTTCAGCAGGCCACCTGTCTAACACATTAGAAGTGGGTTTTTTTTTTTCAGGGCAGATGGAGAGAGGAAGTCTGTCCTTGTCTTAAATATTCCATCAAGCGGTGAGGGCCGTCTCAGGCCTGCCAGAACGCCTCTGCTCTCAGATTCCTGAAACTGGCTCCAGCTGGAAAGACGTCCAGGTGAAAACGAATATGTGAAACTAAGACAACATTTTAGCCACGTTCAGGCTTTTGTGAGTGACAACTGCATTAAATGCAAGAGCAAATGAAATGATTTATAATTTGGTCTCTTCTGAAATTGTGCCGGTTGACATATTGATAAACACAGAGTAGTTAGGGATCTTGCGGATGTTTCTTATGAAGGAAATATTAGTGATTTGGCAAGTATTACAATTAGCAAACTGCTGTTAATAGAGGCGCCATTTTTGTTTACCCACAACTGTATTTCATTTGTGTGTTTCTTTTATAATACTAAAACAAGATATAACTGCCAAAAGAGCATCTGTCCATCGTCTTGTGATCTTCTGTTTTCTTAATCACTCATGCTGCTCTTTAAAAAACCGAATGCTTAATTACTCTGCTCTGCATCGCATTAGAAGTTGTCGTCAGGGGCTCATAAAGTCACTTGTTTCCAGTGAAGGCCCGGAGACTAATGAGCACCAGGAGAAAGGGATAGAAAGGAAGGAGACGAAGAGCCTCACCAGGTGTTGGGGACTGTGAGGCCTCAGATTGGGTGACAGATGGGAAATCTTCATGGAAAACGCAAGCTAGCTCCACTTCAGCACAGACGCTTCATGTTGCATGTGCACACGCCGGACATGAATTAGCGTTACGCGTCACATTTCATGCTCTGAATTTCTACAGTCATGCATATATTATATTTAGCTAACATTTTGTATGGTTCGAAAAATCATAAATAGGGAACAAATTAAGACATTTGGCCCTTTTTTTTTACTTTTTTTTTTCCCCCCAGAAAAACCATGACCATCTCACGTGTTTCCTTTAGAGATTTTTCCCATTCCACTGCATCTCATGTTTGCAAAAAGTACTGGCGCTTCGACTTCAGTCAAGAGCAGTGAGTGATTTTCTCTTTGTCTTCGTTCTTTGATTTACATTAATGACAGTAGCCTAATAAACCTGCTGCTATGATGTCTGTCACTTTAAGATCTGACGCACATCATGCAGCGGATATGACACATATAACTCTTTACGGCCATTTAAGACTTTATTTAACTCAATTATGACAAATACATGAAACTCGACAAATACATGTTTAATAAAAATACTTTTGTGTGAGAATTGAATGAATCCGCGTGCTCTGAAGTGGCATTCTGTGCGCATAAGTCCTGTGTGTCTGTCACACAGACGGGAGATTCACAGATAGTATGCCAGTCCAGATTTAAAGGGATACTCCCCTTTTTTTGGAAATAGGCTCATTTTACAACTCCCCCAGAGTTAAACTGTTGAGTTTTACCGTTTTTGAATCCATTGAATCCATCCATTTCTAAAAAAAAAAATGACCAAAGAGTTTCGATATTTTTCCTATTTAAAACTTGACTCTTCTGTAGTTACATCGTGCACTAAGACCGACGGAAAATGTAAAGTTGCGATTTTCTAGGCTGATATGGCTAGGAACTATACTCTCATTCCTGCGTAATAATCAAGAAACTTTACTGCCGTACCATGAGAGCAGCAGGCGTAATGATATGACGCAGCGCCTGAAAATAGGCCACCTTCCGTCAACACAACGGAACTATTTTCAGGCGCTGCGTCATATCATTACGCCTGCTGCTCTCATGGTACGGCAGTAAAGTTTCTTGATTATTACGCAGGAATGAGAGTATAGTTCCTAGCCATATCAGCCTAGAAAATCGCAACTTTACATTTTCCGTCGGTCTTAGTGCACGATGTAACTACAGAAGAGTCAAGTTTTAAATAGGAAAAATATCGAAACTCTTTGGTCATTTTTTTTTTTTAGAAATGCTAATGGTCTTGTCCACTTCAATGATGTATGCTAAGCTATGCTAAAAGTGGTACCGCCAGAACCGGAGATCGGCTGAATGGACTCAAAAACGGTAAAACTCAACAGTTTAACTCTCGGGGAGTTGTAAAATGAGCCTATTTCCAAAAAAAGTGGAGTATCCCTTTAAGTTCATTTTTTGCATCTTATACACCTGAATGAATGATAGCGTGATCATATACTGTAACGCTAGCCAAAGGATGCTGCTTTATTTGCGTTAAATAATTGTAATGCCTTAGTTTTGACAGCCTTTAGTTATTTCTAAAGATTTTTTAATTCAGTTTTAGCTTAGTTTTAAGTTAAATTATATAATTTAGGCAACACTTCTAATTTGTGTTTAGTTAAAAAATTTTCTAATATTTATATTTTATTTCAGCTTTATTTCAATTTACATAAATGTTTTTTAATAGTTTTAGTTAATAACATCACTGATCTCAAATATTTCTCATAAAATTTTTTGCTAGCCATCCACATTCCTTTTGGCGCTATATTATTAATGTATATCTCATTTGTATATCTACATTTATTTCTCTTCAGGAACACATTTGATATAACGTTGATGCTTACATGACACATGACGGAGAGCTCCATTAAGTGTCCTGAGCTACGAAAGATCAACCTCAGTGCAATACAAATGTCCTCTGGGTTTTCCTGTCCTAGTAAATCAATCAGAATTTGGCTTTTGTCATCTGTATTTCCATTCATAATGCTGGTGTCGTTTTTTCAGCAATGTGGAAAAATGGAAAACATATTATCATTAAATAATATTATTCTGAAACATTTATTTCCCATCCTAAACTCACTCAAAACAGCCATTACAGTAGATCTTATTGCTCTCCTTTACCTTGAAGTGTCCTGTGACGTCCTGTCACCCTGATATGGACCTGATGTGAAAAGCAATAACGCCACATTCCCTTGGATAAGAGCTCGCCATAGCCGGCAATATCCTTTATAGTGGCTCTATGATAATAATATGGCTGATATTGTAGAGGCACTGGAAGTGCTGGCAGTGTGTTAACAATATGAATTCTGATTAGAGCTCAGATAACGGCCGTCCCCATTCCGGCTCCTTTATCATTCGCAAAGCAGATTGTGCACTGTCTCACCGAGTGTTTTATTAGCACATTATACAAATTGCACATGCAACAAACACCATAAATAACAGCGAACACAGGTAAACAAACACACTGCGGAGGTGTACACGTTAGCCGGATAAATGAAGAACAATGCGCGAAGAAAATAAATTGAAAAGTGTTTACCCTGGCAAAATTCACCATGTCAGCAGAACGTTTCGGCATCACATGTTTCTTTCACCCAAATACTTAACTAGCCTAACTTTGTTCAGGAGAAGTGCTACAGGTGTACAGGAGGATCCTCAAAGGATCGAACCGTTCTGACTTGGTGTAGTGCTTTGCAATTAAAACGAGCAAACTCTCAAATAATAGCCGTGGGGAAAAATGTAATAATTCATATTTAGTTTTTAAGATTCACCAATTACATTAACCTCAGTTAGCATCTCTTTTTGTTAAGTTACATTTTTTTTTACATCTTATTTTTTTTTATTTTATACTTTTATACAAATTGTATAATTACAACCTAAAACAACACATACTTTATTAATGTGTTTTTATAATAATAATAATTATTATTATTATTTTTATGTTATTATTAGTTTTAATAATACTAATAATAATTATGAATAATGAAAAATGTTGTAATAATTCATTTTTATTCTTTAAGATTTTATTTCACCTTTACCAATTATATTAATATTGGTTGGCGTCTATTTTTGTTGTGTTTTTTTTTATTTTTTGTGTGTGAAATAAACAAATTTTGTTTTACAATTACTAACCAAAAAGACACTATATTAATGTGTTTTTAATAATAATATTAATTTGTGGTAATATAATATATGCAAAAGTCACAATACAAAATAAATGTTGTTTATGTGCAGTTTCATATGAAAGTTTGATTATGAATAAAGGAGGCTGTTTTCACCTGTATCACCTCCACTTAATTCTGACACGCTGCTTTTCTATTAACATGCGTGACCAGAGCCTAAACAGAGCAAAGAAAAACGTAAGCGAGTGCAATTTTACAGACATGTGGAACATCAGAGGAAGGCCTAATCTGTAAAAAGAAAGCCATCAAACAAGCCCAACTTCAGTAGCAAGTAGTGCAGGGTGCATTTTTCATGATTATTGTTGTTGTAGAGCAGAGACCTTCATGAATCAGTAGTCAGGTCGTTGCAGATTTGGCTCAGAACGTCTGTGATGAAAGAAGCTAGCGCTCTCTCTCTCTTTCTCTCTTTCTCTCTCTCTATCAAAACGGTTTTTGTTTTCCTAAACAATGATTGTCATCAGCGGCATAACTCTGCAACTCTGAGCATGTTCCAAATCAAGGCAATCCGAGAGCGCCGCTGCATTGTGCATCAATTATTTAGCTTGTGTTGCTTTGTACAAACAAGATCCCCTGGTGGAGAGATGGATACCTGTGCACAGCCAATTACTTCAAAATGTTTCTCTCATTCATTATTGAGGCCTTAAATCTTGTACAGGTTGTTGTGCGCCTGACCCGGTGTGGAGTGGAGTGCGCTGTGCTTTGATCAGGACCCGGCTGACTGGCGTGGACGGGGCCCGGACTCCAGGATCCCGATGTGAGCCGGGAGAAGACGTTTCTCCACGGCTCTGTGTGCTTCCAGGATGCGTGGCATGTAATTAGAGCGGAGAGGCTGATCTCAGAGCTGTGTGGGTATATATAACATGCCCTTTCCAGCACTGAGGGCCTCCGCCGCGCTGCTGTCTGTTTGTTTGGCACGGCTGTGCTAAACGGCAGGAGGTGTGTGTGAATGCATGCGTGTGATCTGAGAAACGTAAACTTGAATGCCTGTGGCCTTCCCGTTTGTTTCAGCTGGCAGCTGGATTACATGAGGAACGGAATATTCACACCAAATTCAATTGGCATAAAGATTTAAAACAAAAGAATCTTTAACTCATTCAAATGGAGTCAAAAGTTGCTGGGTGGAATTTATGTAAAGTCGGCATGGAACGGACTTTGGGATTTACTTTTCTTCTCTATTGTGATGTATATCAAGTGATAAGGCTTTTCAAACAAGAAAAAATATGGGGACTTGGGTTTGTCCATGTGGAATTGATTGGATGGTTGTGGTTTGCTATTGGTTGTAGTGCTGGGTTTCGATTCAAATTTCAAGAATCGATTCGATTCCGATTCTCAAGATCTTGAATCGATTATCATTATTCGATTCGATTCGATCCGATCCGATCCGATCCGATCTTCGAGATTAAGATAAGTGTTTTTGAAAAAAGCATATTTTTTTTCCAGCTGTTGAATTACAGGACTGTAGTTATGCAACATATTGATACAATTATTATAGACATTTAACTGCAAATTAATGGAGTATGGATGGTTGTAAAGAACAATCCCCCTTCCAGAGTGTTGATACAACTGCTTTCACAAACTTGCACTGGTGTAGACGACAGAGGACGCAGAGGTATATCAGCAGCAGTAACCGCAGAGGATTGCAAGTAACCGCAGCAACCGCGATATTCACGTTTTTTATAAGGCTATACCCTTCTTGTTTTGAACTTCATGCATGTGTATTGAATGTTAAACAAGTTCATAATGATAACAAACAAGACTGTTTATCGTGGTGATGTGTAGCCTACAGAGGCTTCGCACAGACAGTGAATGAGAGAGATCGGCAGAGCGCGTGCGATTAGCTGCGTCTGTCTTTGAAGTCATATATGTATTTGTGAAAAAGGTTGCCGTGTCAAAGGAAAGCGAAATATTTGTCGTATCATCCTTTTAACGTTCACGTCACGGGTATTTACCATAAATGCGCGTCAGCAGCAGCGCTGGTCAGCATCCCACTGCGCGAGGAAGCCGCGGGGAAATAAAATCAGCGAGTCACGCATTGAATCAATGCCATATTGGTCTCTAATAAGTAAAGCATCAGCTTCAGCGTTACCCATGCGACGCATTGCTGCTCAGCTGAGCCTTGAAAAGTGGAACTCAAAGTTAAAAAATAATTAACACCTTGTTTCATTACATCTCTTTTAATGAATCAGCTTTTTTGAACGTGTTCGTTGAATGAACGGTTTAATGACTCACTCAAAGCCCGTTGTCGTAACAATGTGCGCGCTGAGTGAAAGCCTTTCAATGCGCATACAGGGATCTCCCAGTCGCGGCAAGTTAAAGTTCACGGGGAAAATGTAAACCTATTAAAATCGATCCTCTGAGTTACGGATCGATCTTTAGAAATTAATATGAAAATCGATTCAGAATTGGTGAATCGATTTTTTCAACACAGCACTAATTGGTTGATCTCATGTGAGTGACAGGTTGCCCCGCCCTCGCGTCATCATCACATCATCAGAGAAGAAAAGAGAAGAGATGTTCCTGCAAGAGGCAGGGGAAGTTATTTTGATTAAAGATTATGATGGCACATGAATGATTTTTTTTTTACGGATAAATAATTTATAATAAATACTGCAATATTCCATAAAAAAAACAAGAATTATCCATTTTGATTTCATGCTGACTTGTTTAGAATTGTTTGGACACTCAATTCGTAAAAATATCTGTAAATTTTGTGCTTTTTAAATTTTGTGCTTGGTATGAATTCACTTTTTTATTTAAAATGATTTATTAAATGTATGAAATTATGTATTAAATAAAATAATTGATTAAATTATTCTTAAAATGTTTCATACTGTTAATAAAAATAGAATGCCTATTTATTATTATTATGAATTATTCACATTTGTGCACATAACTCACCTGCATATCTGAAGACTGTAGCTTTCAAGCTTCAAAAAGCTTCATTATTTACAGTTAATCTTGTCATCCGCCTTAGCTCAAAGCGAACACTCAGATTGAATCTGTTCAATTAATCGGTTGATCCAGTTGCACAAATTGATCCATTTTTCCAGTTCAACCAAAGTCCCTTTAAGACAAGTCATTTCACTCGGCGGCCATCTTTGAAACACTTCTCAGGCATGCAAGTGCAGCTCCTATCTCTTTGAATGGGGAAACTTCAAATTCTCCAAAACGGTTCGCCAAGCTTACGAATAAATATCATATTTGAAATTACCAAGCTATTGCGCATGCTTAGTGTAAACGCGTGTCTGACTGACTTCTGAGCTTCTAACGGCAGATGCAGTGACGGGATGACTTTACCAATCGGCGATTGGCTCTTATTTAGAAGGCGGGACTTATTCCGCCATATTGAGCGTTGCACTTTTCCCCAACCGAAACAATATGAGTGACGAGTCTTATGTTATTCCAACACATTCTCATCCTTTGGCGTCATATAGGTGACACCATATGACATTTCGTCGAAATCTTACGCACATGGCATCCTTTAGCGTCGATATAATACACACTGTTATGGGTAGGTTTAGGTCTGGGGTAGGGTTACGGTTATGACGCCTTGGGTTCTGCGTCTCATATTGACGCTAAAGGATGCCATGTGCGTAAGATTTCGACGAAATGTCAAAAGCGTCACATGTATGACGCCTTGGGATGAGAACGGGCTGGTTATTCTATAGTCTTTGGTTCAACTCAATGACTCAATGAATCAATTGCGGTGGTTAACAGCATCAAATCAATAAGAATAAGAATAAGCATAAGAATCAATTTACGTGAATAAGGGTAAACATTTGGTTTGGTACTTTTATGTCCTTTTTGAAGATTAGAAGCCTCAGTTCCTGTTCATTGTAAATGCCTGGAAAAGAGCGACCAGCACAGTCTTCGAAATGTCTCTTTTTGTGTTTTCCACCAAAGAAAAAAAGTCATACGGGTTTGAAACAACATGAGGGTGAATGAATAACACAACATTTTGAGTGAATGTCCCTTTAAACAGCATGTTGTTCCAAGAAGACTGTTCCTGTGATTGATGTGCTGTTAGTCGTTTCAGATTTAAAGCATTTTCTAAATAAAAAATCACTCTGTGGCTTTTGATTTTTGGAAAATTGAATACAGCTTTCTGGCAGGTCAGAATGTAACCGCGATCTGAAGGTTGACGAGTTGAGCGGCTTGTTTATTTTATGATGTTGTAATAGTACTGAGCCCTTTGTCTTTAACAACAACACTGATCCAAATGCTGTTTTGTCCTTTTCAAACATGCCCTTGTGTTTCTCTCTCCGTCTTTAATGTCTTGCCTGAGAGCCTGAGAGCATCAGCTTCCTCACTAGCA
The DNA here is from genome assembly GCF_029890125.1 of Rhinichthys klamathensis goyatoka. Taxonomy (NCBI): domain Eukaryota; kingdom Metazoa; phylum Chordata; class Actinopteri; order Cypriniformes; family Leuciscidae; genus Rhinichthys; species Rhinichthys klamathensis. The sequence continues at coordinate 8,337,211 of NW_026606660.1, forward strand.
AACATCAGGATTTGAATTTAGTGTGTTTTAGTAGAGTGGGGGATTGACTTGAGATATGATTTAGGACAGAGAGCGAGAGGGTGAGAGAGATCTCATTCTGTCTGGGGTTTTGGCGGGAGTCCAGGCGGAGAGAAGTGAGCTGTTTGAGGGACGGCTCGCGGAGAGGGGTGAGTGAGTGAGTGAGTGAGGGGGATTGTGGGACAGGAGAAGATGGCGTTGAGCCTTGGCTCAAGTAATTGTGTGGCTCCCAGGTGATGAGGGCTTTTATGCCATTAACAGTGTCTATCCCTCCGCAGAGCGAGCCAGCTCTTTAACAAGACAGCGCTGCTAATTTCACAGCTAATACTGAGCCGTTCCACCTCAACGGGCCACCCGCAGCAGGTGCAGCTGGGAAACGGCCGGGACCGACAGAGAGAGAGAGAGAGAGAGAGAGAGAGAGAGAGAGAGATGGAGAGAAAATGACCATTGTGCTTCTGCTGGTCTGGTGTTTTTTGCTTCTGTTTGATTGAAGCTTATGATTTCAGGGATGAAGCTGGTTTAACCAAAGGAAATGACAACTTTACTCTTTACTGAACAGTGTTGTTGTTCACCTAATAAAGTTGTGTTGTGATTATTTGGTCTAGCACAGCAAAGTGCTCTAATGTTATACTGATATATTTGGGGGGAAATCTTGATATTATCAACAATCGATATTCACGCCTGCTCTGTGGCAAGTGTTTGGTTCCAATTGTATACATTTTCAAATCTGTTATTTAATAATAATTATGATAATAATAACAACAACAACCATAATTATTAATATTTTCCTGAAAATGTATTTGATACAATATGTATTATATGCCAATAATATATCATTATTAATAATATATTAATATTATATTGCATATTATTATTATTATTAAAATAACCCTGAGTATTTTATACACATAATTTACTGTATATACCTATTATAAAATATTTTTTATCAATAATATATTAATATAATTTATATTATGATATGATATGATATTATACAGTTCAATATATATGTATGTGTGTGCGTGTGTGTGTTTGTTTGAAGCTTGGTTTTTCAGTTACAAAATGTATTACACACGATATAAATAAATGTATTATACACTACACACACACATACATATATATATATATACTGTATATATACACACGCAATATAGTATAATTTACATTATATATTAAATTATGTATTAGATCATATTAATAATTATAATACTTATATTAATAATAATAATCCCAACATAATTTAAGCATCTCTCACGGCTCTTACTTTACCTGTGTTTGATTCAGTCCTGGTTTACTCGAGGTAACAAAAGAGATTTATGTCTCACAATGTCAGGGTTTTTTGTGACTCACACAGGAGCGAATGTGCAGAAGTGAAGGCTGGGTGTTTTGTGTTGGCGATTTGGCTTTTCAAGCACCGCTTTTGCCATGTAATCGCATTGCGTCGGGCTTACCTGTGCCGCCCCCAATGGGTTTATTCACAGCTAACGGGATTTGCTGCGGTGCAGGGATCCGGCGAGCAGCACTGCTCTCGTGGCTTTCCACAACCCTCTTAATTACACACTGACAGGAGATCAGCGCTGACAAGCCCACCCTCTGATCGCAAGAGAGGGGCCCCTGTGGGCCCCTGCACAGCTCAGATCCCCACACAATTTAAACCCAGCTTACCACAGGCCCAAAGATAACGGTATGGTTATGCTGGTTTTGAGGAATGAGTTGTGTACTGGTGTCTTATGGATTTCTTTACAAAAATGTGTATACTGTAGTTTTAGAGTAATAAATTGTTCATATGATTTTAACCCTCTGGGGTAGAGGAACGCCGCGGGCGCGTTTTGGTGGATTTTTTTCACATAGCAGCAAAATCAACTTAAAATACTCCATCATTTATGGTCATACAGATAAAAGCAATGTATCATTCAAAACTGTAAATACAGTGTAATGAGACTTAACATAAATACATTTATGAGCAACTGAAAAAAAAAGCCCAAAAACACCCTCAGACCCCCGAGGGTTAAAACAATAGTTTTTTTCTTTTTCTATTTTTAGACGAGTGAGATTTTATTTTCCATGCAATGAAGGTGAATGGGGACAGAGACTGTCAAAGTCTAAAAAATATTTTGAATATAAGGTGTTGGACCAGTCAATACCAAATGCCATTCGTTTCTTGTGTTTCTGGTTAAAAAATATATAATCAGAATTTCATATAGTAATTTTTGTTTCATTCATTGGATACACACATTTGTTTATATATATATATATATATATAGAGAGAGAGTTTCTACCTTGAGCTTGTGAGCAGGTATAATACAGCACACCTCCTTCTCTGTGGCTCTGACACGAGTTTCACTTTGTACAAGCAACACTGTGACCTTTTCCTCTGACAACCTCTCTTTGTCCAGCCAGTCAGGTCACCCGTGTGCTATAAACAGCCAATCACACGCCCACAGCCCCTGACACCACACGAATCTGCTGGGCAATCGCCGGCCATTGAGATGTCATGTCTGTTGAGAGATAAAACGAAAAGCACTGTGGGATTCTCAAACCACCCAGTTTTTTTTAAAGCTTGTTTTTGAAGAGCTGCAGCATTAAAACGAGTGCTTCCTGTTTCAAAGCATTATGGGTAATTTTAGTGAGCATGGTGAGTTTTGGAATGGAACGTCTTGTCCCAACCGACCCTTTCAAAGTGGAATAACATAATTTAGGTTTTATTATTAGCTAAAAAATGTGCATTTTTACTAAATTGATGCCTGTTATCTGCTGTTGCGACTCTGGAGTTTATGCAAACATTGTGCGGTTATTTCTGTCACCCTCTCGGTTCTGCCACTTTCCCTTCTGTCTAAAGCTAAACAAAAAGAGACAATAAATTGCTTTTAGCTAAGAGAGACCGGTCTTTATGAAAGTGTTCAGTAAATTGCATTCTGAGCGTTATGAGAGTGTATGCCACTCTGTGACAAGAGGGGCAATTCACTGTGAATGTGGCCTTCCAGAAAGCTTTCAATGGGTTTACAAGCCAGTTATAAGACAGACAGTCGCATAGAAGGACTTTATTTCAGAGGGAAAGAAAAAAAAAAAGATTATGGCTTTGCTCTGCATAATTTCTAGGTATTATTTTTCAAACTGACCTCATGATTGGACTCATAATCAATATGTACAAGCCATTGTAAGAGGTAAAGAAAAAACAATGAGGACAGGGTGAAAGTGGCAAAAAACTGGTACGACGTGCTGGAAGTATGAATGCATTTACATGAATCAGTTCACGTGATGACATATTATGATATTTGTACATTCACATTGGGATCTCATATATATATATATATATATATATATATATCTACTGTATATACATATAGAATATTTAAAAAAAAATTGTCTATAATGTATGTATACATGTAATATTTATGTATATTATATTATTTTTGTATATTATGCACACTGTATATATATATAATGTTATGTATATTAAATAAATATTTACTGTATATACATATAGAATATTAAAAAGTCATATATATGCGTACATATACAAACATTATATGATATATATATATATATATATATATCAATAATATTATAATTATTTTAAATATTTAAAATGTGTATACTGGTGGAGACAGAAACATTTGACAGATTTTGGAAGTTTAAGTTTCATTAACTTGCGTTTTTGAATAGTCGAAATCTGGTTGCCAGTCCTCTAATTTATCATATTAAGGTTGGCTTGCTGTTCAGATGAAAAACTGAGCATAACCAATGCAAACACCAGCCTCTTGTTTAGTAACAGAGCGGCGCTTGCTGATGTATGACAGCAGCGCATCTATAGATCTCCTGAACTGACGTCCATATTAATGAAGAATGTCAATGTGTTCCAAACACACACACACACACACACACACACACACACACACACACACACACACACACACACACACACACACACACACACACACACACACACACACACACACACACACACACACACACACACACACACACACACACACACACACACACACAGGACAAACGAACAGTCGAATGACAGAACTTTGAGGGCAATGGAGACTCGCATCAGAACCGGATCCATTTTACTGATTGAGAGGGAAGTACGCACAGACCTTGAAGGGAATTAGTGCATGTGCGAGACGTGACCTTGCACTTAACTAAAGATTGCAGTTTAGATTGTGATATTTTTATAGTTTTTTTTTTTTTTTTTATAGTTTTATACTTGTCGCACTTTAGTAAATAAAGGCAGGGTTTTCTTGCTCTTTGAGATAAGACTTTGATGTAGTATGCAGACAGTCAGAACCAAAAGCCCAATGACCACTCAAGTTTACAATGTCAATGACTATTCAGTGTCCAGCAACTAGATGGGGGCGTTGCTCCTCATTTCACATGCGAAAAAAGTTTGCCATTTATAACAGAGCTCATTTACATATAGAGTCTTAAAGTACAGTACGAAACAGCCTGTTTAATTCTAAGGGTCAGAGAGAGTGGGAAATGCGAATGTGAATGAACTGAATAGCTTGTTTTTGGTGTAAACAACCTTGTAGAATGAGAAGTAACCTTTAAAGTTATTTTAGTGAAAAGAATCTTCGTCAAATCGTATATAAAATATAGTCTTTCTGAGAGTAATATACATTCTGGCTGATTAAAAGTGCTCCATCTAATTTTGACCAGTCATATGACATACTGTATGTATAACCAAGTCAATGAGAATATTAATGAGGTTACCAAGGAGATAGCATTTACTTTAATTAGAAGAACCAAGACTATGGCCTTTTTTACTGCGGCATGGCGAAGAGTCACAAAAGGAATTGATTGGTTTTGGCATTTAGTCTCTGATCAAGTGTCATCTATTGCTTCAGGAGGCAAGAAGATAATCTAAAGTGACATTTCTCTTCTGCCTGATTTTTCTACACTGATGAAGGCAATTACCTCAACCCTAAATGATCATTTGCAGAACTTTCAGCCTCTTGATGTGTGTGTCTGTGTGTGTGTGTGTCAGATTTACTCATTTACTTCTGTATATAGAGCAATACAGTCGATCACAAGGTACGGTGCAAATGCCTTTAAAATCATTCATCCAATCAAATGGCTCCATTCTGGTATGTCACGCCCACTTTTCACGATCCTTCCAGCTTCTGATGGATACAGTACGTTTGCTCTGAATTACATCACATTACACAAGTAAAATGGATTGTGATACAATGACATTTTGTATTGATTTTTGTCTTTCTGATGAAAATATGATGTTGACACCGATTGGCCATTTACTGTTACAGGATGTTTTCATGTGCATAAACTCAAACCCTTCAGGATGCATAAGCTCCGAAAAGGTTTATGGCACATTTATGTTTGTTGCAGATAATCTAGGAGTATTTTTATACCAGCCTGGAAGCAGGAAACGGCAAAATCATAAATTCGTGCTCAGAAAACAGGCCAATAACACAACACTCATTACTCAGGAGCCGCTGCCGTTAGTCCACGCCACAAAACAAAGCTCTGTGCTATTTCACTGAAAGGTCCCGCAAGAGTCTCGCAGGGCCCGTGGTATCACCGTGATTTCGTGTTTGTTGCATTTTCCCGTAGTACGTAATAAATATGTCACGAAAATGAAGGTCACCTAACCTTGGTGCATCAAGACGTATTTGGCAGGACAGCATAATGCCTTCCAAGTTTGTGGAACAAATGAAATTCTGCTGCTCTGTTGCACTTTGCATCCAAACAACCATTACAACTGGCTTTATATACTGTCTGAGCAGTAGACCATCAAATGGAGTTTTTATTCTTTTGCTGGAGCACCATCGAGAATAGAAATCCATCGCTCGTATGCAAAGGCGTGGAGCAAATCTATATTTGATGTTGAAATGATAGTTTCATACAGGATAAAAATTGATCACGGCATCTGCGACTGTAGTATTAGATCTGCGTGAGGCGCCATTGGTGGTCTTTTGGAGGTTATGGGCAATTATTATTTTTTTTGCTGGGAGTTGCTTGGGAATTATTGACCGCTACTAAAGCGGAGTAGGAATTGTGAGGTTACATCAAGATTAAGCACTCCAGAATATGTTTGCGTTCTGTGGCACGGCTCCATTTCATATTTTATGTTGCTTTTTGTTCATTTGGTAAAATGCGAAGACAATATCTGCTGTTTTTCTTCTCCACCAACAGTCGTTTTTCATCCATCAAGGCATTCTTCTCTCCCCATCTTTCGGCACTTGCTATAACTGATTTAGCATTTATGGTGGTAAAAAATTAATCTAAATGTCGGCCAACAGGGAACGCAGAAGCTCTGGGCTGATTTATTTCCGACTTAATTCAGAATGGCTTGACATGATGAACGCTACAGAAAGTGGGCAGTTGTGTTTTGGAAGCATTAAAGCGGCTGTTGTGAGTTGTTTGATTGAAAATCATAAATCAATGAGCTCAAACCTTGGACCAGAGTGCTGGGACTGTAAACACCAGAAAGCCTGTGCCGTGTGCATTATTAGCTGATACACTGAGTTCATGCATATTTACTTGTGCTTAAAGTGACTGAAAATAATGTGCTTTATGAATAAAAAGCTGTTTTGAATCTGATTTATATTTGAATACATTTGACTGGGGATTTTGTTTTTAAGGATGTAGGCTCTACACCAGTGCAGAGTTGTATGCACCAAGATTCTCTTCAAAACGGTTGCTCCGCCATGACAGTAGTTGACCGTAGAAGAAGAATTTACTCAAGTCTGCTCTAGCACCTCTTGTGACAACACTATGTTGAGTATTTTGAGCCTTATGCCTGCTCCAGGCTGTGCGATTTCTGCAATCCCATAAGATCATTACAAATCACACCGTACAACATGGATCTAATAAACTTGGGTACGACATGTATGTAGAGACTGTACGAAGATGACACCTATTGAATCGCAGGCTACGACGCAACTTAGCATAGAAGAATAGCACGGTCATGGCTAGGGAAAAGGCCGTTTTTTCAAATGGAGCTTGAGGCAATTAGTTTTAAAGGGGCTATGTGTAGGTTTTTACTTAAACACATTTTTAAGATAGAGTCTTCATTTGTACATTTATGAGCCAACCATAATGTAATAGAAAGAATGACACATTGACTGTCCACCACGGTTGCCTCTATCAGCCTGTAGGCTCAATTGTCTGTGGAGGAGTCGGGTCCGAATTGGTGTTAAAATTCACAAAATGTGACGTCATGCGCGTTCTCGTCTTCTTGGGCTTACATCCGTACGGCAGCCATTAGTAAGCAGCGGCAATCGCTAGCAGTAGTGTTTTAAATGGACTCTGCGGACGGAAAGAAGCGACCAGCCTCCAGCACAATCCAGACACCCACGGAAACTCCTCGTAAGTAAAAAAAAAAAAAAAAAAAAAAAAAAAGCCTTATCTAGTGCGGCCAACGAGCATGCGAGCGTGTGCACCGAGAACGAGCATGAGACTGGCTGCAGTTTCTCTAACGGCCACTGGTGTCAGTAACGGTTAGAAATTTCAGAACTTCCGCAATGCTCCTTTATAGGGTTAGTTCACCCAAAAATGAAAATTCTGTCAGTAATTACTCACCCTCATGTTGTTCCAACCCCGTAAGACTTTCGTTCATCTTCGGAACACGATTTAAGATATTTTTGATGAAATCTGAGAGCTGGATCACTCCTCCATACTAGTCCATAGGCTTCTTCAGGGATTGAACTTGCCGGCCTCGAAAAGTTATTAAAGACATCGTTAAAATAGTCCAAGTGACTACAGTGGCTCAATCTTAAGTTTATCAAGCGACGAGAATACTTTTTGTGCACAAAAACAAACAAAAATAACGACTTTATTTCAACTATTCATTTCCTTCTCTTTGGGCCTCTAGTCAGTTAACGTAGTGTGATTCCGTAGAGCTACGTCACACGTAGGCTCACTATTGGCCGACGCTGGTCATGTGCGTGATGCGTGTGACGTACAACAACAGAAGCTTACGCTATTACACTAGTGAACTGACTCGAGGCCCAAAGAGAAGGAAATGAATAGTTGAAATAAAGTCATTATTTTGTTTTTTTTTGCGCACAAAAAGTATTCTCGTCGCTTGATAAACTTAAGATTGAGCCACTGTAGTCACTTGGACTATTTTAACGATGTCTTTAATAACTTTTCGAGGCCGGCAAGTTCAATCCCTGAAGAAGCCTATGGACTAGTATGGAGGAGTGATCCAGCTCTCAGATTTCATTAAAAAATATCTTAATTCGTGTTCCGAAGATGAACGAAGGTCTTACGGGGTTGGAACAACATGAGGGTGAGTAATTACTGACAGAATTTTTATTTTTGGGTGAACTATCCCTTTAAGTTTTAGTGTCATCTTGCGTTAATTAATACGTCATTTCATGCTGCATTTTTATTGGCTATTCAGTAGACGCAGGTCGTAGCAGCAAACACACTGTGATGATGATGCTACATTTCTGACACTGTCAGAGAATTATCTCAGGCTGACTTTGGTCGCTAGACCGTGACAACGGATGTCTTTAAACCTCTCTCACTGTACGACGTTGGACCACAGTTTAGGAGCCACGACCACAGAAATCACCACGATTGGTCATCTTTCGCCTGGGACAGCCCAAAATCGTACAATGTGTACCCCATAATACTGTGTCTATACTAGATGTGTGCGATGCATTATGCTGTGACAAAAATACATCGCTCACATTATAGATAATGAAGCTGTCTAAACTAGAAGTATCATTGTAGCACATTGCATTTTTAATTTAGCAGATGCCTCATTTCTATTTTCAACCTGCTGAAAAACTACTTTACGCGGTATATTTCTTCTCCAACTGAAATAAAATTATTTTATTTATATAAACCCAGTATTAAAGTAGTATTATTTATATATTATAGTTTTTGTTAATATTTTTAATTCGATTATATTTATATATTTTCTGTTTTCACTTTAAATTTAGTTAAAATTGTAGTAATTTTGTGGTGGTTTTTTTTAAATGTCTATATAGTTTTTTGTCAGTTTTTATTTATTAGTTTTAGTTATTTTAGTACTGGATGTATTGTTGGGTAAAAGAGTGTATTGAACAGGAACTAACGTAAGATCACGCGCGAGAAGAATATGACGGGGAGAATGACTGCGTCCGAAATCGCATACTCTCTTGAGTGGGTAATTTTGAACAAGTAATTAATTCACGACCGCTAAAAAAGTATGTTCATGAGTGTGTATAGGATGATTGTAATCCACACGTACTACATCCGGCATGTTGTCATTATCATGTGACCTACCAGCCATTCACAAATCCTCTCCCGTGGCCTCATGGGACAGTAAAGTACCCATCTTATGCACAATTCAGAATCTCGCTGGTAGTAGTAGGTCATCCGGGTACTTTTTGCCGGTAACTCTTTACTGTGAATTCAGACATACTTCTTTTGTCACATACTGTTTTTCGCCTACTATATAGTAGGGAAGTATGTGGATGCAGCCAATGGTTGCTTGCAGAAGCCATGTTTGCTGAAGTTTTGTTACAAGTCTATGACTCCTGCCCCTGAACTTTCCCTTGCCCTGTATCTTGCGCTCTCATTGGCTGTAGGTTGTCGGCGATGTAATTTCAAGTTTAAAACACATTTCACACTACTGGACTGTCACTTACGTGAACGAGCACCAATTTGCCTCTTATTTTGAGCATTTGTCTGCGATTTTTCACGAAACTGTCAGCAAATAGAAAATCGGGGCTAAAATTGTGCAGTGTGTACCTGGCATTAAACTAAACAAAAATGAGAAATGTTGCTGTAGCTGAAAGAAATTATGTATTTATATATTATTTTATTTCAGTTAACGTTTGTTGTGTTTCGAGTAACGGAAATGTTTTTTTTTAATGGGTTTTAGTTTGTTAACGACAATAGCCCTGCACATATAATGAATTGATAGCTATTTATTTGATTAGACATATATTTAAATGAATTATGAAGTAGACTCTTGATATTTCTGGTCACTGGCCTACTAATTTATATAATCTTTTCTTTCTAACCATTTGTTTAACTCTGTAACATGATAACACTTCCAGTGTAGACACTGCGTTGAGTTGCTAGCAATTGCTGCCATAAAGGGGCTAATTTTATTCAGAAGGAAATAAATAAAGAGAAATGCTCACTGCAGTGTTGTAAATCACTCGATTTAAAATAAACAGAAGCACTTTGAGGCAGTAGTCATAATTTATAATATATCATTGTTTTGTGCAGGCATGTGTGGGGGAGCGTGTGTATATTTTGGGCATTTTCGGTCTAGCTTCGTCTCAAAAGCTCAAATGCAGGTAAGGTTAGGTCAGTGTTGTGTTTCTTTCTCTTTGTTTAACTGCTTGGCAGGGAAAGAAGATCTCTGGCCGGTCGTCTGTGTCTGTGGTAAAAAGGCAGCAATAAAAGTCATTCACAGGGGCGTCTCACGAGACCCCGGGCCAAAGCTAATCACAACTTCGACCCACTTCTGGATTCCAATGACTGAATCAATTGAGTCGAGGTCTCCCGACGGAGCACAACAAAGTCGGTGTGACTGCAACTTTAGCCTGCTGCGGCCCAGCGCCACAACACCGCGGTTGCTTGCCCCGTCTGTGATTGGCACAGAGGTGTGCTCTTGATACTATATACAGTCAATAACAAAGAGCCAGGCACAGCTATTGAGTTCAGTTACAGACCGTCTCTCCTGGGCCTTTTATTTGGCTGGGAAAAACAGTGTTGAAAAGAGAAAGGCATGTTGGGATATATAGCTATAAATTACAATAGAGATGAATCGGGTTTACGTGTGTGTGTTATGAATAGAGGCTAATATTATTGGATCTATCAATAGTAATCATGGTTTACTCTCTGCTTATGGTGTAATACTGTAACTAACAACACATTGTATGTGGAATTCTTATTTATTAATATAGTACTGTGCTACTATATAAACACTAACGTTCAAAAGTGTGGGAACAGTAAGATTTTTTTTTAAAGAAATGAATACTGTTTTTCAGGAAAGATGCATTATGTTGTTCAAAAGTGGCAATAAGGACATAGTTACAAAATATGTTCAAATAAATGCTGTTTTAAAAAAAAACAAACTTTTTGTTCATCAAAGAATGCTGAAAAAAGAATCACATTTTTCTCCGAAATATTGAGTAGCACAACTATTTTCAACATTTATAATAAGAAATATTTCTTGAGCAGCAAATCAGCATATTAGGATGATTTCTGAAGGATCATGTGACAGTGATAATGTTGAAAACTCAGCTTTGACATTCAGGAATAAATTACATTTTAAAATATTCAAATAGAAAACAATTATTTTAAATTGAAAAATATTTCACAATATTACGGTTTTACTGTATTTTAATTGAATAAATGCAGCTTTGGTGAGAGACTTCTTTCAAAAACATTAGAAAAATCTTACCAACCAACATTTTGTATGGAAGTGTACTTTAGTTGAATACCACCACAGTGTGTTTTTGCAAATGATGTTCCAGTTAAAGTCATCCCATTTAACTTTGGAATGTGACCAGGGCTTGACATTAACATGCGTCAACCCGCCAAATGCTAGTGTGTTTCAGCAGTGGTGTGTAACGCAGCCACTCCTACTAAATTCGTACAGAATTTTATATACGTAATATAGACATTTTTCAATTGTGGACTTTTTAAAAGGCATCTGAAATAACAAACTAACTGCAATGTAGAGCTGTCAAAATATAGATTTGTCGTTACATATCGATGCTGAAATATCTGAAACGCTTCCAATAATAATTTTCCACAGAATACCACGATACCAGCGAGTTACACACAAACTACCCTCCCCTCACTCGTTTAATTTGCTCTGGATGAATATTATGTCACAAGGCTTGAATTTCGGCATGGGATTACACGTATTGAGCTTAATTTTACTCATTCCCACACCCAAAGTGTGCACACATAAATCCACCTCAGTTCTAAATTGAGTTCTTTTTCACTGCTTATTAGGCTTGAACAGTCGAATACACCCAAAATAATGTCAAAATGCTGGTCTCACAGTCAGTTATGTTTTAAGTGAACGTAAACAGTTGAGAAAGAACATGCACGTGTAACAGTATAATGTGACAAAGTGACACCAGCCTAATACATCTCTGCTGCCAAACTATGAGATAATATAAAAAATATCTATATGGCAGTTTTCCTGATTGTATCGATGTCAAAATTGTGGCCAGTGAAAATGCTAGCCACAGTGGCTGGTGAGCAAAACATTTTATGTTGACCAAAAAGTCAATGTGGAGGTGGAGAAAGTTATTAAATTTAATGAAAGATACTTTGTCTTTACAATAACATGCACAAAATAAAACTAGGACTATGTGTTAAGACAGTAAATGGGGTCAATTTCAATATCTATGCAATGTAAATTTAAAGCGCTAAATTATGATTCACCAATTGTCATTCATCAACAAATCATTTATCAATCAAGCATTTTAAGCATAAAGGATGGACACTTCTTCCAACAAGAAGGCATAGTCAGTCAGGCTTTGACTAGCAGTAGTTGTTTATATTACTGATGTTCTTGCGTTTCTGCCAGGTTGCAGGCTCTTAGGAAGGAGAAGTCACGTGACGCCGCTCGCTCGCGCCGGGGGAAGGAAAACTTCGAGTTCTACGAGCTGGCAAAGATGCTTCCGCTCCCTGGCGCCATCACCAGCCAGCTGGATAAGGCCTCCATCATCCGCCTAACAATCAGCTACCTTAAGATGAGGGACTTCGCCAACCAGGGAGACCCGCCGTGGAACCTGCGCATCGAAGGACCTCCGCCCAACACCTCAGTCAAAGGTAAGACTCCGTGTAGAAATCAAGATTTATTTTGCTCTTTTTGTTGTTGTTTTTTCCCCCTCAGGTTATTTTCAGTTTAATGTATATCATGTGTAGTATGCTGAATATTGAATACTAAAGACAATAATTTCAATTTCCACACGGTGTAATAATGAATGGGAAATTATCTTTACTATAAAAAACTCAAGATGAAAGTAAAAAAGCAGGCAAGCTACAAAGAGTACTATTATAGAATTTGTATGATAACCATAACATAGAAAATGTATGTACAAATTTTCAACGTACGTCATAACCAGATTAAAAGGTAAACCTGGCTAACTCACAACTCATAACGCCTAACCAGAAGTTCATCCATGTAGAAAAACAGCAATATTTAGTAGTGCTGTCAAATCGATTAATCACGATTAATTGCTTCTAACATAAAAGTTTTGAAAGTTTTTCAAATGTGTGTATATATATATATGTATGTATATATGTGTATGTGTACATACTGTATATATATATAGATATATAACATATATCATAACATATAGTATATAAACAAATCGATTAATCGCATCTAACATAAAACATTTTGTTTATATAATATATGTTATGATATATGTTATATATCTATATATATGTATACGTATGTGTGTATATACTGTATATATGTATATATATTAGGGCTGTCAAATGATTAATCACGATTAATCACATCCAAAATAAAAGTTTTTTTTACATAATATATGTGGGTGCACTGTGTATAATTATTTTGTATATATATATAAATACACACACATGCATGTATATTTAAGAAAAAAATATTATTTATATATAAAATATTTATATATAATATAAATTATATATAAATCTATATACAGTATATACATGAAAATATTTCTTAAATATATACAAGCATGTGTGTGTATTTATATATATATAAAATAATTATACACAGTGCACCCACATATATTATGTAAAAAAAACTTTTATTTTGGATGTGATTAATCACGATTAATCATTTGACAGCCCTAATATATATGTATAGATATATAACATATATCATAACATATATTATATAAACAAAATGTTTTATGTTAGATGCGATTAATCGATTTGACAGCAATTATATTTAGACTACCTGATGCTTAAATAACAGACAAGCTTCGGGGTAATTAAATAAAACAAAAATAATAAAATAAATAAATCTGATTCTAAATAATTCTGAGTTTAATTCACAACAACAATTGTAAGTAAATATTTTCATTAATTTAGCAATTTTTGGTCACGCTACGGCATCCAAAATGAACTTAAACTAAATTTGCATTTTAACAAATATACAAACTTTATACTGTAAGTGTAATTGTAAGTGTAAACAACACATTGTAAACTGGTTTATTCACACTGAGGGATGAGTTGAGATTATTGTCAGTGGTAAACAACCACAAAATCAACAGCTCATCAGTTAGTACTCTTGGTTTCCAGCAAGGACAGGAAGTAGTCTATGAAACTATGGATGTGCATTAAAAAGTCCAGTAAGATCTGCACAGCGATCATAACTCGCTCCCTCATGGCTGGAGTTCGCTGCACTACAGGCTCGAGAAGAAAAATAGCTGTCGGTTATAAATAAACAAGACTGTGTCATGCCCTACAGAACCCTAATTAGTTACGAATGTCAGTACACTGAAGCAGCCTATAGATTTAACAGTAACTATGGATTCTTAGTTGGACTGTAACGATTAGGTGAGTAATGGGCCTGGTTAATCAACTAATGCTAATTGGTTGGTGATAAAGGATGCGGTCGGGATCAATGAAAATAAAAAAGATGCGCTCGATACTTGCTCTTCTCGTTATATTTGATGGCCGTGGTTAAATGTAATATTTAAAAGAGATGATTTGGTATTTTTTTATTTTCAGTACCTGGGTTTCAACAAAAAGACGAACTAGTACTTCTGATGATTACAGTTGCCACATTTTTTATTATAATATTTGTGTAATCATTTTCCTGTTTTTTTTGTATGGAATTATAGCTAAAGATTTGACATTTTATGTATATTTTTATTTATTTAATTTATTAATTACTGCTACTTTGCACTTAAATGTGAGTTATTTACTGTACACTCGGAATGGCTGTAGTACCGTGAACGGTGTTCGAGGCTAGAGTAAATTGTTGCAGTTTTCAGCGGCTTTGTTCTGTGTATTCCAGCCGGCACACAACAGATGGTATCATTGTTGTCTTGCTTTGAAGAGCCGCATGCATTTTAATGAGAAAATGTATATAGTGAATAATTCGGAGTAGGGCCGGTCCACAAGACTGTTGCCTTTTACACGTCCGTCCGACACCAAACGTGCTCGACATGCAGTCCAGGAAATGATGTAAGCGAAGGAAATGAATAAAGTACATCACATCCCCATGTATTAATGAAGGCTCAGCAAGGTGAATCCAAACCCTCTAGGACAATGAGAGGCGCTTTGTGTCCTTCCATCTCATTGACAGCAGCCGTTTGAATTGAATCAGTAGCGCGGCTCATTTTATTTGCACTACATTTCGAACAGAACCTGTTATCGATTCCCGTTTTGCCGCTCTGCATCGCTAGAGCTAATGGATACTCAGCCCCGCTCCCGATTCCTCTGAGCTCATGAATCTCTGTTTATTTTCCGATCGGAGAGAGGAGATGGGGCTGACCTACAGCGGCAGAGAGCTCTCTCCTCATCCTCCGCTGACTCCTGCTGGATGGTTGTTTAGAATAAAAGAGGTGCATGTGTTTTGATTGGCGTACAGCTGACCGGGAGGCGCGCCACATGCCGTAATGCAGAGCATGCTAATACGAGCATATGGTGACTTATTGCATCAGGCCCGGAGCTCAGAGGGCAAGCCTGTTTTCTCCATCCGATTGTTTGCACACACGAGTCAAGGTGAGCTGAAAGAAAATGATATTGTTCCCTGTGCCTGGAAGTAGCCGGTTCATCTGTCAGTGCAGACTTCCCAGGCAATTTCCCATTGACTTTACATAGAGGTCTGAAGCCGCCGCTGATGCCATTATACCATATTTGCTGTGAAAAGAAGCAAAAGTTGACTTCTTGTAAGGCATCTCTCCATAATAACTGATGATTGTAACCTTTTGGGAAATCTGTGAGCAGTGTCGTTTGACAAATCTCACGTGAATCGGAATGATACTTTGCTGGGAGAAAAATCTACCTGCATTTTTTCCGCTTCTTTTTGTGTGTGTGTGTGTGTGTCTGTGTGAATAAAGAACAATTTGGCGCTGCCATTTGTACGACGGAGAGTCGCCAAACACCATTAAGACAAAGCCGCCTTTTGTTGAATGCAAAACCAGGGCGACAAAGCATAGAATTCGGGCCTTTATCTGTAATAAAAGCCTGTATTACTGGCATCACAACTGAAAGAATTTGACCTCCGTTTCTCAGGTGATGATTTATTATCATAAGTCGCGCAAGCTAGCCGCCTCTCTCCTTTTGCGCCTGTTGACCTTTACCATAATTGACCCATCAACTAATTTTTTTGGAGCATTTTAACCGAAATTTGCTAGTCTCTGTCAGAAGCGTTTCACATCTGTTGAAGGACACTGCACAAACAAGCATGACCTTTCTGTTGTTTGGAGGATGGCGCGGGCCCCTGACCCCCCTCCACCACCTGTGCATTCATTATTCATGCATGCAGAGCAGCGAGCAGTCGCCAAAATGCCACACTTCACCAAGCGCGCACACACCCAAACTCTACAGCGCTGCCTCCACAATTGACACGTTTTGTGCCTGTAGTTAGCTGCCGAGTCGAGGACACATATGCCAGTTGTCTTTTTATGATCACCGGAAAGGAATTCCAAATGGGCTGAAATATTTGCAAAATAGCAGCTTTGAATGTTTTCCATCGGAATGTCAGAAACTCACTTTTCCATCTTAATCACCCAGGGCGTAAACATCTTGTGCCAACGGCTGCTCGGAGACTGATATTAACGGAGGGGAATTAATTGAGTGAAATGCGAATTTATTTTACATGCAACGCCGATGCCCACAGGGAAATAAATCACAAACGAGATCTCTGGAATGTCTCAATTGTGTCTCCTAGACAGCGGTGAGAATAAATGGAGAGCAAATGGAGGCTTGGAAAGAATTTTTCATTTTTCCTCCTGAGGAAAAAGATTCCAGGGATCTCAGTAATGTCTCCAAACTCTGCTCAGATTTCAAACCCTATCCAAATTCATGTTACACAGTAGCTGTATACTTTTATGTTGACATACAGTTCACCACCTTTCAAATGTTTGGAGTCTGCAAGATTCATGTTTTTGAGAGAAGTCTCTTATGCTCACCAAGGCTGAGGTTATTTGATAAGAAACAGTAAGAATATTTGTGAAATATTATTACAATTCAAAATAACTGTTTTCAATTTGAATATATTTTAAAATGCAATTTCTTCCTGTGATCCAAAGCTGAATTTTCAGTATCAATTCAGTCTTCAGAAATCATTCTAATATGCGGATGTGCTGCTTATTTATTATCAATTATCGGTGCTAAGTATCAATAATTATCAATGTTTAAAACAATTTTTGTAGAAACCACAATGCAGTTTTTTTTCAGGATTCTCTGATGAATAGAAATGTCAAAAGAACAGCATTGATTTGAAATAGAAATCTTTTGTAACATTACAAATGTCTTTGCTGACACTTTTGATCAATTTAATGCGTCCTTACTGAATTAAGTATTAATTTCTTTCACAAAAAAAAAATCCTAATGATTCCAGACTTTTGAACGGTGTATATTTCTTGTCTAATTTATTTCTCTTTAGGAATTCTAGGAGAAACATCTGATGCTGAGACTTAGATTCAACTGGAACAGTAGAGTTTTCCTCTGTTGTGGGTTTGTTTTGTCGTCGTTGTGCCGTGCTACTGTAAACATCCTGTTTGTATTGGCGGTTTTCTCATCAGTTGGGTTATAATCTATTCAGCAGTCAGTGGAAGCGAGTGGAACATACTGACAGAAACACACAGTGCTTTGTTGTGTGTGATTAATACCTGAGATGCGGCGGCCCGCTGTCTTTATTAGAGGCAGCGCTGGAAGCCGCCGCGTGTTCGCTGGTTATCAGTGTTTGATCTCTGGTGACTGCTGCATTGCATAGATGTGTCACTCAGCCGAATACCACGAAACCTCCTGCTTTTCAGGCCACTTGTTTTTATTGAAGGAAAAGAGGATTTCGTAATCACCTCCTTTCTTTGTTCGCATGGTTTTGGTTCGTCTTCTGGGACGTTGTCCTTCGGCACCCCATAAACTCAAGCGTTTTAACAAGCATAATGGCTTCTCTTGAAGTTTAGTCAGTTATAAAAAGTTTCATTTTTTATTAATTTTTTTGGAAACAACGATATGCGTTTCCAGAGTAGCAGCCAAATGTCCATGTACTTGTCCCAATTAGCATAATTTCATCAATAAACTCGGAGAGACCTTGAAGCAAAACACCCCCCGCTCTACATGTTTGATGTCTCGCTCTCTTCACGCCTAACATTTAGCTACACACGTGAGCTTCACGCTGCTTCTTCTTGAGCTCAGATAACCAGTGTTGGTGACGCTACTTTAAAACTATAGCTTCATATTTACATGTATGCATTTAGCAGATGCTTTTATTCAAAGCTAATCGGTGACTGTATTTTGTTAATATATGCATTTCCTGGGAAGCAAACCCATGACCATTACATTGTTAGAGCTGTGCTTTGTATGAACTACAGGAACTACAAGCTACTCATAATATAATGTTGTATATTCCGGCTAGCCTTTAGTTAGCTACATTATAAGCTAACAAGGGAAAAAAATAGCTAAATACATTGAAGCAATTGAGGAAAAATAACATTTATTTAGTTAGTTAGTTTTTTACCTTCATTGAAAGGAACTGATTGGCTGAAATTAATCAGATTTTTTTTCAGATTTGAGAACAGTTTGGGTGAGCATGCTTGATTATTGGCTCTAAAGCTATTTGAACAAACCATGGATATGGAAGACTTGCTTACTATTTACTGAATCCTGCCTACTACTTTTTAAGAGTAGTAAAGTAGACATAATTCCATGATTACACACTGTTGTGTAGCATGACCTCGTCATGTTCCATATGATTGGTTTCTAGTTTTCTTAGTAGAAATATATATATTATATATATATATATATATATATATATATATATATATATATTCCTTCCTTCCTTCCTTTGGCAGTCAAAAGTAAGAATAATTTGAAGTTAAAAAGGGATGTGGCTGTAATTTATTCTGTTTCATTTACTGGAAAAGGTCAATTTGTACTATACACCAATGAGCCAAAACATCATGACCACCTGCCTAATTTGCTGTTGGTCCTCCACATGCTGCCAAAACAGTACTACCTGCCGAGGCCTGTACTCTCTAAGACCCCTGAAGGTGTCCTGTGATTTCAAGACATTTGCAGCAGATTCTTCAAGTCCTGTAGGTTGTGAGGTGGAGCCACCGTGGATCAAACTTGTATGTCCAGCACATCCAAAAAAGGCTCAATTGGAGGCGAGGGCTTTGAACTCTTCATTATGTTCCTTAAAAACATTCTTGAACAATGTGTGCATTGTGGCAGGGTGCATTATCCTGCTGAAAGAGGCCACTTCCACCAGGGAACACCATTGTCATGAAGGGGTGTACCTGGTGAGCAACAATATTTAGTTATGTGGCATTCTGATTGGTCTGCATACGCAGCAGAGTGTGCTGTGACACATTCCTCCTATAACCAGGGGTGGCAGTGGCTCAGTGGTTCATGTAGGTTGTCTACAAAACAGAAGGTTGGTGGTTCAATCCTCGGGTGGTTCAATCCCCGGTTCCACCTGACCAAGTGTCGAGGTGTCCATGAGCGCCTTGCATGGGTGGCGCCTTGCATGGCTGACACCGCCGTCGGTGTATGAATGAGTGAGTGAATGGGTGAATGTGAGGCTTTGGTGGCCATTGGGTCTGTGAAAGCGCTATATAAATGCAGTCCATTTACCATTTTCCCACGCATCATTACAAATTTGTGTGACTTCTGCCACAGTAGACCTTCTGTTGGCTCGGACCAGACAGGATGACCTTTGTTGCCCTCAAGCATTGATGAGGTTTGGGCGTCTAACACCCTGTCGCCGGTTTGTGCTTTGCCCCTCCACGGACACTGTTGGTAAATTCTCACCACTGCTGACCGGGAGCAACACACAAGCCTTGCCGTTTCACAGATACTCGGACCCAGTCACATTGTCATAATAATTTGGCCCTTTTCAAAGTTGTTCAGATCTTTATTCCTGCCCAATGCCCATTTCTCCTGCATCCAACATGTTGATTACGAGAGCTGATTTTTTGCATACTATCTAATCTACCCAGACCTTAATATGTGGCCTTGTTAGGAGATGATCAACGATATTTACTTCAACTGTGATAGCTCATAATGTTTTGGCTCATTATTATATACTAAATAGTAAAGTACTAAAAGTAGTATGTTAGTATTCTATTCAAACACACCAATGTAGCATTTTGCCACTGTGATTTTTTGGAAAGGGTAGTTTGTTACTTTTGAACTGTTGCACGTTTGAACTTAAAAATGTAGTTGTGTTAGTACGCCCACACCCTTTTAGTCAGTCACCTGGGCACTACTAATTTATTCGCACATCAAACCATCATACAGTCAACAGTGTGATTTCATTAAGGGCTTTGACCAGACACTTTAACATCCTCATGTGAAGGGGGTCTTTGGCGGAGCAGGTTGGCAGAGAGCAGGGCATTGATTAAAGCGCTCCACCCGGGTGATCAGCGTGCCACACTCATTGTTAATGGTAATGAGGGAATTAATGCTTTTTGCATCACAATAGACCCTCACAACACTGAAAAAGTGACCCCCCCCCCCCCCCCCCCCCCCCTCCCTGGCATTCTGGGCTTGGTGGAAAATGGCAGGCTCAAAGGTGTTGTGCTGCTCAGAGCTGTGCATCATGGGTAAAAAAATCAGCCCTCCCTGATATCCTTCACTCTATAAATGGATGGTAATTTGCCCAGCTGTGAGTGTGAGATGTTCCATTCCCCTGTCGTGGTGTAAGAAAAATTGAATGACAGTGAGCAAAACAGCAGTAATTATAAAACTAATTACTAAATGCTGATGATGCCCATAGGCTTTGCATAACTAAATTTAGAAGAGGAAATTGCTTTTGGCTGCATTGAGGCTGTGGGCATGTACATGTTATTTTCTTTATTTTCCAATGCACACCAAAGAAAGTCGTAATTGCCATGGAAACAATTACTCGTACACCTTTATTTTGACTTTTTTTTTCTCTCTCGTTCATGAGGCGAAAACAGCTTGAGGGAGCGTTGTTGTCAAACAATGTGTTTTAATAACGACAAAAAAACTGTACGTACTTTGTCTTGCCGAGAATTGATTAACATTAAATCAAACACAGGGAAAGAAATGCAGTTAATTGTTAGAATGAGGCGGTTATTTCCTTATTAAATCACATTCCCCTTGTGCGAGATTCTCTATGCAAGGTGCAAATCCAGCTCGCTGTTTGGGCTGAGGCTTAATCGCGAGTCTGCTATATATTTGAGCGTAACTATGCTCTTTAATGGTCTATCCCTCTTCTGAATGGAGACAACAAAGCCAATGTTGGCAGCGCTAGCGTGAGACAGCCCTCCAGGGTGCCTTAAGTTTCCCAATGGCTTCACTCGGGAACGCATTCGTGCGCTGGTGTGTATTTGTATACGCCCGTTTGTGCGCGGGTCGGCCTTTGTGTGTGTTTACTTTCAGAAAGGGCTGTATTTTCTCAGTAACAACACTGCAGATTTCCTTGGCTGAAAGAGAATATGATTATTGTTTCTCCGCTAAAAATAGAGGTGTTTTGTGTTGACGAATAGGCCAAGTGCTTAAACTCTCATTGGCCTGCTAGTAATTAGTCCTTTTGCAAATAGGCCAATAATGGAGAAATGAATCCATGAGACAGTCGGAATGAATATGGAAAGCCTCGTTTTCCAGCGCCGTGATTGAACCTGTAGTCGGCTGTGGCTAATATCTTCACAAAGTATTACAAATTACCTCGGCGTTACCTCACAGAGCACTAGCAGCTTTCTGTTTTTCTTTTTTTTTCTTCTTCTTCTGTAGGACCAAGAATGCAAGTTTTAGAAGAGCCTAAAAGCTAGTTTTAATTAAAAAAAATTATGCTTGGAGAAATAGTGCTGTTTGTTCAAAGGCATAATCGTGTTCACGAAAAAGATTTAGTTCCATTTAAACCGATTGCGTTTTGCCTGCATATCATTTAATCTATCTTTTCTTTTTTTCCAAAGGAATTGTGTTCTCCGTACCTGAGCGTCTCGGTTACCGCAGGCCGCTGACAGTCTTTTCTGAGTGGTGCTCTTTTGAAGTGGAACGTCTGAAAGCACAGCATGAGCCTCAAATAAAGTGAAGGGCATTTACTATTACAAGTAATGTCCTTAATAATCTTGTTAGTGTAGACTCTCTCAGTACGAGACAAATGGAACATTATTGGCTTATGGGCTGCAGTAAATAATTTAGTTTCCAATATTCAGGCTGCTTTGACAGTAAATTAGAATGACATGAAAAGAGGTTGTTGAATAAAGAAAGTATCCAATCAAATTTAATTGGCTCGACTAAAGCAGCCATAATATATTTCATAATTAAACCAAGTTGTCACAGAGCTTTATAGCCTTGCACGAATCAAAACGTCAAAAATAATTCCTTGATATCCTGCTTTTAAAATGTCACGGCGCTCTTCGATTTCTCTTGTGTCTAAAGCGCAATAGAACTTGGGAATGTGAGTCTCTAGTGGAAGTTTACCAAGCAACTACCCTAGCAACTGCATAGCAACATGCTAAAAAAACCACTTAGAACACCCTAAAAACTGCATAGCAACGCCTTGGCAACTGCCCTAACATCATGGCTGCAAGTTTTGCAACAGCAAGCAGCACTGACATTTTTTAATTTTTTATTTTATTTCAACAATTTAAATGTTGTCAGTTATTTGATAATTAAATAATATATTTAACATTCCTAAAACTAACTTTTTGCCACACCTGCCATTGGCCGGTGACTTAAGAAACTGTACTGGCCATAAATATTTTTTTACCGGCCATGAAAATGTTTTTGCAAAAGCAGGCAGTTATGTCACCAAAATTTTAGATACCATTGTTAGGATTCATACTAAATACAGTTTATGTATAAATGTATATTATACACAAACATTTTATATACATGTGCGTGAAATAAATTTTATCTATATATGTATACAGTGAATGTGTGTGTGTGCACATTTTCACATTTGCACAAATAGACCAACGGCATTTATTAAGAAAGTAAATATTAAATGAATGATTTCATAGTCTCTTTTCATTTTTGTGGCTGATAATCATGGGACATTCTCTCACAGTGTGCTGTGGTTTGGTGTTTGTCTGCAGTGAAGTGTAAAGGAGGTAAAGATTTGAGAGGAAGGTCGTGGAGGTGTCTGGCCACAACAGTGTTTGTCTCTCACAGGACACAAATGACTCACCCAAATCATCCAATTTAATCACACCATTTTCTGCCCCTCAATAGCCCTCGCCCGGCTTAATCACTCCGTTTACTTGCTGTCACAAAGAGCTTCATATCGAAACCAATGGATTTCTACCATTTAAAGGCGAGTTGGGAGCGAGCCACGGGTGGAGGGGTCGAGAGACTTTGGCACTGGCTGAAAAACCAAACGATTCATGCGTGAAACATTTAGCTATTGCTATCTCAACGCATGACTAACAGTTTTCGCTCACCCATATTATTCATTAATATCTATAATAAACCACTTGATAGTGGCCCTGGCAGTCTAGGATTTTTCGCTCTCATCTCCACATTACCGTTGTGATGCTGAATTTGCTTTAACATTGGGGTTGGCTAAGTAAAAAACTGGCTAAGAAGGTGAAAGGGCCAGCAGCAAAGAATCACATGCGATATTCATATCATGGTTATTTTCATTTGCAACCTGGTTGTGCAGAATTTAGAATTGTATATTGGCTTCCTTTCAATTCATGAAATGAATTAGGCCACACCCCACAGGAAGTTGAACTGGAATTTGGAATGACTTCAATTCATTTAATTCAATTATTTTAATAATAAAGTTCAACATTAAAAATGACTATAATGATTATAAACATGTTTTTTTTCATGTTTTCTCTTATGCTCACCAAGGTTGCATTTATTTGATTAAAAATACTGTAAAAACAGTAATATTGTGAAATATTTGTACAATTTAAATGAACTGTTTTCTATTTAAATGTTTGTTAAAATATAATTTATTCCTGTGATGCAAAGCTGGATTTTCAGCATCATTACTCTAGTCTTCAGTGTCACATGATCCTTCAGAAATCATTCTGATATGATGATTTGCGGCTCAATTAACATTTATTATTATGATCAATTTTGAAAACAGCTGTTCTGCTTAATATTTGTACGAAAACCATGATGCATACATTTTTCAGGAATTCTCTGATTAATAGAAAGTTCACAAGACCAGCATTTATTTGAAATAGAATATTTTTGTGTCTTCAAAAATATTACTGACCCCAAACTCTTGAGTTTTACTTGAATTTGAATCCATTTTAATTTTACTTCTTTACAATCAAATTCAAATTGCAATTCAGCATCCTGTTCAGTGTAACTGGAATAAAAAAAGGTATCCTCAATTCTGATTGTACACATTCGTATGAACAGGTATGGTCACCCTAACCCTAGCAGAACAAGGTTTACCATCTAGACACGACCAGCATACTCTCCTCGTGTCCGTATCCCAGCATTCCTGTGTCCCGTGCATGTCATGTACCACACTTGGAAAGCCTCAGCCCTGTTTCGCCAGTGGGCTCGTATTAGGTCAATCCGTGAACCCATAAGGAGTCCAGACGCGCAACCCAGCTGCAGGCTAGCTCAGATTCATTCTCCAATGTGTGTCCATCACCAAGCCTGGCGGTCACCACCGCTGGGACCGGAGCCCAGTCAATCAACAGATCGCCGAAGGCCTTCGACAGCACCGCATTCCTCCCCCCATCCCCACTCAATCACACTATCTGTCTTCACACGGTGGCCGCCACTAATGAGAATGTATATGTACGCATGAATAAAACATGAAATTCATTGTTTTTGGTAGCAGACGCTCTCACCACGAGTAGCTTCTTGATGGGAGCCCACGTTTGAAGTCCCTCGCTGAATCGCGAGCAGCGTTTGATTGAATTTGTTGCTTGCTTTAAGTAATTAGAAATAACACTGACTTCTCGTCGTTGCGACGTCCTTGCTCTTAAAATCTCTGTTGGACAGAAGCTCGGCGAAAATGACTTCATTTACCTTTTATCAGTTCTTCGTGACCCAAGATTCGTTTATTCCGTTCTTTTCGTTGAATACTTACATTTTCTGCGTCAGATAATAGGATGAGCAGCCAGTGAAAATCGACACAATTAACTGGAATTCCAGAGTTTCCTGTGGCCTTGTAATGAAATATAGATTTGAAGAGACTTTATGTGGAACCGCATAAGTATAATAAACGCAGGACTGCTTGTGTGTTTGTTTAGAGTCTATTGAATCACAGGCTAACTGCCATGATTAGTTCAATAGTAAAGTTATTTAGGACTTTTTTAATATGCATCCTTTTGAGAAATGAAGACGCTGTAGAAGATTAATTTAAACGTTTGTTTACAAATGTATTTGTTTATCTTTATTGTGACTTTAATAAGAGCACTTTTGAGATGTATAGCTTACTATAGATTTCCTAAAATCGTATACAAGATAGGTGTAATGTGATAGTGTGTAAACTGAGCGTAAAAATATACTTGCAACAAATATAACTTCTGTAATGTGATGTAATGTAGGACTGGACTTGTCCTTATCCTCTTAACATTCATTATTTATTTATTTATTTATTTATTTTTTGACTTACGATTCAAAAAAAGTTCTCATTACATGCTCTTTACATTCCATTTTCTTCCATAGACACAGTATTTTTTGCTTTTATTTCAATTTTTTGAGGGTTATTATTTTTCTCCCACCACCCATACATTCATAGAAATATGTGATTTGATTAGATTAAGTACAGGCAATGATTTTACTGTTTAATATTATTTTGAACACAAACCTTGGTCACGTCAGCCAAAAAGAATAACCAATGGCGTGAGTTTGGGGCGGGGTTATCTACTTGTCAACCAATAGCAGAATGGGTTTGTGTTCAGCAATCCAGTTCGAAAAGTCCTTATTTTTGCAAGACATTACACACTTCAAGTTTAAGTTGTTTAAAATGCAAATTCACTTATTTTATGTTACATGCTCAACGTGTAGGGGCTTTAGAATAACAAATGTTGAAAAACAAAGTTTAAGATTTAAATGAGATTCAAGGAGAGGGGAAGATTGCAGTAAAATAAAAAAAGAAATACTTAATATGTATCTTGTGTTGTAAAGCAATATAAGGCTTGATTTGACAGTAAAGTTTAGCTGTATCTGTATGTCCAGCTGAGGTTTAGAGGACACTGTGCGGCGTGTCAGCAGTATTACACATCCAGTCGTTCAGTCGTTCATTTACTATCAGCTTTTAAGCTGCCAAGCCAATTACAGCTGAAGGAAACTGTGTGTGTAAATCCTCAGGCTGGATTCATATTGTTTTGAGCAGGTCAGAGGAGCATGTTCAGCTGATTAATAATGCTTCTCTTTTCTTCCTTTCTGTTTTGTTTGGGCGTCATCCCAACAAGATGCATCTTAGCAGAGACTGTAAGCATTAATTGAGGATGAGAGCGAGGGACCCCCGCGTTTGTCTTAACGGAGACGAGATCAGCGTTTCCCGCGTCGTCCATGTGTCGTGGCAGCTTGCCGCCTCAGACAGTGCTGTAAAAGAGCTGATGTCATTAAATGATATCAACTTCAAGGCAGCACTGATCTCGTCTTTCTGTCCCGTTCTCTCTCTCTCTCTTTTTAAAGGATTCAAATTATGCAGATCCTTTAATTAAACTCTGCCATAGTGAGTTTTTTTCTCCCTCTGTGTTTGTTGATTTGAATTTGCATTGCATGAATGTGAGGTTGCGGCTGTGTCTGCGGGGTCTGTGTAATATAAACCACTTCCTCCATGTGTATCATCTGACTACTTCATTCACAGCTCCACTAGTGCTTAGAAATGGGCTTGTTTCTGAGAATTCCTCAAATTAGAACATTTGCTATTTCAGTCGTTATGAAGTGAGAAACTTTACAAATGCTTTGTCTTGAGGCGCCGCGTCATTATATTATATGATATTATAATGTTATA
The DNA here is from genome assembly GCF_029890125.1 of Rhinichthys klamathensis goyatoka. Classification (NCBI taxonomy): domain Eukaryota; kingdom Metazoa; phylum Chordata; class Actinopteri; order Cypriniformes; family Leuciscidae; genus Rhinichthys; species Rhinichthys klamathensis. Next base: position 8,364,263 of record NW_026606660.1, read on the forward strand.
TTTATCAAAACTATTCAAGATGGTAGTATATTTGCAGTGTATTTGATTATTTATTGTTGGAGCTTTCATTGCATCACACTCATTGGAATCCATTATTAGAAATTTATAATTTATTAATTTACTAGCATCACTACTTTTAGGTAATTATTCCCAAAACTGATTGAAAATCCTTAAATTTTCTTAGAATATAGTGAATTGTTTACATACAATGTTGAAATTTAGATTATGTCTGAACATGTCGCTTTTATAACTCTGTTTGCACCAGTGCGTTGTGGCATTTTCTTTTTGCGCTGCCTCTTGTGGTGGTTTAAGGATTCAGATGATGCTAGTAGAATCAGGTAATGATTACCCACCGTGTCGAAGTGGGCGAGTTGTGTTGTTGCACAGGGCCGGAGGAGGGGCTACATTAGCATTTAAAACCCGAACAAGTGGCAAGAATAACACCCCGCAATCCAAAGCGCTCAGTGATTTCTCCTCCATGGCCGTTCCTAGGAGCTAAAAGGAGACGAGAAAGTCCTTAATTGACAATTTCTTGAAAATTGCTAAGGGGGAAAAACAAAAGACTAGCCTTGGGTTGCCAGAGTGTAATAAAGCATTTCTCATCACTGTCTATGTGATTGAGCCTATACAAAATCGATTTATTTCCCGGGTAACTCACAATAATTGAAATACAGACAACGTTTGGTTCCAATTTACCAGCAATAAAGTTGTAATGGGGTTTTCTCTGCAATTTTAGACCTAATACACTCATTCTAAAGAGCAGTATTTTTGCCAGTCGAACAAATAGCATCACTGAGGCTTACAACCAGTAATAGGCCCACATTGATGCACACATTAAACTTGTTAAATCAATTCGGTAGACACTTTCTAAAATGGACTGTCGTTTCTCTCTCTCTCTCTCTCTCTCTCTCTCTCTCTCTCTCTCTCTCTCTCTCTCTCTCTCTCTCTCTCTCTCTCTCTCTCTCTCTCTCTCTCTCTCTCTCTCTCTCTCTCTCTCTCTCTCTCTCTCTCTCTCTCTCTCTCTCTCTCTCTCGTGCAGTCGGCTCATGGTCTCCACACATATCAATCACTGGCGGTCGTCCCGGATGATTCAGCCCTTTTAGTTAGTCATTATTTATGCTTCAAAGTCACAGAGGGGGAAAAAACAAACCTGACCTGAGAATGTATTTATAGAATGAGGGATATTTAGGACGTACCGTTGTTCTGGCACAGAAAGAAGCTGGACAGGGTGCAAATTTAGATTTGGTTCTTATGGATTTTGCTGTTTAACCATTCAAGACAATTCTGGCTTGATTTCCAAGGGTGGCTCAAGTCCAAGTTGGCGGATCCAGCAAAGACATTTTATGAGCAGACTTTTTATGACTATCTATGTGAGTATATATAGAATGTCTCATTACCCAAACATGTTAATCTACATTATTTGGAAAATATCAGTGTTAGTATAGTAAAATCCATGGTAAATGGTCAACTTAAACCAATCTTAGTTACACTGAAAAAAATAACTTGTTGGATTTACTTGATAAAATCCATAACAATTTGCACTAACACATTATAAGTACATTTTACTGCTACTGCTCTGTACAACTTACCTGTTATTATCAAGTACAATCTACTTACTATTGAACTTAACATTCATTTGACATTTAATGACACTTAACATTTAATTGAAGTAATTAAGTCAATATTACTTAATTATATTTAATTTATTTAATTTCACTTATAGAATTACGTAACATCTACTTAACTTAGTTTTAACAAAATTAACTTTTTACTCAAACAATATAACACTGAATTAAACCACACTTTTAAAGTGTATGCTTTACTTAAAAACATTTAAGTAAATAACAATAGATATTGTATAGATTCCATACTGTATCTACATAATAGAAGTAACATGGCACCTGAACACAGAGACCTCAATACATAATGACTGTAACATTCGACAGTTTGTTTTTGAATGTGTCATTTTGAGTAGAAAATGAATCAAGATGTCACAAAATGGCAAGTTACCAAACCTAACAACAAAAGCAAAGCAGGGCGGGGTGGGGCGAGAGCTGCGGGAAAGGAACAAGTCTCACGAAGGAGCTCCGGAAGGGTAAAAGGAGGATTGACGACAGTGCAGGACGAGAGAGGCTCAGGCCTGGAATTTAAGTTGTTGCGTTTTATTATGTTTATATGTGGCAGTCGTCCGTGAGGGGCTGCCGCAGTGTTTATTTATTTTGATATTAAAGTTATCCCGCCTCCTCCTTCCCTGAACTACACACATGCTGTGTGGTGATGATCACTACATTTGGTTTGAAACTTTGTGACCATTAAATAAGTATGTTCTATGCAGTACGAATGTGTGTAGTATGAATGAAATTGGGACGTACTTCATCCGCCATGTTGTCACTGTCATGTGGCCTAAGTTAGTTGTGTCTCTTCACTGCCATTCCTCTCCCGTTGCCTCATCGGACAGTGAAGTGTCTATCAGATGCACACTCAGAATCTCAGCAGATAAGTCACCTACTGTTTTATGAACACTACTCGGCTTGCATACTGTTTTTCGCCTACTATATAGTATGGAAGTAGGCATATTCAGACGGGTATTGCTTGAGTAGCGCTGGATTCACCCTGCAGTTTATCATATCCGTGTTGTGCACAGTGAGTATCTGGTGTGAGTGTGTGGGCTGGAGGGCGAAGCAGATCGCCGCTGTTGTAGCGTCGGTGTAGCGGCTGCTATTGTGCTTGTACACAGGTACAGTAATTAAACTGTCTCACCGCCGAATCCCCTCTGCCTGCCAGCTGCTGATGTATTATAGAGACATTCAGCTAATCGATTAAAAGTGCTCAGACAGGGGAGATGTTTGACAGGCCTGCGCTAAGATGAAATTAGTCTGAGGAGTGTGTGTGTGTGTGTGTGCGAGGCCACGAGTGACCACGGCCCTGTGGGAGCAGAGCTGGGTAACACGGACAGTGTATGTGCTGATACGCGTGTAATTAGGAGCGCCGCGTTTCGACAAGATTTCCAAATGATCCCCAAATGCATAAGGAAAAGCACAGGGGCAAAAACAAGGGGGCTGAGGAGGAAACCGGGGGCGAGGGATGCAGCGGAGGGGGCGATGTGCTTTCGAACAAACTTGGCCTCCATCCAGCGTGGCTGAAAATTACATGAAATTATTCAGCTGCCAGGGAATGTGAAATCACACTAATTGGCTTTTGAAGTAGCCCGTGTGTGCGGCTGGAAAGGCCAAGGCCGGCCCCCGCGCACCCGCTCGGGAGCTCCGCACGGCCTCAATCGATTTCACAGCTGATATTTCTTCGAATCAACACTTATTTTACATTGCACGCGGGGGCCCCTTTTAAATGTAAATCTGGTGTAAACTGCACTTGTTGGTCCGAGTGCAAACAAGGCGGGAGGGTGTGTGCAAACATGGAAATAAGCAGAATTTATTTACTTCAAAAGGCGGCGCTGGCCATTCGCTTTCGAGAGGGAACCTGGTAAACATTTGCAGTTTGTCTTCTTCCAACCGTTCGACCAAACAAATCTCTAAAATGCAATGTGTTTTATTAGCTGCCAGCATCCAAGAGCAGAACATGGATTTTTACAGTGAGTAAAAAGAGGGTTGTATGCATGATGGACCCCTGTGGATCAATCTCACCAAACCTGTCCGTATTTCATCCCCAAATCATGAGAAAGAAATGAGGTAATAAAGGCGCATTTCTAGGACCATTTCTTTGCAGTTTGACATCATTTAAATGATAATTGAGAACATTTCTCCTCCAAATTGATCACTGTTATGTGCAAAAAAATCTCAAATTATATAAATGTTTATTTAAATTATTATACTAATTTAAATGATTAATTTTTTATTTAAATATTATTTAATACGTTATTTAAATGCATCCCTGTTTATTGTACTGCTTTTAATTTATTCTGATTTAAATTGTGAAAAAAGCATGGTATTAGTTTTTTAAATGTATTATATTATAATATATTTTATATATTCAATTTTTTATATTTATTTTTTTTACACTATTGTGGTAATACGAGTCTTCATTTAAGTTTTTGAGAAATACAAAGAAAATAAAGTACAAATCTTAACGGAATAAAAATTTGTGGGGGAAATGTGCTTGCTTGAATGAATGACTGAATGAATGCATTTTTTTATATTATGAATTTTTGTGGTTGTTGTTGGGTGAAATGTGACTAGACATGTTTTTTTGAGATTCACCCATATCAAAATATCACTGGTGTTGCCGATTAATCTTCCATTTTCCATCCTTTTAATCAAACATAAATCGATCAACCTTTGAAACTGCCTTAAACAGCCGTGGTTTGTTGTGATCAGCTGTTTAGGGTCCACTCTCTCACATTTCACTGTGGCCTGTCATGTACCCAGGAATCAGATGAAAGCATGGTATTTTTTGTGTCACCATCAAATAATCGCCAACACCCTGCTAGTTTCCATTGAATTATGCCACTCAAAAACAATGAGATGTTTTATCTGCTTCCAGCACACATAATCATCACAATTAGAAGCCGCTTTTTGAGGCAGGGTCTCGCGCTTCTAAACGCTGAGTTTAGCCCAGGCTGTAGCTCTTGGCCTCACGGCTGCTCGAGAGCAAACTGTTGAAACGGCCCTTTCAAAAACAGTCCTTTGAACTCATCTGAGGCTTGTTTAAAATACAGACCCTGCTAAAACTCTGCTTCCGTCTGTTGCAAACGGCTCATGCTAAGCTAACACCCACATGAGTTTATTTAGTAGGCATTTTCACTGAATGTATGAACAGTGAGACCAAGAATGCATTTTAATAAATAAAAAAGTCAGTTTTGATTTAACACTGACTTCAAAAGGATAGTTTGTCCAAAACTCTAGCATTTATTCACCCTCATAACCTTATTTTTTCTGTGGAAAAAAAGAAGATTTTTGTCCATACAATAAAAGCCAATGGGGCCTAAAACATTGGAAACCAATGACTTTCATTAAATGAGGGAAACAACATCAAATGATGACAGATTTTTATTTAATTTTTGACTGATCACTTTAAAGAGCATTTCGCATAATGCTTCCATGAGAAACTCGAGCCGAGATACAGTAAGTAAAAAGTTTCTCTGCTGTGATTAGTCAGACGTTGCATGGGAAACACCTTCAGTGGAGGCTGCAGGCGTGAAACGCGTTTGTATTCGGCTCATTACTCAGCAAAGTCAGCTGAGAAATGTGGCAGGCCACGCTGCCCTGACGCTACACCGGTGACAGCGTTTGCTGACATACATATTCCTCCACACCACTAACAAGGAAGGCAGATTACCTCAGCACCTCAGAGTGTGTGTGTGTGTGTGAGACGGGTTCTTGCTTAGGCAGAGAAGACCCACTGGACTGCCTCACCGACTGCAGTAAATGGAAGCCCACCTATATCACCCCAGTCAACCCCCTCAAACCTCGCTGGATTCGCCCCAACGATCCATCTGTGAGACCCACAGCCCCTGTCAAACGCTCATTCATGGTGAACGGGCTAAAAATCCGCCATTGCCATCGAATGCTCTGTGAAGTGTGTTCCTTTCAACAAGATGAATTTTGCCCAAGCTTCATGCCATATTCACCTGTCCTTTATCCATTACGTACAAGACATGGCAGAGCATTGCCTTCTGTTTTTTTACCCTTACATGCATGAATGCGTTTATTACATATTCGGGTGGATCTCTACCTGTTGCGATAATATAAAACTTACCTGATATTAGAGAAACAATTACAGAAGAATTAAATAAAGCATATTTTGTTACCTTTTGGAGCTTGGGAGGTTCAGTTTGAGCAGATGTTTTATAGCATCATCACTGTCCTCGTCAGAGCTCATTTCCCCAGTGCATTCAGCATCTGGCTCACATTCGCAATCTCAAACATATTCTCAAACTGTCATTTTCAACATCTTCAAAATCAATATTTTGATCGCTGACAGCTTCTTCACCAGATCCACCATCAAGTGACAGTGACACTAATATTTGACTGCGTACAGTACTTGCTCTGAGGTAAATCACTGAGTCATTTCAAGTTTTGCTGATGATGCTTCCCATTCTTTTGTTTTCTGCCTGCAGTAACTATGAGTGAAACATCACTTCATCATTGTGTGTCAGACATTGTCAGCTTGTGGAATAAAGGTGAATTGGACTTATTCAGTCATCAAACATTCAATTCTTGTTGTGCAGACAAATATACTTACGCTGTTACACACCTCGGGTCGTTAGAGACCCTATACAATTTTTACAAAAACATGAATGGAAAAACAGGAATTCTTGTTAAAATTGTCACTTTTTGAGGGTGAGCAAAAACAGCTGCTGCTCCCGGCACAGAAGGCGAAGCTTCGTGAGCTTGTTAGCAGCTCCGGTTACCTCACACAGACATGCACTGGAAATTTCAAAAACTTTTTGCCTTTTAAGTTTAAACCAAAGTCGGACAAAGATGGAGAGACTCATGAAGAAGTGACAACATGTAGAATGCAACAGGACATTTCTGAACGGTTAGTTGATTTTATGTCGCTGATGTGGAGTTATATTCTAGTCATTTTTGAGCCTATTCTGTCATAATAATCTATAAATCACCTTCCCTGGGGTGGGGTTATGTAATTCTTAGGATGAAGCTCATTGTAGTCCTACCAGCCGTTTGTTGAACTTTGAGCGTCGTAACTTCGCAGATGTTTTTAATGCTCAAACAGCAACATTACACATTAACTAAAGTTAAAAAAGTGAAATCATAATCAAACACCCATTTAAAAAATGAATGAGGAGGAGGGTAGTGAATGACGTCCCGGGGCACTAAAGACCCGATGTATGCGTTTAAGTGTTTAGTACCAAATATGTGTGCAAACATCTGATAAAGATCTAATAAACAGATGTATGTTGCATTCTAAACCATAAAATGTGGTAAAACATCTTTCTGATGTTGACCTAACATCCAACAGGGAACATTTGAAAGTGCTGTCAGGGTGTAAGAGTGTTGCTTTACTGAGGTAAATCCAGTTCTTCTGACATCCAGTCAGCTAGTGTCTCATAGACTTTGCTGCTTCTTCCTGCCTTCATTTCCTCTTTTTTTTTTCACCCATCCTCCTCTTTAGCACATGATAAAACACTCACTGGCTGCCTCTGACCAATCACGATTGCGGTAGAGCAGTTAAACTGTTTTATTGCCGCCACCCTCAAAGCTTCGGAGTCTTCAATATTCCCTGTAATGGTAGATTAATTTCTGGTTTGCTAATGCAATCCCGGACAAAATACTTTAAGCAGGTTTTAAAGGGAGGGCTTTTGGTGCTGATGGTAGGTGGCTGGGAAAGAAGCAATCGGTGCACAAAAGCAATCAGGGCGTTGAGGAGGACAAAGCCAGCACTGCTTTCCTGAGGAAGCACCACAACATGTGAAATTGACCTGTTCCCTCACCTAATTCTCTGCCAAGGGCAAGTGTGTGAGGAGGGGCGAGCGCGCGCACACACACACACACACACACACACAGTCAGGACTGTAGAATAGATCCATTACACTGTCTTCTGCAGGAGAGATCTTAAAAACGTAGTGGAGAGGAGGCAGATAAGAGGACCGGCTGATAAGACCTGCTGCTTGTGGCTTTACCTCAGTGTGCTGCCGCCCCGTGATAGCAGCTTTGCATTTGTGGTTAAGCACAGAACGAGAAACAAAGGCCATAGCCACTATATACAGTGAATATTGGATGAGATGTATGTGTTTTTCAGTGGTTGATTCCTATATTTTTACAGTTGGTCCCCCTGAATATGGGGTTGTAGTTGGTTCCTACTTTATCCCTAACCAGCCATGACATGGAAAGCATAATATGATATTTTAGGATAGCTCCTACCTTATCTGAGTTCTTGTCTTAAAGCTTATCTTTTTTTTTTTTGTGGCTTTTAATACATTGTGATGTTTTTTATGTTTGTGTGTCTGCTATGTTTTTTGTGTTGTAAAGCACTTTGGTCAGCCTTGCTGCTGTTTTTAAATGTGCTTGGGAAATAAACCGAACTTGAACTTGAACTAGTTGTGAACAGTTCTAACCACACGCTATCACACACAGGTTAGATAATAGAGCTGAAGGGAATGGTTTACAAAGGCTCTTAGATAATGCAGTGAACAAATAGGTCTGATAGCAGATCTTAATTAAATCATGATGATGCTAGATACGGTTTGGTCAAATCTTTTTTCTGGATTTAAACTGAAGTACAACTCCATTGCACTGTTTTCTGCAGCAAGTTTCATTCTTTAGATTTAATACATTTATTTTTATTTTTATTTAATACTATTTTTTGAATTATTCATATGTTGAATAATAATATAAATTTAAGTCCACTTTGACTGTTAGTCGAGATCGTAATTTAGTTTTTGACCATTTTCCATCCTTTCTTTAACCTTAGATTTAAGGTTATTAAATCAAAACAAATATTAATTACTTTAAGAAATGTTCTTCGTCTTTTTGTATGTGTATATATAGGCTATATGTATGTAATGGTACACAATTTTAAATCCATCTTCAAAATGTAGCAATTTATGCTGATTTCACTTAATCCACACGCGTTATAAATAGCTAAACAAATAGCTTTTATTTATGCAATGTTTAAGCAAACTCACATTCAGATCGATGTGCTCAATTCTGGAATAGAACATGCTCTTTTCACAATTCAATTATTTCCAGTTGGGTAAAATTAAATTCCACCCTACATTTTTTTTTCTCCATTAAATATATTTTACTCTGAAATGTCACATTATGGAAGTAAAATGGTTTGTGAATGTTGCTTCTTATTGACTGTAATGTACTTTTGATTGTGAGATCATAAATACTGTGCCATTAGCATAAAGACGGCAGTTATGTATAGCACTAACTAGTCTCAATGTTTTTATATAACTAACCTTAAAAAAAATTATGACCAAAAATTAACTAACGTAGTCTAATCTAAAAAGTTTATGCAACCGGCCACTGATTTCTGAATTTTGCAGATTTAGAAAAAAACTGATTTCCCCCCTCCCCTTAATATTTGTTGAGACAGACGTGTTCTGAACATGCTCATGTCCACCTCTAGCTCCACGCTGACCTCTGCGTAATGAACTAGTTGTAGCGTACTAAATCAACGCAGAGTATTTAACACAACGGAGGAACTAATTCCTCCATTTAACTCAACATTTGCAATGAGATGACTTGTACCCTAATGGCTAGTAATTTATTCTTACCACCACACTCTCTTTCTCTCTCCCTCCCTTTATATTCCCTTCCCCCCCATTTTTTTCCCATCATGCTCTGAGGATAGTTCTACTTTTCCGATTCTTTATCTAATGCATAATGTTCATTTCAGGCCCCTAATTAGGTTTAAATGAAAATTGGCTCTGCAGAAAGATGGATAGCTGGGAAAGCATCAAACCACCCAGCATGTCCCGGAGTTGTGAGGCTGAAAATGCAATTTGGTGAAGCAGTGCTGCGAGGAGCGCAGAGTTCATTAATTTTTACGTGCAGGTACTATCCCAGAGGTGCACCTGACGTGCTCCGAGTCTACCTGGACATGAACACAAATACCAGCCCCTTTGTCTGCAGCTCACTTTTATTGCTGCTCTTTTGCTCTGCTGGTCCTTCCACAGGTACAGAAGCTGTTCACATACACACACACTGATCCAACAAACCCAGTGAGCTGCCTACCTAGACCGCATTTTGAGGCATCGCTGACACTTTTTTTTTTTTTTTTTTTTTTTACTGTACAGTGGGCTGCCTTCTATGATACATTCTTTTGACCAAATTGGATGGCTTAATCACAAACTTTTGATTTGCTGAAACATTGTGCAGAGTGTAAAGATTTCATATACAAATGTATATTGTAAATATACTTATACTTTCATTTGATGAACAATCCTTAAAATCTAATTGAAAATGTACTATTTTACTGCATATTTCTAGTGCTTTTTTTATCCTCATTGGACCATGAGCTTAGCCACATGCTAATGGCAAACTCTATTGGAATTAATTGCTTGTGAAAGTAAGCATCACAAGATGTTCTGTTTGTGTGTATGTGGAGATGCTGTCTACTGTATGTAGTGTTCCAGATCGTCGCCTTTGAGGTTTCATTTCAGTCAGGGTGTTGTCTTAGAAGGCAATTGCCTATGAAGGCAGTAAACAGAAGGCAGCTCGTTAGGTTTTGGAACAAAGCAAAGGAGAAAAAAGATACACATTAACCCAAAATGAAAAGGCTGTTTCATGATGATCTTATACTGCAAAAAATCTTGTTTTTACTCTTGGTATCTTGGTCTTGTTTTCCAGTAGAGATATCTAAACTTTTAAAACAAGATGAGTTTACCTCAGAAGCAAAATTGCACAAATATGATTTTGTCTCTTGCTTTAGGGGAAATCCATCTAATCTTATCTATCCATCCATCCAGTCTGTCTGTCTGTCTGCCGGCCTGCCTGTCTGTCTGTCTTTTGATCTATAATTCTGTCTGTCTGTCTGCCAGCCTGCTTGTCTGTCTGCCCCGTCTCTCAAGTCTGCTTGTCTGTCTGTCTGTCTGTCTGTCTGCTTGTCTGTCTGCCCCGTCTGTCTGCTGGCCTGCCGGTCTGTTTGCTGTTTGATCTATAGTTCTGTCTGTCTGTGTATTGTGGTTTACCTCTATCTGTTTGACTGTCTGTCAGCTTGCCTATCCATCCATTTTTTGTTTTTGTTTACAAATGTCCAATTGAGTGTAGAGTAACTCTAGGTAGGCTCGTCAGTTTGATTCATCCTATATGAGCTTGTCGTAAGCCTCCATGTGAGCATCATGGCATTAACTGCAGTTCATCACTGTAATCTGAGGCTCAGATACAGGACCTCTCTCGTTCTCTCTTTCTCTTCTCCTCACTGGATCATGTCATTGTGGGTTAGCTCCTAATTACTCTCTCCCAGAGACGTTCCAAATATTCCCCTGGTGCTAATATTTTTCTGCCTCAACGACTCATTATGTTGTTTGGCAGCCTGAAACATCAGCCTTTCAATGTCTGAGCACCACGGCTCATGTACAGTCTTCCACCTCTACACCTCTCTCTCTTTCTCTGTCTCTCTCTCTCTCGTCTGCCGGTCTGTTTCCACGACTACTCCTGTTGCTGTGGCATTACAGGTTGTTCTGTGCAGTCTGAAAGTGTTGGTAATCATCTATGATATAGATTCAATAGCATGACTCCTGAGTCTCATGTCTGTTCACCTTCTGTTGATTGCACACACCGATTATCTGCCTTTTCCTGGCATCATTCTGCGGTAAGGCCGATCTTCCCAGTATATACTCTGTCATCTTACATTTTCTTCTCCTTTCTGTCCCTTCTCTAAGCATTTGATTAGTTGAGAGTTGATTGTTCATTCCTTAGGAGACATAATAGAGTTCTTAATTATGTTTTAGTGAAGTATCAACATGATTAGATGATGGATGGATGGATGGATGGATGGATGGATGGATGGATGGATGGATGGATGGATGGATGGATGGATGGATGGATGGATGGATGGATAGATAGATAGATAGATAGATAGATAGATAGATAGATAGATAGATAGATAGATAGATAGATAGATAGATAGATAGATAGATAGATAGATAGATAGATACTGTAGATAGATAGATAGATACTGTAAATAGATAGATAGATACTGTAGATAGATAGATAGATACTGTAGATAGATAGATAGATACTGTAGATAGATAGATAGATACTGTAGATAGATAGATAGATACTGTAGATAGATAGATAGATAGATACTGTAGATAGATAGATAGATCTATATAGTCCCATCCACATAGTATAGATAGATAGTCCCATCCACAGTGACATTTCATTGGTCATTTGAACTGAGGAGTTTTAGGAGAAATATTTAAGCAAATATAGTCCTTTGTATCTGGGCAAATGTGAGGTATTGAGATCTCTGTAGATGCATGTGAGATCACTGAAGTCTTTTTCACAAGAGAAATCACTTAAAAGCAAGAGATTTAAGCAAAAGTTTCAATTAATCTGCATTTAACCTTTTTGCAATTGAGGAGAAACAATTGAGATATTAATGAGAACTCATTTGTGCTTTTTTTTTTTCTTTTATATGGCTGCACATTCACACAGAATCATCTTGACTGTCTTAGTCTTGGGCATTCTGCCAGGTTGGATGTGTTGAAGTCAAGGACATCCTTAGAGGACAACATGGCGGCGTTTCAGCGCGCATGTTTTGATGTGTGTGGTGAGGCGGTCTGAGGCAGGCAGGTTTTAGTGTCGTGTCTGTTAGATGCATGTAATGCTTCAATCGTGAGCTGTGAGAGGAAAGTGTCTGGAAAACAGAGACTTCATGGTACATAGAGCGGCCTTGATGTTACTTTAGCCCCTCACATAACACACCTCAACCATGACACCCGCCGTTATGTGTGTTTCAGCACAAAGAAACGCTCCAAAACTAAAGTGGAAAAGTCCGGTCTTTCATTCTGCAAGTTGTGTTTTTTTCTTCTTTTTCTGTAGTTAAATGTCTTCTTAATATTGTATTCCGTTTGACTGGATCGTCCATGCTGAGAATTCCCCCCTCAGCATCATCAGCATGCGAATTATTAAACAGTGTAAGCAAAGTTAATAGTCAAGTGCTGACCAAGTGCTTCCGAATTTTTGGGGCTTCTTCAGCAAACCTAAACCCACCAATCAGAATGCTTAATTTTGCAGGAAAACACGAAGAAAGCTTATTTTCCACTGCACAGGTCTGTAAGCAGTCAAGCTGTCTGCATCTCGTCCAGTTCTCTGCTGTCCCGCAGCATGCGTCCTGCAGGCCTGGCCAGGTTCGCTTGGGTTTATTAAGAGAAGCCTGCTGCTGCACTTTGGTAATGGATTGTTTATCTGTATGGCTGCACTCGAGGGCAGCACAGGCAGCCTGCCTTGCGCTTTAATGCGGTTTGCCATAATGAATGCATTTCCAAATTAGATGAGGCTTTTTCCCCCCATTATTTTATTTTGCTCATCCCGTGGTATCGATTCATTTGCGGTGCCCCCTGAACTTGACCTTGCTAGGTCTGGTCAATGTCAATATCTCGTCCTCCTTTGCCTTTCCTCGTCAGAGCGAGCTATCGATAGCTGCATTTAGCAACCGGGACTCTTAGGATCTAAAGATCCATACGCATTTCGGAGGTGTCGGAATAACACATCAGCCTGTGAGAACGAGAAATAGCACAGCATCCTTGACTTTAAGTCAACATGACCTGGTGAACGATTCTTTAGTGCATGTTATCCTGAAGAAAATAAAATGTGGATGTCATTTCCAAACAATATGTATTTGATATTATTGGACAATATTATTATCAAGGAGTTAAATTAATTGAATGAGTTAATTTTGTATGATTAATTAGTTATTAAAAAATTATATTTAAAAAATGACAGAAAAGAATATTTTATTTGATAATGTGATGTCTTCATTTAGGGACTTCTCAGCAAATTATCATACATGCAATTAATTTGATTAATTAATCAACCTGTCGAGTAATTAATTTGATTAATATTATAAATTGTTTTTCCTCTGCCCATGTGGCCTTGATTACACTAGGGTAAAAAAAGAGGTGGAAAAAGTTACTACAGTTTGATGGATGATTATGAAAAGCTTGTTTTCTTTCATGCACAATAAGACCAGGTAACTTTTATTAAAGCCAGGGTAGGCAATTTGTTCCAGAAACATTTTTGTTATGCTGGTTGAAAGTCTCTTCACATCTTGATAGTAATCACTAAGATAAGTGGTCTAAATGTATTTGTATATTGTCTGTAGAAGAAGTAGGACCATAAAATGTTCGTCCAATCATTGAATTCGGTCCGAATGCAATGTCCTACCCATAGACAGTATAAGAAGTGGACAGAGCCATCTCATTGGAACTCAGTTGAGACAGTTGAAGCCCATTTTTAGCGATTTTTGAGCACTTCCGTTCCTGACACGCAGACTCAAACCGACTCAAACTAAGCTTGATGACGTGAGCAACCTGTCTGACAGACGTTAATCTTCTAGTAGCTGTGCGTGAAAATTGCCAACGTTAATCTTGCAGAGACGGGGAACTTGAGCAAAGAGTTCTTTGGCGTGAGTGAGCAGGAGTAAGTATTCCGTTGCTTTTATGGACTCATTATCTATGGGCTTCTCCCTTGACGGGACGTCCCCCCGATTGCCTGCGAGCTTCTCCTCCTGTCTGTACGGTCATTTCTGTACAGCGCGACAGAGAGTCGAGTGGTTATGACGCAATCGTTAGCCTATTTTTACTAAATCTGTTTCTACGGGGCCATAATGTAACATAGAAGGTAATGGAGCACTTTATACATTGTCGTGTTTCTTTAGAAATAAATAATGGACAAAATGGAGTCTTTAAACGCCTCAGATGTAAAGTTATTCGCTGTCAAAGTGACGCCAAAATGAATGGGAGTCAATGGAAATGCTAACGCAAGTGAAGTTCTGCTACAACATGGCGGCACCCGGCCGGCTTCAACTTCCGGTCGATGGATTACCCCCTTGGTCCTACCTGACTGTCAACTTTAGTTTAGGGTCCAATTCTCACTATTAACTAGTTGCTTATTAGCATGCATATTACTAGGATATTGGCTGTTTATTATTACTTATAAAGCACTTATAAGTTGGACAGACATCAGTCACCGAGCACCGCAACCGAAGCAACCTTTTACAGTTCCTCCTGAAACAAAACAACGAGCTTATGCCGCGTTCACGACGTAACTACTGTAATTTAGAAGGAAACCCATGACGCTTTACTCGAAGTGGTTTGTGACTCGAATTTATGCTTTTTAATGGCAACACGATCAACGGCGAAATGAACCTGCAGCAGTCAGGTGATACAGGTCAGAGCTCTTTAAGTTGTTTATGTTCATTATTATTGTAATTTTATGTGCTTTGAGACATGAGGTAGTTTAACGTTGTCTCTCATTTACATTTACATTTATTCATTTAGCTGACGCTTTTATCCAAAGCGACTTACAATTGCTATATATGTCAGAGGTCGCACGCCTCTGGAGCAACTAGGGGTTAAGTGTCTTGCTCAGGGACACATTGGTGTCTCACAGTGGATTCGAACCCGGGTCTCTCACACCAAAGGCATGTGTCTTATCCACTGCGCCATCACCACCCCGTCTCTCGTGACACTTTTGTTTGCTCCCTGCTGTGAGCGTTCATGTGTTTTGGAGGAGGTTTGGCTTTGGAAACGCTCTGAAGGGAGAGTGGGATCTTATGCTTTCAAAGCTAGCTTGCTATTGCTAGCCTCTCCGAAAATTTAAGAAATAAACAGGATGTCATGTTGATTTTAAAATAAACTTTTGAAGTAGGGAAAGCCTGTGCACTGGGAGGGAAAAAAACATCTTTACCAGCCTAAACCAGTTTGCTGCTCTTAACTGGTCTCCAAGCCAGGTCAGGCTGGTCTGTTGGTTGGATTTGGGCACTTTTCAGTTTTTTTCAGCAGGAATGTTGTGAATGACTCGACAGAAATGCATTGACAGGCGACAGCTGACGCTTTAAAATCACAGCGTGGTTTCAGTCTTGTCTTTCACCATTATCTTTAGTCACTCTGTCAAATGACCAGTGTTCTCAGGGTTTTCCAGTTAAAACAGCAGGTGTATGCTTAGAGTTTTACTAGCTTTGGGTTTCTTCTCGTTTTTTTCGCTGCAGCAGTGAAAATGAATGGGTTTTGTTCTTGAAATGGCTCTGCTTTGAGGATAATGCGAGCTGTGAGTATGATGACGCTCTCTTTCTCTTGCTGTCTCTCTCCCTCTCCATTGGTTTTGATATGGATCGTGAGTGGACAGTGCTTGTCAGCTGGAGAGCTTGTGTCCCGCGCTCCCTCGGCCCTCTTATCTCCGTATCTGACACAGTTGTTTCTGCTCGTGATGAGAGGAAATAGCACAATGATAAAATACCAAATCACTTCACCGGGGACTTCAGAGCCTCTACAAGCTTTCCATAGACAATTATTCCTCACTGAGCGCCTCTTCAAGGTGTAATCTAACATCTCCGTAGCAACTGAGCTGAAGATTTCCACTTTTGCCGTGTGCGTTTGCGCTGTACGTGTGTTTTAGTGCGCAGAGATAATACCAGTCACACTGAGGCTAAGCACATACAGACTAGTGATGGGGGTTTTAGAAGCTTTTGGATGCAAACTCACTCTTTTATTCATTGATCTTATGGTTTTCTGTTTCAGATGTAATTACGCTGCAGATAAATACATGAATGCAACAGCATCATTTTGAGTTTGACAAATTTTGAGATGACAAATTCCGAGTAATTCTGAGTTACCATACTTGGCTTTCAAGTCACTTTCATATATATTGTCAGAAAAAATAATAGCGAATATCAGATTAAATTAACGCATTAATGCATGAGATGTTTTCTTTCAGTTTAATGCACCTAAAATTAACGCAATTTACGCAGCATCCGTTCTTCCCCGTCATCATTTAGCTAGCGTTACGCTAATCTTGCTATTATTCATTCAAGTGCTATTAAACCATTCAAACGCGATAAGACGCAAACTTAAATCTGTACTGGCAATGAATGGGTGTGAATTTCCAGACACACAGGACTCATGCGCACAGAAAGCTGCTACAGCGCACCGGCCGCATTGAGTTCTCTTTCGCGCTTTAACAGACAAAAACACCCCACACAAATTGACAAAAGTATGCCAAAATGCCCGGTCTGTCGAGTGTCCTCGTAAGCAAGTCCCCCTGTAGTCAATAATTGTATCACTTAAAACTCATCTTTAATCACCAAAATTACATATTTAAATGTTTTATTTTTTTCTTAAAAAAAAAATGTCTTCATGCCATAAAATAGCTTGAATATAACTCTACATCCTTGCCTCATTTAGTATACACTGTTCTATGAATATGCAAATTAGCCCCGCCTCCACTCACACACACCAGCTCAGAGATCCACTCGTTGATCACTCGTTGACGTGATTGGTTACAAGGTAGTTTGTGACGTCAGAAACACCAGCGATTTCAAACTGCGTTTTTGAGACAGTCTTTGGTTCTGCAGTTTTAAAGAGAAAATACTCAGCAATGGTGTTGACATGAATTTGCACATGGTTTGTCTATAATCATATTAAAAACACCACATAGACATATAAACAACATTAAAATCATGATTTTCACCACAGGGGGACTTTAAATGAGTTATGAGGACATCGGATATGTGTCAGTGACAGCAGCCTAATAAACCTGCTACTATGATGTCTGTCATTAATATAAATCAAAGAACAAAGACAACGAGAAAATCACTCACTGCTCCTGACTGAATCACTTTTGTAGCTTTAATAAGGATTCATCTATATTTAATTTCAAATGTATGAAGTGAAGACTGTGAAGTGTTTGATAACTTTATTCAATTTCTGTGTTTTTCCCGTACGGTAAAAAAATTGGCCAAATTCTGACAGTACATTAATGTTCTAATGGAAACAGTACGTTACTGTAGAAAACAATGCATTCTGGGAAATGCCTGTTAGATCAAATATTTAAAATATACTGTCTTTAGGTTGTTTCTACATTAATGTGGAGATTAAATGCGAAATTGTTACAAAATAAAAAATATATTTAAACGTTAATGTTAGGTGTGATTAATTACGATTAATAACAGAAAAAATATGTGATTACTTTGTTTATTTAATTTAAATGATTGGCAGCACTATATATATATATATATATATATATATACACTCACCGGCCACTTTATTAGGTACACCTGTCCAACTGCTCGTTAACACTTAATTTCTAAGCAGCCAATCACATGGCGGCAACTCAGTGCATTTAGGCATGTAGACATGGTCAAGACAATCTCCTGCAGTTCAAACCGAGCATCAGTATGGGGAAGAAAGTTGATTTGAGTGACTTTGAACGTGGCATGATTGTTGGTGCCAGAAGGGCTGGTCTGAGTATTTCAGAAACTGCTAATCTACTGGGATTTTCACGCACAACCATCTCTAGGGTTTACAGAGAATGGTCCGAAAAAGAAAAAACATCCAGTGAGCGGCAGTTCTGTGGGCGGAAATGCCTTGTTGATGCCAGAGGTCAGAGGAGAATGGCCAGACTGGTTCGAGCTGATAGAAGGGCAACAGTGACTGAAATAACCACTCGTTACAACCGAGGTATGCAGCAAAGCATTTGTGAAGCCACAACACGCACAACCTTGAGGCGGATGGGCTACAACAGCAGAAGACTCCACCGGGTACCACTCATCTCCACTACAAATAGGAAAAAGAGGCTACAATTTGCAAGAGCTCACCAAAATTGAACAGTTGAAGACTGGAAAAATGTTGCCTGGTCTGATGAGTCTCGATTTCTGTTGAGACATTCAGATGTTAGAGTCAGAATTTGGCGTAAACAGAATGAGAACATGGAACCATCATGCCTTGTTACCACTGTGCAGGCTGGTGGTGGTGGTGTAATGGTGTGGGGGATGTTTTCCTGGCACACTTTAGGCCCCTTAGTGCCAATTGGGCATCGTTTAAATGCCACGGCCTACCTGAGCATTGTTTCTGACCATGTCCATCCCTTTATGGCCACCATGTACCCATCCTCTGATGGCTACTTCCACCATGTCACAAAGCTCTAATCATTTCAAATTGGTTTCTTGAACATGACAATGAGTTCACTGTACTAAAATGGCCTCCACAGTCACCAGATCTCAACCCAATAGAGCATCTTTGGGATGTGGTGGAACGGGAGATTCGCATCATGGATGTGCAGCCGACAAATCTGCGGCAACTGTGTGATGCCATCATGTCAATATGGACCAAACTCCCATGCTTCCAGCACCTTGTTGAATCTATGCCACGAAGAATTGAGGCAGTTCTGAAGGCAAAAGGGGGTCCAACCCGTTACTAGCATGGGGTACCTAATAAAGTGGCCGGTGAGTGTATATATATATATATATATATATATATATATATATATATATATATACTTTAGACTAGATTGTTTCGAAATTACACACATACACACATTTTTTGTTGGAGGGTGCACAGTACGCCAGATCCCATGAAATCCATTCATGAGCAATTTGCTTTTCTGTGTTGATGTATTTCCTGTTGAATCAGGAAAGTGGCAGGACATTAATCATTAGTAGAAATGGATTAAAAGCCACAAAACTCATTTTTGATTTCACAGTCTTTTAAAAGCAGTCTACGTTGGTCAACTCACTAGGTTTTGGAGCAGAGCTGCAAAGAGAGAAAGGGAGAGAGCGGGTGAGCGAGGCGTCATTAGCGGAGAATGAAGCGGCTTAAATTTTGATGATATAAATGAGGAGAAAAGATGAGCATGGATTATTGAACACATCATCATGAAAACTTAAACCAGTCAAAGACGTTAAAAGAAACTAATTAAAACAAATGTTTCAACCTCCATCTTCACGGGCATAACTTATTCAGAGGCCTGCGCGAAGAGAACGATCCGGCCCTGTCATTATCCCAACTAAAGTAAATTATTTAATGACATTTGGCCTGTGAAAACATGAGGAGCAGATTATGGATTGAAGGACAGCGGATGGGAAGGAAAGCCAACAGGAGATTTGACTTACAGTTTGAAATGTGAGAAATATAGATTGTCACTGGTGAATTGTTTTGATAGATCAATACATACAGTATTTTGTGTTCTAGAGCAGTTGACATATTAAAGACTGCATTTAAAATTTCACCCATAAGAATTCAAAGGATTTTTTTATGTATTGTATCAACATTGGGTATTCTCTGCATATATCTGTGTAAATTCAATAGTTTTATTATGTACAGTAAATCTATTTTGATATTGAATCTTGGTCTTTAAACCTATATATTTTTAATCATTTCACCTGACAATAAATTACTATAGTTTGGCACAGAACTTTTTATTTTTACTTTTGAAATGTATTATTTCTGCCCACTTGAACATTTATGATGAATATGCCTGAAATGCGCAAATGTTGCTTTTTATGGCCACACCTGCACGGTTTGATTGTCTGGACCTTTTCTGAAAAGAAAACTTCGACATTTGGGTTCTTGGAAGTGTAATGGATTTCTCCTAATGTAGACTTTGATGAAGGGTTTGGATTCAGTGAAACGTCGAATTTCCATTTGCCCTGATTTTTCAGTATTGTGGAAACCGCTGTATTGTTTATAATCTTGTGAATATGACCTTGGCTCTTTTGCGATGAAGAGTTTCTCTCTCAAATGCAGACTTGGGTTAACGCCCTCCTCTTTGAGGAACGTTTGCTGCATTCAAAGACAACTGAACAATGAAACAAGAAGAGTCTGTAATTTTCTGAATAAGCTAATGACATGCTGTGATCTGTTCGGTCTCATCATTTCATTAACTCGCAGCACTTTTTCATTGCATGATGGGCCGTTCAGTCCTGATCGTAGAGCACCTTGAGGTTTATCAATTACGCCGTGACGTGTCTCACTCCTGTCTAATGAGTGCAAACGTTGAAGCAAATGAACCGTGTGAAACATGGGAGAAATCTGACATTGTTCAGTTTAAATCAGTGCAGGAAGAAATGCAAGTCACCATTAAATCAGATATGACCCCATGTAGTTTCCTGTTCTTATTGTGCAGGGTTTATTTAAAAGAAAATGTTTGTTTTCATCTTTCATGGAAATGCAATAACTTGCTAAACAGGCTTTTTTATTATTATTTTTTCTTGTATCTCTTAGTTATTAATTCTCCATTCTGGTGGTACAGTAGGCTAACATTACATTTCATCAATCAGTTAATTTATGAAAGACAAAAGTTAGTACTGTCTTAAATTTTTTCTTATTAAGGGCTTTTTTACTGTCTTCAGTTGGAGCATTTGATTCAGAACCTTAGTTCATATTTTTGTCATATATGAACAGCAATCTGCACCAAAACAGCCTGAGACCACCTCTGAATCAACATTGTAATAATAATTCAGCCCTTTTTTGAGCAAAACAAACAAATCAGATTTTTCAGGCAGACTGTCCGCACTATTAATTGCAAGTGATTAATTGCAATACCGTTTGAATATTTCCAGTTTTTTGATGTTATCGTTGTGTCACGTAAAGAGTTAAGACGCATCTGTAAAAACCGGATTGGAATCGCATTTCAAACCACATCCAAATGTGGTTTGTATTAGTGATTTCATGTGTTTTTTGCTGTCCAGGCTTTCAAAACCCCATCTGGATTTTTTGCTGGCAGTCTCAACATAGCCTATAAGTCTAAAACTCCCTTAATATAATAATCTTAGCTCTTTTTTCTACTGCAAATGCATCCTTTTATGCAAGTACAATAAATAGGTCGTGAATTATGTTTGCTTTAAAGGGGTCATATCCTACAATTTGTGTTCATTTTATTTATTTAACACCCTTAATATAATATTTTATAATATAATACCTTAATATCTTTTTAAACTGAAATGTAAAATGGGCTGTAAATTGTGTTCAATTTAAAGGGGCTATATTCTACCAACATTTTCTTTTTCTTTTAAAGTCCACTTTTAATGATAGTCAAGGTTTCGGGGACACAAAAAACAGTGTCTTGATTTAGTTTTATGTGAATATTTTTCACCCTCTCTCTTACCATAGAAGTAAACATGCTGGTTTTGCTGTGAATGTAAGAATTATATATGCAAATGACTTTTTATGGCGATTATTATTGGCTGATCTCTTCGCATGTGAATTGAGTTAGTTAAAAACTAGACTGCCTGTGCCATAAAAATGTTCTGAACCTGTGATTCATTTGCTCCTGTGATTCTAAGTCCTAAACCTGTTTTTTTTTTTTTGCGACTGTCTCTTGGCGGATATTCCCTACCTCCCTGAAAACATTCCCGATTAGACCCGAAGGCCTCGTCTCCCCGTATCGCCACGGGCTCAGTGTGGGCGGTTAGCATGTGAGTTAGCATACCTTAGCACGTGAATTTCACCAGATTACACGACTTCCCATTGTGCCGTTCGCGCTTTGACGTTGTCCGTGGCTTCCGACCGCGAGAGCATTGACAGCTTGATGAATTAGGCCTGACACTTGCCAAAATAGCCATCCTTTGTGCCAGCTGCCAGTTGAGCGTCTACACTCCGTTAATTGAATTGGCAATTTGTGTAACAGTACCTGCCCCTGAGCCTTTGGTGAAGCCAGGGACCGCCATTTAGCTCCAATAATCCAGGACTAGGGAATAAGAGGTCTAAGCTTCACGAGAAATTATTGCAGATTTAAAATGACAGTTTGATGCCTTGCTGCCAATTTCCCATTCAATGAGAAATAAATTAACAATAGCAATAATGTTGACTTATAAAAGTGAAAGTTAAATTGACTTTCTAATAGCACAAGCGATTTGAAATTGCCACTGCGGCGAGTAACAAATTGCATTTATTGCAGTCTTGCACCAAATGCTGTTTGTGGCTTGGCTGGTATTGAAGACTAGCATTACATATTGAAAGTGTCAAATGGAAAGCAAAACTGTCTCGTAATAAAATACCATTTGCATGTTCGCGAAATGCCGTCGAGGACTTTGCAATATTGCGTCTTTGGGTTTGCGATACTCTGAATGGAATAACATCATCCTGTATGTCTTTGACAGTACACCAGTACTCAATAGACAGATCCTGTATATTTTACAGTGACTTTACTGTATTGTGCAGGACTTATTAGGTCAGGCGTGATGTATTTGCTCGCGTTTCCACAGTAATATATTTGTATGTGCTCAATCTAGCGTGGCAGGGAGCTAAACTAGAGGAGATGTATTATGGAGAATCATGGCAGGACAGACATTGTGTTGCCTCTGTGCTCCCGCAAGCTCTTTATTCATATATCATTTGCGTCACGAGCAAAATGAAGCAGATTAATAGAGCATAATTCCTGAGATCAATATGCAATTATATTCATCTCTCTGGCTGCTCGGGCAGCCGTACAGAGGCACGGCGACACAGTCGCATAGTCTTGTCGTAGGACAGTATTGAGTGTACCAGTAAACCAGGGGATGAAAATTGTGTAAGACGTTTGCATTTGCTGTTTTCATTTTTTTTTAATTGTATGCACTTCCTGCTTTTTACTGTCTAGAAACCTTTTAAAATCACCCTTTCATGAATCTGTCTCCTTTAAGACTCACTTGGTTACTTGTTTTTATAAGCTAATCTGTGGTTCAACATGTTCACATTGTTCATTATGAAATATTACCCGTAGAGTTTATAGTTGGCAAAGCTCCTCAAGGTCAAGGAATTTGGAGGACGTGTGGCTGATTTCCATGCGGTGATCTGAAGCGAGGATCCTTGTGTGATGAGAGCTATTGTCTGGAGATGACTCTTTTAAGGAGGAGGATAATTTGAGGCTGGTCAAGTGACCTCTTAACTTTGGTATTTTCTTCGTCGACTGACTTGTACTGCTGGTGGTTGTGATCTCTGCTGGAGCACTTTATATGTAGCCTAGCGTAGCCAGACCTTCAGACTGATGACAAAAGGTCTGATCTCCATCGTAGCTTTCATTGGGCAAGGACCACCCAGAGGCCGTCTGACTGACATGTAAAACAACCAATCACAGATGGTTTTGTTCCGCTCATGTTTAGCTAGGATGTCCCTACAATAACAGACAGGTGTTTAAAACTCTTGGATGAATTTTAAAGAGTCTATACCATGAACTTTACATACTTGACATATTTTTGTAAACCCAGCGTTTAGTTGATCCTGATAAGCTCACATTGTCACAGTTGTAAACATGACGTTGTTCTATGAGGGGGCTTGGCTTCACGACAGCTTTGTTTCCAGACAGACCGTTAAAGAATGTGAGACACGTCTTCGGAAATCCTGTAGAGTTCAACCAATCAGATGACGACTTCAAAAATCCTGAAGTGTTTCCACAGTTAAGTGTGCCATATGCTTTAGACAATCAGCCGTGGGCATGTCCACACGTTTTCACACTGGGTTCAGTTCTGTTCTATTTGTTTTATTTACTGTGCCATTACTATGTTGTGTGGGACTTATTAGGGCAGACATGATGTAACCATGTGTTTTTATTTTATTTTATTATATATATATATATATATATATATATATATTGTATTTTTGTATAATTTACAGTGTATTTGCTGTATTGTGCAAGACTTATCTTTCTTTCTTTAGGGCACATTAGATGCTGTTTCAATTCAGGTCTATTTTCAGAATTTTATTTATTTATTTTATGGCTTGATGTGAAGAATATTCCACATTCTTTTTGTAGTTTTAAAGGGAAAAAACCTAATGATAGTAACTGTTTGTTTATAATTCATTTAAACCAGGTATTACATTGACATTCTTGCTGTAGGTTAATTCTGTTTACTCATCGATTTCCAAATGTATTCACATTTGGTTTTTGAAAAGTGTAAATTTTGGAACTGTTTGTGTTGCCAAATGTTTTTGAACCAAATTCCGACAGCAGACAGACATATCAAAAGCACGTGTGTGTTGTGTGCCAGGCTGCGTTGATTGCGCGTGCTTGAATGCACTGTGTTTGATGTGCAGGTATGTGTGTGTGTGTGTGTGTGTGTGCATGATTTCTGTGCGATCCTCAGGGCGTAAGAGCTCCCTCTGCTGTGCGCTGAGAGCCTCTGTGTCCTTGTCCCACCGGATTGTTGCTCAGGATTGTTTGCCTATCCACCCACAGTGGCGGCTACTGACCCTGACGCTCCAGGGACAGCGCTGAGAGCCCGGCTCTCTCTTTCTATCTCTCTCTCTCTCCTCCGGCTGCCGCTGCCCTTCCCGCTCGTGTTGTGGCAGGAATGTTCCTCCGGGGCGGACACAGGGCTTAGTGCTGAAAGCATTACCGGAGGGGAAAAGTGTGTTTACCCTGCTTGAGGCTCTCTGAAGGACAGAGGCTTCTCATGTGGGTCCCGGCCCCTCTCGTGCACGCTCACCTGGGGCACGATGTCCTTATGTCCCCGTTACGCCCTCCCTGAACGGCAAAGCGTTGTTTGCTACTGGTCCTTGAGAATCCTTAATGGCCGTTCAGCGCTTTATTACATCATTAATTGCACTTAATTCAGCAACATTACCCGAACGCCTGGCTAGGCTTGGAAAATTAAGTACAGAGCACTTTGTTATAAAATTCTCTATAATGAGCTCTGGTGGGACAAGGTCTGTTAAGTTTGAAATCACCCCAGGCCATTTTTTAGCAGAGCCTGAGCCGACTTTAAAGTTGGAAACTTGGAAAAAATGCCCTGAGGGCGCTGTTCTCTGGGTGCTTTGCAGCTCAATGGATGTGGCGATATTAGTCCTGCTATAAACAGCGGGCTTTGTAGCACCAAGCCTGGCTGAATATGCAGAGCAGAGCCGTTCTGAGGCTTTGATTTGCATCTGTGTATTTACAGTACCGGGGGCTTAGTATTATTGGGGCGGAAGTGTTTGTTTAACAGTTTACCGTATCTGTTTAAAATCGCACGGGCAGATTCCAATTCCAAGTTCGTTTGGATTTAAAGCGGAAACGTGCGTGCGCATTGCCGACACGAGTGCGCTCACGCTGTGTGTGCTTCTCTTCACAGCTATCGGGTCCCAGCGGAGGCGGAGCCCCAGCATTGTTGCCTCGGAGATCTTTGAGCCTCACCTTGGCAGCCACATTCTGCAGGTAAGATGAGATTCAAACTATTAAATCTGCCTTTGTTCATTCAAAACACCCTGATGTTCTTATAGTTCGGGACGAGCTTGAGATCAACATTGGGTGTGAAGATCATAATATGCATATTTGATATGCAAATCATGTAATGCACAAAAGTTGAAATGCAATCTTCTTATTTAGAAAAGAAAAAGAATTAGGTCTGTATGAACTGATATCTGTCCTTGAAATTATTTTGACGAAACACTTTATTTTCTGAAGGCTGGTGGTTTTTTGTTTCCGTTTTTCCTGACACAATTTACGTCGTCTTTAAGTCATGTTGTAATGATCATATTTATGAGATAAATAAATACGATAATTACGTTCTGATTTCTGAGTTTCAGTTAAAGACCGTTTCAGTTGAAGAATCAGGGGATAAAGCTAATTGTTATTGGTCAAAATTACTTTTCAGTTGAATGAATGCGTTAATGGTGACTGTTCAAATTATTTTATAAGCAATTTGTGTAACACTTATGAAGAATAACTATAGTAATTGCCAGAACATACCAATTCCAGTAAGAAATCCTTTGCACTTAATTATGTTTTACTAGCACTCAAATAAGTGTTAGAAGTGAAAAAGACAGAATTTTTTTAAAATTGCCCTATTTGTCCATTATATTCTGACCCAAATAGGTTATTTGAACACAAATAAGATTTTAGTAAGTGCAGCGTGACATTTTTCTGAGTGAGAAAATGTAATATTTTACATATTAACGCAGGACATTTAGTAATCTGTTAGTCGTAAGTATTCATTAGTAATTTATTAAGATGAATAGCAAAATCCAGTTGCTTATGAATAAATTAGCAGGCGTTCTACAATGACCTGGGCGAATGAAATCCGTCACAGATGTACTAATGTGTGTGTTTAGAGATTACAGGTCTGTTGTCTCAAGACATATGTGGTGTCTCTTAGCTGTTTAGCATGCAAGTAAATGAAGGATGACACTTCCTCAGTCTGCTGGTGTTTCGGGAAATCTCAAGGGGAGGGGGCGAATTTCTTATTTCACCTCAGAGAGTAGAAAAAATTGTTTTTCATCCATGCTTTGCAACAGCGCTGATGTCCTTTCTAATTCGTTTTAATGACACAGAACGGAAAGCGCAATTTACACCAGTCACCTGTGTCCAAAAAAGCGGATTAGGAATATTTATATAGCGGTTCGCCGGTCCCCGGACTGCCAGCTCTATTCCCTTACGACAGGTTAAGTGTGTGACAGCAAAGCGGAAATTTATAATTAACACCAATACCAGGCTGGAAGTCTGTCGAGGCGTGGCCTTTTCAAGGAAGGACTTGTTCCTGGCAAATTGTCCCCATTAATCTTCAGCTTAATTGATTGTGAAAAGTTTTAGGATGACATTTAAAAAAAAGCATGCTCGGCTGGTGATTGATCTGAAGAAAATGAACTAATAATGGATGCAAGGCAGTCATTAGTTGTTGAGCGCCGAGGCTAATTTTAGACAGCTTAAACCTTCTTTGATAGCGTTTAATAAAGAGGACTTGGGGGAAGAGCTGCTAACTGGCCTTCACCTGCAAACGGACGTTACGCATAAATACTCACGCATATATGCACTTTTACATAGTCATCCTGTTTCTTATTTCATAAGGCTTTGGTTTTTGTTGACTGTTTGTTTGAATGTTGATATTGGTGAAATCTGTGTTCATTCAGATTTGTTGATATTGGTTTCTCATTAAATCAAATATGAAATGTTTTCCAGGTTTGTTGATAACATTTCAGTTTCATATCACTTCACTGTATTCTTTATGAACAGTGTTTTATGCAAAATGTCTTGAGATAAACACATTAAGGAGACTTGTACAAGTGGCAGGTGTGGTAGAAGAGGAATAATTGATTACAGACATTTTGTATATTATTTTCATAGTTCTGTAAGGTTATGTCAAATGCCTTGTCCATATAGAGGAGAGGTGCACTTTAAACTATGTAAACATAAAAGCAACATGAAATCAAAATCAACCCCATTTAGCTTTTAACCTGTTAACCTGCAACCCCATTTTTGAAAAATCCCCAGATATGGCATTCCCAAACTGAAACAGATACAGTTCATGAACCCTTTGTACTAAAAGCACAAGTAAGATCTCATTTGAAAGCTGACACCTGGAAGTTTATTGTAAAGGTAGAATTAATTATTGTCATAATGAAAAAAATAGTTATAAATAGCTTCAAAGTTTTGTAAAGTTATTATACATTTATTTTTATGAAACATATTCATGAAAATAAAATTGAAGTTGGCATTGTAGCAATCTAGAAATGCACTGCAGCTAAAGCCACATGTCTGGCCATGTTATATTTAAAATCTGAAGATGATAAGTCTAAAACTCTGTATTTAGTTCAATGTTTTTCAAGATCATGTCATATGACTTTATTTTGATTAGACTGGGGTTTATTGTCATCTTATAAGCATCTATTCAGTCTATTGCCTCTATTGTTTTGTGATGCAAAAACGAGCCCCATTCAGTCTCAGTCTCCCCTGCACATATTCACACCTCTCCACCCTGATTATTGCTCTAAATATGCTTTTCTTTTGTCTGCATTATAATCACTAACGACTAGCAATTCACAATGTTTCAATCCCTCATTTCTTTTATAAAAGTTCTCACTTCACAGTGAAACTGTATCAAATGCCCTTTTTGAAAAACGAAACATTTCAGTAAGCATTCTTATTTAGAAAAAAAAATCATAAAAATTACACCGAAGTTAGGTAGCAGGTGCTCAGTACTAGCTAGCATGTTAGCTTAGCACACCATCAATACACGACAATTTATGAGAATAAAACTATGTTTGTGCTCTAAACTTACTTTATAGCGCAAGTCGAGTGTTTTAAATAACTTTCTGTAATCTGATTTGGCTTCAGATAAAAAAATCAGATAGAAAATATATTATTTTATTGTATTCTGCACAATTTGAAAGTCTATCTCGATTAGCATTACATTATACATATAATCTATTATTATGAAAATACCTGACATGACTCGAAGAACACAGGTAAATCAAATATCATTGCAATCATGTTTATTGTCTTCAAAACATCTTTATCTGCACTTTACAGCGATCTCTGATAGCTTTGTTTATGTATCAGGACTTCCTGAATGTCACATGATTATGGCTCTTCTTCATGTGATCCATATATGGACTTTACTGTGCAAACAGCGCCCTCAGACTTCAGTATGAATGGATAACACAGTAAATCAGAGTATACAGCGCTCAAAATGATTACATCGACGCATTTGGGTATAAATTCAATAAATATTATTCCTGTCTATAGAAATCTGATGTAAACCTATGATAATCTATCAATATTTCTCCAAATCTGCACATGTTTGAGCTAAAAGCCCTGAGGGACGTTGTTTTGTGAATCGCTGTCATGACGATCGCACGGGAGTTTTTTTCTGAATGAGAGCAGCTGACGCTCATAATTCATATTAAAGGTAACGACTCATTTTTTAATTTCATAACTCCTGACACAAATTAAGACATAACTGTCACTATAAGTTTCTCAGAATACAATAGTGGTCAAATACTGAAACTTGAGTCTTATATCGTTTTAATGATGTATA
Source organism: Rhinichthys klamathensis goyatoka (assembly GCF_029890125.1). Taxonomy (NCBI): domain Eukaryota; kingdom Metazoa; phylum Chordata; class Actinopteri; order Cypriniformes; family Leuciscidae; genus Rhinichthys; species Rhinichthys klamathensis. The sequence goes on from NW_026606660.1 coordinate 8,393,399, forward strand.
GTTTGTCAAGTTAATAACATTAAATATGATAGTAACTTTGAACTATTTAAAAAAAAAACGCTTCAGAGCGCCCACGCACTGGTGAAGGTTAACAGAATAGCTATAATTATTGTTCCTGGTTTTATTGTGAAGGATTCATCAATTTGCTTTTAAGGGTGTGTTCACAGTTGTAGTTTGGTTCTCTTAGTTCTTTTGGGTTTGGACCAAAAAAGAAAATTATAAATTTAGTCTTCGTTCGATTAGTGTTCACACTAATCAATTTTTAAGAGCGATCCTAAAGATACTATCTGTGTTATGGCTAAATGTGCTTATAAATACATATGATGGTATTTTTTTACCAGCTAAGAACTTGAAAGAAGAAGCTGGTATTCTTGAGCATTATGTCCTTTTTTGGGTCGCATTTTGTTACATCACATCCTGTTTTTAGTTTGTTTAGATGTCTTTGGTCTGTGATGCGTTCGTATTTCAGTCGAAATGCACCAGAGTTCATTTGGAAGTGGACCGTGACTTTTCAGGGATCTCGGTGCGCTTGTTTGGTGCGCACCAGGGTTTGAATGGCATGTTTACACTTATTCAAATGAACCAGGGTTCGGTTTAATGAAACCAAACATGCCAAGTGTGAACACACCCTAAATGAACTTTTATTCTCTAAAGGTAGCTATGTATAAAGCAGCTTTCTGTTTGTCAACTCTGCGAATTTATGTGACCAACTTGAACACAAGCAAAATCTCCATGGGGAAGTTTTTCAGCCTCACGCAAAACTCACAATTGTGCAGATTTCTTTTAAAAATGTCTGTATTTTGCCCCTGAAATTTCACAGAGTAACAGTGCTGCTACCAAGGCCTCAGAGTAGGGGAAAATAAGATATTAACCAATGATATCATATATTGATTTTCACAATCCAGTCAAAATCTGACATAATCAGCTATATTTATTAATATTTTACAATTCCTTATAGAAATCAATATTTCAGCAGCAGTCATTTGCCGACCATTATAATTAAACAGATATAAACAAATAAAGTCCCGCCTTACGTAGTTTGTTACTGAATATTGTTTCATTGCATCACATGGTGGAAGTTAAATGTTGCAAATGTTGTATGTTTTATTGCTATTTAGCTGGATGAAGGAAAACATTTAATGGTTCTTAAAAATGTATGACACTTTTACAAGTATGTATAGTTAAAATTGGAATGTTTTGCTTTTTGCTCTGTGTGGTTTGCGTGTTTTTTGTGCTGTTATGTGACCCAGTGACCAGATTTCAGCACAGAAAACACTGTGCTTTTTTGTTTATGCACAAACAAGCTGAACACATTGAGCACCCAGTTTTGTCAAGCCAGATAATCAATTAGCTGCTTTAATATGCAGGTCTGTTTGAAGGCAGCTGTTGTGAATAGGCACTGCTATTTAATGTCATGGCACAATAATATCAATATTGTCTTTTTCTGTCCCAGCTCACACACAAAAACAGTATATTTTTAGAAAAGACCCATTTCTGGCGGCAGGCGTGTGGAGGTAAATATCACAACAGAGGATATTTACTTTCCAAGGTTTCTTGCAACAAAAGCTAGTATTTTTGCTGCTGTACCTTTAAGATTATTTCCTGTTGTTTAACACCCTACTCGTCCTCCAGTAGCGTCTCTACTTGCCCCGAGGGTGTTACGGTCTCGGTGGTGTCGGCACAGGCTGTGTCGGCCCTCTGGGCCACAGAAATGACGGTTATGTCCACTCCCACAGTGCATTGTCATTTGCGTGGGCAGCGGGTCGGATTGATTCCGACAGCAGCGCTAGGTCATTAGCAGAGAGCTCAGAAGTCCTCTGTCAAAGCGCTCCACGCTTCCGCCCAGCTAAATAATAGCATTTATATCACACAGATCATGCTTAGCAAGAGATGAATTATAGATGCAGGGTTTCGTTTTTAAGGCTGATGAGAGCTTAGCTGCCTGTGAAGGGCAAAAGCAGTGTATGGCCATAGACACACTGCACAGAGAGTGAGACTGAACCTTTGTCCGTTCTTTTTAGGAGATAAGTCTGGTCAGTAAATTAGCTGTGAGCTAATGGAGCCGTAAGCCAATAAATGTTTATGATTAGGCTTGTTTTGGGAGCTGAGCTTGACCGGCATCAGGCGAGCAGTACTTTAAAAACATCAGAGAGAGAATGTGTGTTATTATAATGTCCAAACACTCTTCTGTCCTGCAGAGTTTAGCTCCAACTTGCCTCAACACACCTGCCTGGAAGTTTCTAGTATGTCTAGTAAGACCTTGATTAGCTGGTTCAGGTGTGTTTAAAGGTGTGGTATGTAATATTGACTAGTGGTTAATACTAATAGCTAGTGGTTGAAGTGGGTACTGCAGTCCAAGTTGTAAATATTAGAGGGAGTTGTCCTTCCTCAGACTCAACACTTACGCTGGTTGTAAGTTTAAGGACACGCAACAGGAATGAGCGCAATTGACAATAAAAGGCGACGAACCTAAGTTTTTTAGGTGATTTTAATATGCCTCTGGTTATAGAACATTTTAAATGGCTGGATGTGCTTTTTAGGTCGGGTATAATCTGCTATCTCTAACCCAGTTTGTTTGACCCAGTCCATTGCAGCAATACGCTCATTTTGCAAATCTCGTCGCGTTCTCGTGAACCCAATCTCGTGTCTCGTCTTGTGAGATGTGTCTCGTCACACCCCTACTATAAACTGTCTAAAAATATTAATAATGGTAACAAATTATGCGTCTTTTGAAATGTCTAAGGGTTAAGTGCCAATCTACGGTCTCTGTTTTACATTATAGATGCTACAGCAACAGTAATATTGTAATTTGTGTCAGGAGTAAAAATTGACAACATGCAAATCAAAACGGGACTTCATATCTTTATGAAATGGCGATCAAGAGATGAATCCAATCAATTGCACTTGGGTAAAATGTCCATGACAAGCGTCCAGTGGAAAACATCCAATAGTACTTTTTGTCCACAAAAGCGTTAAATCAGTGAAATTATCCATTGTTTACATCAGATTTCGCCTGAACGATCTACCTTCCATCATCATTCTTCAAAAAATTATGCAATTTGAGCCCTGTTGTAAAACTTGAATTGGACTAAATCAGTGGTTTTCAACCAGGGGGCCTCAACAAACTTCCAAGGGTGTCTCAAGATGGCTTAAAGGGTTAGTTCGCCCATTTAAGACATGAAGTTGTATGCAATCCTTACCAGCACTATAGTGCATACACACTGACCCACTCTGTTGTCACCTCCCTGGTCAGAGTTCTGGCCGCTGGAAGTTTTTCAATAAAGTACTCCCGGTTATTTTCCGGGGCCACAAAGCTGTGCGTTTTTACGTGAAAAAATTATTTGCGTTTCAAAGCTTGATTAATTTACCACACAAAAAACACGCCGGTCAAAATTCATACCTCAGTTTTAATCGGCACTATTTTCTATCCATTTCTATCAATCCGCGCTGCTGTCAACATCAACAGTGCGCACGTTCTGATCAGCTGTTGATAGCGCGACTCGCTGACAACATGTCTGACTGCGAAACTTCTGATGATGAAACCAATTTTAGCACAATGTCAGACGGATCAGATGATGAAAGTAATTTTAGCACAACGGCAATGTTATTGATTGCAACACAAAACCTCAATTGTGTGTGTGTTCAATCAAATAGTTTTCTCAGCAAATTGTACCAATATCCCTACAGGCTATACTGTTTTTATATTAGACATCTTTTCACGTGTTTTATAATGGAGTCTAAACATCAGCTTGTTTACCGTACAGTTTAGACATGGGATCATAAAGTTAGTAAATAGAGCTTACCCGTGGTACTGGTACAGCAAAACTCTTTAATTTTCCTTTTCCTCCTTGGTTGGGGATGTAATCGTCTTCGCTGAAGTGAGCACTACACACACGAAAATCCTTTATTTTGGATATTTTAGCTCCCGCAGAGTAGCCGATGGCAACCAGCCAAAGCTGTCTCATAGTTATATTCGAAACAGGAAAATGATGGAATCTGAACTTTGATCCCGGCACATCCTTGTGGTCACAGCCTGGGAATTTACAAGTTCGCACCATTGTTAATTTAATACTTTTTACGTCGTGGTCAATCGATTGTGTAAACTCTATGGAACAGTTGATCGGAACGTGCGCACTGTTGAAGTTGACAGCAGCGCGGATTGATAGAAATGGATAGAAAATAGTGCCGATTAAAACTGAGGTATGAATTTTGAACGGCGTGTTTTTTGTGTGGTAAATTAATCAAGCTTTGAAACGCAAATAATTTTTTCACGTAAAAACGCACAGTTTTGTGGCCCCGGAAAATAACCGGGAGTACTTTATTGAAAAACTTCCAGCGGCCAGAACTCTGACCAGGGAGGTGACAACAGAGTGGGTCAGTGTGTATGCACTATAGTGCTGGTAAGGATTGCATACAACTTCATGTCTTAAATGGGCGAACTAACCCTTTAAAATAGTCTTGGAAAACCTGATATGCTATATGAGAGAAAAGTGTGATTTCTAGACCTTGAAAACTATTGGACATGAATACATTTTATAAGGTAGAAATTGAGTAAAGATATCTTTTAAAAAACCCTTATCCATAATCGTTATCCAACAAATCACAAACAACTTAGAAAGGTCATGGAACCTTTGAATATTGTTGTGGACAATGGGGGGCCTTGGCGTCGAAAAGGTTGAGAACCAGGGGCCTAGAGGGAATCTGCTGACTTTCTGTGCTGATTTTGGTAGGAAATAGATTTAAACTAGCACTTTAGTCTTATTATTTACTTTTGAAAGCATAGTCAAATTGGCCAAAGTATGAAACAAACAAACACACAACAGGGTGGAGAATGTGCAGAGCGTTGTGGAGCTTTCTGCTGTTATGTGGGCACAGATCGCTCTCTTTTGGACATCCGCCGTTTTTGCATTCATAATAGGGATGCGCCAGACGGCTTGTCAGAAAGTTTTTGATCTTCACTGAGCAAATTAACAGCGCTGTTGTTTATTGCTTATCTGTGGTTTTTGATGTGTTTTAGTGATAAAGGATGAGGAGCGTTCAGAGACACTGATCGACAGGGAGCCTTAATTACTGCCTGTGTGTGTGCGCGCGCGCGTGTGTGTGTGTGTGTGTGCGCGCACCTGTGGTGAGCGCCGGGGTGACAGGACACCAAACGCCTCTTAATATGTCTCGCAGCTTCAAGTTCCAACACTCAATCTTTCATCAACTCCTTGTTTACTTTCTTCTCTTTCGTTCTCTTGTTGTTTGTTTTGTAGCATCGTCTTTGTTGTTTTTGGCTTGTTTGTGATAATAGGGCTTGGATTAAAAAAGAGACGAGGGGAAGAAAAAAACACAGACACTTTGAAAACCCTTCGATCTTCACACCGGAGGAAAGCGCAAAGACGGCGGCTTTAGAAATGACAGCTGTTTACATTTGCATAACATCAATGCGGAGCGAGGCGGTGTCTTTGAGCCCGTCTGTGTGCAGCTGTCACCGGCTGTAATCGCAGGTTGATTCGCGGTTCACAGGAATCGCCATCACGCTTCTCTGGCTCTTCGCTGAGATCAGGTAGAAGGTGGCAGAGAAAGAAAATAACACACAGGGAGGGTGTTCTTCACCTCAAAGCGCCTCATGCTCGAGACGTCAAGTTCCTCTTGTACATGCACATGGGTTTAGGGACGTCAAGCCCGTCTGAGGGATATCTGTCCATCTTACCTTTGCCGGGGACATTCGCTCTAGAGCTTAAAGGGATAATTAACCCTAAAATTTAAAAAATCGGTCATCGTTTACTCACCTTCATGTTGTCATTGAACAAAAAAAGAGATGGTAAAGATTTGAGAGGTAGGGCCCTATCTTACACCCGGCGCAATGCAGCGCCAAGCACAACGCAAGTGTTGTTTTCGTGGTTTCAGCCCGACGCAGTTATCATTTTCACGTCCTGTGCCACGTATAAATATCAAATGCATTTGCACCCATTTGTGTGCTATTTTGCGGCAACTGCGCCATTGACCAACAAAACCTGGTCTAAAGGTCTTAAACCTGGTCTTAAAATAGGGCCCATAGAGTGTAGAGGAAGATTTCAGCGATTGATTGATTGATTGATTGATTGATTGATTGATTGATTGATTGATTGATTGATTGATTGATTGATTGATTGATTGATTGATTGATTGATTGATTGATTGATGTTAATAGTAATGCTTCAGAAGTCTACTTTATTTTTATAATTGATAATAATAATAATGACAAAGACCAATGGAATCATGTATTTTTAGTCTATTCCATTTATTAACGTGCAATTCAATCATTTATGTATAATTTCAAAAGAAAGAAGAAAAGTTACATATTTTATGAATATCATGATCTCAACATGTGCTTTTGTTTTATGCGAAATAGCAGAATAAAAGTTCTTCAAAATATCTGGTTTTGTATTGTTTTGGAGAAAGAATGTCACGATCATGAGTAAATGATAACTCAACTTAATTTTAGTGGGGAATTTTCGAGCCGAGCTCTGTGTGTGTTTGTAAAGGATGGATGGCGTTCTTTCAAATGCCTTTTTCTTTTAACATTATTATGCACAAAAAAAAAATCTTAACAAGCTCGCCATTATGCAGGAAATGGGACCCATGAGCATATTTAACATATTTCATGGCAACCTCTAAATCACACAGATATTCGTGTGATAACTCTTTAATGTAGGGTAATAATCACCCTTGATTTATTATGTATGGCGTGTTATTTTATTTAAGAACGTGTTTTTTTGTTCTTCTAAAATACTGTTTAGATGAAGACGGGAGAGATTTTTCTGCTCCCTGAAAAATCCCATTGAACTGCAACTATGTAGAATTTGTTATGTGATAGTAGAGTGTTGTGTGTGGTTGCTAAGGTGTTCTGAGTGCTTTTTAGGATGTGTGTTTGCAGTTTCTATGCGGTTTCTAGTTCTGAGTGGCTGTTTAATGGCTTTATGGGTATCAGTATATTGTGTACACGAATTTGGGCACTGGTAAGGACCCTGCTCATTTTACACTGGGACACACCCTATGATATTCTGGTTTCTAGATATGGCATGGGTTCCTCTTATAATGTAGCCTAAGTCTTTTTTTTATTGTCCATCGGGTAAAATGTTTTAAGTCTAATCACTTTGAATATTAATACCACACATTGCATGATCTGAGGTATTAAAGTTTAATATTTAGGGTTAAGGGGTTTGTTCAAATCCATAACTCTCAGTATGATCAGTACTAATAGTATGTTAACCTTATCAAGCGCTGGCAATTACATACCAAACTCGCTGTATGCTTTGCTAAGCCAGGCACCAAGAATTGAATTTTTTTTCCTGCTTTTTTTTTCTTTCTGTCTTTCTTTTGCTGTTTTTTGTTCTCTGTTGTCTACAGTTTTAGCTCATCTCCATCTCTATTAGTTCAGGTCTGTCTTGCATTCACAGTGCATAGATTTGTAAAAAAGCGAGGCAGACGTGTTTTCTGTGATGTCCATCACAAAGCGGTTGAGATCACAGTGCGAGCGTGTCTGAGGTCAGTGCTTTCTGCTTTTAGCTCTTTTATTTACATCAGCTGTCGGAAGATCTCCATAGCTTTCGCCTTCGTTCACTAATTTGCTGTTGAAAGCAAACATGTCAGAGCCTCTCTTGTTGTGGTTCACTAGCTTGCATAACATAATGCGAACAGCATTTACATATCCATAAACACACAAACACACACGCACGCACGGACCCAGCTCAATCTCATCTTGTGTTGGATGGCTTCCTGACAGATCATCCATTCTACTGCCATCCAACACGACGGATGAGTTTTCACACTCTTCTGATCTAGTTTTCTCACTGTTTCTCACTGTGTTGTTGGTGTATTAGCCACATGCTGCTACCTGCACCCTCCTCAAGCACACGCTTTATTGCATGTCACCTCATTTGCTGGATGCTGTACAGTTTGGACAGAGGATATCTGATATAGCGGTGAACTGTGACAGGATGACTGTTGTGTGTTTGGTGTGAGACTAAGGGCATTTTCGACCCTGGCTCGTTTCGACCATTTGTTTCCGAACCTGGTGCATTAGTTCGGTTAGTTTAGGCATATATATGAACACAGCAATCGCGCTCGGATCCACACAAAAAAAACAATCGCTCTGAGATCGACTGAACGAGGTGGTCTCGGCCCATTTGAAAGCAGTTCGGTTGAGGTGAGAAAGCAATCCGACCCAATGGACCAACGCACTAAGCGCTATCATAATTCATAACTGGAAATGTGTTATATAAAAAGCAGAGGTGTCTGATTCTGAGTTTTTGTGGTTGTAAACCAAAGATCTTAAAATGTTGTGTAATTGCTCTTCTCCATGCATTGCAAGAATTCTGTCCCGACGAAGCCTTGATTCTCGCTCTAACTACTTTATAAATTATATATAATTTGCTAATTATATATAAAACTGCGAAACAAAGATAGTTTTAGTTCAAGTTGAGTGCTTTTTTGTGTGGCTTATAGTATATACACTCACCTAAAGGATTATTAGGAACACCTGTTCAATTTCTCATTAATGCAATTATCTAATCAACCAATCACATGGCAGTTGCTTCAATGCATTTAGGGGTGTGGTCCTGGTCAAGACAATCTCCTGAACTCCAAACTGAATGTCAGAATGGGAAAGAAAGGTGATTTAAGCAATTTTGAGCATGGCATGGTTGTTGGTGCCAGACGGTCCGGTCTGAGTATTTCACAATCTGCTCAGTTACTGGGATTTTCACGCACAACCATTTCTAGGGTTTACAAAGAATGGTGTGAAAAGGGAAAAACATCCAGTATGCGGCAGTCCTGTGGGCGAAAATGCCTTGTTGATGCTAGAGGTCAGAGGAGAATGGGCCGACTGATTCAAGCTGATAGAAGAGCAACTTTGACTGAAATAACCACTCGTTACAACCGAGGTATGCAGCAAAGCAACCTTGAGGCGGATGGGCTACAAAAGCAGAAGACCCCACCGGGTACCACTCATCTCCACTACAAGTAGGAAAAAGAGGCTACAATTTGCAAGAGCTCTCCAAAATTGGACAGTTGAAGACTGGAAAAATGTTGCCTGGTCTGATGAGTCTCGATTTCTGTTGAGATATTCAGATGGTAGAGTCAGAATTTGGCGTAAACAGAATGAGAACATGGATCCATCATGCCTTGTTACCACTGTGCAGGCTGGTGGTGGTGGTGTAATGGTGTGGGGGATGTTTTCTTGGCACACTTTAGGCCCCTTAGTGCCAATTGGGCATCGTTTAAATGCCACAGCCTACCTGAGCATTGTTTCTGACCATGTCCATCCCTTTATGTACCCATCCTCTGATGGCTACTTCCAGCAGGATAATGCACCATGTCACAAAGCTCGAATCATTTCAAATTGGTTTCTTGAACATGACAATGAGTTCACTGTACTAAAATGGCCCCCACAGTCACCAGATCTCAACCCAATAGAGCATCTTTGGGATGTGGTGGAACGGGAGCTTCGTGCCCTGGATATGCATCCCACAAATCTCCATCAACTGCAAGATGCTAGCCTATCAATATGGGCCAACATTTCTAAAGAATGCTTTCAGCACCTTGTTGAATCAATGCCACGTAGAATTAAGGCAGTTCTGAAGGCGAAAGGGGGTCAAACACAGTATTAGTATGGTGTTCCTAATAATCCTTTAGGTGAGTGTATATATATATATTAGTGCTGTCAATCGATTAAAAAAATTAACTCGATTAATCACACATTTTTTCTGTGATTAATCGCAATTAAAACACGTTTTTATATGTTTTTAATATATTTTATAATGTAATAATTTCACAGTCTCCAAATCTCCAAATTAATGTAGAAACAACATAAAGACAGTATATTTGAAATACTTGTTTAATTGCATCTTTTTATGAATGAATGCCAGTATCACAAACTAATACAGCTACTGATGTCTCAATGAAATTATAGCCATTCAACATTACAGTGAATTGAAAGCTATCAATTTTTAATTTTTTTAATTTTTAGGTTTAAAAAATATAACAACTTTTAATTTAAGTGAACTTCAAACAATCATCACATAAACCGATATTAATGTCATATTTACCTGTGCCCTTCCTACCTGTCTAACAGGTAGCAGCGTGGTCTCTTTTGCCGTGCTTGAATGGTTTAAAAGCATTTGCATGAACAAGAGTGTGATCATATAGCTAATGTAATGCTAGCCAAAGGATGACAGAAAAATTAACGGATGCTGCGTTAATTGCGTAAAATATTTTAACGCGTTAAACTGGACAAATGAATCGCATGCGTTAACGTTGACAGCACTAATATACAGTGTGTGTGTATATATATATATATATATATATATAATGGTTGTAGGTTGTCGTAAATAATTGTTACAGCAGTAATAAATTATAATAGTTCAATTATAATTATAAATAAATTATAATACTTCATGTTACACATATAAATTGCATAACGTTGATGCTGACATGATTAAGACTAAATTACACTTGTTTTATTTAAGCAGTTAGTACTTAAGAGGCCATTTTATTAATTACAGCTAAAGAGAATGTGTTCAAACCCCTTCAGCCATGACTATAATCACTTAAGAAGTGAGCTCAAAAAAGGCTAGTTAGCCTCTGTATTTACCTTTGAGCTATATTGACCAATTAGCATCCATCCATCCATCCATCCATCCATCCATCCATCCATCCATCCATCCATCCATCCATCCATCCATCCATCCATCCATCCATCCATCCATCCATCCATCCATCCATCCATCCATCCATCCATCCATCCATCCATCCATCCATCCATCCATCCATCCATCCATCCATCCATCCATCCATCCATCCATCCATCCATCCATCCATCCATCCATCCATCCATCCATCCATCCATCCATCCATCCATCCATCCATCCATCCATCCATCCATCCCTTTGTGTGCATATTTGTATGTGTGTGTTTGAGTCTGTGCAGGTGAGAAATGGCAGTCAGACAGGAGCAGCTGCTGCCTGTGTGTGTGTGCAGGTGTGTATAAGTGTAGGTGTGTGTGTAGCTGTGTGCAGGTGTGTTTGAGTTGTCCTGTCACTGGGTGGCAGGTGTTTTCTGGCCACAGGTAGAACGTGAGCACATGTGGCAGGTGGAACAGATAGTCTCAGTTAACGCAGAAACGGGTGACGACCGGACACGGTCCGCCCTCGACACCCTCGCACTGGGCGCACGGACCCACGCCATCTCCCGAAGACTTTTCGGTTGGACGGTAATGTCAAACACTGTGGTACAGAATGCCGTAACGTAACATGCCTATACATGCTAATGCGCTTTCAGAGCGCATGCTAATGTGCCAACGGTATAGTCTGCATTCGGCAGCCTTTTACTTTCAGCTCAGACTCTGTCAATAAAACCTGACCGGACGTCACCGAAGGATCTTGGAGGAGGGGGGGGAAAGGTCAGTGGGCAGTGCAAAGAGGGGAATTTTGATTATCCGGCCTGCGTTTCCTGGTTCATTAGCAGTGGGAATTTGGACAGGGAGAAGGTGGAGGGGGGGATAGATCCACCCTTATTTCTTATGCAGTCAATAGCAAGGCTTGTCTGCATTCATAATTGTTTGATTTTATAGGCCAGTCTTTAAACAAACATTGTCTATGGTAATGCCCTGCCCTGATGGATGGGAGAGGTTTTGTCTGTGAATATCATTTGGATAATTAAAAATGACAGACCAAATCGCCCGCTGTCTTGACCCTCACTTTGTCTCCCGAGTGATGCCGGCGAGATGCTGATTGCTGTCAATCACAGGTCTGCGGAGGATTGGGGAACGCGGGCAGCCGTGAACCCTGACCCACACTGTTGATCTGAAATAGATAACAACCTTGAAATACCTGCAGAATTTCAACAGGCGCACGGCACCTTCCCCAAAAGAGCCGCTTCCTCTGTCTATTTCTCTCGGCCTCCTCGGGTTGGGTATTCAGAACCGCTTCCGAACCCAACGTCTATATTCTCAGCAGTGTTTCAATGTACAAATTGCTAACTTATAGTTGTCTTGCCATATCAAACTGGGATAGAAGTATTTTTAACAATGACAAAATTACACAGGTCACCAGTTATAGGACCAATTATTCTCAAGTCCTAAAAGAATCATTTAAGGAAAGATTAAGGAACAGCAGGACTTTTTTTTATGATTTTGTACTTCTTTCACACACAGAAACAAATTAAGACATCAATCCTACTGTGTTTTAGGACACCATGCATTTCTTTTATTCTGCTCTCTACATCTGTCTCTTTAGTTTTTTCCTCTCATTTCCTCCTTCCTTTCACGTTTCAGCACTCGAGTCGTTCCTGCGGTCTAGGGCGTACTTTTATATGATCATTTAAATACGCTGCCAGTTGTTTTCTCCTGCCAACGCGGTGTCTTTCCTCTCGCCGCTGTGGTGTGGGTGTTTAAGTAGTTTAATTAGAACAGAACAGAGGATGTTGTCTCTATTATCATTACCAGCAGCAAGCATCACTTTATGAGTTGGGTAACCATTTAACGTTTGTAAACTGGATATGTCACAGTATTCCAAATGTGAGCACCGTTTGTTTTGGTATTTGGAATAATGTTTACCAACATCTCAATTGTAAGCTAAATGCGAGTGTTATATACATGATTCAGCTAAATTGCAGGCAAACACACGTTTCTAATAGCAGTCCCATAGTATATTGTGGCTTGTTTTATTGTGCAACATTATTTTGAATTTTATATAAATATTGGAAGTTGTGAGTTGATGCTAAATGTACATTAAGTTTAAGATTTTTATGGAATAGTATAGTATATTTAATAAATATTTTAAGTTGTATGTTTATATTTTTAATATTTGTCTTATAATAAAAAGCGTTGGATAGAAGTATCTCAGCTCCAACATGATTATTAACATATCTGTAATGTGTAATGTTACTGTAACATACTGTATATTTATAATATTAAGATATATTACATTCGATTAATGTTGCAGTGTCTGGAGTGTAAGATATATTTGTCATCGAGGGAACGCTCTCTCAATATAGACGGCTCAGAGCCGAACACATTTAGTCCTTCGTTGCTTTTCAATTTTCCGAGTGCTGAACTACACCCTCCCCTCCTCTCACCTCTCTCCAAATCCAGCCAGGCATTAGAAACAGTATTTCCCTCGGCAGAGATCCCCTCTCAGCATGCTATTCTCTGTCATGTTGCGGTAGCCATGAAAAGTACTGGCGGTACCATGGTACAGTCAGAGTATCAAATGCTAACACCATGTTGATATATACCATGGTATAACTATATTTATGTAGTATTTACATGGTACTTTAAAGAATTCCATGCAACTCCCATGGTACATGTTCAGAAAAAATATCATTTAATATTATTAAATTTATTATTGAAAATATTTGATTTATGAATATATTTCACAAGTTATTATATTATAGAAATACTGATTAGATATTAGCATATTTGTAGTATTTACGTGGTACTTCAAAGCAAAGAATACTATTATTACCATGGTACCATGTCAAAAGAAACCAGTTTAATCTGATTTCCATACGAATGATTCTAATGATTCAGTTATTTTTAGTGACTTAAAAACATACCTGAACAAATAATAATAAGAAGAAGAAACATTTATTGGGGCCCGAGGAACCTATTGGAATTGCTCTTGTTTATTTGTATATCACTTTTCATATTGAAATGCTGCTTTATAAGTGCTTCAAAAGCATATAAACAAATATTAGCAGTACAATTTCACACAATATCAATGTAAAAATGTACAAAAGCAACTATAAAAGGTTCACAAGATAAAATATAGTCATAAAACAAACTTTCACACAATATCAATATACCGGTAAGCAAATTTCAGAAGATATTTCTCTTATGAATTGCTTCTTTTTGCATTAAAACAGAATCATACAGCACAATCAGTGTAGTACGATTCCCGAACGAATGAATCTTTTGATCCAGTGACTCAGTGACTCAAATGCATACAGCTTACAACTAACTGTGACACATACATTAGTGTACTCTGTGGTTCATTTGACAGTGTGTACCCCCAAATACACATTATGCATTTTGTCAGTAGTATTTTACAAATGAATGAAATGTTACCAAATTTTAGGTGACCTAATTTTTTATTTACCAAATAAATAGGTAAGGCCAATTTTTGTATTTTTTTTATACCACAAAAGACTGTGAAATGTCATTTAAAAAAGTTATTCTAAACAACCTTTTGCATGAATGAAAAAGCGTCTACGAAATTACAGCTTGTAAGATGGGAATTGTCTGAGAGCCTCTACTTGTACCACGTGACCACTGTATCACCTGACTGCTGCATATATTTTTAATTGATTATTAGATTGTTTAATTATGGTTTATACATTAAATTCTTCTTATGATTCCCATCTTTAGGACAGTCAGTGTGTTTATTATAATGGTAGTGTTGTCATTTTTGTGTTTCACGTCTCTGTTTCAGTGCAGATACAACCTGAGGCGACAAAACCAAACACTCCTGTTATAATCGACTGTAGATGCGCTGTTAGTGGAGACACGTCTGTCTGAACAGCGCGTCTGACTTTCTAATGACGAGGGGGGAGAAATGTAAACCTCCATCTCCAAATAGTGCGCGCAAATCCGACTGTGGAAATAATCCTCTCAATTCTCTGTTCCTCATTGTGTCGCGCCAAAGGAATTTGATCCCATTGAATAATTTCATTATAACTTGTGAGCTTGTGGATTAATGGGAATCTTCACTGTAAAGACAAACAGGAGAGGGGAAGCTGTCGGTTTGCGCTCTTTCTTTCTCTCTCTCTTTCTCTTTTCCCGTTCTCTCCCATCACCTGCCGCACAGTCAAACCCGAGACACAATCAGTGTGCACAATGGCGTACTTGTAAACAAGATTAATGCCCATGTACTGTTTTAACAGCTTGTCAAGAGATCACATGAACACAAAGGCAGCAGGTTATTACACATCCGCTCTACATTATTAAGCTGATATGTACATTTATGATACAGTAAACCCATGGCGTGAACTACTGTATAAGATGCTCAGACACGGCGAGCCCTGCGCGGTTACAGATCTAGATGTCCGTAGCATTTTGCTACATGTTGGTAAAACGTCTGCTTCTGATTTTTAATACAACATAAAATGTAATTGTTTCAGTTGAACTTTTTTTTTTTTTTTTTCTTAAAGGTGATGCATGTAATATTGACAGCTAGTGGGTACTGCTGTCCAAATTGTCAATATTAGAGAGAGTGGTCCCTCCTCAGACTCAACACTCACGCGGGTTGCTAGATTGAGGACACGCAACAGGACTGAATACAATTGACATTGGAAGGCACTGTAATATTATGAGTTGATTTATCCACGTTTTATTATGCCTCTGGTCATAGAGCTTTTTAAATGGATGGATATGCTTTTTAGGTCGGGTATAATCTGTGATTTTTAACCCAGTTTGTTGTTCGCTGGCTTCCATTCAATATGCTGTGTTTTCCACCAACTGGCAACCCAGGGTGTTGAAATACTGTTGGGTAAATTGGCAGTGGAGGATGACAGGCCAAAAACAGACATTCCGACACTGGACGCACATTTCAAAGTAGAATAACATTTTTTTTCTGAATATCTGCAAAGTATGGTATTTTTATGCTTTAGAACAGTAAAAAAAAATTTAAAATTACACACAGGACATTTAAATCTCCCTTCCTGTGTTTAATAATCCACATTGATGTGGGAGTAAAAAAAATAGGAGACAGATATAATTAGTGAAGATTTCCAAACTATAACAAATCATAAATATAAGACAGAAACTAGTTAGTAAATGTATTAATTATCAAGCCTTTTATTAAAATGAGTATAAACTCATTAAACACACTTGATATTGCACACCTCCTTCAGTGAGAGATTTGATGTACCTATGTTATCATTTAAAAGTTTCAAGATTTTTTTTATTCCTAAAATGTAATACTTTAGTCAGCAAGGATGCATTAATTGATCAAAAGTTACATTAAAGACATTCACAATGTTACAAAAGATTTATATTGCAAATAAATACTGTTTTTTTTTAAACTTTCTAAAAATGAAAGTAATATAATAATAATAATATAAAATGGTTTCCACAAATTAAGCAGCACAACTGTTTTCAACATTGATGATAATAATAATTTCTTAAGCACCAAATTTTAGGAATAAATTACATTTTAGAAAAGATATTTTGAATTTTAATAATACAAAATTTTTTACAGTATTTTTGATCAAATAAATGAATCCTTGGTGAGCATAAGACAATTCTTTCACAAAACATTAATCAAATAAAAAGATTTGATTCCAAAATTTTGAATGGTAGTGTATTTATTTAGTTATTTTTTGGGGCACAACTATGCACTATAACTTATGCACTGCAGTCAGAGACATTGGCAATATTTGACCAAGAATGAATTGAGCAGAAAAGAAATGAATCCACATAAAACCGAAGAGGAAAGTATCCGTGTGTGAGCGCTGTAAGACTGCAAACAGAGCGGCAGGTTGGATGTGGCCTCCAGGCCTCGTCCTGCAGTGCTGGGCTTTTTTAGCGTGCTGTTTTATAGCGCTCTGAGTTTGTCATCCAGAGACTGTAAAGTGCAAGTATCTCCGTCTCGTTAGAGCCGGAATGGGAGACTCCCGTCGGTTCGGAGTGTTGGAATGCTCTGCTTTAATTGCGTTTGATGGCGGCTCTGCAGAACAAACCAGTGGAAAGAGCTTTTATTGCCTTTCCACCGGGGTCCCGTCTCGTGTGCTGATCTTTAAACAGCGAGGCTTCATTTCAACCTGAGAATAACAAGCTGGGGTTTATATTATTGGTTAATGGGCTTTCGTTTGTAAGTTAAGACACTTCCAGTGAGAAGAATAGCTCTTCTGGATTTCTCCTTTTATGTTCCACAGAAGAAAGTCATACAGGTTTGGAATGACATGAGGGGGGAGTGAGTAAAAACGACAAGGTTATTTTTTGGGTGAACTATTCCTTAAAAGTAAATGTCTTTTCCCACTCCATCTCCATCTCTCTCTCTCTCGCTCTCTTTGGGTCTGTCTTTTACTCGAGCTGGTAGTGAGCAGTCATGTAGTGACTCAGAGTTTCCCTGGGGCTTGATTTTATGATCTAATGGCAGTCACAGTCTCTCTCTCTCTCTCTCTCTCTCTCTCTCTCTCTCTCTCTCTCTGGCAATGTCTATAGTAAAGGGACGTATAATAACTCATGGTGCCAATTTTGACATTTCAGAGCATTTACAAAAACTCTGGTTTCTTGGACGTCATCTGTACTGGTTAAGTAGATGTTGCTCAACACATATGAGCAATGATTAATAGGCTTGATTGCTGCTACTATACAGGTTGAAGCCTATTTATCTCCATTGTTTTAGATCTATCTATCTATCTATCTATCTATCTATCTATCTTCAAAGTGGACATAAATTAAATGGTTTATTCAATTATTAATACTGTCAACACACTATTTTTATTGGTCTTTATAGAAATCTACTGCTGTCGAATTAGATATTCATGAGCTCAATTAATATTCCTAGTGAGGATTAAAGAAATATTCATCTTGGATTTGTGAGAATCTCATGCAATCTTAAAATTCTGTGTATACTTTTTGTGGCGACAAATAGAATAAATGACCCCCCCCCCCCCCCCCCCAAAAAACCCCGCCCCCCCTCCACACTCCGCCCGTCTGCCATTGTTCAGATAAAAAAATTCAAAAATCATTCCATTGATTCAGTCAGAATTTCATATGCATATTCATCCTGCATAGGAGGAGGTATATTGTATAGTTTCGGTTTAAAATGTTTGAAACTTGTTTGCATTTCTATTTGCTCCCACTAGGGGCACAGACATAACATCGGATTTGCTGTTTTGAGCCTGATCAGTTGGAGCCTCTAGTCCGTGCATTCGGCGCTGTTGTGGCCACTGAAACGTCTCTTGTTTTTCTTATGCAACAGCTGTAGTCTGTCTCTCTCTCTCTCTCTCCACCTGAGTGCTGGAATCAACTCTGTGTCGCTGACGTGGAGTCATTATTCACCCGGCGCCCGCCTGCATAAGCAACAGCACAAATCGCACGCCAAACATAGGGATATAGTAAGTAAATATTCCATGCTGTTAGCTGACCATATGGTTTATTTGTTTGCGAGGGCATTAGCGAATCACAAACTGAAGGCATTTCTCACAGGCCATAAAAAATGGATGACTGTTTCCAAGGGGAGTGTCCTCGATCGTGCCGAAACCGCTGGAGCGCCAGAGTTTCATTGACCTTCATTGGTGTGACTAAGGCATTATAGGAAATCTAAAAAGGGCATCTGAGGCTGTCTAGGGTGGGTCTAGGGTAAAGCCGAGGAGTTTCCTGTCCTCTCCTTCAGCCCTGTGTGTGTGTGTGTGTGTAACCAAGCGCTGCCTCTGCGTCCCACCCATCCTCTCTCGCTCTGACAGCCACTAATAATAAGGCATGAAGACAGTCTGACAAAATGAAGACAAATGCTGCATGCTGCCCCAGAATCATAATCTCTGGCGGGTCTCAGTGAAAGAGACATCCTAACTGTACACGGATGTTCTTTATAACTCAGTCCTGTGACCTACACACACAGTGCTGCTGGGTAGTAACTGATTACAGGTAATCTGGATTACATAATCAGATTACAAAAAATAAGTACTTGTAATTAGATTATATTACGTTTTATAATACTTGTAATTTGACTACGGTTTTTATTACACGATTAAGTTATTCTCACCATGGCAGTAAATTATTCATATTTCATTGATTCTCTCTACTACTACTCGTCTATCTTCTAAATTTTCCTTTCTAAAAAGCGTACTGCTATTATGTGTTCAGAAGGTCTTGCAGGTTTGTGGAATCACACACACAGCCACTAAAAAAAAAACCTGAGACCCACAGCATTTGATCTCTGGATTTACACAAATCATTTCATTTTTAAGTGTTTTCTCAACATTGCAGTGGTGCATATCTAATCAGATCCTGACGAACACATGAATTATTATTTGAATTATCGCTCAGTGAGTCATTTAAACATGTATTACTGCAAGGCTTTTGTCTTTCAAACACATTCAAATGTACAAATTCACTTAATTTTAGATTTACAATGCAGGGATTCCCCAACTTTTTTGTAAACAATTGAAATATTTTTGAATCGTTTTTAGTTCGTGCTTTTATTTTAAAATTATTTTAATTTACATTTATATTATTGAATTACTTAATAGCTTTTCATTAAACTCACGAAGCATTCCCCAGTCTGGGAAACCCTGACGTAATGTAATATTTAATAAAAAATGGAATATATTTTATTTCCCTTTGTGTTATTTTTATATCAATATGGTTATCAATAAGATTATCCTAATCAATCTTATAAACGAGTTGGGCCAAAAGTAATCAAAAAGTAGTCTGATCATATTACCTATAGGGATGTGCACCATTTAGATCTGAATTAAGAATTGTTTTTAATCCTATATATATATATATATATATATATATATAGTATATATATTAGGGCTGTCAAATTATTAATCGTGATTAATCACATCCAAAATAAATGTTTTTTTTACATAATATATGTGGGTGCACTGTGTATAATCATTTTATATATATAAATACACACACATGCTTGTATATATTTAAGAAATATTTTCATGAATATACTGTATATAGATTTATATATAATTTATATTATATATAAATATTTTATATATAAATAATATTTTTTTCTTAAATATACATGCATGTGTGTGTATTTATATATATACAAAATAATTATACACAGTGCACCCACATATATTATGTAAAAAAAAAAACTTTTATTTTGGATGTGATTAATCATTTGACAGCCCTAATATATATATATATATATATATATATATTTAAGATTTATTATTTTATCCACTTAATTTATATAATAGTATAAATAAAGTGGGGTTATAATATTAAAAATATATATATATATGTTGTATGGACCAGGGTCTTGTGTTTTATTTCTTTCAATTGCAATTCAGCAAAATCTCAGTTGTGGCAAGTGCCACACGCACCAAGGAAGAGACATATGGGGTTGTGTGTGTGTGTGTGTGTGTGTGTGTGTGCAGACGGGTATTGTTAAAGATTCATGACCAGAATAAAAGATCTGAGGTGAAGTTTTGGCTGCAGTATTGAGGCACTGAAGCCTGAGTGTTTCTATAGGTGCTGTTCAGGTGCCATACCAGTGTTTACGTCCAGCCTGTGGACAAAAAATCCTTCTCTCACCTTACAAAAAATACCCATACACACATTTTCTACTGTAAAACGGTTTATTACCCACCACTGTAATAAAAAGAACCACATAATATCACTTAAAATGGACTGTAATTGGCAAATTATAAGCTACAAATGTTAAACAGGGATATATTTAAATGTTAATATTATTAATCTATATGGAAAGCTTTGACTAAAACACCAAACTAGTGGTATTTTGACGGAAGCTATGGTAAACTGTAAAGAATGCACACTTCAGACAGTGCAAAAGATATGAAACCCTGTAACACGCTCATTGTAGACAGTAAAGTGTTGAACCGAAAACACAGCTGTGTGTTGATGACTATTTTTGTCATCTTTAGGCATTTTATTTATAATATATCAGAGAAGGGAACGGAAGAGGTTGAAAGAGATTGGGAAATGCTGTGAAATGATCATGTTGCCTGTATGAGCACCATCTAAATGTGTTTAATCGTATGTGCTTTTAATGTCTCTTTGCTAATGTTTACACTCTGATTATGTTTCTCCCGATCACCTCCATGACAGAGCAGTGACTTTACTCAGTGACACACGGAGGAGCGTCATTCAGGGCTCTCAGTGTGTTTCCTACTGTACATTGAAATCAATGTTGACAAATGGCCTTGGGCAGAAGTCTGAAATAAGTTCCTGTGACCCGTAACCTCTCAGAAGAACAAGTTTATTTTTCTCAATGCTCATTTCCAGTGGGGTTTTTGTTCACAATCTGACTGAACTATCCTCATGGATGAGCAGTTTGGTCTTGTGAAGTGTGTGTTTTGTTGAGGGGCCCTCTACTGGTCACACAAAGACCTTCATCACACCACTAACAAACAGAGGGAAGACATTTACACTAACCAGAAGAGTCGCTTTTTTTTTGCTCAATGTATTTTAATCTGTTGGTGTTTTGGAGCACCTAAACAATTTATTTTTACATTGCTTTAACTAATCAAATTAAGTTAGGGAATTTTTCTTTTTTTAAGTTATACAAGATTCAACTTATTTTTTTAAGTCAGTTTAATGTAATATAAGTTGAAATTACTTACAGTAAACAAGTTGATTGTACTTACAAATTTAAGGCAGCAACTTTTTTCTTACAGTGTACCTGATCACGTTCAGTTTTCTTTTAGGGTTTGGGTTCAAAAATAAAAGAGAGAGAGAGAAAGCATATGTTGTTATTGGTCATAAAAGATGGCCACGATCAGACCCGTAATTGAAATCTCTCAGTAGTTAGTTATTGTGCTGTTGTGAAGAGTCTTCAGTGAGATCTGTGTGACGTTCATGTCCTGGGCTGAAGAAGCCACCGGAGTCCTGTGAGACTATAGCGCCCCTACTCTAATGATATTACACTGTTGTCAAAGGTTACTGATGGCATTTCAATCAAAGGCAGATAAATGGGTGGGCTCGGGCAGGGGGAGGAATTTTGGAAGGGTTTAGGAAGGTCATAGCAGGACGCTGCAGCTTCCATCTGGAATGCATTAGCTAAAAAGATTTATTAGCAAGAGTGTCTCAGCATAATGTAACAAGAGAGGTAGAACTAGAGAGAGAGAGAGAGAGATTGTTGTGGGAGCAATTCTGTATTGTCATGACAGAATGACCAAAGGAATAGTGATTCGGACTACGGTTACATTTTTATTGATTACATGATTACTTAATATTAACAAAATGTCAGAATGGCAAAATTTTCTTTTTTTATCTTTTAAATGTTCCTTTCTAAAACAGACTATTGCGTACTGTATGTGTTCGTAAAGGATATAAACACAGAGAAAACTGAGACGCCACACAAAGCATAAACAAATCAAATATTTCATCTTTTTTGTGTTTTATTTTGAGGGGGAAAAAATTATATAAAAATATTCTTTAATTATTGAAATTGTATGTGTTTTCAAAAAAAATATTATTAAATTAATTATTAATAATAAATTGTAGATTTAAGAATAAACTTTCTAGAATTGTTTCAATGCCAAGTAAAATAGTTGGTAAACCCAGAAGCTCTTAGCATGGGCATGGAAGAAGGGAAGATAGCTCCCATCCTCGATCTCTTCTGCCAGTTTGAGTCCTTGAAATCCGGGAGGCGCTACAGAGTCCCTCTGACAAATAAAAATGTGTTCAAGAAGTCCTTCATCCCAAATGCCATTTCAAATTCTTACCTCCGCAAGTGATTGACAAAGTAACAGAAAGTGACATGAACTTTACTTGTCTATGTAATGTGACCTTGTCTGTGTATTGTTTTATTATTGCCTATTATTTTCTCAGTATGTTGGTAAGCCAAAGCAATTTTCAAGACAATAAAGATATTCAAATTTAATTAATAAATTACTATTACATAAGTATTACCTTTTCATCAACATACAAACTTCCTGGAGTTCCAGGACAAACAATCTATGTGATGAACACACTAGGTCAAAAGTAGTCAGATTATAATACCTCAAATGTGTAATGTAATTGATTATGTTACTAACTATAGTTTAGTAACATCATTTGTATTCAGTAATGGATGCTGATATTGTTTTTGTTTGTTTTGGTTGATTGAGACATCTGTGCGCATAGTGACACACACCAGACATTCCTTTAATTTAATAACAAGAACTCCAGGAAGAAACTTTTTGCATATGACTAATATTACTATATCCAGAACAAACTGATATAAAGAACTGAACTAACAAGCATTGACAGCTGTGGCATATTATATTCTGTTTTATTTAAAATAGTATTAATGTTTTCTCACATTATATAATTGATAGCTTTATTATGTTATATAACTGGATGCAAAGTGATAAAACAATTTTTTTCGAAAGATAAAAAAAACATTGTTTGCGTTGAAGTTTTGTTTTTCAGGGGTTTAGCTTACTATTGAAACTCATGAATTAAACAGAATCTGACACAGAAGGAGTCACACACAATTACTCAAAACAATCTCAGTTCAAACAATCCCTCGGTTCATTATTTACATTTGTTTTTATCTCGTTCACAGTCTGATTAAATATAAAGTATAGAACTTGTATTAATAGAGGAATATGTTGAATGCGATAAATTGTCTTATTTTCTCTTAAACAGCATTTTATTCTTTACAAATAGCAAAACACATGCAAATGAAGAGCGTTTGAAGCATCTCCCTTCAGGTGGGTGTCGTAATGAAAATGTGTGTACGGTTTCTCCCCAACACCTCGAATGAATACCAATTGCATGAACATTAGGCTTGAAAGAATCATTAATTGAGTCCGAAATTGACACGGCCCCGGCAGAAAGCGTGAGGCGGCCTCTCCTCGCACCGTTCTGATCATGCTTATTGCTCTAATTGATGTGGAAGTTTGAACTGTTCAATTCACTGGGCTCTGGAATTGGAAACTTGGAGAGCAAACCACACGAGGGGGAATGATTCTCTCAGAACACCACAATGGTTTAAACTGCAGAGTTTATTGTGCCTAGTTTACTTGTGTGATAATACGATCCTGTTGGGCAATATGTACTTTTAATTGTTTGTACACATCATATCACTTTTTTACTTGTCTTTACCTGTCTTTACAGAAAGCAGGATGTGCATTAAGTGTTGTGACAGCGGCAAAGCGACAAAATATGTTTTTCAGTAGATCGTCTGTAGGTTACTGATTGTGTCATTGTTTGTTTCCATGGTTACCTATGATTTGCACCTGTGTCTAGTTTAGTTTCTCTTGTGTGTATATATAGCCCTGAGTTTCTTTGTCCCTGGTCTGTTCTAGTCATTGTTTAATGCAGGGGTTTTCAAACTGTGGGTCACAGATTGTGAAGAGGTGGGTCGCACAATCACTATATTGGCTGCAGCTGAATTTACGTTTCATGAGTGACACATACATACAAACAGGTTGCACGATGAACCAACGTTAAATAGAAATCGCTATATTGCTTAGAGCGATTTAAAGGTGCATTGCGCAACTTTTCATGTTAAAAATACCTGTTTTTCTATCCTATACATCAGTGCTTCTCAAAGTCCGGACCCCGGTCCGGATCCGGACCCGGAGGGAATTCAATCCGGACCCGCCTCCATTTCGTATTTCAAGAGCCCTAATTGTGTGTAAGGGATTACAAGTCTGGATTTCCTATTTCGATAAACGCATGTTAAAATCATTTGTTTATTTTTTATGATGGTCCAAAATTAAAACAAAGGCGAGATATTTAAAGTTTTCCTCCGTGATTTAGTTGCCATGACATCCAGTGAGCGTGTGACTTTTGACGTAATCGGGCGCGACCGTGACGCGACACTTCCGGGCGTAAGCGTTTGAATGGCTGTGGAGGATGTCATTGTCCAGGAAAAGAAAAGTTGACGAAGAAAATAGAGTTTTCAAAGATGATTGGACAGAGAGGTATGCGTTCACAGATATTTCAAATCTCCCGGAAGTTCCAGGAGTCTCCCGCTTATTGATAGCGGCTCCTGATGGCCGCAAATTAGTTCAAATCTCTCGGAATCTAGAGCTCGCGAGCTCCAAACCGTGCAGCGCGCGTACGGCAGAGAGGGAGAGAGCGAGAGACCTTACGTGTGTGTGCAAATGCGCGTGTGTGTCTCATGTAAGCCCCCCCCCACCCGCCAAAAAACCCGAGCACCCCATAGTTTCGGACCTTTGACATTGATGAAAATTCAGATTTGGACCTTTGAATATAGACTTTGAGAACCCCTGCTATACATGCTTAAAGAACTGCCTGATGGGCTGAATGAGCCCTTCTCTGCGCACTGAGATTGCCTCTATAATCCTGTACAGTAAAATATATAAGAGGGATTCGGGCTCGAATTTGAGACTGGGCTTGACGTCATGCGCGTTCACGCTCACCAGGCTATGTCTCGCAGGTTTGTGTATTCGCCGGCGCCGCAATTCTCCGCATCAGCGAAGACAACTTGTGCGTCAAAGGTAGAAGATGGATTCAAAGGGCCCGGCTCGTAGTCCATTACAAACCCCAAGGCAAACTCCACGTAAAGTAAAGAAAAGAAAAATTTTGTCTAGTGCCACCAAAAGGTCCAAATTGGAGTCAGACAGGCGTCGGAGTAAGACGAGAGTCAACCTCGGGAAGGCATTCAAAAAATAGAGAGATCTCCGGTCTGCTCTTGGTCTCAAACGGGATCCTCAGTTGGCTTTTTTCTTGATAAAACGGTAAGATATAGCCCAGTCTCTAATGTTTGATACGGCCAATCTATGTATGACAACAAATGACGATGCTTAAAATGTGTGATGCTTTAGCGTAAGCTAGATACTTGTACAATCAGAATTGGTTTTACTACCATTGTTAGTGAACAGTTTCATAAACTAGGAATTGTGTTCGGAAGAATAGTAGAACATGAAACATAAAACATATCCAATAAAAGATGCGTGTGGTCCATGAGCGTGCACAACTCTGGTTGCAGTTTCGCTTGTCGCCAGAGGGGGCGTAGTTCTGCAAAAACTCAGAGACTTGCGTTTTGCACCTTTAAAGTTAGATAAATATGTCAGTTACAGTATTGTGTTTCATGAAGCGCACGCGTGCGACTTGTTGTGATAACAATTTTCATCGTCTCAGAGCGGCTTCGGTTCACTAAGCAGTTTAGTGCGCATTATTAACGAGAAGAAACTCGTTTACTCCAATCACTGCACTGCATTCTGCATGAGATCGCATTACACCGGAGAATTCAAATGTCACGAAAGGCTGATTCAGGTCTGGGAAGCGTTTCCCAGAAGCATCGTAAGCTTGTAGAGACCATTGGTGGCAATGGTTCTACGATCTACTTAGGCATACGATGCTTTTGGGAAACGCGTTAATCTCTGTCATCTGTTCAACACAGCGCTGTTGTCTTTCAGAGATATGGTCGTCGTAAGAGTGCGTTGTTTTGTGTTCCCTCGCATGCATTTTGATACCAACCAACGCATAAGGAAAATATATATGTAAAAAGAATTTAAAATGTATACACACGAGCACGAAAGCTTTTTCTGCGCTGAACAACGCAATGAGTTTAACAACACTCACAGCATAAATATTAGAATTGAAATTCTAGGTCCTGGGCATACTGTCAAATAAAATTATTAGTCTATAATTTTTTTATATTCAGATTTTTTTGTCATATCAAACCTTTGGTTAAGATTAAGCTTACTTAATCTTTTTCATTTCTTTAAATGTGTTTTGCCATGTTTGGATAAATCAGTTGAGGCAGCAGGCAAATACTACTCAGTATTCTTCACATTATTTCAACAGCCATTAGGCTACTATTTTAATTCTCAAATATTATCTCTCTGATAATGTACCATAAGTTTGTATTGCAATTAAACTTATTTTTCATACTATGACAAGGAAAAAAAACTGCTATAAAGAGAACTAACTCTCCCCACATTCATGCTTTAAAATTATTTTGGTGGGTCTTGAGATGGATTATTCTTGTCTACGTGGGTCCTGGAATGGAAAAGTTTGGGAACCCCTGGTTTAATGTATTGTGTGCGTTTTCATTACCTGAAGTATCTCCTGAGTATTTGGATTTCTTGGATTAAAGACTATTGAAGTTAACATTTTGGAGTCATTCATGTTGGATTACACAGCAAGTGTGACAGGAGCCTTATTGTAAAGTGTTACTATTATTTGTTTATTATTATACTACGGGGCTGTTGAATGTTTGCATCTGATTAGTTGACGAACGTTCTAAGGTGTGCAATTATTTTCAGGGAAACTCACGGCTAAAGTAGTTTTAGACAGGCAGGCAGTTTCTTAACCGCATCACATGTCCATTATCACTTCGCCAAATGATTTCTGTTATTTCAAAGGTCCTCACAGCCTACAAGAGCAAAAGAACCAAAACCCACAACAACACTGACCAAGCAAATAAATAGAGTAAACAATAGGATGAAAAAAATTATTTCCATGTTTTTGGCCACAAAATTAAGGTAAAGCACATACTCTATTTCTCCCACTCTCTCTCTCTCTCTCTCTCTCTCTCTCTCTCTCTCTCTCTCTCTCTCTCTCTCTCTCTCTCTCTCTCTCTCTCTCTCTCTCTCTCTCTCTATTAAGTCTGCTATCAATGGCTCAAGCCTCCATTACTAGCTCTAAAATAACGTTTTGGAATTAGCAACAGATAAGATGCGTAAGAAATTAGTCCTACAGCGTTTTAAGGACAAAAACCTGAAAAGGTTGTGAGGTGTGGTAACCGTAGTATAAGCGATAAGCGAATTGACTTTCATTTTAAATGACATTTTTAGCTTTTGACAGTGTTACCACAGTTTTACTGGTAATAGTTTACATGGTGTTTATATATTGTCTAGTCCAGGGGGGTAAGATGCATTTTCGTCGATCGGATCACAAGTGGACGACGCTAAATAGAGGTGTAAACGGGGTCTAAAACGTTTTGAGCTTGTCCACTTTCGGCTACATCCAGAGTTAGTTGAAAACTCATCCGACCGGATTGCTTTCTTAGTGTAGGCGCTCATGTGGTCGAATGCGTTTGAATAGCCACAAAAGACCAGCTACTGACCTAACACATAATCGTTATGGGACATGTTCTGAGCAAGTTCACCAAAACAAGGTATTCAAACTGTGCTGCTTTGTACCGAAACATCCACATCCTTTTCATTCTCTTGCTGTCCAGCTCGCTCGTAAGCCACGTAACATGCTTGTTTATTCGATAGTATTCATGTGCTGAACTCTGCACTCCCACGAAAGTAGGAACGAAATAAGAGGAGAGTGTCTTGACAAAATCAGAACTCAAGTGGTCACAAGAGATGCATTTGAACAAGTTAATACCAGATGTAAGCAGTAATGCATCACAGCTGACCACTTGTGATCGGATCACTGAAAATGCATCTTAATACCAGATGGAAACAGGGCCATAGATAATATAGGTAATGCGTTTTGCTTTGCAGCGTATTTCATTGATGTATAAACACATGAATGTCACATGATGGACCGGTCATTATTTTTAGCATGGCAACAATCACCATGTTAAATGTTGACTTGACTATGCAATCTATGTCATACTGAAGGATGATTAATTTCGAGATAATTAAGTACACATCATATGGAGGGATGCCAGAAAACACAAATTAGAGGAAGTAACATGAATGAGAGAGGATAGAGTGGTGCAGGTATGACATCACTTTGTAGGCCAACCGGCAATAAGCATCACACTGGTTCTCTCAACAAAAACTGAGACTGTTTGAGTTAGACTAGTTTATAAGAGCACACTTATAAGCATAATGAGGCTGTAAAAGCGGACTGAGTTTACTCGTTCGGCTGATGATGTTTAATGTCCCAGACAGCCTTTGCAGTCCCATTTAGCCACTTGTTAGCTACCGCCTTTTTCAACACACGTAACAGCTTCAAAGAATTGTGAGTGGGGTAATACTGATGTATTTTATGTCGTAAAATAAAACCTGAAAGTGCCTTGAGCTTGTGTTCACCACAGACCTTATTTCAGCCATTTAGCCAAAACCCATTCTAAAAAAAAACATTGACTTCGGGACGATGGAACCAGAAGTACTAAAATGCTAACTCGCCTCACGTTTTGGCCTACAAAGTGATGTCATACCTGCGCCACTCTATATAAATTCCATTGATGGTTTTGGACACAGTTTGGTATGTTTTTGGTATCCAATAGTGAGATTAATTAGTTAGATTTATTAAGTTAGCATCAGTCTCTTGTGTAAGATGGCTTTTGGATATGAGTCTGGGGTTGCATCACACTTTACACCTCGGCCTGAAGGGGCTGCCACCCATGTGCTTGACTGACGTCGCTAATGCGATTCAATTAATTCCCAGATGGGCTCATCTCTCAAACGCCCCTCAGGTCTAAAGGGGAGCCGGAATTTTGGAGGGGAGGAAGAATGAACGGTAATATGTGAATAGATCCACTTCAGAGCAGATAGGTACAAAGCAGCCAGGCACTCATGGGAGAATTGAAGTGATATTGAGCTTCTGCAGTAAATGTAGAAGAGGATTACAAGCTCTTGTGCCCGAGTGAAGAGACTACACGTTCATTCCGATGTCCTACTCGTGTCCTTGTGTCTCTTTTTCTTCCTTGTTATATAGCTGTTCCTTGAGAACGGCACGGGGTGAAATTGATGCTCTGTCGGGCAGTTTGATTTCAGCAACTTTGTAGAGATGAATTTCACAGAAAGGGTTCATTAATGCTGTTGGTTTTGTTTTTGTCATTCAGACTTCTCTCTGGAAACATTACATCGCACGCTGCAAGCTACGGATATTTTGAAGTAGTTCAGCTACAGTTACCTTTTGGAAGTAGTAATTTGCTACTCTGTACATGGTACTAACAAAAAAGCTACATTGGCAAATAAATGAACAAAAGTCGCGCATTTCAGCTAAAAAATAGAAAAAACTTGGACTGACTGCATAAGTGTACACACCACTGAACTAAAACCCTTTGATTTGATTACAGCGTAATGGGAGTCTATCAGCTTGGCAGATCTTGACAGGAATATTTTCATCCCTGTTAAGACCAGGGGTCTGTAGACTTTTTATATCCACTGTATAATATTTATTCAGCACAAAAATACCTCAATAATTATGAAATAACTTAATCAAAAACATTGAAATGAACAGCAGTAATTAAAAATATTTTTCTAAAGTCAAAGAAGTAAGGCACTTCTGAAATGAATCAGGTTTGTTTGGAGATGGGACATTTTAGGAGGGTGCCTGAGTTTGATCAGTTTTAAGTCTACGTTCACAAATCAAAGTGAAATATGAAATATGAACATCTTAACTGCTTTTATTCATATCACGACTCACGCAATATGATCACGATCGTAATGTTAAATGTAGCATGTTAGATATAGCTGTACATCTCTGTTAGAAACATGCTAGTGTATTTATTAGGTTCATTGGGTGTGTGAGCAAGCTAATTGAAATTTTTGTGTAGCGTGTGAAGGAATCTCTGTTTGTGCGTGCGTGCGTGCGCGTGTGTGTGTGTGTGTGTTTGAGACGGAAAGCCCTCCCCATCCTAAACCTGTGCAGGCTCTCACTGGCGCAGAGCTATTGACATCTTGGCATTTGGTCCAGTCTGTCCGCTCTCCCTGGAGGGCCCGTTTCCTCCCATCCCAGCCGTGTATTGATTGGTTAATTTGATAGTTCTATCACCAATCAGCTTGTGTCTGACCTTTTGCCTTGGCAATGATGGCAGAGCGCTCATTTCTTCATCGTCGGCTTCGCCATACATTGACCTTTGCAGAGAGAATGTCAGGGCGGCCCTTGATCGTAACCTGTCACTACATTTGTTATAAGTAGGAGTCACCCTCGCCTTTGACACCCGATGCTGAGCCTTCACCAAAGCGGAAGCGCCAACCAACAGCTCGCGGTGTTTAAAAAACACCAGCCAGCTCCGATATGCATGGCTATGCAGCAGTCATTCATCAAGTTGTCATAAGCATCCGCATGATTGAAAGCCGAAGACTGATTTTGGTGGGTTATAGTTTTTTGTGATGTTTTATGATGATAGGCTAAACTCAAACATGGGAAGAAATGTCTGCAGTATTGTGTTTGAGGTCAAAGGTGTGATAAAAAATCAAGATAAATTAAAAAGACAATTATATGTGCATAAATATGTCTTTTTACCTCCTTTAAGAGTTTTTATTTTATTTGACATCATTTTCATGACAATTAAGCACATTTTCCCAATAAATACTCATTACTCGAATGCATACGTTTCATTCATTCATTTTATTTTCCCATTATTGTGATATATTGCTGTGTATATATTATATTATCGTGATATTATCACAATAATACAATTATTTCTAATACACACTCAATTATTTCTATTCGACAAAAACAAATTCAAACAAATTGCGCATGGCACTGTGAATGAGAACCAAGTGAGAAAAAGTTTCAATTTATTTATTTTTAGAATAAAAATGATATCGCCATGTAATGCGGTGTTCACCTGTTTGCTTCTATGCAAAACAAAAATTTCCCTCTCAGTTTGTAGTCACATTTCTAGCATGTAAATGATACAGATGTTATTTTCCGCCCTGCGTGCAGGTGTCCCACAGGGATGTCTCATTATCACAGACTGGAACGCTCTCCCCATGGGAATACCCCAGATTTTGTATACTTCAAACTCACTTTCTCTTTTCTTTCCCAATGAAAGACTTTTAAGGCACTCTGTTCTTATTAAACTGCACTTTTGAAACAAATAAAGAGATACACAGGTAAGAGAACTGCTGTAGCTGCTTTCTGGGAAAAACACAGCACACGATTCTTACTGCGGCCACATCTGTATATGTTGTGAAGTTGTTGTAAAACATGCTGTTTTATATCCGTAATGAAGCAGTGTGATTAGAGGGCCATGTGGCGTGTACCTTGATCACACACAACCTCGGGTAAACACCTGACAGCGTTAGTGTGTTTGTCTTTACACGCCTCCTGTATCTGTCATTATGGCACATGCGAGCAGCACCAGGCAGTCTTTAGTGTGCTTCTTATGGGCTCATAATGTGGCTTTGGGTGTAATTACTGTGGCTTTAAATGTGTTCTCGGAGGAACTGAGACCAATAAATACCCATATCCTTCCCAAACCCTGATGTCTGCTTCTGGTGTTGCAGCTTTTGTGGAGAATGACTGCTATATACGATGTTTTTTGTTGTGATCACACATTTTCATTATTGTTTTGTGGGAAAAAAACTTCCTTTTAATGTAATGTAAACATTAAAAGTAATATATGTTTGAAATGTAATGTAAACTTCCCCCCTCTCTCTCTCTCTCTTTATATATATATATATTAGATATTTTATTTACATGTGTTTATATATTTAATTAAATTTAATATTAAATATATAATAATATTTTTAATGTTAAAGTATATTAATTTAAATAATTATTTTATTTACATTGTTAAATATTTCAAATATAACTATTTACACATTAGGGCAGTATTTGTTGTATTTTAAAAAAATACTACAGTGCTGGTTTACTGTAAATAATGAATAATTATAACATTGTGATGCATTACACTAATAAGAATGTGCCTAATTGTCATGAAAATAAAGTCGCAGTGCAAGAAAAATCCTTAATGATCCCCAAAATAGGCTTTTTATGCAAAATATAGATTGTGTCTTTTTGAAATGTGAGATTTATAAGATTCACCCCCTACATCTATTGAAGTATTGCACTTAAATATGATTTAAGATTTCATCCGAGCGATAATATGTCTGCACAGACAAGTGAATGATTCTTATTGGTTAACTAGAAATATCGAGATGTGTTCGGCGATTCCGTGATGCACTTTTGGAGTCCCGTATTCTCAATGCCACGGTCATCCCTCTTGGTCCGAGAAGGCCCAATGAATAGTTCATAAATGAAAGCAGAAAAGATGAAGGATTTTATCAAAGCTGTGGGGAAATACTCACGAGATCAGGCCACGTTTAACCCAGATTAAACCACGGAGGTCCAAGGGCTCTTCAAAACAAAGACAAGTTCAAGACTTCCTTCCCTTAAGGATGTGTCAAGGGCAATCCAGACAAAAGACAAATGTCTTTTTCAGCACGGCGATAAGCATCTGGGCACAGGCGGTATAAAGCGATGCCTTTTCTTCCTGCGATTCCCTCCCTCCGTTCAGCCTAATGTGGCTACAGTGATTTAACCGAATATGGGAGCGTGGCGATTTCTTATCTCCGCCTTAAGGGTATAGCTCAGTAACCCCAGCTTTGAGTGATAGGTTTGTGTGCGAGTACAGGGTGGGCCGGCGGGCTCCACCGAGAAGTCTTTGTATTATAGAAATGTACGACTTGTTGGAATGATTAATGCCGGGTTCATCCCGCAGACCTGTATCAGGCGAACTTCCCTAGACAAAACTTTTGCTGAATCTTAAATTCAGCCAGAGAAAAGGAGTTATTCTCTATTGATTTTCCCCTCCCTCGTGTATCCTCTTTCTGTAGATGTGAGAACTTCCCATTCCGATTATTTTTGCATCTGATTTCCTATGGATGTATTGTAAGTAAGTGGCTCATTTTTTATGCTGCCATACAAAAGGCCTGTCAAAGGAGACTCCCGTGCCCGACGCATTTGTTCCTTTACATGAGACGAGAACGCACAAATACAATAAATAAATCAGCGCACTTGTCAGCCACTAGCAGGGGAACAAAGCGAGTAACAAAACCATTTTCCCTTTCTTGCTTTTTATGGTAATGCCACAGGATTGTAAACTTAATGAGATAAGGTTATCAGTGGATTCACAGCGTCTTTGCTGCTGTCTTTTCAGAAAGCAAATATCATTTAGGTTTGTTGCGACTGTAGGTTTGTTGACGCCGTACTGAACGGATAATCAAATAAACTAATATATCTGAACAAACAAACCAACAGGCTTATGTGTGATTGGTGGGAATGAATGAGGGAAACATTAATTAGTCTGGTAAATCTGACAGCACCTCATGACAGGATAATGCCAGCATGTCTTACTTTGGAATATATAGTGAAATTGTTTAATAGGAATGTGCAAAACTTCATATTTTCATTGACTAGTTGGTGGTTTGCATTAAAGGGATAGTTCACTTTGAAATTAATTTTTGGTATGTTTTAGCTTACCTCAAGGGCATCCAAGATGTAGGTGTCTTTGTTTCCGCAGTAGTTTCAATTTTGATATTTTTAGGTCAAACCGTTCTTGTCTGTCAGTCATACAATGCAGGTCTATGGTCACCACCTCAAAGAGCATGCACAGAGAAGTCCAAATTAAACATGATTTAATGACTCGTAAATGTAAGTACACATTGATGGCCTAAGACACGAAACGAGCGGTTTGTGTGAGAAAACGAACAGTATTTATATCGTTTTTACCTCTTGTAAACACAGCCACGTCCAAGTGATCTGAGGGCGCAGGCGCGGGCGCTTCGGTCTTTTCCGGCAAGCGCCGGAAGTGATCTCTCGCGCGTGTACGTCACTCATTGTTTACACAGAACAGAGATTGTAGGTAAGACAGCTAATTAAAATGGTACTGATTTGCGCTTATCCCAGCCCGTTCTCATCCTTTGGCGTCATACATGTGACGCTTTGTACATTTCGTCGAAATCTTACGCACATGGCATCCTTTAGCATCAATATGAGACGCAGAACCCAAGGCGTCATACAGGTGACGCTCGTCTAAATCCAACGCACATGGCATCGTTTAGCGTCAATATGAGACGCACATCCCAAGGCGTCATAACCGTACCCTACCCCAGACCTAAACCTACCCATAACAGTGCGTGTTATATTGACGCTAAAGGATGCCATGTGCGTAAGATTTCGACGAAATGTCATATGGCGTCACCTATATGACGCCAAAGGATGAGAATGCGTTGATCCGGGATGTTTAAACCATCGTAAAAGAAAACAATTTAAAAAAAATAAAAATAAAACAATTGTATGAGTGAGAGATCACTTCCGACGCTTGCCGGAAAAGACCGAAGCGCCCGCACCCTCAGATCACTTGGACGTGGCTGTGTTTACAAGAGGTAAAAACGATATAAATACTGTTCGTTTTCTCACACAAACCGCTCGTTTCGTGTCTTAGGCCATCAATGTGTACTTACATTTACGAGTCATTAAATCATGTTTAATTTGGACTTCTCTGTGCATGCTCTTTGAGGAAGTGACCATAGACCTGCATTATATGACTGACAGACAAGAACGGTTTGACCTAAAAATATCAAAATTGAAACTACTGCGGAAACAAAGACACCTACATCTTGGATGCCCTTGAGGTAAGCTAAAACATACCAAAAATTAATTTCAAAGTGAACTATCCCTTTAATAACGGTTGCATGACGCAATGTGATTGCAGTTTAGTTATTGTATTTAAAGAAGAAAACTTTTTTGACAGTTTTACTTGGCTTTTTTTAGTTTTAGTGATTTGAATACAGTACTGGTCAAAACTTTGGAGTTCTAATGTTTTTAAGAGAAGACCTTTATGCTCACCAAGGCTGCATTTATTTGATCTGATATTATATAGGATTACCATTTAAAAGAACTGTTTTATTTTGTTAATATATTTAAAAATGTAATTTATTCCTGTGATGACAAAGCTCCAGTCTTCAGTGTCACATGATCCTTCAGAAATCATTGTCGAAAACAGGTACGCTGCTTAATTTGTTTGAAAAAACCATGATAAAGTTTTACAGGATTCTTTCGTGAATAGAAACTTCAAAAGAGCAGCATTTATTCGAAATAGAAGTGCAAGTTCAGAGCGGTCATTATCGGCTCACCAAACGTGTCGCCAAGCCATTTGTCCAGTTCTTTATCCTTTATCCACAATCAACATCCTTGATTGTAATTCTTCGTGGAATGGGATTTGACGAGGGAAATTTTCAGATGTAGACCTATATTTGTCCAAAGGCCAGTTGTAATTGGCCCGTGGGTGAGAAAGATCCATGTTTTGATTAATCAGGGTAAAATCCTTCATCGTTACGGTCTTGAGCATTTCAAATAGACTCAAAAGGTCCATCACAGAGGTGAAATCCATACCTCATAATAAAAGGATTGAAAGACGGCAATGATTTACCTCAGATGACCGCAGCAGAGGGAAAGCTCACCCCATTGTAACTGTGCCTTGTGTGATTCGGTCACTGCATGAGGGAGAGATGAGTTTGTTCATTAAATAAAATGTTTGTTGTTTTCTCCTTCCACTCAGACGAATCAATTGTAATTTTATGTATTTATGACGTGCTGTGTGCCCGACTGTTGATATACAGCACGGATGCTAAGAGAAAACTCTCCATAGAGAAGAATGAGGGTCGGTTATTGATTTTAAACACTTATTATTATTAGATCTAAAATGTGAAACATTATCAAGAGAACCTCAGCTATGTATTCTCCAGATAAAGAATGTTAAATTCTGAGGTTATCCACCAGAATGAAGGTGAAGCTGTCCTCAACTGTTTTACACAAAGGAATGAAATGTCACAAGTAAGATCTATATCTCTTTTTTTCCTCAATGGGTTTGAAGAGCAAATTGAGACTCATTCATTTTATAACTCTAAATTATTTGAGGAGAAACATCCGAGACAAATGTGATCCTAAATGTAAACGTCTCCCGAATTAAGAAAATGCGAATCCACCATGCAGACATCCCAACTCTTCCAGAAGGACCGGGATTCTCCCGCATATTGATAGCGGTTAGCGGCTCCCTGATGCCCGCAAATGATATACAATATCCCGGAAAGCGAGCTAGCGAGAAAGCCTGTTATAATATATATATATATATATATATATATATATATTTTGTTTATATTAAGGGGGTGTCATCTCCCGGAAATTAGTTTTTGCAGGGTGGGATGTCTACACCATGGAACCAGCTGACCTGAAAGTGAAAATCCTAAGAAGAAGACTGCTTACGCTAATGCCAGCTATAGCTCCCCTTGTGGCAGCACATAGAATTGCACTGTGCATTTGTTGTGGATTATCAGTTGCATTTTGACTTGTGAAATCAAGCTTTTTATGTACTTGCAATGAGTATGTTATGTGCCTTAGGACCAAAAGGATCTTTGTTTTATTTTCTCTGGAACTCTCGGGCCAATAATGAAACACATATATCTCACCCTTTATTCCAATTTCCGCTTTTTAATGTTTACCTCAACAAAACCTCCAGAATTCGAGCATTTTCATTCTCCCTGTGTGTCTTGATCCCCCTGAGCGAGCTATTCAGTTTAGTGGATAAAATATTCTAATGTGTGCTGTTTTTCTTCCATTCGGTGTGCTTAAATATTACAAAGCATTTAATTATAAAAACTGAGAACAGACGCAGTCCTGGGACTGTCAGTGGGAAAAATAAATGTACAATCAAAATTGCAATTACCTGCAGAATTTCAGGGGTAAACACATCAGCAATCTCATAACAAACACAGGCTAGTTTGCATTCTAAAATGAATACAGTTAGATCCAAAGCAATTTTCTCTTATTTATCTTAGACGCCATGCATAAATAAAGCAAGGGCATTGAAGCAATTAGCATAATTAGACTGTGGTGGTCAGGCCCTATGCGATTTCTTAAGAGGCATCGCGGAGTTGTGTGTGTGTGTGTGTGTGTGTGATCGCTGTCCGTATTAAAGGGCTTCCTGAGCAGTCATTGTTCGAGGTTTTCATACAGGAGAATGCAATCAGTGTTGTCTGTGTGAAGGTCCTCATTACCTGCAGGACCCCCGTACCCCGTCTGGACTGGCCTTGGGTCTCCAAAACAAAACTTTTGCATTATCATGTATCTTTTGTATTGTGCATGAATGCATAGCAAATCGCAGCAGAACAACAGCTGCCACAAATTCACTTGCTTTTCTTTCTTTTTTTTAAAAAGGCCAAACTTGGCAGTAAAAAATATAATGATTTACTATTCTTCTTAAAGAGACTGAACTCATTATCATTGTTTGGATAGATCATCATATTGCATACTAATGACCTTATGTATTCTGAGGGAATCGTTCCAGCTTGTTGCCTGAGTATTTGTATCTAAGTGAATTAAAAATACATATTTCCAGTGGATCGCATATGGATGAAAATGTAAGTACGAAGTGGATCTGAAGAGTTTCTTTGATGAAAGCATTGCATATGTGGCTCTGTTTTTTAGTAATAAATGTCATTAAAATTCATTTCAGTCATTGCGATCATTTTAAGGGGAAATTTTGCTGAATCGTTTTCAGCCAGGCTACAGCGAATATCTCTAGGCTTCTTTGTCTGTCCTCCATAATATCTCTCGTCTTTGATTCTGTTTTTCATTATTGCATGTTTTTTTCTTTCTTCTTTTCATTCTGCAGGATCCCTGCAATATTCCAGATTTTATTTTGTACAATTTCCTGCAGGATTGAACCGTTTTAGCTTGAGGTTACATGGCAGGACGTCACTGCGAGGCATGCGGCACACATTTCGATTTTAAACTAGCTTAAAGTTAACATAAAATACAAATTTTGTTTCTGACAGTTCCTACTAGACTAAATAAGCGATTGATTGGTGCATGTTATGAATTGTAACTTGCTCCACCTCCTAGCATTCTGATGGATAAAATCAAGTCCTACATTTTATTTTTGTTAAATATTCTGTTTCTGTCACAAACGTGTCACTTTATGTAAGTATTATGCGGAATGTCTTTTCATGTGCGCATATGTTTATTGTCATCTCTTAACGGGCAGTTCTTCCTCTAAATCAAGTCAAGCCCCCTATTTGTTTGTACTGACGTCATATCGTTTTATTAAGCCTGTGTTTAAACACATAAGCATTCAAATGATGTTTAATCCTCTTAGGGTTGAGCTAAATCCCCCCCCTTAACCCTCCAGATTAGACTCTGAAAATATTTCCTCTCCCCGAGTCTAACCTGGATGAAGCCGAGACGTGTTTGTAAAGTACGGATTTCTCCCTCTCTCTCTTTCTCTCTATCTTTGCTCATGATAATACGTGCTGGCCAGTCTCAGCGTTTTCCTTTAGCCCAGATATTATTGTTCTGTGTCATCACCTGAAGGTGACTGTTATCACTTAATTAAATCCTGGCGCGGAGGGAAGTCGAAACAATATTCACCCGAAGGAACTTTTTAAAAGTGGGGTAGTTTGTACAAGGAAAGCCAGCGTTCACTCCTCTGCTCCTGGAGTGCTTTTGCCATATCCTCTCTGGTGACGTGTTCTAATTTAGATATCATATGTCAGATGTCCAACAACTCTGACCAGACTGTAGGCAGTGTGTCAAGAGACAACTTGTTTTACGTTTTTTTGCACTTTTTGTTAATAGAAACAGGAAGTTAGTGGGGACAGAGAGATAAATAAATACACAAACAATAATAAATATTTTAAAATACTGGAACCCTAGTAAATGAAGTAAATGGATACAATATATGTATATATTTTTTATGTTTTTTACGTGTATATTATTTAATACCTAGTTATTTCTTAAGGCCTAGTTATATAACAGAATATATATATATCAGAAACAGTATTAATTCAATCCAAACAAGGCCTTAACT
This sequence comes from Rhinichthys klamathensis goyatoka, assembly GCF_029890125.1. NCBI lineage: Eukaryota > Metazoa > Chordata > Actinopteri > Cypriniformes > Leuciscidae > Rhinichthys > Rhinichthys klamathensis. The sequence continues at coordinate 8,432,551 of NW_026606660.1, forward strand.
ATGTATTAAATAATTGTGTGTGTGTGTGTGTGTATATATATATATGTGTGTGTGTGAATAAAAATTGGAGGACATGGACTTAGAAGTTCACACAATAAACAGTTTTAATTAGACACATTACATATTTAGTCAGTGTTGCATTTTCAAACAGTCTATAATGTATTTAATACATTTAATAATATAATAATAATATATTTACAATTATTATTATTATATTCCATTAATGGAATTATTATATTATGTTATGTTTGTTATATTTATTATATTATATTTTATTTGTTTATTAATTAATTAAATAAACTCTATTTATCTCTTAATTTTTCAAATATTTCTCAAACTTTTCAAAGTACTAAAGCATTATTAATTGAACGATTAAGGCACTGAAAGCATTAAATGGCATGAAACGGAACTTGTGATGGTCTTTTCTTCCCTATTGTGACATATATCCGAGTGAAACGGCTTCTTGAACAAGAAAAACGGGACTTGATTTTGTCCATTGTGGAATTGATTGGATGGTTGAGGTTTGCTATTGGTGGATCTCATGTGAGTGACAGGTCGCTCCGCCCCCTCACGTCAGTAAACACATTATCAGAGAAGAGAAGAGATGATGCTGCAAGACGGAGGGGGAGTTATTTGGATTAAAGCTTATGAGGGGACAAGGATATTGATAGAATAGAAAATTAATTAATCAAACTCAATAATAGAAAATGAGATTTGCTCAAATAAATAATTTAAATATATACTGACATTTAAAAAATCCTGCAATTTTCTTTAAAAAACAAAACAAGAATTGTACATTTTGATTTCATGCTGATTGTAAGAGGATCCAGAACAGTTCAAATGTTTACAATTCCTGTTCCTAGTGAAGATGTCGATCTATTTTGTGTCTGAGAATTGAGGATATGCTAAACGGTTGAGTGAGAACCAAGCAGCAGGATCTGATACTCTCACACCTTTTTAAATGGATGCTTGTCGTAGGTCATTTGGAGTGAAGCAGGCCAATAAATATGCCATGTCGAGTACCTCCACAGACCCCCTCCCCCAACGCTAAGCCTCCATATGAAATGAGCAATCTAACGACGCTCTTATTTGAAAGAGGTCTCGGCGAGAGGTAGGATGAGTGATCTGAGCATCTCCCGCGCTCGTGCCTTCAATAAAGAAATCAATACCACGCATCCATATTTGCACATTTCTACATGGCTTGTCAGCCTCAAAATTGACTTCAGTGAAAAAGATCACTCACGGTTCCCGTGGCAATTTAGAAGTTCTGATAAGATCTCTTTTAACACCTCTCATCTGTCTTTCTTTCTTTCTTTCTTTATCTCTCTCTCTCTCTCTCTCACACACACACACACACACATATGTTGACACTTCGGCTCTTTCTTACTGTCCATATCTGCACGTCACTTTTCCCACACAAGTCAGTTGCATCCGTTTTTAATGATCATAAGTTTTGGGTCACCCATAGTTTCAAGATAATGCGTATGCTTATTTTTTTAGCATAATAATTGGTAGCACTAATGTTTTGTAAGTATATTACCAAATATCAGTCTGGAACAGATAGCGCTGTGTGTGTGTGATTGAATTAAGTAATAAATAATAAATGATTTAATTATAAATTATTATATATTAATATTAGTTTATATTATATATATATATATATATTAATATTCTTTTTAAGAAAATGTTTATATTTTAATAGTAAAAAAGAGGCTTGTGAGCTCCTAGTAAGTATTAATATGATGTAATATTATTATATTTATTAATATTCTTTTTAAGAAAATGTTTGTTTTAATAGTATAATAATAATTTATTAGCTAGTAATTGTTTTATGTATCTGCTAACTGTTATCTAAATGGCTGCAAATTAATTTTTGATCTTATTTGGGCTATTGTATGTCGACCTTTTACCTACCTGTATATCGCTTTTCAGGCAAATACAACTTCTTTTTAACATATACGTGGCACCAGATGAAAAAGTGTGCTCTGACTGAATGGCATTTTTATACTTCTTGAAATGTTTGAAATCAGCCAAGTGAAATATGTCTAATTAAAACTGTTTATATGGCCATGTCCTCCAACTTTTTGTTTTGACTTACTGTATTGTGGAGGGGTTTAAGTCTTCATTTACATTGCATGTAGGAGTCCTGTGGCTCAATATCTGTGCGAGCGAGCGAGTCCACGTGCCCAGGTTTGGCCGACCCCGTGAAGTCTTAACTGCAGTTGTAGTTCTTCATCATGGAGGCTGTTGGAGTTTGGAGGGGATTGAGGAAGATGAACATGTGGCATCTCCCCCATCACCAGCTGCCCCACTCCTCTCTGCCTCTCTCTCTCTCCCTCTTCATTTTGTCTGACCTAATAGTTAATGATATGTTAATAGTCAATGAGGCTGGTCTCGCCTGGCGTCCGCTGTGTGTGTTAATGTGGATGTGCGGTGGCTCTGGCCAGGGTGCAGCGACTAGATTGATGTTTACCAGCTTGCGTGTCCTTCAGCTCACGTATATTTGTCCTTTGTTAGAGAAAACACAAGGCTACTGAGTTTACTGTTGTAGCACTGAAAGGCAGGAATGTTCTTGTTTGAGGGATTGTGGTCTATAGTCGTACTATTTAACAATTGCTTGTAGTGAAGCAAATAATCATTTGAGGAGACACAAGCTTTCTAGCTTTATTTAAAGTAAAACACTACAGAACAAAACAGTATTGCCAATGCATGCAATTTCTGTAATGTTACTTTTCTGTGGAAACTATGAGATTATTTTATCCATCAGGATGAGGAAAGGGTGTTTCAGAGGCAGAAAAAAGATTTAAATGTTAGAATTGTTTTAAAAATATTTTTCTGTAGAATAATATGCACAGTAAGTCCTGGAACGTGTTATTTAAAGTCAACATTAAAACCGTTTTATTTCTGGGATTTGACATTTCTGAGTGAAATTTCTTTGGATATTCAACAAGAAAAACATGCTTGGCTAATATTATTTTTTCATGTGTTTGGCTTTGGTTACGTCAACAGAAGACATGTTGTAGATAACATTATGTAAAGTAAAATATATTTATATACACTACCGTTCAAAAGTTTGGGGTCAGTGAGAATTTTATTTTTATTTTTTGGAGGAAAGAAATCAATACTTTTATTTATCAAGGACAGTAAAGACATTTATAATGTTACAAAAGATTCTATTTCAAACAAATGCTGTTCTTTTGAACTTCCTATTCATCAAAGAATCAAAAAAACAAAACAAAAAAACGGTACAACTGACAGACCAACAACTGTTTCAACATTGATAATAATAATAAATGTTTCTTGAGCATCAAATCCTCATATTATACTGATTTGTGAAGGATCATTTGACACTGAAGACACTGACACTGGTGATGCTGAAAATTCAGCTTTGATCACAGGAATAAATTACACTTTACTATATATTCACACAGAAAACAGCTGATTTACACTGGAATAATATTTAATACTATAACTGATTTTTGTTGTATTTTTAATCAAATAAGCGCAGCCATGGTTAGCAGAAGAGAATTCTTTTAAAAGTATTTAAAATCGTACCGACCCCAAACTTTTGAACGGTAGTGTATGTTGGCCTAAAATGTTTTTTTTTTTTTTTTTTTTTTTTATATTAGAGGAACAAACTTATTGTAATGTAGAATAATTCAGACTGTTTTATCTTCTACAATAAAGCCAGAAAGTTATTTACTTTTTATTAAAAAAAAGTAAATAGGGTAAAATTTGATTTAGATTTTCAGTGATGCAATTTTTTTCCATTTAAATGACGATTCAATTATTTTAATGATGATGCATTAATATTGCCTCTTGTTAATGCTATTTGTGAATAACTAAAACCACAAGAAGCTTGAATTACACTTTTTAATTTCGTCTACATTTAATCTTAATCTAGATTCTATTGCTTTTGCTGCCTTAGGTCAAGTGTGCAGATCCCAAACCGTTACAGAGTTTCATTTCCCTTCTGTGAGACGCGTTCTTCCTTCTCTCAGCACTTTAGACAACAGAGAGAGAGAGAGAGAGAGAGAGAGAGAGAGAGAGAGAGCAAGAGAGAGAGAAGCTGCTTGCAAGGCATGACTGCTTAAAACAAATGACAAAAAAGGCCCATCTTAATGTTACACTTTTCTACCCCAGAAGTTTGTCTGGCTAGTGATTTATTGTGCACTTTACACAGTGGTTAGCCTGTAAACAGAGGCCGTTTATCATGGAGTGGAGCCAGGCGGAGGCACGCAGTGTTCCTCAGAGACCTGGCCCACAGATGCCGTGCGTTTGAAGGAAGAGCAGTGGAGATGATTGCAGACTGGCTGGAGGTGACTGCTGCGGGTCCTTCCTGACAGCCAGGAGGAGTCTCTCACAGGTCATGAAGTCCAAGAGAAACCCTCCACTGGGGAGGGGACGGTGGTCTCTCGGTGTATAGATGATCTGACAGGGATGGAGGAGAACGGAAGGCCATTATTTGCGCTCTATAAACATGATGCACCGTTTGAGAGAATGGACTGAATTTATCATTTCACTGAATGTTTTTTTTTTACACAGAAATTTTTCAGAGAGATGGATGGATGGACAGGTAGGTAGACAGACAGCTAGGTAGACAGACAGGTAGGTTGGTAGACAGACAGACATAAAGACATACAGGTAGTTGGAAAGACAGACAAGCAGACAGAGAGGTAGGTAGACATGCAGACAGACAGGTAGGTAGACAGGTAGACAGACAGGTAGATAGGCAGATAGACAGACAGAAAGACAGGTACGTGGACAGACAAATAGATAGGTAGGTAGACAAACAAACAAACAGACAGACAGACAGACAGACAGACAGGCAGACAGACAGACAGGTACACGGACAGACAGATAGATAGGTAGGTAGACAAACAGACAGACAGGTAGGTAGCCAGGCAGAGAGGTAGGTAGACAGACAGACAGACAGGTAGGTAGACAGACAGACAGGTAGGTAGGTAGACAAACAGACAGGTAGGTAGGCAGATAGACAGACAGAAAGACAGGTACGTGGACAGACAAATAGATAGGTAGGTAGACAAACAGACAGACAGACAGACAGGTACGTGGACAGACAGATAGATAGGTAGGTAGACAAACAGACAGACAGGTAGGTAGCCAGGCAGAGAGGTAGGTAGACAGACAGGTAGGTAGACAGACAAACAGTTATGTAGCCAGGCAGAGAGGTAGGTAGACAGACAGGTAGATAGGTAGACAGACAGGTAGGTAGACAGACAAACAGTTATGTAGCCAGGCAGAGAGGTAGGTAGACAGACAGGTAGGTAGGTAGACAGACAGACAGACAGGTAGGTAGACAGACAGGTAGGTAGGTAGGTAGACAGACAAGTAGGTAGACAGACAGACAGGTAGACAGCCAGGCAGAGAGGTAGGTAGACAGACAGAAAGGTAGGTAGACAGACAGACAGGTAGGTAGGTAGACAGACAAGTAGGTAGACAGACAGACAGGTAGACAGCCAGGCAGAGAGGTAGGTAGACAGACAGAAAGGTAGGTAGACAGACAGACAGGTAGGTAGGTAGACAGACAAGTAGGTAGACAGACAGACAGGTAGACAGCCAGGCAGAGAGGTAGGTAGACAGACAGAAAGGTAGGTAGACAGACAGACAGGTAGGTAGGTAGACAGACAAGTAGGTAGACAGACAGACAGGTAGACAGCCAGGCAGAGAGGTAGGTAGACAGACAGAAAGGTAGGTAGACAGACAGACAGGTAGACAGCCAGGCAGAGATGTAGGTAGACAGACAGACAGACAGACAGACAGACAGACAGACAGGTACGTGGACAGACGGATAGATAGGTAGGTAGGTAGACAGACAGACAGACATTTAGATGGACAGACAGACAGGTTGGTCAGAAAGACAGATAGATCAGCATATTAGAATGATGTGACATTGAAAACTGGAATAATGATGCTGAAAATTCAGCTTTGACATCACAGGAATAAATTACAGTTTAAATGTATTAAAATGTAATCATATTTCACAATATTACATACTTTTGAATGGTAGTATATAGTATAAATATTCAGTATAAACATATATTTTTCAAAATTTGTCATGTTTATGACGTCACTACCATTAGAATATGTACAGACCAATGCAACAACGTGAACTCTATATCAGTAGTTTTCACATGCAAAGAGGCTAGCAAGGCATAACAAATGCAACAAAGATGTTTGTCTTGAGCATATTTACATAGAACAACAATTAAAAAATAGCTCCGATGGAATATAAGAGCGCATTCTGTGTGAATGGCCCCTGAGGGTCAGAGCGAGGGCGAAAACATGGTCAGCTAAGGCTAATTTACAACCACTTTGGTGCAAGAAACCTTGACTGATATTATAAGTGGACTTCAGGGGGAAAATTAAATGCTAAATGTGTAGAATACAGTCCCTTGAAGCTTTTTGTTGCTGCAAGTAAGGTAAATAAGCATCCGTGTTAGCGTAGCATTTATGTTAACGCATCTATATTGGCATATTAGCATTTCAAATGTAAAGTGCCATATAATGGGGCAGTATTAGCATTAGCGCAGTGTAATGTAAAGCGTAAGTCTAACACATCACCTCCAGCAGATGCGTGCTCAGGGAGGAAGTGATGCGCTAGCGGGCCGCCGTGGGACGTGCTGTTGTCAGCTGCATATCAGCACGCTGTAAATAGCCCGAGGCTGCTCTGTTTTATCGGCGAGCAGAGACCGCACGCTCTCTCGCCAGCTGCCAATGCTGCTTTAAACTCAGAAATAAACGAGAGAGGGATGCTTTCCCACCCCGTCTGTGTAAACCTGATTTTCATAAAAAGGTGATCAGATCAGCTGTGACATTGTGCAAAATACCTTGTTTTTTTCCTCTTCATTCCTTTCTGCCATTTTCTCGCCCGGGGTGCATCACCCTACGGATTATCTGAGGCAGCGGGGGACAATATGTAATTAACCCATGTGACCTCAATGCCTTAATTGTTGACTGTTGGAGACCAAACAGCAGCACCTCCAGCGGTGATATCGGCTTCCCTTAGTCCAAAATCCCTAATAACCCAACACGACCACTCTTTTCTTATGTATGTGACTTTTATTGATATGGATCAGGCTTTGTTTTGCAGAATATTTATGTATTGGTCATGGCGTCTGTGATAATTAGCAGTGCTTACTAAACATTGTATTGCAAATTAAATGCTGGCTTCATTCTGTATTGTTTGTACTATAGACATGAATGATGGCTCAAATGTGATTGATATCTAAAATTGTGGTTTAAATGTGTGTTTGTAATGATAAAACAGGCACAAAAAAAAAATTCCACTGAGGAAAATTAGCCATATCTAGCAGACCAGAATAACATACTGTACACTGGAAGAAATCTCAACTCATTATATTTAGTTTCTTTTTTTTTTTTGTAATTTGACATTACTAAGACAACACAACCTGTCATAAATATGTCATAAACATTATTATCAAACTTAAGAAACCACTTAGCTTTTTGGGTTAACATTACATTAAACTGGCAGGTGGTTGGTTTTGACATTTGCTATCATGAGGCCAATACCTAACACTAATACCTTGTTCATTTTCCAACCTATAGGCAAGGTAGGTAGACAGACAGACAGACAGGTAGCTAGGTAGACAGACAGACAGACAGACAGACAGACAGGTAGGTAGAGAGACAGGTAGGTAGCCAGGCAGAGAGGTAGGTAGACAGACAGACAGGTAGATAGACAGACCGACAGGTAGGTAGCCAGGCAGAGAGATAGGTAGACAGACAGACAGGTAGGCAGACAGACAGGTAGGTAGCCAGGCAGAGAGGTAGGTAGACAGACAGACAGACAGGTAGGAAGACAGACAGGTAGGTAGCCAGGCAGAGAGGTAGGTAGACAGACAAACAGACAGACAGGTAGGTAGACAGACAGACAGGTAGGTAGCCAGGCAGAGAGATAGGTAGACAGACAGACAGACAGGTAGGCGGACAGACAGGTAGGTAGCCAGGTAGAGAGGTAGGTAGACAGACAGATAGGTAGACAGACAGACAGGTAGATAGACAGGCAGAGAGATAGGTAGACAGACAGACAGACAGACAGACAGGTAGCCAGACAGACAGGTAGGTAGCCAGGCAGAGAGGTAGGTAGACAGACAAACAGACAGACAGACAGGTAGATAGACAAACAGACAGACAGGCAGGTAGCCAGGCAAAGAGATAGGTAGACAGGTAGGCAGACAGACAGGTAGGTAGCCAGGCAGAGAGGTAGGTAGACAGACAGGTAGGTAGACAGACAGACAGACAGGTAGGTAGACAGACAAACAGACAGACAGGTAGGTATACAGACAGACAGACAGACAGGTAGGTAGCCAGGCAGAGAGGTAGGTAGACAGACAAACAGACAGACAGACAGGTAGATAGACAAACAGACAGACAGGCAGGTAGCCAGGCAAAGAGATAGGTAGACAGGTAGGCAGACAGACAGGTAGGTAGCCAGGCAGAGAGGTAGGTAGACAGACAGGTAGGTAGACAGACAGACAGACAGACAGGTAGGTAGACAGACAAACAGACAGACAGGTAGGTATACAGACAGACAGACAGGTAGGTAGACAGACAGACAGACAGACAGACAGACAGGTAGGTAGCCAGGCAGAGAGGTAGGTAGACAGACAGGTAGGTAGACAGACAGACAGACAGACAGGTAGATAGACAGACAGACAGGTAGGTAGCCAGGCAGAGAGGTAGGTAGACAGACAGACAGACAGACAGGTAGGTAGCCAGGCAGAGAGGTAGGTAGACAGACAGGTAGACAGACAGACAGACAGACAGGTAGGTAGCCAGGCAGAGAGGTAGACAGACAGACAGACAGACAGACAGACAGACAGACAGGTAGGTAGACAGACAGACAAACACAATATAGCATTACGCTTTTAACGCCATTCACCAGACATTTAAAGAGCCTATTGCAGGTAAAAAAAAAATCAAAATTAATATATAACCTTGTATGAAAAGGTAATGCAGGATTTAAAATGTTTTAAAAGGACATAAGGGCACTAATTTAGTAGATAAAGTGAGCGTTTCTTGGACTGCTCGTAAAAACGGCTTTTTTTTCAACATCGCGTCATTTTACGTCACGCTAGGGAGCCTCAGCCTCGGCTCAGTGCAGAGTAGGCTGGCATTCAGTGAGAGCGGCCGTGAGTCAGTGTGTTTTCGGTAGTTTTTGTATTTCAATCTATCATCGTCATGGTAAATTATTGTGTTTGTGGAGGTTGCAAAAACTCCGGCCTGTCAGGACATCGAGTCCACAGGTTTCCATAACAAGAAAAAGGACGGTGCTGTATATCTTTCGTGCCTGGTGCGGTTTGTGCAGGTGAAGAGACGGGATTTCTCTTCCGCATCGGCTTCGAGAAACGCGGTCGTGTGTAGCTTTCACTTCAGATCGTATGTAGCGTTCACTTCAGATCGTGTGTAGCGTTCACTTCAGATCGGAGGATTATCATCCCGGCGATATGATGGAGTTTAACATGGGATGCCGAAGCAAGAATATTGATCGTCGTATACCAATGGCATCAAATAGTGTGATATAGGTAGTCATGCCCTAAATAGAGGCAACTTGTAATTGAAAAACAAAATTACTAGGTTGATTAAATATTCAAATCTTTAATTTTCTGTTTATGTTATAACCCAGATGAAAAATATGTTTTAAAAATGTACTTGAGTATGTTTTTAGTAACTTACAATAGAAATATACTCAAGTATAGTTTTTATACATTTAATAGTATACATCTACCCTAAACATACTAATGTCTGCTGGCCTGATATACGATGGTAATAATCTGTACAATATTGTGAGCACAGTGTATATCGTTAGCGAACGTGTATCTATAAGCACGTCTCTCACCAAGACACCTGTCCTGTTCTCCACTGGTTCTCCTCACACCACAACTCATGGTGTCTCTGACCGTTCTGTCTGACATCAGTCCTGGCCTTTCCCTGCTCTCTTGGCAGCATAGCAGGCTCATAATTGTATGGCTTTAGTCCGTCATACGAGTAAGTATTTCCCCAGCGTCCGAAATGTCATTGCGATCCATTGTTTTCCTGTTGTTTGAATCGACCGCTCTCCCGCCCGTTACGTCACGCCCGCCACACCCATTTTCAGACGCGGAAGTCAAATTTTCTCACAAAAACGACTCCAGAAGCTTCTGTAGCGTATTTATAAGAATATTTTAAAGAAAATCTAGTTCCTACATTATTTTTCTATACATTGACTCGTTGGGTCCTCTAACCTGCAATATGCCCTTTAATTTTTGAACCCCCACAAAACGTACAACAACCCACATATTAAAACGTTGCCAGATCCACATTCATCTGTTAAAGGTAAAACTGAACACGCTATTAGTATTTTAGCAACTTTCACTTTGAAAGTTCCATGAAACGTGCAAGAGGCAACATAATATCATTTGCACAGGCATGTTTTTACAATAAGGGTGGGTTGTTATTTTCAGTGAGAAAGCAGAAGCAGACGGCATTAACGGTGGTGGCACTGACAACAGAACCGCTTGCCTAGCTGTGCCAGCAGTTTACACCATGCTAAATAAAAAGTGATTTTGCAGCTGCTGTGTGTCATTGACCAAACAGAGGTGATTTTGTTCACAATCAAGCACTTCAGCTTTCATATGGTTTTGTGTGTGTGGTGAAAATTTTCTGTTCTTCACGCTGCTACCTTGTGCATTGAAAAAAATCTTTTCTCCAGAATGTGAGAAATGAATTCCATTTTTAGTTAACATGCTGGATGAATACAACATTTACAGTAATTGCCACAGAGATGCAGCATTTTGTTTTCCCCCTTAAACATTTAAGCCACATTAAATGTTTAAGACACATTTAAGACACAAGACACTAATACAAATTCATCGCTAAAACAACCTATCTAATAACCAACTTTTGACTTTCAAACTAAAACCAACCATATTTGAAATACTCTTAATAGCCAGAGGCAACTTATTCCACTCTTGAGCCCCTAAGTATTCGAAAGACCTACGACCATACATAGTTTTAAAAGACTTAATAATAAGACTTTGCCTAGTATTATAACAATGTTTCTCACTTAGCCTAGAGAAATTCTGTTTGTATTAAGCTCTTTTATTGATTATCTTGTGTTTTCTATAGGTAACCAGTCAAGATGTCTAAAATGGGATACATAAAATGTGTAAAAGTACTAAAACTAAACATCAATTTATTTAGAGATTTCTGTAACTTATCCAACCATACAGTCATGAGACAGATCAGGCATCCAAGAAAATATTGTATATTCAAAATGACATTGCACTAAACATGGTTTATCCAGAAAACGAACATATCTAGTGAGAAATTTTAGCCATATTTGCACCACTTAAATCATTGTCGAGGACACATCGGAGATAATAGTTCTGTTTGATATTACACAATCCACTACCTTGTTAGACGCAGGTCGCTGCCTGATTGAGTTCACCAACTCAAACGAATCTGGAAATACGGAAAAACAAATCTGATTTGTCAAAACAAAAGCTACCTTTATTCATATGAACGAGTTTTTTTTGCCTAATATTTATGTATTGCTCTCACACCATCCCTTAGAGTTGAGGCGTCTGTGATCCGGAGCTGTTAATTGACGTTGTAATTGTTGCTCTTTAATGATCTGTCAGTCGTTTCCACACGGGATGCGGTTCTGTTTGCAATTCTGGGCTTGATGGCTTCTCTCTCTGTGCTGTGAGAAATAAGCTATTTGTGAGACTCTCGCCTGACTTGTTTCTTCTCTTTCTGTTTCCTCCACAGTCCCTGGATGGATTTGTATTTGCACTAAACAAGGAGGGGAGGTTTTTGTACATCTCAGAGACAGTGTCCATATACCTGGGGCTTTCACAGGTGAGTGCACTTGAGATTTTCACTCTCCCATCTCTTTTCGTCCGTCGGTGCGGAAGAGAATCTGGACAAATTAGTGTTAGATAAACTCCTGCGGTTGTGTTTGCTGCGGTTTAATTCGCGGCGTTCATCACTGCATATTTTAAGTGCCAGAGAGATGTCCTCATTGGAATGCTAGCGTGTTCCCCGCTCCTGTTGGCTCGAGCCAGGGCCTTTCAATAAACCGACAGATCGGTGAGGTCAGACAGTGAGAAAGTGACCTTCAGAACTCTTGCGGTCCTGTCTAGCTGAGCTTCATCTCGAGTGCTAGCAGGCTTCAATCAAACCAGACACGGCTGCACAACAGGCAGCTTCTGTTCACCGGTGGTTCAAAAATCCACAAAAACCATCAGAATCGTCTCTTGCTGTCCTTGTACGAGGGATCTAAACCACACAGGCGCCTTCAAGATGCTCACTGTACCGGTGACTGTAACAGTTTGCAACAGTTTAACTCATTTCCTTCTGTCAGAGATTGGGAATCATTTGGGCTGTGCTCAGGAAGACAGAATACTACCGCCGATTTCAAAAGAAAATGATATGCATCCAGGGTTTTTCCTGGCTCAAAATGAGGCGGAGGTGGTAAAATTGTAACACTAGGGGGGTCCGGGGGCATGCCCCCCCCCCCGGGAGAAAATTTTGTACATTTTAAAGATAAATTCATTAATCTGGTGCACTTTGAGTCACTCGAATCTGTTGTTAAAAATAAATAATAATCCACCCGCCAACCACCCATATTCTTTGATTTAGATATCTGCATCTGATCATCACATTACAATTATTCAATTAAGCATGATAATATGGTAACATATCACACAATTAACATTTATTTAAATTAAAAGTTCTTCTTTTGGCAAAATTACATTTTCTTTATAGCCTAAACAGAGGCTTTACTCCCTTTAAACTTGTTGTCAATGTTTCATTTTTGAAAACACTCTTATCGGAATAATTTTTTGTACCTTTATAAAGGGCATTTTCCCCCTAATTTTATTTAATGTATGCTCTAAATTTCTTTTAAAATTCTTACATTTTATCAATACATTCAATTAAAATAATAAGACACTAGGCTGTTACCAACCAAATTAAATAATTTACATTGAAAAATTATAACTGTATTCAATGAGATTATTTTGAATATTTTTTGAATATACAAGGAATGTTGAAAAGAATGATACTTTGAAACTAAACCGCCAGTAGGAGGCGGCAGGCGGCCGTCTTAATGAGCGAGTCATTGAGTCATTAATGTAAACGATTCGTTCAAACGGCTGATTGATTCAGAATGAGGCGGTTTAATAATGGGCAATTGAATCTTTGACTCAAGCGATTAGTTCAAAACGCTAAATGATTCAGTAATGAATCATGGATGAGTGTTGCTGTGAGACGCGATATGCTTCTGTTGTTTGGAACTATTTTCGCTGCTAAAACAGAACAAAAACAGTCTAAAAATGTAAGTAACTTAATTTTAACTATTTGTTTATTGAACTGTTATGAAATTAATATCTCGGTTTCAATCGTGATGGCATTCAGGAAAACAGCACTCTGGTCGTGTGTAGCCTATTATATTGTTTCTTAACTATAATTAATGTTATAAATAACTGCGCGAGACTCAACAGCGCAACTTTGTTACCGTCCGTACATCAGGTACCATGATGGGAGTTCCGTGTCTTTATTACACTCATTTAGCTGTCATCCACCCTCGATTGAATGGAATGTTTTTATTACTCGACCCGCGGATTATGATACGTGCAGCACTATCGGCACGAAATTTGACGGAGGCGGCCGCCTCATAATTGTCTATGCAGGAAAAACCTGCCATCTTATATACAGTGCACAGTATGTAAGGGCCCAAAATGTGCAAAAAGAGCACACTGCATGGAGTTTTGTATTCCACAATAGAATGCACTCCATTTGAACTACCATTTCTAGTTTGGAAAATGAACCAGAGGTGATACCAATGTCGATTTTTAATCTCATACACTTGTTTTTCTGAAAAAGGGATTCGATTGAAAATACGTATAGAATTTGTACCATATTTTTTTCAAGTCAGATCGACTGAGGGTAGGGTTATCACTGAAATTGTATCGTACTATGTCTACTCTTTGAACAGCATTATGGTACAAATAGAACATTTTGACAGCTTTCTTGCTTTGGTGGGAACTGATGGAATGCCTGTTTATTTCAGTTTTTACACTCTGTTTGACCTAAAACACTATTTATAGTCATCCAGTTTTGAAATGTTGACTACAAACACAGAGGTTTTTCAGATTTTCTGTCCTGGTGTTCTCTCCATATTTACGATTCTTTGTAGCTTTTACCCACTGCCTGCAATGCACTGGATCCTTGACTGGAAACCCAAAGTAACTCACTCCCGCTAAACGTTTACTCTTTGAATTCTTGCACCGTAAAAGTCGACACCATTATGACTAAAAGTTTGCTAAGTAGTATTTCCTACTAAAGCAAGGCAGTATTTCACTCTGGTCAAACGCCTTGGACGGCAACATGCCCAGTGCATTATGGGTGTTGTTTTCCTACCTATTTGGCAAAAAGGAAGACAACTGCCTTTTTCTTTGTTTTCTCTAGTCAGGTAGCACCGATTAAAAAAAACAAAAACAAAAAAACTCCTTTCTACTGCATGGGCAGCCGAGTTTTATTGAAAGCCCATTTGCCAGCTGTGAAGTACCCCTTTAAACACATTTTTTTAACTTAAAGCCTTATTGTATAATCCATTATATATTCATAATGTATGTAATACTGCAGCATATCTTTTCATAAATAATTGTAACCAAAGTTAAAATGCATTATAATATTTGCAGATTCCTTGTTTGATCTGAAAATCGTTTGTAATGTGTTTTAAAGCGTTATACTTTCTAAAGGTGGAACAATGAATAGATAAGTATTATAATGCATTATAACTGTGGTTGCAATTATTCATGAGACCATACAATCCATTATAAGGTGCATTTAAAGGCATTATTCGTTATTTTTTAAATTGAATGTATTAAAAATACTTTTATAATCTATTATATATAAAGGCTTTAAATAAAGTGTTACCAAAGCTCCTTTCAGTATACAGTATAAATTGGCTTACAAACTACTATTTGTAAAAAAAAATATATATATATTATATATACTGTGCACGGTCTTACAAGTACCTGGATGACCTGGGTTCAAAATATGTAGTATACAATCACAGAACATTGCATGAAATACTGTATCCCACAATGCCGTGAACTCAAATCGACCTTATATTTATAGCTTGGCAAATGAAAACAACTTAAATTTTTTATCTCCTACACTAGTACACTAGTACACTTTTAATCAGAAATGTTTTTTTTTTTTAAAGGTGATCATTGCATAATGCAAAACTGTTTTATATACTTAAAAGGATTATTCACTTCAAAATGAAAATTCTGTCATCATACTCACCCTCAAGTTGTTTCAAACCTGTGTGAATTTCTTTCTTCTGCTGAACACAAAGGAAGATATTTTGAGGAATGTCAGTAACCAAACCGTTAACTGGACCCGTTGACTTCCATAGTATTTTTATTTTTCCTACTATGGAAGTCAATGGGTCCAGTTAACTGTTTGGTTACTGACATTCTTCAAAATATCTTCCATATTCCATAAAAAGAAACACCAAGCCAAAGAACTGAGCAAACTGAGGGCCTTATATATGCACAGGATAATAAGAACTAAACTAGAAACAGGTGTACAACATAAACAGTTACCATAGGAGCAAACTAGTGACTATGGCTGTGTCCATCTAGCTGAATCATCCATCCATTTTCCAAACCGCTGGTCCAATGTGGCTACAGCGCAAATTCTTACAGGTATTAATTCCTTTTTACTTGATTATCAAATTCTTTAATTCAGGTTTATACATACTAGTTTCCATGACGGATTATTATTAAACAGCAAGCAAAAACTACGCAAAAGCAGCAGCCCTTCCAGCGCACTCAGTGTCCGAATTCACTCACTCGTTTTCAATCACTCCTTCAAGTGAACTATATTATATTATAGTAATGTAGGAAACAGTGAATGAGGGTATAGGGGTCGATTTTGAACACAGCCTAGAACAAAGGAAACCAGCAGGAAACACAATAATGAAATAAAAACGAAGCGTCCATCAAAACCAAACTGAAACCAAAACTGAACATGACAGCATGGAATACGCAAATTAAAAATAACTGGCAGAAAGTAAATACTATGTAGTGCGTTATGATTCCATTTCGAACATATGCTTTCAATCAAGTTCAAGTGCAGCTATGACCTGTCAGATTTAGACATTGTAAATATTGAGTCTTCTAAATTATAGAAGCAACAGTGGCTGTAAAAGAATATTAAAATATTCTGCTAGATAGAGGGATTGAGATATGAATTAAGAAGAGAAGTCTAAAGCCAACTCAAAATTAATTCAGCATTAATTGATTGATGATTTTTATCAAATAATTGATTAATTCTCAAAATCCTGGCTTTTGGAATTTGGCTTGCTCTTTTTCTGTGGTATTATCTTTAGGTTGGCCTGCTGATAAAGTGCTTGTAAAGTCTTTAGTCTAAGTAGGTTTTTTTATCGTACATGGTTAAGCTTATCCCATAACTCTCCTGATCTTAATTGCTAAACCTTTTTCTTCGTTAATCTGTCCTAGAGGCCACAATTTTATAAGGTGTAGTTCATTATTTTCATCGTTAATTGGATGAGCAATTTGCGAGCTTTTCTGCATTGACAGTTCTATGCATTTTTGTGCAGTGGTTTATCTAAAATAGACTAATATATGATTTTCATATATATTCTAGGTTTATAGTTTAACTTTGGCGCTCTGAGTAGTTAATTAACATTTGTTCAAAATCAAATTAGATTTTGGTGCTCATTTAATGCACATCTCCAGCCATGCAAGTAATCACCAGGATAGCTTATCTTTTTTATAAATGTCTGTTTGATAACTAAACTTTGGGTTATACAAAGAATATGAATTTATAGTGCATTCAGGATGGTTGTAGCTAAAGTCTGTCTTGCATCTGTTTTAATGTGCTTTTCTTTTAATGTGCTCCTGCATTTTTTTGTAATTTTTTTTTTATTTTTTTATCTGTAAATAACAATCACAGTAGGATAAATGTAATGTAGTTAGAACGGCCTTAATGGAGTGGTACTATCAGTCATGTTTAACACTTCTCCTTGAACTTTTTTTAATCTAGCATAATGGTTTATAACAGCCGTTTAACCCTGCATTTTGTAATCCTGTAAGTTACAGCTCTGCATTGCGATGTAAGAGCCAATAGATCTCTTCAGACCGCTCTGTGCGAGCTCTGATTTCCTAAGAGCTAATGATGAAGGTTATTAAAGATTCAGGGCTTGAACCATACTGCGGCCATTACACTAGGCACAGTCGATAGCATGACCTTTTAGCACCGCGGCTCAATCATACGAGCGCTCAGCTGCTCAAATCCAAGCTCTGCTCTCAGACAGATACTGCGGCCTCGCAGGGCACTAGAGGAGCACTAATCTCTAAATCGAGCTCTTCCTCAATCCCTTTGAAAGTAGATAGGAAGCCTCTAGTCATGGAGTTCACTGTCCCCGTAATGACATCAGCTGGACCTTACTGTGATTCCAAGCCAGCTGCACAATAGTCTTTGACGGTGTGATTTATGGCATGTTTTGTAAAACGGTTAAATCTCTCCGGCTTGGGTTTGATCGTAGGTTACACATGTTGGGTGCAGGCAGTTTACTTAAAGCTCTGGTTAGGTTACAGCAATACAGGGTGCATCTCATACAGAGGAGAATAATCATACAGAATTCTTTGAATACAATAAAATATACAATAAATCTCCCCATTAGGAGATTTCTCCCCAATTATATATATATATATATATACACTCACCTAAAGGATTATTAGGAACACCATACTAATACTGTGTTTGACCCCCTTTCGCCTTCAGAACTGCCTTAATTCTACGTGGCATTGATTCAACAAGGTGCTGAAAGCATTCTTTAGAAATGTTGGCACATATTGATAGGATAGCATCTTGCAGTTGATGGAGATTTGTGGGATGCACATCCAGGGCACGAAGCTCCCGTTCCATCACATCCCAAAGATGCTCTATTGGGTTGAGATCTGGTGACTGTGGGGGCCATTTTAGTACAGTGAACTCATTGTCATGTTCAAGAAACCAATTTGAAATGATTCGAGCTTTGTGACATGGTGCATTATCCTGCTGGAAGTAGCCATCAGAGGATGGGTACATGGTGGCCATAAAGGGATGGACATGGTCAGAAACAATACTCAGGTAGGCCATGGCATTTAAACGATGCCCAATTGGCACTAAGGGGCCTAAAGTGTGCCAAGAAAACATCCCCCACACCATTACACCACCACCACCAGCCTGCACAGTGGTACCAAAGCTTGATGGATCCATGTTCTCATTCTGTTCACGCCAAATTCTGACTCTACCATCTGAATGTCTCAACAGAAATTGAGACTCATCAGACCAGGCAACAATTTTTTGTCCAATTTTGGTGAGCTCTTGCAAATTGTAGCCTCTTTTTCCTATTTGTAGTGGAGATGAGAGGTACCCGGGGGGGTCTTCTGCTGTTGTAGCCCATCCGTCTCAAGGTTGTGCGTGTTGTGGCTTCACAAATGCTTTGCTGCATACCTCGGTTGTAACGAGTGGTTATTTCAGTCAAAGTTGCTCTTCTATCAGCTTGAATCAGTCGGCCCATTCTCCTCTGACCTCTAGCATCAACAAGGCATTTTCGCCCACAGGACTGCCGCATACTGGATGTTTTTCCCTTTTCACACCATTCTTTGTAAACCCTAGAAATGGTTGTGCGTGAAAATTCCAGTAACTGAGCTGATTGTGAAATACTCAGATCGGCCCGTCTGGCACCAACAACCATGCCACGCTCTAAATTGCTTAAATCACCTTTCTTTCCCATTCTGACATTCAGTTTGGAGTTCAGGAGATTATCTTGACCAGGACCACACCCCTAAATGCATTGAAGCAACTCCCATGTGATTGGTTGATTAGATAATTGCATTAATGAGAAATTGAACAGGTGTTCCTAATAATCCTTTAGGTGAGTGTATATATACAGTATATATATAAAATTGGTTTAGGGGTCCAGGCTTCGACCAAATGGTCACATTTTGCAACCTTTTTTCCTGCCGGTGTGACTACAATTTGTTAGAGGTCGCACTGGTGCCACCACCGCGTTGCCCAACTGATAAGAGCTACCTTTTATGTTGCATATGAGAAACATCAAATGAAACGAAAGTGAAACGAAACCACGCTACCAGTTTGAGCTGCTCAACCCGGACCCAGACAGCATCAGCGAGAGCTCAGGTTTACTCCCGAGCCAGTCTTAAACACATGACACCGTTACTACACAACGCTGGGAGATCCAGTGAGAAAGCATTTGAATTCACTCCTGCATTCATAATATTGCAGCGAGATCTAGTGGAAAGCATTCAAATTCAGTGCAGAATACTCTGTTATACAGTTATAAGTTATACAGTGCTTTTCAATCCACAAATCACCAACATTCACCATGGATTTAATGTAGTCACACTAACTGTAACCATGGTATTGTGTCAGAAATAGTCGAATGTTTGCAAAGTTGCTTATAGTTAGTAGAATGTCAAAGCGGACAATCGAAATAAAGTTTTACCTTATTATTAATATTATTATATAGATATTTTATATTAACCAATAGTGTCATAGTCTACTTTTCACAAAGCAATCAAATTGGAATAGAGAATATCAAGTACTGTCCTACATTATTTCTTCCAGAATATTCTGTTTGACTTGAATGCGAACACCATTTCATGTCGATTTTAGCATTCAAGTTTATATATATTAGATTGTACTTTTGCATGACTTTTTTTTCACATTCTCTCTGTCCATCCGTCCCCTCCTCTCGGCTCTCCTCAGGTCAGCGAGCGAAGGATGCGAAATTGCTTTTCCCTCCATGGCCACTGACCACCTTGTGTTAGATTAATGTGTGCAGACCGGAGAAGCCAGCAGATTTTTACAGCGAGCTTCTCTTCTTGTATGGCCGACATTACCATGATGCTAAACAATGGCTCCACCTGCCCTCGGCTCTTTGATAATACAGTTAATGTGCCCAAGCTGAAGCGTGCGGACGTGTTTTCACTCTCTTATCTCGATGGTCTTTGACTCCTCTCTCAGATTCGGCTGATAACAAGGTTTTCACGTTTGACAGTAAAAGTAACACCCCTTTTCATCCGCATTCGTATTATTCAGTTCAACAGATGGCCGTTTATCCATTTTTGCTGCACTAATAGCTGTTATCATTTAGCTTCTGTATGTAAATAGGCATATGTTGCCAAATTTTTCACTTGCCTGAGTTTTTCATCCCTCTCTGGTTGGCTTCTGCACCGGGTGATTAGTTCATCTCCAATAATTAATATGTGATGGATTGCACAGCCATCTTTCCCAGATTAATGGCCAGGTTTGTCTTTGCGGTCGACGCAAATTGAGAGGCGGCGATAACATCACACCACTTGGGATTTTCTTATTGAGTTTTCGAGGTGGTCGCGAAGGAAAGCTGCTTTTGAAAAGGACCTTGTCGCCGGGTCAAACGCGTTCCCCCACATTTCGTGCGCCGCTGACACGACACACAGGCAGCTGTCTGTTTTGTAATTGAGATGTGTATGTTTGCTTTTGTGTAACAGATGGCACCGTGTGCTTACGCTGATAGCTAGGAAAATAATAATTGCATTATTCCAGCCAAAAGAATATTAGCTTCTGGAATTTGGCCATTTGCAGCAGGCACCCCTGCCAGTACAGCATATGCACTTGCATGGACTAGATATCCAAGGAAATTGATACATCTGGAATAAAGCGACCATCTGAGGTCTCATCTGCCTCGTAGGATTTCGATTTATCCGCGTTCCTGCTCCATAACCGCCAGCTTAGCTGTCGTACAGTACGCACAGTGACATCCGAAGGCCTTGGGTGATCTACCATATGGTGGAGGAATTTGCTGCTCTACGTTTGGCAATAGTGACGGATCTGGAACGCCTCCAGGAATGTGTACTGCCTTTTCCCGTTGTGGGCGTCTTTTTCCATAAAAGAGCCAGTCGGCTTTAGACCCTGCTGCCCCGTCTCTATTCAGGTTGTTTGGGGAAAGGCGGTGCTGGGATTGAATGTAGACATCTGCTGTGCTGTAGGTGACAGGGGAGCGCGTCACATTCCCACACGTCCGGCCCTCCTCCCCATCACTCAGACACCCATGTGCTCCGCTCCGGCCAGGGAGACTCGAGGAATATCGAATCTATTAGCATAAACGTCTGGCCGAATGTCTGATCACATCTTTGTGAGTCAGTTGCCTTCAGACCACCCTTTATCTCGATTTCTACTCTCTCACTTGTTCACACCCCCCTGTGTCTTTAACATTTATCCTCTGAAGTGATGCTTTTGAACGTTTTTGGCATGGCTAGTGAAGGTGACGGGGTAAATCTCCGTCAAGATCATGTCTGGGTCATATTTCACCCCACAGATTAAAGAAAGACATTGTGAAAAATGATGATCTGATTTATCTGACTAAAAAAAATATATATAATATAATATAATATAAATATATAAGCAGCACAGCAGCAAATCAGCATATTACACTGATTTCTGAAGGGTCATGTGACACTAAAGACTGGAGTAATGATGCTGAACATTCCAGCTTTGCATTACAGAAATAAATCACATTGTAAAATATATTCAGATAGAAGAGTTATTTTAGTTTGAGATATATAA
The DNA here is from genome assembly GCF_029890125.1 of Rhinichthys klamathensis goyatoka. Lineage (NCBI taxonomy): Eukaryota > Metazoa > Chordata > Actinopteri > Cypriniformes > Leuciscidae > Rhinichthys > Rhinichthys klamathensis. Next base: position 8,454,235 of record NW_026606660.1, read on the forward strand.
TAGACCATGAATTATAAATCCTAGATCAAAGTCCAATGACACTGATATATATAATCTACATAGTTTTTCTTTTTAACAGTGAATGATTATGTATAATAGTTATGTTTTGAAATGAATAATAGTATTATATATAGCATATTATAATTATTCACTGTTCATAATAATACAGATCAGAGTACTGTATACGGCAACCAACCAAATTTCAGAATAACCAGCCAAGCCCTGAACAATGAAACAATGGAGAATATTTTCACTGGCTTTTAGAACAGCCCATCAAGGTAGACTCGGAAATATTACTAAATGGATAATAAGTATTCTTTTATTTATGATGCTGTGGCTGCCGAGGGTCAGCATTTGCATGTGAGCCCGTGGCGGTGCGGCGAGAGACAGGGGCAGAGGAAGGTCATGTTTAATTGAGCCACCCGCGATCCACAGCGCTCCCAGAACTGCCCCTCCTGTTCCCGCTCTCACCCTGAGCTCAGAGACAGTCATGGAGGAGCTGTCATATCCCATCATGCCCCTCTGGAACAATTAAGCTTTGTGTGCTGGCTGTGGTACTCTCCTTTGAAGCCTGGTTTGTTGTTTTTAAATAGTAAAGATTGAGATATGAAAAGGAAAAGATGATCTTTAATTAGCTCTTCTGGTAGGGCTTTAACTTCTTGAATGAACTAGAAGCATCCACTCATCTACCACTAAGCCAGATCGGTCACTATTTATATTGAGGTGTTCATAATCCACTTGAATTGCATAAATGAAGACTAATATTAAATGAACATATACACACACACACACACACATATATATATATATATATTTTAATTGTTGTTTTTACATCTTGCTATAAACTACTTGATTATCATTACTCTGATATACACTCACCGGCCACTTTATTAGGTACCCCATGCTAGTAACGGGTTGGACCCCCTTTTGCCTTCAGAACTGCCTCAATTCTCCGTGGCATAGATTCAACAAGGTGCTGGAAGCATTCCTCAGGGAGTTTGGTCCATATTGACATGATGGCATCACACAGTTGCCGCAGATTTGTCGGCTGCACATCCATGATGCGAATCTCCCGTTCCACCACATCCCAAAGATGCTCTATTGGGTTGAGATCTGGTGACTGTGGAGGCCATTTTAGTACAGTAAACTCATTGTCATGTTCAAGAAACCAATTTGAAATGATTAGAGCTTTGTGACATGGTGGAAGTAGCCATCAGAGGATGGGTACATGGTGGCCATAAAGGGATGGACATGGTCAGAAACAATGCTCAGGTAGGCCGTGGCATTTAAACGATGCCCAATTGGCACTAAGGGGCCTAAAGTGTGCCAGGAAAACATCCCCCACACCATTACACCACCACCACCAGCCTGCACAGTGGTAACAAGGCATGATGGTTCCATGTTCTCATTCTGTTTACGCCAAATTCTGACTCTAACATCTGAATGTCTCAACAGAAATCGAGACTCATCAGACCAGGCAACATTTTTCCAGTCTTCAACTGTTCAATTTTGGTGAGCTCTTGCAAATTGTAGCCTCTTTTTCCTATTTGTAGTGGAGATGAGTGGTACCCGGTGGAGTCTTCTGCTGTTGTAGCCCATCCGCCTCAAGGTTGTGCGTGTTGTGGCTTCACAAATGCTTTGCTGCATACCTCGGTTGTAACGAGTGGTTATTTCAGTCACTGTTGCCCTTCTATCAGCTCGAACCAGTCTGGCCATTCTCCTCTGACCTCTGGCATCAACAAGGCATTTCCGCCCACAGAACTGCCGCTCACTGGATGTTTTTTCTTTTTCGGACCATTCTCTGTAAACCCTAGAGATGGTTGTGCGTGAAAATCCCAGTAGATTAGCAGTTTCTGAAATACTCAGACCAGCCCTTCTGGCACCAACAATCATGCCACGTTCAAAGTCACTCAAATCAACTTTCTTCCCCATACTGATGCTCGGTTTGAACTGCAGGAGATTGTCTTGACCATGTCTACATGCCTAAATGCACTGAGTTGCCGCCATGTGATTGGCTGCTTAGAAATTAAGTGTTAACGAGCAGTTGGACAGGTGTACCTAATAAAGTGGCCGGTGAGTGTATATATATATATTAGTTATATCCCCCAACCATGCTATATAGGCCTATTTTTTATAGACTGTAAATGCTCTTAGTTTTATATTTTGTTGTATTATTACTATTGTAATTTATTAATTGACATAGTTTTTGTGTAACATGGCCACTGTAGTTATACAGCTTTCATGAGTTTACACTGGCAGGGTAACACTTTACAATAAGGTTAATTAGTTAACAGTATTAACTAACATGAACTAACCATGAGCAATACATTTGTTACTGTATTTGTTCATCTTTGTTAACGTTAGTTAATAAAAATACAGCTGTTCATTGTCAGTTCATGTTAGTTCACAGTGCATTAACTCATTTTAACAAGATTTGAATAAAATATTAGTAAATATTGAAATCAACATTAACAAAGATTAATAAATGCTGTATACGTGCAGGTCATTATTAGTTCATGTTGAACAATGTAGTTAACTATGTTAACTAATCAACCTTATTGGAGAGTGTTACCAGTTTTACAAAATACACAGTATATTAGTGAAACCACTGATAATGGGACAAAATGTACTTTTTGTAATTTGTTTAAGATTTTAAATCATAATTATTTGTGTGGTAGCAATTTTAAAAAAGAAGCAACGACCTGTTCCATATTTAGATGGTTTGTATGTTATTCTTATTCAAAGGTTTTTATCTCCGCCATTGAATAACCGTCCACACATGTCGCCCACATGGGACTGACAAAAAAGAGACGGGTGGAAGCATTTCCCTGCTTATACAAGGAACGTGGCTTAAAAACATTATTAATTCACAACATTTAAATTGATAAGTGCTTCGAGCCAAAGACTACAAGGGCACTTTGAAAAGCAAATAGCGACCTAGTGAAGAAATTGATTTTTCCTGCTGAAAATGACTGCATGATGCATCATTTGACTGCACTGCGTCCGAGTGCTTGACAGAGATAATCTCAGCAATCCCACAGGTGACCTTATCGTTCTCGGCAGGGCAGGCTCGTCCGCGTGCCTGTCTTTGTGCATGTCAAGGTTTCCTGGGCGGCGTCCTTTCGGGTACCAAAGTTAGACCTTCTCCATCTTGATGTCAAGCTGGAAACATTATGGAAAAGAGGAGGAATCAGCCGTAATCTCAAAGTCAACAAAGGCCATTAATAATTGGATGACTGAAAAATTAGAGGTGCTGCAGATAGTCTGGCACGCCAATTGTCGAACAATAGACGCTGTTTTGTACTTAAGTGACTAGACTGCAAGGAGGGATGGAGAGAAGCAGAGAAAGAGAGAGAGAGTTTATGAAAGCGGACACACAGAGCCTGTAGGAGTGGGAGTGTTTTAACTGAAGAACAGATGGTTTGGCGGCACATTGTCAAGGTCAGGGAACTTTAGAATTTTTTTTTTCCTCACCTTTGTTTTAGATCCTTTTGTCTTTATAGATGTTTGCACCTTAGACGGTCATTGGATTTATCTATTCGACAGAACTTATGCATTTCAGTAACCAAAAAAAAAAGAAAGAAAATTCTGTCATTTTCCTCCCCTCGTGTCTTTAACTCTTTCCCCGCCAGCGTTTTTTTTTTTTTTTTTTTAAGTTGCCAGTCACCGCAAACATTTTTGATCATTTTCACAAAATTTTCATGGCCCCTGAATGCAATATATCAAAAGAAAGAACAGACCCTCTGCTTTTAAACACTTTTTTTTATTCTAGCTTAATGCATTCTTTTTTTTATCAACACTTGAATGGGTGTTTCATTAAAAAAGCAACATTTTGAGAAAAAAGCTGAGAAAATCGTGTTTTTGTCAAAGACTACTACAAGATGGGATTCAGAATAATGATCAAAACACAGGAGGAGTAGATCAACACCCTTAAAGCTTCACAGTCCTGTACCTCGTCCTGGGTCGACATTTCATTCAGTAACATTAGGCAGTTTTGATTTATATGCTGTTTAATGTTGATATTCGCGTTATTTTGATTATGCTTTCGCTTATTGTTTCTGCTTCTTCTTCACGTCTTTTGATCAGAAGATTTGGTACTCTTTCAGAAGATGTGTCATGGCGCCCCCTACAGTATAACATTGAAAACACAGAAAGCCAGAAAATTCCATCAATGGAAATAGTTAAAAATGTAGTTAATGTGTTATCTAGAATGCTCTTTTCCATACTGTGAGAGTGAATGGTGACCACGGCTGTTCTCTTTCATATGCATGGGGGAAAGAGCAACTTGGACATTTTGCTGAACATTTCCTTTTGTGTGTCATGGAAGCAAGAAAGTCAAGTAAATGAGAGAGTCATTTGAGGAAATGTCATTTTGAGTGCATTCTATTCAATTCACACACACACAAAAAACATTTGCAGGCCTCCGAAAATGTGATATTCTAGTTGAGACACAATAAAGCTGCATTTGCAACCCATTTTACTTCTGTAATGTGTCATATTTCGGACTAAAGGAGGATATCCAACCACTTCATTTTACCCATTAAAAGGAATTGGGTCATGAAAAGTGGGTGTTGCTTGGATGTGCACAGCTGGTGGTTTCTATATGACAGGTGATTGTAGGGTCTGAAAAATAAGCGCTCAGTGACATCAGCTGAACAGGCAAGTCCTTTAAGAGGCGAAGCAAGATCTATAACCTTAAATGAAAGATTATAGTTCACTGGTGACCATTTTTGGACTTTCTTGCTCTAAAAAAGGCATAATCTTTTATTCAAAGCTTGTTAAAAATGACATTAAATATGTTTTAATGAATCAATTAGCTGCTATTGTATTTACTATTATTATGCATTACCTTCTACTATTTTGTTTCCCACTTTCCATTTGAATAGTATAAGCTCTAACAAAACAGTAGAATGTAAATTTATTATGAAACTAAAACAACATAGCATTTGTTGAGTACCATATGAAAAAAATTTGATTATATATTCTCTTTAAACAATTTTCAATAATGACACAACGACGTAACTGTTCCAGCTTAATGCTAATGGCACAGTAGGTGTGCGTATGATCAATTGTTTGCCGTTCCTTTACTCACAAAGCTCAGCTGCATTCAATTCAAATTCATGTTTCAATAGGTAAACATATCAGTGTCCTTGAAAAAAGTGTCATACTTTCACTTGTGGTCTTATTGTTTTTGTACTGTAGCATACGAGAGTATGTATAGATAATTTGGTTTAATTTTAGCCGTGTTTTATCCACAGCCAGTGTCAGATAGTTTGTGTGCCGTGTGTTAGCATACACCTGCAGCGTCTGGGTTAGCATGGCCGCTATCGCTGATCTCTAAAGGACTCTTTGATAAGCACAATGCCCAGATTTCTCCTCATCTCTGACTGATACGGCCCCTCTCATTTCAGATGTCTGCCCGCCGTTATTAATGTCAGGCGGAGGATCTGGCCGATAGTATCTCCAGAGTGCTGACACCAGGCTTTCCTAGCCCGTCTTTGATCTGAACGGAGATCAGGAACGGGAATATCGGATTGGAAATACGGCGGTTTAGTGCGGTAGCTCGCTCAGAACGAGTGAGGATTTGATTGCGCTGATAATTGCTGTTTCAGAAGTTTGAGATTAATTGTAGGGTGCTTTATCAAATTGAAAAAAAACGTGTTTGTTTATGTGGCATATGTAGTTACTGATATTTATGAACTGTAATATTTGGGGGGAAAAAAGGCTTTGTTTCTGATCATCTTAATTTCTGATTGGGTGAATTTCAGATCAGATCACATTTTGAAAATTAACAAAAAAAGCTATTAAATAGTTTTTTTCCTGTTGATTCTGATCTCATTTCTGTTAAGAGTAATGCAATATTTGTATTCCATAACAACATATAATTATGATGTATAAATACTTAAACCATTTATGTGAGAAATTGGAGAATTTTTGTATTATTTATCATAGAAATATTGTCTCAATTCATGATGATTCTATAAATATAGAGACATTTTCAGATCACACTTTACCCTGCAATTGCAAAAAGAACCTCTGTTGATTACTGTAATTCTGTAATGCAGTAATTTTATTCAAATCAGCATACCGTAAAACATGTATTATCATAATGTATAAATACTTGAAAATGTACATAATAATATAATTTTTGTATTACAGTAATGATTGTTTGCATTATGATAATTAGAAATTAGAAAATATTGCCACAATTCTTAATATACTATACAGTATATTATTGTTGGTGTTTCCCAAAAGCTCTAGCTGAGCCGACTGTAAGACAATGTTTTGACTCGTGTCAGTTTTCAGAACTCAAACACTTTGTTCTCTTTCTTATTAATCTCGACACTTATGAGGTCTTTCTCTCGGCACTAGACGCCTTCACACGTGTTTTTATTAATAAGATTTGCCATCGCCCTCGAAAACAGGGTCGAGGAAACACTATGTAAAGATTTCCATCGTCAGATATACTGCTGTGTTTTAATTAATGCTTAAATCTTGAACGTTATAAAGAGATCAGAGCCGTGCTGGTGCTGAAAATTGAAGCTTTTTTTCTTTCTTTCTGGAGGCCCAGAGAGAGAGAGATTGAGCAAGAGAGTGTGGCGGACAGATGAAGGAAGAGCTCTCATATTTCACATTGGCTCTCTGTGATGCTAGCGCTGCTATAGGGTTGAGAGGTGAAGCGTGTGAATGCCAGCAGAGCATTCGCTACTGACCGCTAGGATACTGTAGAACATCTGCTGGTGTGACAGATTGATAATCTGCATTTAAAAACATTTAAATAAAGTCTATTTAAATATACTGGTCTAATTTTAGGCTATAGCCTAGCAGATTTTTTAATCTCCGTTTTGTCTTTTAGCTATCTCATATATATATATATATATATATATATATATATATATATATATATATATATACTTACATACATACACACACACACACACACACAAATATATATACTACCTTTCAAAAATTTGGGATAAGATTTATATTTCAAATAAATGCTGTTCTTTTAAACTTTCTATTCATCAAAGAATCAATAATACATTTTTTCTTGAGCAGAAAATGTGACACTGAAGACTGGAGTAATGATGCTGAAAATTCAGCTTTTTAATTACAGGAATAAATTAAAATGTTTAATATATTCAAATAGAAAGCAATTATTTTAAATTGTAGTAATATTTGCAGTAATGCTGTTTAACTGTATTTCTTTGAAAGTGAAAAAAACTAATTAAAATCAATAAATGAATAAATAAATGTAGCTTTGGTACACATAAGAGACTTAAAACCCCAAACTTTTGATGCAAAAGGATAGATGGATGGATGGATGGATGGATGGATGGATGGATGGATGGATGGATGGATGGATGGATGGATGGATAGATAGATAGATAGATAGATAGATAGATAGATAGATAGATAGATAGATAGATAGATAGATAGATAGATAGATAGATAGATAGATAGATAGATAGATAGATAGATAGATAGATAGATGGATGGATAATGACTATGTTCCTTTTGCATAGTCAAAATCAGCTTGAAGTCGGTGCTTGCGATGTACAGTTAGCCTCTATAAAGAAAAATGCTCTTCATTACACATAAGGTGTGCTCCCTTGCTATGTGGCAGGGCCATAAAGCCGGTAATAACCTTTTTATCAGAAGCCAGGGTGACACCTTAATGTGACACATCCACCCAGATGCTGCAAAAGAGAAAAATGCGTTTGTAATCTCCTCCATGTATTAGAAGCGGGGAACCCATCATATAAGGATATAACAAGGGCTGATGAGCCCCTGTGACTCGTGCCATGAGGAATAATAGATGAGAGTTGACCCTCTCAGAGTCACGGGCCGCGTGTATACCGGCCCGTTTCCATCTCTCACTTTAGAAAATAAGAGTATCATTGAGCACTGAAAGGTGAGAGAGAAAGTCGAGAGAAGGAAGAGAACAAGTGCTATAAGAATTTAAAGAAGGCTGAATCAAGTGTTGTAAAGGCCTGTGTTCTATAGTGTTTTCCTTTTGAGGGCCATTTGTAATGTTATTGCGCCAACAGTAATTTTTTTTGTTTTCAAAGCATTCTGTTTGACCTTAGAATGAATGAATTGCTACTTTTAAGATTTCTGTATTTCAATGACCTTGTTTGTAGTTTGAATTGTCATCAAGGTGGGCCAAGTTTCTAAACAGCTTTTACTATGCAAACACATGTGTTCATATGTCAATCTGCTCATGGTGTGTCTTCAATCTACATGTACAACACACATGTGCATTGGACTTCTTTGCCAATGTTTACATTTCATTTTAATTTCCTATTTGAACAGGAAGATGGGGTACAGTATAATTATTAAAGTAAAAATAATTATATATATATATATATATATATATGTATAGCCAATAGCCTTTATTTAACATCACACATCATCATTGTGAACTATTAAATATATATATATATATATATATATATTTGTAAAATAGCCTTTCTTTATAGCAGCTATAAAGAAAATCCCCAAAAAAGAAAGTTTAAGTTGCATTTGTGTGTTAAAACGTTTGTTTTGTCCACATTTAGGAGTACACTAGCTATAGATGATCTTCAACCAAATAGACACAAACTAAAAGACTCAAAATTCCCATTTTAATAAATAGGCCGCAGGCTTCTTCACATGCAATCTGCAAGTAATCACATCATTACTGCATGGCTCAAGCTGATTGGCCTCTTACTATTAACATTGCCATATTCAATAACATCCTAAAACTGTTCAGATAGTTGCCAAGATATATATATATATATAATAAAATTTAATAATATTATTAGTAATAGTAGTATGAATACTACATTAAATAAATAAATGTGAGTAATTGCTTTACCAAAGTGTAGTTTCTGACTCTTTGTGGGTACTCCACTCTCATAGTCTCATACAAAGACAGAATTATGCAGTAAACTACTATATATTAGAAGTACACTATAAATAATCACTGTGCTTCATTTCTTTTAATGTGGCACTGTATCTCCATCCCTTTAGTTGGCTAGAGAGAGTTCCAGAGGTTTGAGCCATCACTCCCCTATGTCTAGAATTTCCCCATAAATGCTGCTAATACAATTATCTGTATTTATGAACACACGCGTTTACAAATGAGAGCTAATTATTGTGACTTAATGATGGTGCTCTGAGCCACCACCTCCACAGCGCCACTGTGAGCAGATAAGAGGGGAAATTTGCTTAGAGGATTTTTTGCAAATGTCATTGCCACTTTGTGTACAAGGATGATAACTTCATCCATCCATTATCGAGAGTAACACCTGCGATGATGCACGGCACACTCTCCGGCCCGCACGATAGATAATTAGTAATGAATCAATATGGAGAGTTTGGAGAGGATGTGCGGAGCGGGCCGATTCGCTCGCCGTGCCGCTGATAACAGACGGAAATAAACAGCAGAAGAGCGTCAGTAGAGACGCCGGTGAAGAATGAGCGCAGTCCTGCGATCCGTACCTCTCTCCGCTGCAGGTTTTGGGACTGTCTGATATCTCTCTCCCATCCTTCCTGCCCCGTTCTCTTGTGAATACATTAAGAAAGAGGGATGCCGGAGCTGGTATCTGCCAGTGGGCCAGAGGCACGTTAAGATAACTTTGCATCCATCAAACAAAGCCTGTAAGCTGAACAGGAAACGCATCATTGGCTGCACTACAAGTGATCGGAGGTCTTGTGAATGGCAGTGAGTGTGTGGATGCAGGTGCATACAGGATTTTCCTCGCTCTTTTGAAAAGACTGGTGAAAAATAATGCTGAAAATAAGACATCACAACAACCAATAACACGTTTGCATACAGTACAGAGTTCCTTGAATGAACTACAGTTGTGGTAGTATGTGGAGATTGGCCGATCACAACAGAAGTCATTTACATGAAGTGTAAGGAGTTGTTGCCCTCGTGTCGTTCCAACTTTGGCAGAATATCCAAGCTTTTGTTTTCCATTAAGAAAATGGGTGCTGATTTATACTGACGAGCTCCAAAAATTGCCATTGACATATTATAAAAGTAGGCATAAGACTTGTGTGCTATATTGCCGGTGTTCTGAAGCCAAACAATAGCTTTTTTGAGGAGCAATGTCATTTATTTCTGTGATGGCAAAGCTGAATTTTCAGCATCATTACTCCAGTCTTCAGTGTCTCCTTCAAAAATTATTCAAATATGATATTTTTGTTGAAATAACTATGGTTCCTCATAGTTTTCTTGTTTTTTTTCTAATCAGTTATGTACATTAGGGTTTTATGTTACATTTAATGTTGTTAAATTAATGTTTATTGCATTTTTTAAATTTCATGTGTTACCATGATGGTGTTTAATGTTTGTGTGAATGACACAGTGCAGCTTCTTTATATAAGTATTAGCCTTCTTATGGAAGATTGCTTGTGATAAGATTTGATTGCTCATGTAACTCATCACTGCTGTGATAATTGTGGGATGCCAGTGTATTACAATGGTACAAAACAGATATAAAATTTTTAAACAGTTGGTCAATCAACATTTTATCAGAAAATGAAATACGGTTTATTACTGTAAATTTTAAGTTAAGTTTGTAAAACCATTAACGTTCCTACCATATTTTTAAAAGTAAAGTTCTGGCAACGCACAATTTGTTACCGTAAAAATTACGGTTTGATTTTTTACAGTGAACATTTCTTATTTCTATCAATGCTGTTTACAGTTGTGCTGCTTAATATTTTTGTGGAAACCATGATATATTTTTTTCATGATTCTTTTAAAGAAAGTTTAAAAGAACAGCATTTATTTGAAATATAATAACATTAGAAATATATTTACTGTAATTTTTGATCATTTTAATGTTTTTAAAATTGCCTTGTTTTTTTTAATAATTGGGACAGTGCTCATTAATCAACTGTCAAACACTGTAAATAAGCCAGAGTTAGCCCCACAGACTGATCATATCAATAATCAATAGTATTTGGTGATATCAAACCTGGCGTAATGATGTAAATAATGAGACGTTCCTCACACAAAGGTTGAGAAGTTGCCATGGAGAACTAAATTAAACCTATGTTGGTGCAGGAAACCTTGAGTAACATCACGGTTATTTAACACGATTATGAGTGGGCCACATGACCAAAACCTTCACGTAAACAAACTCGGGTTTAAGTGAATACTCTCCAAGCCCAGCATTTTGACATATTTTTGTGTGTATTTGACTGCTTAGGTGCACACCCGAAAGCGTCTCGAAGCGCACACAGAAAGCCGCCTGAAGAACAGCACAAGTTCTCTGTCACGCTTTTAATAACTCTTTTTAATATCAAGCACATCCCATTTTGCGATTATATGATTTCACTTATTTGCTCGTTAAGTTTGGGCTTTAAAAGAGGAGCGGAAGCGCACCGCTGGAAAGGGACGGAATGGGTCGCAATAGTCGTTTTTATCTCGATTATCACATTTTCATAATCATTGGAAGCCAAAATCTAAATCGAAACTCAATTTCGCCCTAGTGTCGAAAATGACCTATTTAGCACTTTAAGATCTGATTTCTCAGGAAACGAGCGAAGACAGACGGACAGTTCTCGCTGCTCTGTGCAGGTTTGATCCCGAGTCCATTTTTAAAAATCTAACACTGGGAGACATGCAAGAGAGCAGAATGTGTCATGTCTGACTTATCCCTTACGGACAAGCGAATTGAACCTGAAATATTCTGTACAGAAGGATGAGAAAAAAGGAGACCGACAGACTAAAAAGTGAAAGAGAGAGAGAGCGAGAGAGAGAGAAAAGTGGTCTAAGGAGATCTCATTCCCACCTCTATAATGTGGGATAAAGACATGGTTTCACATATGGTGTATTGGTAATGGGGTGACAGGCCACAAATCCTCTCATTTAAGTGCAAATGGCTGTTCTTTTGGGGAGGCCTAAGCATCTGCCTGCCAATGTCATTCTAACCCCCTCTGGAAGCCTTTTTTTGTTTCTACTATTCCCAGAATTCCATAAGGCACGAAGTCTGATACGCAATCCAGAGGGCAGTGGAGTAATCATCTTAAGGACAGACGTTAAGGGAGGAATTCACTATGAATGAATTGTGTCCGCTGATAGCATTGTTTATTTGCATATTGTTTTAAAACCAGATTTACTAAAAGAATTATGCAAATCAGGTGACAGGTCACATGGCCAAAAAAAAATTCGTTAAAGACATACTTCCCCCAACAATGAAAATTTTTGTAAAAAAATAATTTAGTCCACGCAACCGAACCTTTGATAAACAAAGATATGATTACTTTACATGATGTACAGATTTAATTTAGGGGTTTATTTGACTTTTTATTATTAAAGCACATACATCAAATATGGTAAACACAGGGGTACATGTCAGTCATTGTTTATATCAATCATATCTCTTCACAAGACTTGGATTCGGTCAATTGGAACGGATTTGTTTTGATGCGTTTATGACCTTTTTGGATCTTGAAATGTTTGCATGGACTTTCAATGGACGGACAGAAACCTCTCTAGTTTCATTACAAATATTTTAATTTGCGTTTCAAAGATGGACGAAAACGTCCAAAGATGTTTGGAACGACATGAGGGCGAGAATGATGGGTGGACTATTGCTTTGTGGAAGATAACATGGACTACCATAATAAGCAGTGAATTTAATAAACAAGATTTTGAATGCTTCTAAATGGAGCATCAGTGCTGTTTAATATTATTTACAATGCACTAACATTGGTTAAGCTCTTCAAAAATCACATTAGAAAAGACGTTTTTAGTCCGCAATGGAAGTGTGGAGTTGTAGTTACTGATGCAAAATGTACGTTATCTGCTCACCCCTGTTAGCCTCTTTTCTCTTCTCGGCTTTGAAAGGCTCGTGGTATCATCCGATCTTCTTTACATTAACGCAGCGGCTGCAGAGCCCGGGCATGCAAACGATGAAGCGTTGACAACATTTTCATTAGTAAGATAGAGCTGTTGCATATCGAAGGAGGAGAGATTAAGATTCCACCTATTCTAGACGCACAGATTTGACATGCAATAAAAAGATACAGAATGGAGCGGCTTGACAATCTATTTGTGAATGCATTAGACGGTAGATAAATTCACGGTTTTCAGAGGAGGACGAATCCCACGGGATGGTTTGGTGATCAGTGTGGTAACATCCCGGCTTCAGGCATAGATTGTGTGGTTTTCTATGAAAATGAACGAATGATTCTGGGTTTATAGGCTTGTTCAGGTATTCAGCGAGGCCTAACTGTTTGATCTGTTGAAGTGTCAACTGGTGGAAAATAAGGCTTTGAATGTACTTAAAGTGAAAGTTCACCTAAAACATAAAAAATCTGTCATTTACTCACCCTCAAGTTGTTATTTTGAAGAATGTGCCAAACAGTTGATGTTAGCCATTGACTTATGGGGGAAAAATATTATGATGACAGAATTTTCATTTTTGTGTGAGCTCTCCATTTAAGCAGTCTTTAAGCAATGTTTAAGTTAAGTTTAAGATAAATCAATTTTTTTCTTTTTTTGCAGTATTTTCATGACAAAAAAGCAAATTTTCACCCCAAATGTTCATTAATGTAATGTGAAAACATTAATTAATGTTTATTTAAATTTAAATATATTTAAATGGCAAAATAGATGTACTGCCTCCTATTCATGATTATTTATTTATTTGTTAGAATTATGATTTATTTATAATTATTTAATATTTAATGCAGTAAAAAATATGCCCAGTAAGGAGGCCATTATTGTTAACAAATTGTGGTTAGGCTTGTTTTTTTAATGTGCTTAATTTTCTTGAAATGAAATGCATCAATTCATTAAAAAAAGTTTAAAAACCGGTCAAATAAATTAAAAATGCCTTTATTTCTTTTTATATTTGGGTGAAATATGACCTGGACAGGTTTTTTTGTGAGATTCACACAATCAGTGGTTTAGTTTTAAAGTAACTGTCCATTTGAAAGAGAAACTCTCTCCTGAAACGATGTACCAGCCAATCAAAATCTCCCCAAGGATAATCATCATCAGCCAGCTCTGTGTTTCCTGAGAGACAGGAAGTTCTTCTTTCTGAAGTGCAACAGTAACACAACTCTCCATTTGTTGGACTGGTGTTCCTCTCAAAGCCACAGGTCGTTAATTATGAAGAGATTTGTTTGGATTTGTTTGTAACATCACACAGCATTGATCACTCCACACACCACTGAGACCTGAAGTATCTCAGCCCCTGATTCAAAACATAGCTTGATCCATGAAATTTGTCACTTTTGAGATATTTTGCCCGAGGCTTCTGTTATCTCCTGCTAATTTGTGTTCCTGGGTGAAAATATTGAGAAGTAAATATGTAAAAATTAGTCAGACATGTTAGATATACAGATATGGCACACGGTTTGGAATTAGGCCATGAATGTCGACCATTTCACAAAAGCTCACTTGACCAAGGACATGAAACACGTTGTTCTGTCTTTTAGTCAGGAATGACATTGTTGTCATGGCATATAAAGCTGAGGTGCTTTTATAGCTTTACATTTAATTCTGGCTCACAAACTAATAGTTTCATTTCCCCAAGAAAAGAGAGCTCCGAAATGTTAAGGTGTGTGTTCAACCTTTTCTTTCAATGAAAATGAATAGCAATATTAAGTTCTCTTATTTTCATGGCATTTTGTTGCAGCGAGCACCAGAGTTCAATCGATATTCCTTTAATGGAACAGAGAGAGAGAGAGAGAGAGAGAGAGAGATGCAGAAGCCTCAGCCATGTTTCTCATCTGTTTCCTACAGAAAAAGCAAACTCACTCTTAAGATAAAATGGAGTATTCATTTACATTTCCCATGTCTCTATACTGGACAGTTAGGTAATTGAGAATAAATCAGATGTCATAGAGCTGCCTTCTAAGACAGCATCCTAACCATCATGGGTCCTATAAGGGCTTTTGAACCTTCTACATAGGCAGCATTAGAAGCCGTTCACACAGAACGTGTTTTTTACTGCATTCTACCCTCCTATAGAAATATGTGCTTGATGAACCTGTTTGACCATTGTCTGCATTGTCTCACGTGTGACAGTGTTACAAGTTACAAGCCGTTCAACTTTTTAAAGATACGTCTTTAGACCTTACAGCTTTTTTTTCATTCCACTTCCCATCGTCTTGTCTTTAAATGTAAAACGCTTTCAGGTTTGAACCAGGAGCGTCACTATGCCCATTTTAGGAGGACTTTAGTTTTGGCCCCCCTTAATTTCCACACAGCCCCCCTCAAAATTTGCAATTAACTTCGTAATATGTACACTGTACACTTATTCGTCAGTCCCCTTTAAAACTCATATGAAAACGGCGGCAGGCTTTGGCTCCTCCCTGTATTTTAGTCTGCATTATTCAGTGTGTTCAGAAGCAGAGGACAATGTGCGTGTGCATTTATTGATAGATTGTTGTGATATCTGCATCTAGTTGTTTGTCATAAATGCAGTTTACATATTATGATGCAGGAGCAATACAAGACGGTTTCCCATCCACTGTAAAATCTGGGCTTTTTTAATGTTCCTTTCATCTAAATGGCACGAGACTTTGTGACTTTTCCTACTCTTGCTATACTTCATACTAAAGTACAATAACATAGCTAAAAGAAGAAAGAGGAGAGGATAAAAGGGGATAATGACAGAGGTAAAGTGATGTAATGAATGAACATTTTAATGTTCGCTAATTAATGGCAGTTGTTTTTAATCTTAAACTTTATGCAAACAGCTGTTCTGAGTTCTCCAAAGGCCCCAGACAGTGTGATTTTGTAACAATCATGTCAGTTTTTTTAGATGTATGTACTATCACTTTTTTTTTTTTTAATGAATGTTTTTACTCTACGGTTGTGCAGTTTTGGGAGGATATATGGCATTTTTTAAATTTATTTGCCAAAATTAGTAATGACATTTTAAACATGCCATAGTTTAGTGGAATATTGCTACCATCAACTGGAAAACGAACTCTTTTGGTGGTGCTAAATGAATAGATGTGCATGAATGCTGTTGTAATGCTCTTGCTACTTGTGTTTAAGCTGTAATGTGACTTAGGTGCTATTTTTGTATAGTTTAAACATCATCAGCCCTTTATATATGAATAATATCATGAACACAATGACAGGGTGAAATGGGCTGTGCTGCATGAGCCACCAGGTAAAATCTTGTCTAGGGCAGCAAATTGGTCAGGGCCGACCCTGAGGTGAAGTGTGTCATTTAGCTTCCTAAATGAGACTAGCGTCCTAGTGTCAACAATTGGAATTGCAAGAATAATGTTTTCAAACAAGTTTCCTGAATGTTCCTCCTGCCTTCTGTTGTATTCCTCTCTTCCATCTTGTTTAGTTTTTTGAGCCGGCACCGCTCACGTAATGATACGTCATGTGACGTAGTATTATATGATGCGTCAGCGCGCTTCACGAGGTTAAGTCACGTGATGCAAGTCATGTGACAGACAGAACCCTTATATTTCGACTTTCGCATCCTAAAAGTCCAGACATTCAAATACGAAGACCTTGGAGAAATGATTTTATTTTAGCTGTCTAACTGGGTTTTTGTCTCCTTTCTTCCTCGTTCTTTTTATATTTCCTCGTGCACTCTAGTCGGTTGGATGGTGGAACAGGAGTTTGCGAGAGCTGATATGATGTTTCCTCGCTCAGGGCATGGCCTAGCTCGGCTGCTAACTGTAATTTACTTTTCTCTCCCGGTCGCCTGTAGTCTGCCTCGCCGCGGCTGTGTTGAATGATGTGCTAATCCATTATATTCTTCAGACAAGTGTATCGACCAGTATAAACAGACTGGAGGGCACGAGTCTAAATGAAAGCCGTAGTTTCCCTCTGAATCATTTAACTAGATCCCCAAGCAAGAGCAGCACATAACAGCCTTTTTCAGCCTGCTGAATATACATTAAGAAGCCATTAATGCTGCTGGTATCGGCAGGCTGTAGAAACACTGGACCTGAATTGAGTTGCACCTTCTTTATTCCTAATGCATTGCATTGGTACTGTATATTCTCCAGTTTATGATTCAGATGTGTGATTGCAGAACGTTGTGCTCCATCTGCTGGTTCTCTTGGTGTTTCTCATAGGGCAGCTTTGATTGACTGTAGGAACCACTGCAGATCTCATGTTTAGACTATGATAGCATTCATAACTGATCATTTAGACTGTATCATTCAAAAGTTTGGGGTCGGTAAGTTTTTGTAATGTTTTTGAAAGAAGTTTCTAATGCACACTAAGATGCATTTATTAAATCAAAATTACAGTAAAATCTCTGTTTTAATATGTTTTAAAATGTCATTTATTCCTGATCAAAGCTGCATTTTCAGCATCATTACTCCAGTCTTCAGTGTCACATGATTTTATCAGAAATCCTTCTAATACGCTGATTTGCTCAAGAAAAAAATAATCCTATTATTATGATCAATGTTAAAAACAGTTGTGTTGCTTAATAATTTTGTGGAAGCCATGATACATTGTGTTCTTTGATGAACATTAAAATGAAAAGAACAGCACTAATCTGAAATAGAAATCGTTTGTAACATAATAAATGTATTTTTACTTTTGATCAATTTGATGTATCTTGCTGAATAACAGTAGTTTCTTTCTTACTGACCACACACTTTTGAACGATAGTGTTTGTTAGTGCGATACATTTAAATTAAGTTGCTGGCTATCTGATTTGTGAGTCTCAGATTTTCATTAACATGTTCTGTAATTTGGTGTATTTCTGTGTACAACTGAACATGCAGTTGGGAAATCATGTCTTGATTTGATCCATCGAGATTTGATTGGATCATAAAAAGTAGAACAATACTAAACTATGACATTTTTGGTCATTTTATTTTTTATCCACACGGATCCAATATTTTTTTATCTATCAATGTGGCCTTTTTTTTCAGCGGGAAAAAGCATTGTTTGAAAGGAAGAAAAAAAAGAGTATGAAAATAATTGTTTTTGTTGATGCACATTAAAACCAGAAAGTAAAACAGGTCGGTTTTGATACAGTATGAATTAAGGCTTCAATCAACATACTAAGTTGTTTTTCTTTTCTAAAAGATGAAAGATGCCGTTTCCCCATGAAGTCACTGTCAGTGTCATAAGTGAGATGTGACAGCGGTAAGAAAACTCTGTGCTTGTTTTTGTGAGTTTGTTTGTTTTCTTCATCGGTGCACACCCATTTGGTAAAAGTTAATAACGAGCACAGCTCTCTAGCCCAGCAATTTGTTTTGACACAGCCATTAATTATTTGCTAATTGAGACATGAGCACGGATTCATTCATTAAGTGCCACGAGACCGTTTGCTTTATCTGCAGAGCTTCACGCTGCTTGAGGATTTGCACTAAGAACGACTTCTCAGTGTTTTTTTTCTTCACTTTGTTGTTTTCCTATAATAAGTAGCAGTTGATGGTGAATGAGAATTGTGAAAAGGGGTTGTAGATAATATCTCGGTGTTGTCTGATGGTGTGTGAGTGCTGCTGTAGACAGCGTTAGGTCTGTCTGAATGAAGGGTGAGGGGGCAGATGGTCTAGAGGGGTCTCTGTGGACGAATCAGCCGTGCTTAGTGTGGCAGAGCATGCTGGGGTCACTAATGACTCCCTCAAGCCTCACTGTCAACACACACGTACACACAGATGCACGGTAACATGAGGCCAGGAGGAGGACTGAGGTCAGGTGAAGATCGCCGAGCTATAATTCTTGTGTACACCTTAAAACGTTTATTTTTCGAAGTTGCAAATAAAACATGTTTCCATTTCACAAGAAAATATTATTTTTCTTATTTCAATGCAAACTTGGCTTCCAGAAAGAACCTTTCAGTGAACATGCTGTTCTTAAAAAAAAAAAACATTTTGCAGGTCATGCAGGTCATTTGAATAATCTAAAGAACCTTTTTCTACTATAAAGAACCTTTTGTGCAATTGAAAGCTTTCGTGGATGTTAAAGGTTTTTCATAGATGTCAAAGAAACTTAATTTTTAAGAGTGTATTCCAGTGATTCCAGAACATTTGGATACTAAGGCCGTGTGTCCACCAAAGCGTTTTTCCACGCGCCTGGCGTATGTTTTCAATTGTTTTCAATGGGAGCGGTTTTTTCACGCTGAAGCGCCGAGCGCCCAGCGTTTTTTACTGGTCGTCGAGAGTTGAAAAATGTTCAACTTTGGATAAAACGCAGCGCTCATCACTGTCACTTTTTACCCAGCCGTCCAATCACAGTGGAGGAGGGGCGGGACTAATACCACACCGACCAACTGTCACAACATTCTTTCTGTACAACGGCATCAACCAAGAGAGCTAACCGAACAAAATGGATGAAAAATAAATTTTTAGTATGAAACAAATTATCTGCGAAATCAGTTACAAGTAAACTGTGCTGCGGATATTCTGTATCATAGCAACGAAACATCTCCACGGAAAAAACGCTGTGCTGCCAAAACGCTCTCAAGCGCCCACAGCTAGGCGTTTTCAGCAGAGCGTTTTCCATGGCCGTGTGTCCACCAAAGCGTTTTTAGCCAGCTGAAAACGCTAGACGCTCTACTGAAAACGCCTAGCTGTGGGCGCTTGAGAGCGTTTTGGAAGCACAGCGTTTTTTCCGGGGTTTTTTGTTCGGTTAGCTCTGCTGGTTGATGTCCTTGTACAGAAAGAATGTTGTGACAGTTGGTCGGTGTGGTATTAGTCCCGCCCCTCCTCCACTGTGATTGGACGGCTGGGTAAAAAGTGACAGTGATGAGCGCTGCGTTTTATCCAAAGTTGAACATTTTTCAACTCTCGGCGAGACGGCGAGCAGTAAAAAACGCCGGGCGCTTCAGCGTGAAAAAACCGTTCAGCGCCTCGTTACGCTCATGGCGTTTAAAAAACGTGGCGCTCCCATTGAAAACAATTGAAAACATACGCCAGGCGCGTGGAAAAACGCTTTGGTGGACACACGGCCTTAAAGGGATAGTTCACCCAAAAAATCATTTACTCACCCTTATACCATTCCACAAACAAAGATATTTAGAAAAATAATTAATCTCTGTGAGTTCATATAACGCCATTGTTTTTCTTACACGCACAACCATCACAACCGTAATCTATATGACCCCAGTGAACAAATCAGTGTCTTCTGGGTCAAAACAATAAGTGTTTAGGAAAAATACTAATATATTTAACTATAACTATAAATCATTGTTTCCGGTCTGCAGTCATACGAGTGTTCGTGAGAGGGATGTTGTGACGTGACGTAAGTGCGTTGTGAAGCTCACTTGAGAAGCGACCGTTCCTCTGTGCTTTGCGTTACTTCTCGCGCAAACTTCACAACACACTTACGTCACGTCACGACGTCCCTCACATGCTCGTATGACAGTAGACATGAAGCAATGAGGGTGAGTAAACTATGAGAGAATTTATATTTTTGAGTAAACTAAAAATGCGTTAGATACAGTAATAAAATATCAAAGCAAGTCTTATTTATTTTAACGTTTACGTTTGATAGTTGTTATTTTTTAATCATAAAACCAGAGAAATACTGTTAAAAATAATGATGAGACGGATATTTTGTATCTAATGCAATGGCATTCAGACATTTGTAATTGTGACTTAAGTCTCAAAATACATTTTTTTAGGTTCAACGAAAAACCCTCTTCTTATCAAGAGGCGTTCTTGTTAAATCAAAAGGTTCCTTGTTGAATCAGGCTGCCTTTTCAGTTCTAGATGAAACAATGATGCGTGATCCAGATAAGCCAGTAATTATTTTCATGTGATGGCTCATAATTGATAAATTGATGAAATTATATGCAATTATGTCTAAATCAATACAAACACTAAACTACGAGTGAATTTAGGCATCACAACATTTATGATATATGGTATGAAATGTCAAAGTTTATTTATAAAGCACTTTTAAAAACAGCAAGTGTTTGACAAAGTGCTGTACACTTATATCCTATATTACTGCTACAAACAATCAATGACACAAAAAATAAAAATAAAACCAATAAAACAAAAGCAATAAAACAACTCTCACATAGCGTCAAATGCCAAACTGTAATAATAGGTTTTAAGACTAGATTTAAAAGCAGCAAGTGTCTGAGCCTGTCTGATGTACAAGGGTAAATTGTTCCAAAGCTTTGGTCCAGCTACTGCAAATGCGAGCATGTGAGCATTAGATGATGTCAAAGGTAATCTACATGAAAAAAATTGATGAAACGAGCATACACAATGAAATATCTAATATTAGTTAATATATATACACTATTAATAAAAAAAACGATCATATCAGCGGTTAACTGATATAATATCAATGTATCGTGCTTCGTGCATCCCTGGACTGAACCTTTTTGTAGAGAGTTAAGCTGTAAACTTGAAGGGTATACACAACTGTGTATGTAGGCACGCAAACACTCACACCCTACTTTCATATCCACGTTCTTAAATTCTCCGGATGGTTTCTGTAAACCTGTTATCTGAAGAGAATTCATGATCTGCTCTGTTCTCAGGGTCTGAAAGCCCGCTTTGCTGCGGTCAAACACTTTCCCCCTGCTAGCAAAACTGCTGTACAGAGATTAACATAAATCGGTGGTTGGTTAGTGCGCGTTTAGCAGTGCATTAACAAATTTGCCACCTTAATGAGTCTCTAAGTAATTGCCTTCCTGCCCCTGAATGCAAACAGTCCATTACCTACAACTATATGATTTTTCAGTTCCAAAACACCAATTCCCTGTCTGCTCGCTTAAGTTGTTTTCAAATTAAGGCACGCTTGTGTTTTCTCCTTTGCTGCGTGATTGTTTATTAATGCGCTTTGGTTGTGTTTATTCTGCAGAGTTGCTGTCCGTAGACTGTCGGTGTGTGAGGAATGTTATTTTGATAAAGGTGAAGTGTCTCAGTACACATTTACACACAGGCCATCCTGTCCGTCTCTCATTTGTGCCATATTAGAGACGGCAGGCTGAACGTCAGCGAGCGCCGCTCTCATATTTTACCTCTTTTCATTCCCAGAGTGTCTCGGCATCATCTTTCATAGAAGCTGAGCTTGGCAACCGCAGCGCCAAACATATCAAACGCGCTGGGGTGGAAAAATATTAGTTTACACAAAGGCAGGCAGAGAAATTAAGGATGATTTTATTTCCTTATCTTTCCCCCCAATTCATTACCTTGCAGTGTGTGGCAGGTTGCGGGCTTGTCAGAAGAGACTAATGGCCTGTCGGGGACCGTGGAGGAAACGCCGTGCCCTCGTCGACATTAATGCTCTCTCGTCCCCCGTAGAGAAATCTGCTTGATCTGAAATTGAAAACAAATAGTAATTTCCCACACTCCCTTTTTTTGGAATTTACCTTCTGCGAGAGCTTTTGCGCGAGTATTCCCACGCAGAGGACGTGTCTTCGGTAGGTGCTTTCAAGCTGAAAACATGTCAAAGGAACGATAGACGCACTATAAGGAAATGCTTAACCTTCCGCGTAGATTTAGATTTATAATTCACAAACAAAGGCGGCAAAACCAAAGTGAAGTTAGACAGCTGAAGAGCGGCTGGCGTCGAGCGTTTCGCCGATGACGGGTTGTTTACGTGAATGTGAAGTCGCACGCCAGCGGAGGGCGAAAAGAACAATTGTCCTTGAAAAGGGAAAAGCGAGCCGAGTCCCACTCCGGCATCGCTGCCGCACTCTTTAAAGGGTCCCTGATTAAATGACAGTCGCTTTGTTGTTTACACATGGAGGCCCCATCCAGCATCCAGCGACTCTGTTCTCCCACGCATACGGCAGAGATTAGAGTCAGAGAGAGAGAGGGAAAAACTCCGGCAACCTCCAAAAATCTGGGACATAGTGAAGTGCGAGTGGTATTGGACGTGGGTGGAGGAGAGTTTTCTCTCTTTTTCCTTGGTAGTATTTTTCAGAACAAATAGAAATTCGCTTTTAAAAGCCTCTCTTGTGTTACGGCGTCGTTTTGAAGCGCCTAGAATGAGAGAGGCCGAGAGAGCGGGAAAGTTAGCGGTTTAGTGTTCTTGGCAAGGTCATCTTTAACAGCTGAATGTATGGATCCTTTGGGACGCAGGCAGAGGCAGACACAGCCAGACTAATAACGTGTGTGAAAGAGAGAAGGGGAGATCTGGAGACTGCATTTACCCTGCGATGAAATTAATTGCCCTACCAGTCACTCCCTATAACACACCACACGCACACACACACACACACCAAAAGATGAAGGACACTCCTGCCATGCTGTGTGTCGTAAAGCAATAGCTCTTCTCCACTTCTGTCAACCTTTTTAATAACTTTCCATTCGATTTATCATAATATAGTGTACGTCTTTGATCTCCGCTTCCTTTTTCCGGCAATAGCACAAAAAAACATGCATGCACAAACTCCTTTTCTTAACAAATTATCAGTATTTGAAGCAATGCAACAAGTTTCCAGTTAGTAGTTTGTCCAGTTCAGAACATATTTGATGTTTATTATACATCTGTGTGGAGTGGAGGGAGTTTTGGACCAATGAGATTTCACTGTAGGCAGGACTACCCAATGTGATGAAAGCTACTTTTGTAGACGGGTTTTAGACATTTATCCAAACCTTGCATTCAAGCTATCCACCTTTTTCCTACGCCCCATGGCGCTTTGCGCGAATTATGGAAGTAACTTCTGATATTACGCAATAATACGCTTTTTTTAAAGCTGGTTACAATAAAGTGACATTATTCTACTCAACCTTCAAACATCGAACATTAAAAGATTTTTATTTTTTGCGTAAAAGCATTAACAAAGTAATTTCAACTGACCACGAATAACCCCGAAAGCTCGATTATTTCCACAGCAATATTACGGATGGGTTAAATATCACTGTAGTAATATATGTCTATATTATGTAACATATGTTGCCTTAATCAAAAATGTTCATTAAAGGGTTAGTTCACCCAAAAATGAAAATTCTCTCAGTAATTACTCACCCTCATATTGTTCCAACCCCGTAAGACTTTCGTTCATCTTCGGAACACAAATTAAGATATTTTTGATGAAATCTGAGAGCAGGATCACTCCTCCATAGGCTTCTTAAGGGATCGAAACTGGCCGGCCCAAAAGTTATGAAAGACATCGTTAAAATAGTCCGAGTGACTACAGTGGCTCAATCTTAAGTTTATCAAGCGACGAGAATACTTTTTGTGCGCAAAAAAACAAACAAAAATAACGACTTTATTCAACTATTCATTTCCTTCTCTGTGGGCCGTGATATTTCACGTAGTGAAACTACGCAAAGCTTAGGTTGTACGTCACGCATCACACACATGACCAGCGTCGGCCAATAGTGAGCCTATGTGTGACGTGCAACCTAGAAGCTTTGCGCAATATCACTACGTGAAATATCACAGCCGTACAGAGAAGGAAATGAATAGTTGAATAAAGTCGTTATTTTTGTTTGTTTTTTGCGCACAAAAAGTATTCTCGTCGCTTGATAAACTTAAGGTTGAGCCTCACTCTGACTATTTTAACGATGTCTTTCATAACTTTTGGGCCGGTCAGTTTCGATCCCTTAAGAAGCCTATGGAGGAGTGATCCTGCTCTCAGATTTAATCAAAAATATCTTAATTCGTGTTCCGAAGATGAACGAAAGTCTTACGGGGTTGGAACAACATGAGGGTGAGTAATTACTGACAGAATTTTCATTTTTGGGTGAACTAACCCTTTAACTTTAGCATTGAGTGATACTATTTCAAAGTGCTTTCCATCATTTTGATATAAGAAATATTTAGTAAGTACAATTTAGTAAATATTAACACTAGCCGCGTTTCCATTACCCTTCAAATTACGTAAGTTGAATTTGCGAATTGAAAATACGCCCAATGGAAACGCGTCAATTTCGCGAAAACTCCCATATATCGCAAAAAAGTTTGTACGCTCACATGAGGTGGTTTTGTTGGGAATTCGCAAAAGGAAAATTTCGTTAAACTGCAATGGAAACAGGTCACCTGGCATAAGTAAATGTCGATCTTTCTTTAGAGAAGGTGCGGTATGTTTGGACAGAAGACGAGACTTATTAAACTCATAAAAGACAAAAGAATTACAGGAAGAATTCTGGATTCTAAACAACATAGAAATGCCACAATTTATCCAGAACTTGAAGCAGATAGGAGGAAGAAACACCCAGAAACAGCTCATATGTGCTGCTCCCAAGTATAAGTGGCTTTCCTTGCCATTAATGCTTGGATAACAGGCATACGTCTCCTTCCATTAAAATAATGGCTAGTGCGGAGGCTGTAATATATGTAAACTTACCAACATCCATTGCCATGATTTTTGGAATGACTTATCACTAGAGGAAAACATTATGTTTTAGCCTCGTAACATCGGTTAATGGAAACACCATCATTTCACAAAAGTTTTTTTATATACATTAGAAGTGAAAAGGGGAGACAATTACATTTAAAGCATCCGTGTGAAAACAAACCTGGAAAGAGATGTTTGGATATGGGGAAATAAAGAGAGCGCAGACCACAAATGCACGGTATCTGTCCTTTCTCGTACTGTTACTGCTCTTTGGGTAGTTTTCATACTGTCATGGTGGAGCAACAGTTTGAGGACATTTGTTCTGAGCAAGTTCAAGTTAGTTAAAGAGACGTGTTTATCATGAGGGTGAGTGAATAATGAGAGCATTTTCATTTGTGGATGAACTATTCCTTGAAGTTACATTAAAAAACCCATTAGATAATAAAATATCAAAGCAAATCTCATGTATTTCAAAGTTTACATTTGAAAGTTGTTGCTGTTGATGATGATAAAACCAGGGAAATACTGTTTAAAATAATGATGAGACCTAATGCATTTTATATTTGCATAGAATACGCTTAATGTTGATAATTAGCAGGTTTCTTTCTTTTTATTGTATTTTGTAAATGTATTAAATAACTGTTCCAAGTTAAAAATAGCACAATGTATGGTAACGGCCGTCCAGGTCATAGTGACCAGCTCTTGGCGTATTGAGACCTATACAGACCGCAGAAGCCGTAATGGCTCCTCTGCCCTGTTCGAGTGCCGCTGCGCCACATATATTTATTACCACTGTTCACTGGCTTGTTAGTTTTTAGTGCGGCATGTTTTTCATTCTCTATGGCCGGTGGAGAATGGCTCAAAAACGGCTTTTTAAAGAGCAACATTATTATGAATGCTCTCACCATTTGAGAGATACATTTCTGTTATTTATGCCCCCACTCTCGCATTTGTGTAAACATAAAATCGCATGCTTTATTACATCCCTCCTGCACCCGGCGCCTTGACCCCCGTCCTCGTAAATTGAGAAATAGTGGGGAACTAATGGAGACAGATGGGACTATGGCATGCCATTTACTCAAATTGGTGAAGTAATTAACCTCGAGGTGCTGGGGTTTGAGAGAGAGAATATCTCGAGTAGTCAGATAAACAGACTCCGGGCCTAACCGCCTCTGACAACTGTATCATAAACTAGACTCATTCTGTTCAATTGACCTGTCAACATCTCACGACCAAATAAAGATTTGTATTACTGTGTAGTTTGGAGGGGCTGCTGGCGTCTGCCGCCGGGGCGAGCTGCTCTCTCTCTCTCTCTCTCTCTCTCTGTCCTCCTGACTAATTTCAGCCTCTCGCAAATCTGCCTGCGTGCCCCGTCTGACAGTTGGGTGACAGGCAGAAGCGTCTGATTGGCCGTGGAGCGAGGTATTATGTTAGGAGGTGAGCGTAGAAACATGAGTCTCTGGAGCTGACATGTGCTGTTGAGAAACTAAGAGCAAACTGTTGCGCAGGCAATTCGACAATTCTTCGAGCAGTTGATGCTGTGATGTGCAGCTTACTTAGTAGTCTTCCCATTATCCATTTGTAGGACAAAACATCCTTAATTATCATGAACCTCAATTGATTTCATTGGGGTCAGTGGATTTTTTTTTAAAGAAGACGTTTATGCTTAGCAAAGAAGTGATTATTAAATAAAAAATGCGGTGAAAACAGTAATATTGTGAAATGTTACTACAACTTAAAAAACTGTTATCTATTATGATATTCTTTCAAATTTAATTTATTCCTGTGATGGAAAGCTGAATTTCCAGCATCATTACTCCAGTCTTAAGTGTCACATGATCCTTCAGAAATTAGTCTAATATGCTGATTTGCTGCTCAAGAAACATTTATTATTATAATCAGTGTCGAAAACAGTTGCTGCTTCATATTTTTGTGGAAACCATGATATATTATTTTCAGTATTCTTTGATGAATAAAAAGTTTAAATGAACAGCAGTTATTTGAAATTCAAATGTAAATGTATTTACTGTCACTCCAATTGAATTCATCCTTGCTGAATAAAAGTTTTTTTTTTAGTTTTTTTTTAAATCCTACAGATCCCAAACATTTGAATGGTGATATTATTATTTAATCTCACAAAATTGTCTTTAAAAGTGTGTGTGTGCCTGTTTGTGTCTGTCTGTAGCCGCGTTTCCATGACCCTTTAAATTGCGCAAATTGAAATTGCGAATTGAAAATACGCACAATGGAAACCCGTCAGTTTCGCAAAAACTCCCATATATCGCAAAAAAGTTTGTACGCTCGCATTAGGTCGTTTTTCAGGCAATTCGAAAAAGGAATATTTCGCAAACCAGCAATGGAAACATTTACAGGTCACCTGGAGTACGTAAAAGTCGGTCATTCTTTAGAGAAGGTGCGGTATGTTTGGACAGAAGACGAGACTTATTAAACTCATAAAAGACAAAAGAATTACAGGAAGAATTCTGGATCCTAAACAACATAGAAATGCCACAATTTATCCTGACCTTGAAGCAGATAGGAGGAGGAAACACCCAGAAACAGCTCATATGTGCTGCTCCCAAGTATAAGTGGCTTTCCTTGCCATTAATGCTTGGATAACAGGCCTACGTCTCCTTCCATTAAAATAATGCCTAGTGCGGAGGCTGTAATATATGTAAACTTACCAACATCCGTTGCCATGATTTTTGGAATGACTTGTATAGAGAGGAAAAAAATACTTTTTAGTCCCATAACATCGGTTAATGGAAACGCCGTCATTTCCCTATAGTTTTTTATCGACATTTAGAAAACATTTAGACATGCGCAAATCTGCAATGGAAACGCGGCTTGTGTGCTTTGTGTGTGTGTGTGTGTGTGTGTGTGTTTTGATCCTTCAAGTCTGTTCAGTAATCAAGCAGTCAGGCAGCTGTTCATCCACAGCAGTCACACATTATGGCTGATTTTCATGCTTTTCTCCACCCGAGAGACACACATCCAGCCCTTCACCCTCTTCCTGCTACTGTACTGTACACATCCCTGTCTAATAAAGCACACCTCATCCACACCGATGCATCATAAGCCAGGCCTTGCAGAATACTGACAAATTCATATTCTGACAAGTACGGTACAAATAAACAGCTTTTATTTCCAAGTCATTTTTTCACATCTCATACACAAGCAATCACAGTGTAAAGTGTCAATGAACAGGTGCGGCGTGTGCCCGAGGCTGTTGGAGTCTCTCTCTCTCTCTCTCTCCTTCTCGTGCGAGAGGTTCCTGTTAGCTTGACTGCGGCAGCCCTCTGCGTCTGTCGGGGAGATTTACATTTATTGTATTGACAGCAGTTCTGAGAGGTAATAGGGAAGGTGTGTGTATGTGTGTGAAACACGGACGACGTACCTGACACATTTTCCACGCCGTGACATGTGATTTGACAGTGACAGGTGATTTGGGTCTGGCTCTAATAAGTGAATTAATCTGAGGTAAAACATAGTGATATGTCATGTTCCCAACACCTTAACAGCTGGCTGGCTTGTCCTTTGGTGACAAGCTAGTTTGTCCTGTGCAAATCTTCTGTCACCTGCTTCCCAAAAAAAAATCCAGGGAAGGGAATAGCGCTGTCTTGGCAGGGGCGGGTGAGGTATTTCTTGTCAGATTTAGCCAGCTGTGCCGATGATATTATCTTCGGGAGGCATTTTATCAATCTAGCACCTCCTCAAACGCGGGCCTCCCTCAGGACGCCGTCGGGACCCTCATTGCGAACGGGTGTTGTTGAGTGAGCCGGAAATGATAAATGAGACTTTGGGACCATACCTGGAGGGTATCGGCGCTCCGCCGTTAGGAAGCGCATCAAATTAAATCAGCGAGTGTAGAATTAGAGGCCTGTTATTGGGCTTTACATGCAGTAAAATGAGTTGGCCTGTTGTCCTTGATGTTGCCGATGCGTTAGAGCTGAATGCTCTGTGAGCTTTAACACGCTGTCGAGGTTGTTTCTCAGCTTTTTTGAGTTTTATTGTGGACTGTCCCCAACTTTACTACACCCCTTAACTGTGGTTTTAACTAGTAACGGTAAATTTCTGTCAGAAAAGTTAACTCCGTACAAGCGTGTGGAAAGACACTTGTCAAAGGCCCCGCTCCTCCCCAATGAAAGCTGGATTAGACACTGTGCTGGGAAAGTTTAGCTTTCCTTTGAGGGTAATATCATTGTATTAGACATGAAAGACCGTTGGGCTTCTGAAACACATTTAGGCTTCTGGGGAAGCACAGGCCCAGAGGCAAACGCGTCACTTTTTGGAGTGTAAAATACTCGGAAGACTTCTGGCACACTGCACCCGAGAGGCTGACACCTTTCCAGGAGTTTTCAGGGGCGTTTTCAAGTCGTTTAGAATGTGTGTAGAAACATCCCTACATGCTGTAATGAGTTCTATGTGAAGAATATAGAAACATTGTATTTATAAAAGTACTATATGTAGAATCATTCTAGTAGGCTGCATAAAAAAATCTGTATGGCGAATCATTATAGTCTATAGGAATGTGCATAGAATATATATAAACTTTTATGTTAGATGCGATTAATTATGATTAACCGATTTGACTGGACTAATATATGTATCCCCAAAAAAATTTGGGGTCAGCAAGATTTTTTTTAAATGAAGTGCATTTATTTAGCAAAGATTAATTAAATTGTTTAAAAAGGACAAAGTAATTTATAATGTTACAAAATATTTTTATTTCAAATGAATGCTGTTCATTGACAGGCCATCACATGAATAAATTACATTTTTAATTAAATTCAAATTAAAATTGTAATATTTTTACAATATTACTTTTTTTATGTATTTTTAATCAAATAAATGCAGCCTCCGTGAAGAATACATAAGAGACTTCTTTCAGAAACATTTAAAAAGTCTTACCGTCCCCAAACTAATGTACTGCAAGTACATCCACATACTGTATGTGTGTAGAATGCCCAATAGAATACAGTCAGCGATGTAATCAGGTTTCATTCAGCCATGTGTCAGTACAGAAGATCGGTGTTCATATTCCTTTAGTGGTTCTGCCAGTTCTACATTTTTTCACAATGTGAGATTTTCAAACTTTAATGTTAAACTTCTTATTGACAGCTGACTGTGTCCTTGCATTGAAAGCATGCTGTAGTTTGCGCAGTAGTTCTACATTTTATTCAGTACCACCACAATTGCAGCAGCATAGTTCTGTTTTGAACGCATCCTCCTCCTACTGTTTCTCACTAGACATTAAAAATGAAGCAGTCTGACACAAGGTGCAAAGTCTTGGCTTGAGCTTTGCTCCAAGGTTGGGCTGGGTTTTTGCAGGGCCGCAGGTCTTACATGCTTTGAGCCCCTCGGTGTATGGCCCATAAGCCCTGTTTGCAGGAGAGCTGTAAATTATGCTTACAGAACAGGAATGAAATGTCAGCTGGACCAGTCTGACAAACTCCTCTACTGATCAACAGTGTGTGTGTGTTTGCAAAATGCCTCTCTCAGCTCCATTCGTATGAGATTTATACCGTTCTAGCTGCGTGAAGTGAGGAATATCGTGGAAAACAGGATTTTTTTCAAAATAAGTTTGAATTTCTACATAAGTTGCTCCACTGTTCACTCAGACCATTTATTGAAACTCATAACTTACCAACAGCATGACCACGAATATGATACTGCTTTTATAAAACAGCTTAGTAAATTAAGTTAACATTGAGTAAGTTACATTTTAAACACAATATTTTCCAATTATTGCCAGTCAAAATAGCTACCCAATTGTTGTGCGACTCCAAGCAACACACAATTTGAATGATTTGGTGTATTTGCACAAATGTATTGTGAATTATTCAATGACTCACTCATAAAGTCAGTCAATGTTGAGATTTTTATTTTTTTTATTAATGGTGAAAAGATAGAAATAGTTATTGAGTTAAGTTATCTCTGTGTAATATTGGACTCAAATCATAGTTTTAAAAAACATGTAAAGAAAATGGGTGAGGAATATTAAATATAACCTATATACAGTGTATATATTTACAAATTAGACAATGTCCTCTGTTGATGCGGCTAAGACTTTCATCCATGCTACGATCCTTTCTCTTATGTCGTACTGTCTGACATGTTGGGGTCAAGCTGGTGAAACTGGGAACCCTTAAAATCCCTATATAAACAGACTTTAAAAATTTTAGTTAAAAAACCAAACCATTTTCATCATTGTAGGATCTTAGAGACTTTTGTTCAAATTTGTGTATGGTTTATAACATTTTAAAATGGCTTGGCTCCTCCTGAATTTGTACTCTGTGATTTTGTTCATTTTCGTTCTAAAAACTCTGTGAGATCTACCAGATTATGATCCATAAGACTAATTGAGTTCTTCCTTTTCATCATTCTGCTTTTGGATTATCGTCTTTCGCAGTGAAAGCTACTACTTAATTTTGGGGGGCTGATATTGTGTGTGTGTGTGTGTGTGTGTGTGTGTGTGTGTGCGTGTGTGTGTGTGTGTGTGAGAGAGAGAGTAAAGAGTAAATTGTTTAGTTCCTGAATGAAGGAACCTATATAGTAGGCGAAAAACAGTATGTGACAAACAAAGTATGTCTGAATTCACAGTACTCATAAAAGAGTGCAAAAAGTACCCAAATGACCTGCTACTACCAGCGAGATTCTGAAGTGTGCATTCTGGCAGGTCACATAAAAATGACAACATTGCGAATGTAGTACGTCCAGATTACATTCATACATTAATACTTTATAAAATTAACTTTTTTAATGGGCGCATTTCGGACGAAGCCAATATCTGTCAATACATTTCATGAGAAACTAAAGTACGGATATTTGGTGTCAAAAAAACTTGAGTAACACTTATAATAGATTTTTTTGGAGGGAAAAAATGATATAATATAATATGGCCCCTGTAAAACAGGCTGTGGATTGATTCTAATTGTCTGGTTATTACTGTGTGTGTTTTTGTGTGTAAGTGTTGACTGGTATCTGTTGAGAGATCCTTACCACTAACCGGTGTTCATTTCCTGTTTAAAGAGGAAGCAGGAATCATGAGCCAAAGCACTTTTAGAGGAAGTCTATATATCAGAGAGACACTTCTGTAATAAATTTGGGAAGCGTGTTGCCTTTGTATCTGATCTACCTCTTCTATTCATTACATTTGCAGATTCTATCATAGTAATCTGATACTTTTGGCATGTAATTTTATTGAATGGCTGTTCCAAGAAGATACCGTCTATACATTCCCGTCACAAGAAGAAAAAAAAATCGAGGTACTACAGTTTATTTTTAAAGCGTTTGTACATTTCAACAAGCCTCGCTCACCGAGATACGCAGCCTCTCCCATAAGGAAAGCTGTGGAAGAGGGTTACTTTGGTCTTACTTTGACTTTCTTCCTTCCTAAAGCACCAAAGCCAAACACTGTAACCCGGAGTTATTCGAAGAATACCAATTGGACATCTGGTGCAGGGGATTTTGCCACTGGTGAATTTTAACCAATGGACATCTAGAAACTTGTACTTTTTCCCCTCAAACCGGACATTGATCCAGGTGTACGTCTCATCCATTTCTCGTGTGCGGTAAATCTGTCTGCACAGAGCTTATCGCTCACCGCTACACTTGTTTTCCAGCCTGATTTATGATGGCTTTGGAAAGGTCTGCCAATCCCATAGGCTCACCTTAATGCACAGGATTCGGCTGGCGTCAATGCCGCGGAAATCGCGCCCTTCCAGACAGCTTTCCGTAGAGTCCCATATGATGAATAAGTGCTTTGTATTAATTGGTCAGAGGAAGGATCCGTCATAAGCCGTGAGATGAGCGACGAGCGAGAGCTCAGCGTCCTCTTCCTCGACCTGTGTAATGAGTTGTTGGGCATCCGCCAGGTCTCCGGCCTCACTAACGGATGTTCTAACGAACAGACTAGCTAACTGAATCTGCCTACGCCAAGCCTGACAAAACAGCGTCTGTTTGAGCTGATTTATGGCAAGTGTCTATTACAAAACATATCTATTAGCGGTCTCGATCGCCCTTCCGCAGTCTCTCTCTCTCTCCCGCAGTGATTACGCCCTTTATTTTGATGCTGCGACTCAGTAAATCAGACTCTACTTTGGAGCGCAGTCGAGTCGAGACGTGCTAGCATAAATCCCAGATTTACAAGAGAGCGCGCGCTCATAATGGATTGATTGTGCTTTTCTCAAGTAGAAAAGGAATGATCTCTCTTCCTGACAGAAATCCACTGCTCTCCTTCTCTAGCGCGGCCCGTTTGATTTATCACGTATGCCGTGTGTTCCAGTGCTCTGCCACTCATCAAACACAGCTCTTCAGGAAAAGGTGCCTCAGGATTTTGTCAGTTATTATCAGAGCAGAGGTTGCTGGACATTTTTGATTATACTGCAATAGAGGTGCCCAAAAAATAAATACAAATATGATCAAAATCTTTTTAGTATTGTATTGTGGACATGGGCTATTTAATATGAAATCTGTTAGACAATAAAAAAGGAACAATAATAATAATAATCGGTCTATTTTACGCATTATTTTGCGGTCACTTTCTTCTCACGTAATACAATAATTTCAGCTTATATCATAGTAATAAAAATATATTATATCTTATTAAAATATATAGTAATGTAATCAAATGGTCATTGTTGAAAAATAAACCAGACAATATTGATTATTCTTTGCCATAACCTGTTGACTGTACATTATGTTTTACTTATTAAACTGATATTTAAAGTGTTTAAATGCAATATTGGATAATAATATGGATAATATATACATTTTGCTTTAATATTACATTAAATAGGCTATAAAAATTTGGCTGATTAATATCAGCAGTCAGACTGATCATTATGAAGTTATATTTTCTATAGTCACCCTTTATATCTGCTCATTAACTATATCACCTGGCGGAAGAATTATTTATTAACATCAGTATTATTAAAATGTAATTATTTAATTGAACATGGGTGACATTTATCATATTGCTGTTAATTGCTATTTTATTTTGCACCTAAAACCTTCACAGCAATGTCAGTTGTCAAGGTTATTGTCCAAGATGGTCCCAGAATTATTTCCAGATATTTTGTGTATGATTTTTCCTCATCTGAAGATGCAGCCAGTGATCATTTCTTTTAAACAAAGCCGTTCACAGAGTGTATTGTGTGTGTGTGTGACCGTTTTCCCCTTCAGAAATCGCAAACTGAAACAAAGAGACAGAACAAAGATAGAGCATTAGAATACAGCGCGGTGAAGCGGCGTCCAGGGGCCGAGCTCAATCCAACACCCAGGGGCCCTTATCAACTGTTCAGTGTGCAGTCTTGTTTAAACCTGGTCTAGCCTCATGCTCCTAAACACACACACACACACCAGGGCTGGTTAACATAGATAAAGCTGTTATATCTTTAAGTTTTTCAGCTATTTGGTAATCTCAGTATATATCTATTTTTCTGAAATGCGGTTCTATCAGTGTTTTTCAATTATATTTAATCATTTTAATTTATATGCACCAATATATACACACACTCACACTCACTTACAATATCGGGATCGAGATATATTCTAATGACATGGTTTTTATGAAACTTAATGACCAAATAAATCCATTAAAATCATTGCAATAATTTGTGATGATGCTTAATTTTGCATGTCATTTGCAAGTCATCACAAATATATTCTGAATATTCAATATATCGTCCAGCCCTAAGATGAACTCCCACAGGCATTCACCCATCCCACTGTCACAACTATTGACAGTTGGCCTTGTGTGTGTGTGTGAGGTCCCGTCTCCCCCAAACACCCTTGTGTCCGAGCTATTTAAAGTCATGAGAAAGAGTTAACAAGCCTTTCTCCCTTCTGAGAGAGATGAGCTTAATTAACAGTATGGAGATCAGCGATCACTCTCTCCCAGATGAGTGCAGAGCAGAGGAAAGCGTATGGGTGGATGGACAGACGGATCGATGCGATCTCAGGAGAACCAGTGTGCTTGAGAGAGGAGAGAGAGATGGTTAGCCTACAGCCCACTCATCAGCCAACTGTGTTTGTGTCCATTTCTGCTCTGGTCTTCTCAACTCAGGGATGAAGTTGTCTGACATCCTGAGATGGGGAAACACTGCAAAACAAGAGAGGATCTCTTACTTCCAGTGATGCTTTTCTTGAACTACCACTGCATTTTACCTTTAAATTGGGCATATTCTTCACTTTTGTTGCTGATTCCCCTTCAAGGGCTGCTTATAATGTTAGTCAAGGTTTCACAACCAGAATGAAACTGCCAGTTTTTATTACTGTACCTTTAAGACGTCATATATAATTAGTTTGGGGTTGGTACGATGTAAGATTTTTAATGTTTTTGAAAGAAGTCTTTTCAATGTAGTAATATTGTGAAAGATTATTTCAATTTAAAGTAACGTTTTCTATTTGAATTTTTTTTTTCCAAATGTAATTTAATGCTGTGATGCAAAGCTGTATTTTCAGCATCATTACTCCAGTCTTCAGTGTCACATGATCCTTCAGAAATTGTTTTAATATGCCGATTGAAGAAAGATTCTTATTATTTTCAATGTTGAAAACAGTTGTTCTGCATACATGTGAGGATACCATGATACATTTTTTTCAGGATCCTTAAATAATTGGCAAACACATTGAATTAAATGTGAAATCTGTTGTGTGCGGATACCCAGCCACTGCTGAACAAGTGTCCTGTTTGGAAAGAGCCACTTTTGAGTTGACTAGAGATGTGTGTAGATGTCCTGACATGTTTCAGAAAGCAAACGCAAATGTTAACCTTTAAGCCGTGGTGAGCTTTTGAACCATGATCACAGGCACCTGAATGTGTGCTGGGAAGTTCAGTCACTGTGTCGTCTGCTGTACGGTGGCCCTTGTAAGTCAGATGTTTGTATTTCCCCTCAAGGTGTCCTGTTGCCTGTAGAGAGAGAGACAGAGCATAAATCAGAATACAGCCGGCGTCTGCAGCACAGCAAGCTGAGAACAGAGAATCAGGAGGACAGGGAGAAAGAGAAGAAGCTCTTATTCTGGCCATGAGCTGCCCACTTAAACAGCAATGTCACGTGCCATCAGATGAATGGAGAATGCCTTTTATACTCCAATTCAGTTCCTGAATTCGAATTCATGTAGCAGAGAGGATGCAGAATTGCAATTTAAGGACGCATAGTAGAGTTAAAATTATTTTAAATTCAAAAGAATTTTTACTTAATTTTACAAAGTTTGTTAACTTCCATCTTTAACTTTGGTTTGATAAAGGTTTGTTGGAAAGTTATGGAAAAAAGTTAGATAAGATAGATAGATAGATAGATAGATAGATAGATAGATAGATAGATAGATAGATAGATAGATAGATAGATAGATAGATAGATAGATAGATAGATAGTAGGGGTGTAACGGTACATGTATTCGTATTGAACCGTTTCGGTTCGAGGCTTCCGGTTCGGTACGCATTCAAACCGAACGATTCCTTGGACCATTTTTCCTACCGACAAAATTCGCGCTGGCGCGACCACCACAACGTTGCGCAACATCAAATGGCAAGCGTAAAGAAAGCGGAACGAAACTGCGCTACTCATTATGTGCTTCACGGATCGTTTATCAGTTCGGAGTTCGGACCAGCAACATCAGTGCAGCGCGAGCCGATCTCGATCAAGCGACACTGTCACTACACAGCGCTAAGATCCAGTAAAGAAAACATTTGAATTCGCCACTGAAGTAATAACATCGCTGCGAGATCTAGTGAGAAGCATTCACATTTCTCCGTTATTAACCGTAGATCTCTATTAGATCAAACAGCGCTGACGTGGAAACCAGGAGAAATATTGTGCCGTGAATGAACTAAGTTAGTAATACTTTACGTCCACAGACCAGCAACATTCACCATAACTGTAACCAGTTTGGCTGGAATAGTGAAATGCTTTCAAGTACTTCACACATCTTTTTCCAGCACTTCAAAACTCAAATATTATATAAATAAATATATGAAGAGTTCAGATGCAAAAGCCTCTAAGTGCCATTTGAAATTTTCTTCTAGAATGATCATTTTTATGAAGCTTGTATATTTAAGTTCAGTAATTTCACTCAAATGACAATTAATAGGTAATCTTCATTGCCATTTAAGTGAAATTACGGAACTTAAATATACAAGCTTGATAAAAATAAAGAAAATTTCAAATGGCTTTTGCATCTGAACTCTTCATATATTTAAATGTTATTTTTAATGTGATGACCAAAACATTATTTGTTCATCCTTCAAAGATGACACCCATTTATAAACCTGAAAGTTTCAAGATGTAGGAAAACTCAACTTATTTAAAAAATATTTTTTCTTTTAACAAATAGGAAATTTCTCTGGCATTTCTTACTTTTTGCTGTATCGAAAACGTACCGAACCGTGACTTTAAAACCGATGTACGTACCAAACCGTGATTTTTGTGTACCGTTACACCCCTAATAGATAGATAGATAGACGGACGGATGGACGGACGGACGGACGGACGGACGGACAGACAGATAGATGGAAAGTTATGAAAAAAGATAGATAGATAGATAGATAGATAGATAGATAGATAGATAGATAGATAGATAGATAGATAGATAGATAGATAGATAGATAGATAGATAGATAGATAGATAGATGGAAAGTTATGAAAAAAGATAGATAGATAGATAGATAGATAGATAGATAGATAGATAGATAGATAGATAGATAGATAGATAGATAGATGGAAAGTTATGAAAAAAGATAGATAGATAGATAGATAGATAGATAGATAGATAGATGGATGGATGGATGGATGGATGGATGGATGGATGGATGGATGGATGGATGGATGGATGGATGGATGGATGGATGGATGGATAGATAGATAGATAGATAGATAGATAGATAGACAGACAGACAGACAGACAGACAGACAGACAGAGATAGATAGACAGACAGACAGACAGACAGACAGACAGATAGATAGATAGATAGATAGATAGATAGATAGATAGACAGACAGACAGACAGACAGACAGACAGACAGATAGATAGATAGATGGGCGGCCCGTGGGCAAACCAAATGAGATAGTGAGGAAAGGTTGGTTTTGCAGGACGGCTCATTCTCTGGAGGCACGAGCTGTGTGTTTGCATGGGACAGACAGATTATAAATGTGTGGCGGCATGCAGGCTTTGCTAATGACTGTTGTCCGAGCAGCAGGAAATTTCACTGTAGATTCACACTCTTTAACCAAATAGATGTCGAGAGCTCATTGTTGCCTTAGCTAATTAGACTTCATTACCTGCTAACAAGGATCAAATAGACTTTTGCCAAACAGTGCACCTGATTGGCTGGGTTTTGGACTGTCTTCTGTAACAGAAACGGACAGTAGGTCGTCGTATGTGCAGTGTGTGTTTTCAGCATTGACATCGAGCAGAATTCCAAAAATAATGATGTATATATATTGCCCTGAAGAAGGCTCCATGCCGCTACGCGTGGGCGTTTTAAAGTTGTCCGTTTAGGACATGTCATTTTTTGTAATAAAGACATTTTAATTAAGGAGTGCCTCGGTTATCAGATAATTCTTTCTTTATACTGTCTCTTAGATGTTCTACCTTGGACCGAAGATCACCCAAATCAAACTCAAAAGGAATTGAGCACGCCATTCATCTTGAATCTAAACATGTATATATATTATTTGGTCACGCACGGTTGGGCAAAATGCAGATTTTATGATTTGGTTTCATTTCATGAGTTGGTACTTGAATTGATGCTTAGTTGGAGTTTTAAATTTAACTGAAGTTAAAGAAAGTGGAATTTTCTGAAATGCAGTTAAAAGAAATTGAACAGGTAATTTAAGTTTTACTCCCCTTTGATCTATAAAATGAAAGATAATTCATTATATATATAAATATTAAATATGAAGAAGTACTGTATATTTCAATTAAATACAAATTTCTATAGTTAGTTCTATTACTTAAATAATGACTAGCTTTTTCCTCAAATTCAAATTGCATTTCTGTATTCTGTTTGCAATTAAAAATTCAGGAATTAAATCGTAATAAAAAAAAACAACGAAAGAGAAAACTGGCTAACTTGCCCATGTTAAGCTTGACCCCTCGACTCAAACATTGTTTACACTCTTCGGGAAGTCAAACATCATAATCCACAACCCCTGATACAGCAGCAGGCATGAAACGGTTTCACTTGTCCACATCAAACCAAACCTCACCCTCAAGCTCATCAGGTGATCGGCCCCGCGCGGCTGGATTGCGGGTGCGTATGCGCGAATGCACCTGCGAACGTGTTTGTGTGTGTATGTATGTCTTTCTCACCAGCTCCTGTTCAATAATTCATCCATTCAGCACAGTGGGGAACAGACACAGATTTATGGCTTGTGATTGTGCAATGTCTGGATTTATCAGGACCATGGAGGGAAAATTGACCAGAGCTACAAAAGGCCATTTCTGCTTGTATTTGATCAGCATGAAAACTCATCAGAACAGGGCGGATGGAGGGAAAAGGGGGTTTGTTGGGAGGTTTTCATTACGGGATCACGGCAGCCCCCTGGTGTTTCCCATCTTCATCTGACTGATCCAGAGCCGCCCGGCCCGCCGGACCCCCGCCCTGCTCCCAATTAATATGAAACTGTTACAAGAAAATGAGAGTTTATTGATTTGCACCAATGTTTCGAGCTCTATTCAGATGCACAGAGCGCTGACTGATAAGTGCTTCTGATAAAAGAATGAAAACCAGAGAACCAGGGAAAGTTGGAGAATAGGGGAGACGACAGCATTGACACGGCCATGTTTAATCTGTCTTACTGGGGAGACGACTAATAGGGGCGATTTCTGTGTTTTATTTAGCGGGTGATTTCATTTGGATTGGGCGGCAGTACGGACAATCGCAATGGTAATGCCCGTCTTGAGGACAGAGAGAAAAGGTGCTAAGGTCTTGGATTGGCAGATACAGCTATGACACTTCCCCTTTATGGAGAGGCGCTGGGATGTGACTGAGGGGGACGGAGGGGTTATTGCCACTGCAGATTTCTCCCCTGAGTTGATTTTCATTTTCGTGATTTTCAAAGTGGCCAGTGATCTGTAACAGGCCTCTACGGCGGGCCGAGGGAGGGGGGACGCATGGCGAAGCGGACAGAGGTTAGCCGGAGTCATTGTTCCATCTTTGTCTCTTTCTTTCCCTCTCATCAGCAAATACTTGACCACAATCTCCTTTACGTTGAGGTGTTGTAGTCGTGTGTTTTATGTTTTTGATTGTCCGCAGTTTGTCCCAAGATGACTTTTCAAGACGAATCAGCTGATTTGAAATGAAAAGATAACCAAATGACATTAAGTAAGCGTTTTGTTTACCTAATTTCCAAAAAATAGGCATTACCACATTCTTATTTAATATATAAACCAGTTTTTCCCATTGAATATCCAGCAAAATAACATGATTTAAATAGTTTGATCAGCCAGACAGTATTATTACATTTGAATTAACCTGGCTTATGTTACACCAGTCAAAGTCATTAAAAGAGTCAGATCTGGTAGAATTTTTTTTTTTTTTTAATGTGTAAAGTTGATCTTATACTTCACTGTCTATCTGTCTGTCTGCATGTGGCATTGATGTATTATATTTATATAGTAGGGTATATATCATATTATATATTAAATTCAGGAATTATATATACATATATGTCTTAATCCATATATATATATATATATAATTTTGTGATTGATATAATATTTGGATGTGAAGTTGCTCTGAAGTGTCAAACGCGATCTTTGTTCACGGGCTTTAGCGGCCGGCTCGCTGGGTTTGCCGATTTTGCACTCCTTTGTGATTTGGCTTTTGGTCTTTGCTGTCACAAGTTCTGAAGGTTGAAGGGAAAAGCAATGTCAGGAAGCTGATTGGTTGCACAGAATTTCTAAGACAATCTGAATCTCATATTCAGCTACTTTGCCACAGTGGATTAAGATGATCTAAGGGAGCTTTGTGAGCTCGATAAAAATCAGGAACGCCAGAGAAAAGAGCGCAGGGAGATTTTTACCCTTTTTGTCCTTCCAAGTTAATTGTTAAAGTTATTGTCTCTCTGCAGCGATGTTCTGGATTGAGAGACATGTTGCCTATGAATTTCATATCTCTGCTCTGAAACTCTCTGGTAAACACAAACACACACACACGCACATTGTTTGTTCTGTCATAATGGGTCTTTCCATTGACTTCAGTTGTTTTTACACTGAGCAACAACTTTAAACTCCAGTGAACCAAAGACAGTCTCAAAAACACAGTTTGAAATCTCACTGGTGTTTCTGACGTCACAAACTACCTTGTAACCAATCAGGTCAAAGTGTGATCATCAATGAGTGGATCTCTGAGCTGGTGTGAGTGAGTGGAGGCGGGGCTAATTTGCATATTCATATATAATATGGCCAGTGCATGAGTATAATGCATTTTAGCACAGAACAGATGCATGAAATATTTGTTTATTGTTTTATAACACATTGTTCAACTGTGAACAATCATTGTATAGTAAAAAAAAAAAATATATACATATATATATATAGTTATTGTAATAATATTATAGACATTTTACAAAATACTGTATGTATTATTCATATTTTAGTGTTGTAAATATATGCATTAAACGTGCAATAAATAATGCACTGAATTTATAAACAGTGCTATTTGAAATTGTTTTACAGCATATAAACTTGACTTTTCAGTTTTCCTTTTTTGTGTGCATTAGCTTTCATCTGTATCCATCCGAGGAATATAGACAGTAATGAAACACCATCATTTTTATCAATTGGATCCATATTACCATTTCATGTGTGCTTGTTTTGATGGAAAGAGCTCGTCGGTTTGATGCTGCCGGTATTAATTGGTACTGATCCAATGACTGATTGGAGTATTGACGGATGGCCCGCTGAGAGCCGCCTGTAACGGCTCATATGCATTGCCCGAGGTAAAGTGCCATGTATCAGCGCAGAGAATACACACGGCCCACGGCTACTGATGCCCTCCATTTTTCCTGAAGTGACAGGTTTTTGTCGGGGAGGGGGGGAGAAGATTAGGGTTTTGTGTGGAAGTGGCGCGGCGTGGTATTAAAGGAGGAGAGGGATAGAAAGAGAAGGCGAGAGATGGACTATACTCCTCCTCCATCTGTCTGTCAGCCAGCAGTTAAAGGTTACTGTAATCTGAGCCGTGTAACACTCGAGTGGACCCAAGAAAGCTCCCACAGTTAATAGCACAGCCGCGGCCGAGACTATGGCTTAACCCTAGACCAGAGGAACGCTGAGGGGAAAGTGAGAGCCCGAGCCATCTCACAAACAGATACAGTGTGTCTGTTTGACTTGTGAAATTAGAACACCTCGTTGTTTGGCTGACAAATATTACATCGGCCAGCCTTGAGCTCTGGCAGAAGTGGAAACTTTCCAGAAGCCTTTTCCCAAAAGCGCTCGTTGGGTTATCA
This sequence comes from Rhinichthys klamathensis goyatoka, assembly GCF_029890125.1. NCBI lineage: Eukaryota > Metazoa > Chordata > Actinopteri > Cypriniformes > Leuciscidae > Rhinichthys > Rhinichthys klamathensis. The sequence continues at coordinate 8,496,894 of NW_026606660.1, forward strand.
GACGAATGAAGTAAGCCGTCTTCATTCCCATTCTTGGCAGTATGCTTTTATTATAAGGCAGATAGTCATTCATTTACAGAATCAACGCTGGGAACATCTTTTGTGATCTCATATTAAATTTTAGCCCTGAATCCACCCCTTGGCAAAAATTACTCGCATCGTTAAAAAATATTTAATTAGGCTGTAGTTTATTCGCGGCTCGCGAGGGAGAAGGGATTTGCATGAGGCAGGTCGCGTCTCTCGTGCCGGTGAGGGAGATTGGATGTGAGTGGAGATCAGAGGGTCACCGGCTCAGCCAAGGACTCCCATTTTCCAAGGTCAGACAGGTAGAGAGGTGCTCCCCTGGGTCTCTGCTCACACAAGACAGCTCCGATTGGCCCTTAATTATGTCCTTCCTTTAAGCCACTGCCGGCTTTTGTTTTTCCAGGGATATCTCTCCTCTCTCGTGTCCACTACAACAATGGTGGCGCTTTCATGGAGCCCTATTATTGTTTTATAGGCTCGGTAATCAGATGATTTACCGGGAACCCTAATGGATGAGACTGCGTGAAAAGCAGAGGTTAATCGTAGTCGTGTCAATCATCATTTATAGTCAAGTCTGTGCTAGTGGTCTAGCGATATGGCTTTTTTTTATGGCTGATGCTGATATTTAGAAAGCAGGGGTGGCCTGTGGTATGAAAAAAGGAGAGATATATTCAAAATGTGTTGATTTCATTTAGTCAAGCAAGTCACACGTCCTTAAATTTGCGACTGTAACTCGAGCTTCACATCTACAATGCAATGTTTGTAGCTTATGATTTATCACATATATTGATATATTTAAAAATATATATTTTTATTTTATATATAAATATCTTGATTGATTCACAATATTGTGACACCTACATTTTATATATATATATATATATATTTTATTTTTTTATAAATGATAATCATTTTTTTATTTTGTTGTAAAAAGTTATAAGAAAAAAGTTTCTCACCTAAAAGACTGGTAATATTTTAGAACCAAAGTTTTCCTATAGTTCAGTGCTTCTCTTATTCAGCTCTGATGTTGTACAACCCATCAGATTTCTTTTTTTGGTTTTAGCTCTTGGCTATCCGTGCGGCGGGGTTTGCATAATTTAATCGGCACTGTTAGTTCCCAGCTGGAACAAAAACAGAAGGACCAATGATTTGAACCCCACAAGCTGTATCTCAGGGTCCAGACAAGCTCTCGTTGAATTGCTTTATGATTCACAAGCGTTATCAATTGATGGGAATATAACATGAATCATTTATTAAAAGAGTAATTACATGCTATGAAATGTATAATGTTCCATTTAGCACATTTGCGTTAAATGCCTTAATTAATTCTGAACCCTCCAGCCAACATCAATTTATTTGATTAATACTTTTTTTAAAGTCACTGACATTTTAAGGAACTGAAAGGAATTACTCTCTCCCTCAAATGTGTTTAATGTGTTTTTCCATCCCAGGGGAATTGTCTGTTTATGTCTTTCCCATGTTTAGGTTTTTAATAGTGCTGCTGCTTTATTAAACAGAAAAAAATATGATTAAACACATTTCTGTTTAGAACTCTTTTCCCATATTTGATATATTTGATTATTTTCGGTAAGTTGCACTTAAAATTGAATTGAAAAAATCTATGGTAGCGTGCGCACACAAATGTTTTAAAAATCAGAAGCAATTTACGAGCAACTTAAGGGCCAAAGCTCAAAAGCTAGCGGTCATTTCAACCATCAGATCTTTGCTATCTCACATCAGCACTTGCAACAGTCCTTTTATCTGAGGAGTGAGTCATGATTGTGGATTTGCATGCATGGACGGGGCCAAAATGTTCCTGGACTCCAAACAGGTTAACTGGCAGGGAGCGTGAGGTGAGAGCTGTGGCGGCGCGTGTTTGATGCCAGCGAGTAATTGTGTCATAATGTGAGAGACGAGAGCTGGCAGCTTCCTGTTGCCGTTTGGAGGGGTTCAGTGACACTTGACATGCCTCTTCAGCTTCACAGAGCAGGGCAAGAGAGACCGCTGGAGCAAAAAGAGGGAGGCAATGCTTCCTTTTATGCAGAGAGACACAGGAATGAGAGAGGGCGGGGCTTAGGGCAGAAGAGGGCGGGGTGAAGGGGGAGGAGTCAGTGCTTCTAGAGCAGCTCAATCATTAAACAGAGAAGGATGGCATTTTTTAAAGAGGGGGAAAAATGTCCAGACGTGAGCCAGATGAATCTCATGTACCAGTATTAATGTGTCATTGAAAATCAAGACCTTATTATTTAAAGCGTCACAAACTTTTGCTTTGTTTAGTTTAGTGTTCAACATGCTTAAAGGGATACTCCACTTTTTTTGGAAATAGGCTCATTTTACAACTCCCCCAGAGTTAAACTGTTGAGTTTTACCGTTTTTGAATCCATTCAGCCGATCTCCGGTTCTGGCGGTACCACTTTTAGCATAGCTTAGCATACATCATTGAAGTGGACAAGACCATTAGCATTTCTAAAAAAAAAAATGACCAAAGAGTTTTGATATTTTTCCTATTTAAAACTTGACTCTTCTGTAGTTACATCGTGCACTAAGACCGACGGAAAATGTAAAGTTGCGATTTTCTAGGCTGATATGGCTAGGAACTATACTCTCATTCCTGCGTAATAATCAAGAAACTTTACTGCCGTACCATGAGAGCAGCAGGCGTAATGATATGACGCAGCGCCTGAAAATAGTTCCGTTGTGTTGACGGAAGGTGGCCTATTTTCAGGCGCTGCGTCATATCATTACGCCTGCTGCTCTCATGGTACGGCAGTAAAGTTTCTTGATTATTACGCAGGAATGAGAGTATAGTTCCTAGCCATATCAGCCTAGAAAATCGCAACTTTACATTTTCCGTCGGTCTTAGTGCACGATGTAACTACTTTTTTTTTGAGAAATGCTAATGGTCTTGTCCACTTCAATGATGTATGCTAAGCTATGCTAAAAGTGGTACCGCCAGAACCGGAGATCGGCTGAATGGATTCAAAAACGGTAAAACTCAACAGTTTAACTCTGGGGGAGTTGTAAAATGAGCCTATTTCCAAAAAAAGTGGAGTATCCCTTTAACATGTTTTATAAAATGAAAGAAATATAGTTATTTATATTTATTTGGAATTTGGAAATATAACAATATTGTATACAATAAAATATTAGATTTATTAACTTAAAAATAAACCTGTTCATATTTATGGTATGCTAGTATATTAGCAGAAGTTTATAATGAAGAAAGGGCCTAATAAAATGTAACTTATAAACCAGTTTAAAACTGTTTATTGGACTTTTACACCATTTCTTATCTTCGCGTAGCCAGTCCTTCCGACTGACTGCAGAAGGTCTGAACTCCATGGCATCTTTCATTGGGCAAGGACCGCCCAGAGACCGTCCGACTGACATGTAAAGCAACTAGTCACAATTAGTTTTGTTCTGCATCATGTTTAGGGCAGTTGAAATGTAAAGTCGATGTCCCTACAATAACAGATAGGTGTGTTAAAGTCTATACCATGAACTTTACATACTTCACATACACGACGGCGTTCTTCTTCCATGAGGGGGTTTGGCTTCACGACAGCTTTGTTTCCAAAGGACCGTTAAAGTAAGCGACACGCACGTCTCCCTGAAACCCTGTAGAATTCAACCAATCAGATGACAACTTCGAAACTCCTGAAGTGTTTCCAATTTTGTGTGCCATATGCATCAGACGTTCAGACAATGGTCCTTGGGCGTGACATCTGAGGCTGGGACTAACGTATCCTAACCAGGCACAACACAACAAAACATTTTAGCTGGGGTCAGTGGAGCTTTGGCCCCGCCTCTAGCTCCGCCCACAGGAAAGAGAAAATTAAGCACAAGAAACAGAATGAAACCGCCCATCATGTGACGAAATTTGACAGCTGGGTATTATAGCTTTAATAGAGCAGAACAGTTAATAGGCGATAGCTGACATTTCTGAAACCTTTCTAATTAAGGGCTTCCTTCTTTAAAATCAAGCATAACATCAGAGTTTTTTTTTCCCCCTTTCTTCTCCATTTCCTCTCTCTCTCTCTCTCTCTTCATGTTTGTAAAATCAGGTGATTTCATTAATGCATGCCAGTCAGTCTTAATAAGCCAGGAGGGGAGGGGACTCTTATTGAGTGAACTTCTACAAAATAAGCATGTTGCTGGTGGGCTCCGTCCGTGGCCCCACTCCAGCGAGCCGGGCCTCATTTACAATGCAAAACCTCCTTCTGTAATCCAAGTGTCCTTTCTGCAATCACAGAGCATAATCTGCTCGTCTCTTGTTACAGACAACACTTTACAGCTCCGGCCGCCACACGATGAGTATTAGAGCCGATATTATTTTCTCTGCGCATTGTTCGCATCACAGAGATTAAGGCAAGACGAGTGCTTTGTGCAGCCACTTGTGCTGGAAAGTGGGCTCTTTCTAATACTGTTAAAAAAGTCGGCAGGGCCATGTTCATGAATTATAATGGACACTAAAGGTTTGCCTGCTCTGGCATGTGTGAGAGAGATAGCTTTACATTTCATCATTGATTTTCTAAGCACTTATTTTACCATAGTCACTTACTTGACAAGTTGTCATACATTTTTTTAACTTTAAAATAAACATTAAAATCAAAATGGACACTATTACTTTTTAAAGGTAGGGTAGGCAATTTTTTTATAAAAACGTTTTTGTTATACTGGTTGAAACTCTTTACATCCTAATAGCAATCAATAATATAAGTGGTCTTAATTGGGGGTGTAAATCGGACAGTTCATCACGATACGATATGATATCGATTCTCTCAGCCAGCGATACGATATTTGCTGATACCTCAAACATTCTGTGATACGATTACGATTCGATTCAGGGCTATATCGATCGATTTATCAATATTTAGATATTATGTGCCAAGTTTACACAACCAGTTACATTTCTATTAACTCACAAATGCAACCAAAATATATAACATGAACGTTTAATTAAACTCTTTGAAAATTGCACACCCTCTCCCAATTGGGACATTTACAACAGAAGAGTTCATTTGTAAAAAAACAGATAACTTGGTTCTTGTTCATTTTCATAAATCATGTTTTTTTTTATTATTATTATTGTGCATTCCAAGTAATATCAATCAAACTGCAGCTGGGTTGTTTTGATTAAGTAATAATAACTCAAAAAATACAGGTAACTTACAAAATTAAAGTTCATTGAAAGTATATTTTTTAGGTAACACTTTATTTGAAGGGGTGTGCATAAGACTGACATGACACTGTCATAAACATGACATAACACCTGTCATGAACATGAAGGAGTCTTTATGAATGTTTATGACTATTGTCATTAACTGTCATTCGGTAAATTATGACACTTTTAATGCAAAGTAGACATTGTTTAAAATGTCTTTGTTATGAAAAGGTCCAGTGAATGGGCCCTCCCCAAATCTGCAATAGGCTACTCATATCATGCGTGTGCTATCTCTCTCCTAACACATACGTTTTGACTTACTCAGTGATGGGGTCTATTTACAGACACACACACACACACACACACACAGGGCTCTCAAGTGTCACGCATTGAGCATGACAGTCACTCATTTCGGTCTTTTGTCACGCACTCCCGCCACACATTGTATTTCTCACGCGGAAAAACGATTTATAATATATTTAATATGCCGCTGCGCCCAAAATGTCTCTGGCCGCGCCGCTGTCCCTTTGGACCCGGCAGGAATCAAGCGCGTCTCCCCTGTGTTGTTCGTCGAGCTACACAAAAGCCAATCAGAAAATAGCACTATTGTATCTGGGTATGATTTAACGCAACAACCAATGAAAAAAAAATGAAAATTGTCATGAAACAGCTCATTCCCGCGACCTGTCTGTCCAATATCTAATGGTCTGTTCACACCGAACGCATATTTAATTATTTGCGCGAGTAGATTAGGCTACATACAAAGTCAATGCAAAGACTCGAATAGACGCATCATTCGCGCCGGGCGTTGCGAATGACGCGAATTGGGTGACGCTTTTGCCGCGAACGTCTTCCGCGCAAGTTGAAAAATTTGACCTCGAGCGAATGTTCAAGCGTCTAACTAGACGCGATAGCTCTATTCGCGTTCGGTGTGAACACACCATAAGGCTGCCACTCTGCAGAAGCAAATTCCATCCTATCTTCGATATGTTGTAGTAGTTTTAGCCGGACAGTGCACATGACATGAAATATTCTCTCAGTCCTCGCGCATCTGATAAGGCCTCATTAGATCATTTACAGGACGATTTTAGGCAATCGATTGCTTCAATCACACTGGGGAGATGGTGAGCAATAGGTCTTACTTTTTCTTTTACTGTCTATGGTCTTACCGTGTCAATTCGCGCACTCCATCGTGTGTCACTCACTTGGTTATTATTGCTCACTTGCGCTGCTGACCGCGAAGGCGCGAACTGCCACGAAGCACTGGCGTTTTGACTTACGTACAACAAAAAATAGCCTACTCAGGCCATTTTCAGGAGAGGGGTGTTTCATTATGACACAGGCTACATTTTACTCAAGCAACATTAAATAAAATGCATTTTTTTCTCACTTTCAACAATAAATGGTGCTATTTTGGTTAAAAATAAAATATGGTAACCTTTGCTTATATTTAGGATGAACATAATTATTGCTGGACTGCATGGGCCCCCCCCCCCTAGCGGCTGGGCCCCAGAAAACGTTCCCCTTTATCCCCCCTTATGGACGGCCCTGGCCTTGTCACCTGACCTGAATACTGCGCGCTGACTTAACGGGTTGTGTTCACAAACAACAAGGGTGCTTGTCGGTTTCTGCTGTAAAACATGAACTCGCAATGCCTTGACTTTTTTGATCGATGCATCGATCCTTATCAATGTATTGTTACACCCCTAGTCTAAATGTTAAAACATGTATATTAAATCGGATGTCATACCTGCCTCTAAACATGTATTATCATACCTCCGCACACCTGCTCGCGCAGAAATCACACGTCATCAGCACGTTTCATGCTATGCAGAGTTGTAGACCGACAGTCGCTGAGAGTCACAAACAAACAGCAGCCGCCTACAAGATGGCAACCCGTGATGTTCTACTCTGAGCTGTCCACGTCCTCAGATTCAGATTTATGAGTTTCTATGTCAACACTATCAACGCCGAAATGAATCTGCAGCAGTCAGTGCATTAACTAATGTTAGCAGATACAACTTTTAATCTTAGAAATGTAGTAGTAAATGTTGAGATTAACATTAGGATTAATAAATGCTGTAGAAGAATTGTTCATTCTTAGTTTATGTTAACTAATGTTCATTTCACCTTAACAAATGAAACCTTATTGTAAAGCTCATATGCTGGACTCTCAAGGTTAAACTGATGTGATTTTTTTTTTTTCCTCCAATGAATGGCTTGTTTCTTCTTTTTGTTGGGATTGGACTTCAGTTGTCTGTAAGCCAGTTGAAAACCTCAACCCCTTCTCTTTAGTTCTTCAAAAAGAATCCTCAATTCTTTGGTCTACTGGATATCAGTGGAATGTTAGTATGTCCAGAGAAAGATCCAGAAAGTCTTACTTGGATTGTGCCTGCAGCTTTTTGATGCCCAGATACAAAAAAATGAAGAAGAAGAAAAAGAGAAATCAGATGTGCTGTTTGGTTTCTAGTGTTTGAGAAGCCAAACATTAAGAAAGAGACAAATAGAGCAGTTGGTGGTCCTGTTCACAGTTGTTTTGGTTTCTGTTTTCATGGGTTTTCTGTGGTTATTGTTCTTTGTCGTATTGTTCTTTTCAAACTGAGTTGCACATAAAATCCTTCAGTATACATTCCTTTGAATATTCTGCTCTTGGATACACATAGACCCTTGGATTTGGATATATAGGTCAGTGATTGACCTATGCATGCAATCTGCAACCTTGGTTTTCCTTTTAAGTATTTTTTCTATACTATTATAGTATTTATTCATATTTTATTTATTCAGTAATTTTGTCATTTATATTATTTTTTACTATTTCTAATTAGTTTTCTTTTTTTCATTTGTTTTTTATTTAGATTTTAGTTTTTAGAAATTTAACTTAAAAGTTATTTTTATATATAAAAGTAAATTGAATGCGTGTAAAAACCTGCAAACCTGTTCTGGCATAGCCATTTTATTCTTTGTGCATCACCTTCTGACCATCGGACAACAGAAAGCTGCATGGGCTGAAGTCACAGATATCTATCCTAAATCTTACTTGAACAATTAATACACATCATTATTCTGTTTTACAGTTCCAGCATTGTCCCAAAGTAACACAAGCCCATGTCTGTGTCGACGGTCTGCCTCTTTCTTCATTGTTTCTGTTAAGAATAATAATTTGTGAAGCACTAAATTGCTTTGAGGGATAGGACATTAAAGGGATTATTCTCATGTAATCCGCAGGTCCCTGTAGACGTGGACCTGATCACAGAACAGCACCAGTGTTACTGAAAAACAACAACTGCATATTTAAGAAGCACACACAGATACTTTAACTGCCTGTTGTTTTTTCTTGTCATCCCCAGTTAGCAACAGTAAATCCGTTTCCCCCCTGCTTAGTAAATTAGCGTGTTTAAAGGTTAGACAAGCACACGCTAATTATTTGATTATTTGGACGAGCTCTATCTAAAGAGCATTAAGTTGTGTCTCGGGCAGAAGGAAACCTCTCCAGGGAGGAATGAAGTCAAATTTTTAAAGAGCACGAGTGCTTTTAGCTGCACTACAGTTACAGAAAAGCACATTGAGCTCACTATGAAAGATAACTGGGGAATACTTCATACGAACCTTCATGAATAAGACATAAAAGACTTGATATAATGAGAAACAGATCGTATATGAATCAAAGTTTCATGACATTTTACCTATGTGAGGGTATATAAAATAATAATCTGTTGAGCAATGTGGTAGTTGTAGCTCAACTGGTAGAATATTGCGCTGGCAACATCAGTGTCATGGGTTTGATTCCAAGGGAACACGCATACTAATATGTATACATGAGCACGTTTGATAAAAGTGATAAAAATACATATAAATTATAATGTTTTATTATTGTTTTTCCTTTTTAGTTTTTAATAGTTTCAGTTTTGGTAAGATTTACTTTGTGCTGTTATGTTTTATATCTTTTTTATTTTAACCTTATCTTATTTTACGTTGAAGTTTTTCCATCTAATATTTATATTGAATGCCTTTTTTTTTTCAGTTTATGAAAACAATTATCAGTTTTTAGTTTTAGTTAACAACAGAAAGTTAGTTTGCGGTTGGTTTTCGGGCAGATCACTGATACAGGCTTGTGTTGTTGCAGGTGGAACTGACGGGCAGCAGCGTGTTTGACTACGTTCACCCGGGCGATCACGTGGAGATGGCGGAGCAGTTGGGGATGAAGCTTCCTCCGGGGAGAGGCCTCCTGTCTCAGGGCGGCGGGGCCGAGGACGGGGCCAGCTCTGCCTCCTCTTCCTCTCACTCTGAGACACCTGAGCCAGGTAAGATCACGTTAAAGGCTAAACATCATAGACTTGTGTTTTATAGTAATCTCCCTAGTTTGCATTTTATTTTATAAAATTATTATTTTGTTTAATTTTATTTACACATGAATTATGAATACATGGATTATTTCTATTCTATGTAATTTTTATTTTTTATTTTTTTATTAATACATTTCTGTTGTTGCACTTTGAGGGCACGTTTACACGACAACAATGTACGGAAAAGTTTTTACAGTCGTACAGACGACAACGTTGTCAAAATGATCCCCGTTCTAACGGACGGATCCGTCACTGTTTCCACAAGTCCATGTTTTTGGAGTTTATACAGAGATGATAGTGGTATCATTTTCAAAAATGTGGACTATGGAACCCATTTTCAAAGTTTTGAGTTTTCAGGCCCCCAAAGCGCCGTCGTCGTCGTGTAAATGAATGGCCAAAACGCATAAATAGTTTTTGGTTTTTAGTTGAAACCGGTGTTGTGTAAACGGACCCTCCGATTTTATTTTATTTTATTAATACATGGATCTCTGGAATACTGGATTATTGAATACTTGACTCCGATTGGTTCCAAAATGATTTAAGACTTCCTTTTTAATATCTGCATTCTGTGATTCGGTTATTTATTCAGTTTTTTCCTGCATTGTGTAAATCAGAGGGATTAGCATTAGAGTCATATTTTCAGCTGTAATATAAAAGTAAATAAATATTTTTTTATTATATTATTTATATATTTTTTCAAAATCAATTAATTTAGAACACAGTTGCTTTTATGCACAGTTATGCTTCAAATCTTTTCATCCAATGATCTTGAAGCGCCACATTCATGCTCTACTTTTTTGTTTATACTCAAAACCATGTTGCTTTGTGAAGTCTTTAGTATATCTACTATGTTACACCAAGCGGTCAATGTGACGCTCAGAGACTGTGAGTGGACCTTAGGATGCCAAAAGTGTGTGTTAATGGCATGCGTGACATGATATGCCTGATGAGTGTCTTCCGCTCGGCCCGAACTCTCCAGGGGCGGCCCGTGTGACGGCAGCACTGTAACACAGGCTTACCCTGCTCCCGAATTTAATTAGACGAATTGTATAGCAGGGATGAAAAGAGGTGACATTCCTCATTGGAATTCTTTTCAGGCCTCTTATAGACTTTGCCTTCCAAATGTTCCCATTTTCATTGTGTTGTACTGATGATAATTTAAGTATTAGGGGAAAATCCATTTATAAATTAAACAAAATGACTTGATATCCATCAGTCCCCGAGTTCATCAAGCTGTTCAAACATGAGGGAGATTGGCTGGTCGGCCCGGGTCTTCCGAGAGCTTCAGTAATTAGATCTGCCAAGGATTTATTCTTTGCTGATTGGAGCTTTAAATTAATTGAAGTTCCACATTTGTGGTTTTGTCCTTTTCGTGGCGTTTTCTTTTTCTTTTTTCTAGCCAGGCAGAAATTTCACACTGGCAGACTCAAAGTGTGTGTGTATTTGAGTGTTAATTTCTTGGCGGGAGTGAACGAAAAGGGTCTTTAATGGTTAGGCGGTTGGTCTGACGCTGAGATTTATTTATGTGTACACAGAATCATTAAAGATGTGCTTTACAATCAGATAAAGGGCACCGCGGTCTGTCTTCAAACACCAGAGCTTCATTTAGAAATGATGAGGACCGGAGACACATTCTGTACAACAAGTTTGTGGGGCTTATTTTTAAGGACAAAAAGTGCGTTTTACTCCCAGTTCGGGCAACATGGATTAAAGTCATTCAATCAATGACGTTGTCTAAATTGTAAGCTTGTTAGTATAGACCGCTTTCATTTGCTTTAATTTTGTTGCATTGTGCAAAGCCCCTAAAAGGACATGGTGATGATTAAGGAGACAAGAGGAATTTCACTTCTTTTGCATTCCCCCGAAAAACTTTTGCATCCGTTCGCAAAACTTTAGTGGTGTAAATAATATGAGGTTGGAAGGAAAAGTATTGGCTGCGTCCGAAAACTTAGTCAGCTGACTTGTTGCCCCGCTGCCCTATCAGGCAATGACTTTGCGGGCAGCGTTTGCGCACAAAGGTTCCTCCCGAAACTGATTTCAGACAGACTTCTGAGGCAGCGTATGGGGCGAGCTTCGGCGAAGACGAAGTGAATATTTAATGACTACAATAGTCATTTCTCGCTAGACATGACATCATAAGTGGAAAAGGTTTATCAAAAATGTGCAGTTACACACAAACTGACGACCAGCTGCAACTTTCAGATGCCATCTTTTTTTTTTCTAGCTCAACTGTCACAGAATGGAAAGCACAGGATTGTGGGATATCAAAGTCAGCGAAGGATACATATATGCTGCCTTCAAAAATCGATCAAATGAAGGTATCTCAGGAGACGGGAAGTGAAACTAACATTGCATTCGGACATGTCTTGATGCTTTCCGACCTTGGAACGCGTCCTCCGAAGGCAGCATTTGTCAGTTTTCGGACTCAGCCTATATTTCAGTGTATTTGCATTTTTCGGGGAACTCAATAGTTTTGAAAGCGAACGCCAGTGTTTCGTAAGTAGTGTTCATTTTGTCAGCTATTGTCTTAGTCCTGTATAAAATGTACTTTTCAGCTTTTTTCATATTTAGCCAACCTTGTCCTGTTTTTGTTTAGTCAAGTTTTAGTCAACTAAAAATGTCTGGGCATTTTGGTCTAGTTTTAGTCAATGAAAACCTAGTTACATTTTTGTCATGCTGCATAATGGTTAAACTGATAATAACAATTATTTTGCTCACGATTATAATCACAACGTTTGTTGTCATTTGCCGAATTTATTTTTACATCATCAGAATTATTGCACTTTCCCATGAGCACAAATCAAGAGAATGTCATGGTTTATTTTACCTCACTTAGTTTCCTGATTTATTATAGGCTGTTTATACAAATTAACACACTCTTTTCATTATGAAAACTGGTAAAACAAGAAACTTCTCTCAAAAATGAAAACAGTGAAATTCCTTATAGTAATTCCAAATGACTTTTTTTTCTATTAAAACAACAGCAAATTCAGCAACCACAATCGCAAACAACTTATACGAGATCCATGTTTGTATTTATTACAGTTCATCAGTGAGAAGCTTTGATCAGAGATTTAGTCACCCTAAACAGCGCAAGCGGCTCGTGACAGAACACAGATTGACTGAATGACATTTTCATTTAAGCAGAATATCTAAATGGAGATTGTTAAACTCCAGCTTACTTGTTTGTCATGTTATCTGTGTTTTCAGATCATCCGCGCTTCTTCTGCAGTGTAGAAAGAGTGTGCGCGCATGGTTGCCAGATTGCAAAGATTAAGTAAAACACCGGGTAGAAAATTAACAGAAAAGCTCTGATTGCATGGGGATTTAAACTCTTGACATCTGGCAACCGCAAGCATGAACGCTCATAGATGCCTGTATAGCAGTATGTGATATGTTGTCTCTTTTTTCCGACAAAAAAAGCAACAGATTTTGGTAAAATTTTAGTCTCGTCTTTTTTCGTCAACGCTATTTCATGTTAATATAGTCACAGCTAACATTTAATGACCTTGGTGTCATCTCCTCTTAGTCATGGGCATAAAGTTCGTTGACGAACATCTTTCGTCACAGTTTTCGTTGACGAAATTTACACTATTTGTAAGCGAACTAAGATTCTTGAGGAACGCAATACTTTTGCGAGAAAACACCAGTGTTTTGCAAGAGAAAGCAAAGGTTCTTAGGGGAGCGCAACACTTTTTTCTAAAGCAAAAAAAATGTTATCCTCTCATTTCATATTTCTTTCCATCACCATGTCCCATTACGGATATGTGACAAATGTGCCTAACGGGTCAAGAGTGAAATCGCTGGAAGTTTTCTTCAACTTCTACATTTCCCTGTCCTCTGTTTTTGATGCGCCAGCCAAGCCACTGTCACTGAGATGAATGGGAATGCTAATAGTTCTTTCTCCAGGTATTATAGTCCTCCTTTGGACACAAAATCTCCTTCTTGTTCTCTTTTTCTTTCTCTCTGAACGAATAGCAGGTTGAGCTGGAGTCAAGCGTTTCACCTCTTCTCATCTCCCTCATATGTTCGGGTGTCCTGCCTCTACACTAATTTTTTCCCTCCTATTTTTGCCTATGAATGTCACTTTTTTTCCATCTGCTCAACCTGCAGAGTAAATTGTGTTATCAACAGCCTATTTTAAATATCTGGCAGTGCAGAGTGGAGTGCGTGTTTTCCTTCATCACTGGCTCCATCTCTCTCTCTCAAGGGCATGACACGCCAGCAATAAAGCGGGAAACATGGCGGTATTTTTCTTGAAGATCGTAATCCTCCTGTTTGTCAACAAGAGGCTTTTGATGAGCATGAAAAGAAGCCTCCCGTTTGTGCATTAATAAAAGAAAACGATTCAAGCTTCATTTGCAATGAGATGAATTTGGAAACAGACCCGTGCGCCTGTGACATCTGTCCAATCGGCTTTGGCACATGAGAGCACATCACTCGCCGCACTGCTTTTACTTAGTTTCTTTAACCTAATCAGTCCTTTTAAAGGGGCGATTCATTCAGCATTCTTTGACATATTTTCCGTTCATCTAATGGCTAACGTAAGAAAATACCCTTTAAATTGGAGGTGTGTATTCAAGTCTTCATGATCATATTTTTTATTTATTTTGATTATTAGTAGCAGTAGATTATATAATTTTATAAAAATAACTATTTTCCTAAACACATAGAACCTCTATCATACCTGAACATAATAATTTAGATAGATAGACTGAGAGAACAAGATAATGTCAGATAGATAGATAGATAGATAGATAGATAGATAGATAGATAGATAGATAGATAGATAGATAGATAGATAGATAGATAGATAGATAGATAGATAGATAGATAGATAGATAGAGAGATAGAGAGATAGATAGAGAGATAGATGTTACTTTACATCTTTGAATGCAGCTTATCATAATTGAAATCTGTAATTTAGCATTTCATAATCATTTAATTTATTAAATTAATTTATTTGGCAAATAAATACATTTTGATTTTGATTTCACCCCCGTTTTAGTGGACACATGATGACCGGTATAATGTATGCCAACAACATACATCCCTGAAACAAGAGATGTGGCATTAAACATTGATAAAAAGAACCAGATACTATAAATAAAGGAAAGAACACCAGAATTAACCTTTGGCAGTGCTGCATGTGAGGATGATGGACTGAGGAGCGTGTGGTCCCAGCGCAGGGCTCAGGGTGTCTTCTGTGGGCAGGGTGATCCGGACTCTCCCGTAGGGTCAGACCTTTGATTTGTGTGGATTCTCCTCTAGCCTTTAACAGGTGTCTGCTGCTGCGGGTGACATTTGAAATGCAAATAGAGCTCTTTTCCACAAGGCCTCTGAATCTAGCCCTGTCAGACCAGAGTAAAACCTCCAGCACATACGCACACATTCACATGCGCAGATGTCTTTGATGCATACACACACGCTGTACTGTACACAAACACATATTCACACAGAAACGCTGTCAGATGAGGCTTGTGTTCTGAAAAGAGCTGTCAGTTAAAAGGAAGAGGCTCCACTCCAGCCAATGGCGGTTAATTGAGATAATTTACTATTTTAGTAATAATTACAATTTGCTGGCCATAAAACTGTATTTGTTTTTTTTTTATAGTTTTAACTTTGCACCCTTACAAGTCAAGTCAGCTTTCACCTTCATTTATATAGGGCTTTTTACAATACAGATTGTTTCAAAGCAGCTTTACGGTGATAATCAGAAATTAATGCAACAAAAATTGTTTTGGCTGTACAGCAGCTAGAAGAAAGTCCTTTTTTAATGGATTAATTTCTGTTGTAAAAATCATTAATTATGAACTTCGGTGTTTACACGACACTGTTTTCAATTCAACTGAAAACAGAAAACTTTTAAAGGTGAACTATGCAGGTTTTTTACCTCAACCGAACAGCTTCGGAGTCATTGGAATGGTTATATTACTCTTTTCGGGTTGACTGGTGGTCGTTTCGCACCCCCCTATCGCATGTGAGCGGAAAAAACACACTTGCAACTTTGAGCCGGCGGGTCGCCGGCCGCAGCATCAGGAAGTGTCGCGTGATATCAGGTCTCGCGATGTAACGAATTGCTTTACAGCAAAAAAGATCAGATAAAATTCTGATAAAATGAGCATCAAACAGAAATAACCCGGCGCCGTATACATGTGGTGTTCGAGGCGCACATACAATACAGATTGCCGACAGTTAAACAGGGCGCGCGCAGCTCTTAAAGGGGCCATACCTTATTTCCACTCGTTACAGCGTCCATCCTACTGAACAGGTACCGGTGTACAGGGGGAGGGGATCCGGCCGTGAGTGCGAGCCATCTCTGCGTGAGTGCTATTCACGACAGTACAAGTACTCCACAGCGACTCTAGGGGTCGCTGTTTCACAAAAACGGAATTCCTGCATAGTGCACCTTTAATGCGTTTTGGCCGTTCATTTACATGACAACGGCGTTTTTTGAAAACGGGTTTTGAAAGTGATACCGTTATCATCTCCTTGTAAACTTAAAAAAAAAACGTGAATCTGTGAAAACGGTGACGGCATGCACATGCTTATTACAGGGCTCTCAAGTGTCACGCATTGAGCGTGACAGTCACTCATTTCGGTCTTTTGTCACGCTCTCCCGCCACACATTGTATTTCTCACGCTGAAAAACTATTTGTAATATATTTAATATGCCGCAGCGCCCAAAACTCTGGCCGCGCCGCTCTCACTGTGGAACTGGCATGGAACCGTCCGTCATCCACAACCCCCCCCCGTTCGGCTGGGTGTCACTCTTACCTGTCTTCAAAACTTGAGAGCCCTGTTATTATGTGTTTAGTCTAGGCTATATGTATGCGTGTTTGAATGCGCGCGTGGGCGCGTAGTTTTTCTTTACAAAGTGACATCGCCAACTACTTGTCTGGTAGCAGAATACTACTTTTGTGAACGGGAATCATTTTGATAACCTTTTCATCTGTACATCTTACACTCACTCAAGTCAAGCCTTCAGCTTTAACTCTTTCCCCGCCATTGACTGAAATTTCCGTCATTTGTGAGACAACGCTTCCTCGCAATTGACGGAAATTTCCAGCTTTCCATGTTTTCACTGTTATACGGTAGGGGGCGCTGTTACACATCTTCTGACAGAGTGCTGAATCTCCTGATCAAAAGACATGTAAAGAAGCAGCAGAAACATGTAATATGATAAGCAAATATGTAAAATAACACGATCATCAACATTAAACAGCATATAAATCGAAACCACCAAACAGTACCGAATTAAATGTTGACCCAGGACGAGGTACAGGACTGTGAAGCTCTGGGGGTGTTGATGGACTCAATCTACTCCTTCTGTGTTTTAATCTGAATGTGATCTGGATGTAGTCTTTGACAAAAACGCGATTTTCTCAGCTTTTTGCTCAAAATGTTGCTTTTTTTATGAAACCTATAAGTGTTGATTAAAAAAAATGCATTAAGCTAGAATAAAACATGTTTTTTTTTGTTTAAAAGCAGAGGCTCTGTTCTTTTTGATATATTTAATGCTCAGATATGAAAAATATAAGAAACACCTGGGGGCCATGAAATTTTGTGAAAATGATCAAAAATGCTGGTGATTGCTGGCAACGTTGGCAGGGAAAGAGTTCGTTTCTTGACATTTAAAATATTTACTGCATAAAATACTGTCAGTCATAAAATCAGTATTTGAAGGTTCTCAATGGTCAGTTTTGCACAGGCTTCAAAATGGCATCAAAGGGCAAAATATTTTTCAAAAATAATGCAATATTTTGTAGAGACCGTAGTTATTTAATGATTATTTTTCACACCATTTTTCTGCTGTGAAATGCGTTGAGTTTCATTCATCCGCGGGGCTAGCCGAGGTCGCTGACCTCAACGGCTGCTGTCCACCGTCTGGGTCATTAGGGGATTCTGTGGTCTGCATTACCCAGAATCCTCCCAGGTGAATCCCGCTCTGTCGTAGGTGTTTGGCACATATAGAGAAGCGTCCTTGAGAAGAGTTGGGGTCACACAAGCAGTTAGCACTGGCTCAGAATACAAATAATGGGATTAGCGCTCACGGACGGCACACATTAGCTTAACACACCTGTGATAGTTGTGTTTCTCATCCGTTTCACACACAGTTTTAGATACTAGTGTAGTTTAGATTTTGTATGTGTGGGGGGAGGTAGCATACACTATTATGGCATTTGGATTCTTCGTGCAATTTGGAAACTTATGTTTCTCTTAGAAGTATATGAATGTCATCATTGCAATATCAAACAATATCAAGTGGCATTTGCAAACAAATGATGCTAGACCTATTAAAATGTAGTCCACGTAGTCACACAAACACCTGGGTTCGCGGAAAATGGGATATCAATGGGGTCAGGAGTGATCACATGACCAAAACTATTGGAGGAGTTTTAATTGAAATCTGAAGTTTCTGAGGTCTGCGGCTCAAACATATTGATTTTATTCAGGCTGACCCAGCCAATGGGGTCACGTTTGAACCCATCTGACATTTCTTCAATTCATCTCACTTCCAGAGCCCCAATACTTCACCCTTCGGAGAGGCAACAGGGGTGTGTGTGTGTGTGTGTGTGTGGTCATGTGGTCCTGGGAAACCCACAAGGAAAACAGCTTATAAAGCATACTAAGTGATGTTTTTTGAAAGTCTAAACATGCAGAAAGCTTTCTGTGCATGTTGTGTTTAGGTGTTTGTACAGTACAGTATAGGAACCAATACGACTATAGAAAGTCCCCATAAAACACGAAAACCCAACGCGTGCGTGTGCGCGCTAATTTGTGTCTTTTATCATGTGACAAATGTTGATTTAAATTCATTCGAGTTTATGTTCTTATTGTGCATGATTCACCATTAAATGTTATTGAACTGTTTTTTGAATTTATTAAATTATTGGTAATACTTTACAATACTTTTCAATATGATAACATTCGTTTATGCATTAGTTACCAAAAGCTGACAGAAAAACAAAAAGCATACATTGACTTAGCACAATCAGTTATTTATATTTTTGGTTCTCTCTTGTTTTTGCATGTGAATAGAATGGAATGGAATGTCAAAACTAATTTTCTTACAAAATGTGTTCATGTACACTAGCGTTCCAAAGTTTGGGATCTGTATTTTTTTTTCAAGAAATTAATACTTTTATTCAGCAAGAATTCAATGATAATAATAAGAAAATCAGCATATTAGAATGATTTCTGAAGGATCATGTGACTGAAGACTGGAGTAATGATGCTGAAAATTCAGCTTTTACATCACAGGAATACATTTTAAAATATATTCAAATAGAAAACCTTTATTTTAAATTTTAATAAATTGTCATCTCATTAATGAAACCTTGGTGAGCATAAGAGGAAAAAAAGTCTTACCAATCTTGCATTTAGGTTAAAGGATTAGTTCACTTTTAAAAAAACTTTTGCTGATAATTTACTCACCCCCATGTCATCCAAGATGTCCATGTCTTTCTTTCTTCAGTCGAAAAGAAATTAAGGTTTTTGATGAAAACATTCCAGGATTTTTCTCCATATAATGCACTTTACTGGGTACCAAACGGTCCAAGGTCCAAAAGACAGTTTCAGTGCATACTGCAAACTGTTCAAAGGGCTTTAAACGATTCCAGACGATGAATAAGGGTCTTATCAAGCGAAACGATCGGTCATTTAAAAAATAAATAACTAATTTTAAGTTTTATAAGCTCACATGCTCGCGTCGCTCTGTTCTGTGTAACTCTCCTGTTCGAACTCGTTCATCAAAATGAACAAATCTTTTTACGAGTCATTTGATTCATTTAACGACCGAAATGAACGAATTGACTCGGAAAAAGATTTGTTCATTTTGATGATTATTCCTGATTATTCATTATATGGAGAAAAATCCTGGAATGTTTTCATCAAAAACCTTAATTTCTTTTCGACTGAAGAAAGAAAGACATGGACATCTTGGATGACATGGGGGTGAGTAAATTATCAGCAAAAGTTTTTTTAAAAGTGAACTAATCCTTTAATGTCAATTTTATAAATCTAAAAATGTTCATTGTTAATTATAGGTTTGTTAAATAAAAGTTTTTCATAATACATTAATAGTATTTTAACAACTTCAAGCTCTGTCAGTTCATATTGCATTTGCATTAACTAATAGTAACATGTGGGACCCTGTTTTGTGTAGTAAGGTGTTAGAATTAGCTCTGATATGAAGGAAACTCTATCGCCCCCTTGAGGTTGGCTAACAGCATGACACAATCATTTGTTTTACCGTTTTGTTCACAATAAAGTTTGTACAATGGGATTCACATCTGCATATCTGAATAGTGTTTAAGGCTGTAGATAACCCTCTTGTGCACTTCACATGAGTTTAACTGAGTTCTTCCCGTGAAAAACAATTCAAATCAGTTGCATTTGATTAGGGAAAGGCTGCCTATGTAGACAGTAGTGAAGCTCCTAGGGTTTGGAACAGAGCTAGAGTTTAACTGAAGCTGATCTGTGTAGAGCCGCAGGAGCTCAGAGATCTTACGCTTACACGTTTAATACTGCCCTGCCAGAACGTCCCGCCTGGCCTCCATCCAAACAGAAGCACACGTCGTCTGCAGATACACAAGCCGGCCTGCTGTAATGAGCACGGAGTGGAAGAACAAGTTTCAGGGTTTCGGCTATACTATAGATGCATTTTCTGACGATTAAAGCACGGCCACAGCTTGAGTTTGTTTTCCCGCAAAGCGTCAGATCTGTTTATTCTGTCGCACGCCTCGTTTTGATTAAGAATGCAAATCCGATTCTTTTGTCCATCTGCGTTTCTGTCAGTGAAGGAGTGCATTTAATTAAAACAAACACGAGTGTCTGCTGTGATGTTTCGTCGTCTTATCTATAGAGCGAATCAGGCCAAATCAGACGCTCAGGTTGTGTCCTCGTCTCAGCTGTAAATGCTAACGGCAGTGCAGGTGCTACTGTGAGGATTTGCTTTCCAGTAGCGTCTATTACGCGAGACATGACTGGGACGCAGATTCCCAGATTTTTCCAGTGGCGGTCTCCAATCACAGATGGCAGATGGGGATTTTTTTTTGCCATCGCCGCTGTGGAGATGAACAGGAGGAGATGATGTGTTGAGCTCCGTCCAACGTGTCTTGCTGTTGTTGTTTTATGACTCATAGGAATCCTACAGGATGAGTCACAGACATATGAAACACACACACACTGTCTTTTTTTTGTCTAGATAATGACATAATATGAAGAAATCTATGTTTGTTTGTTAGGTCATTATAAACACATCTGTTGGTTTGCAGACGGTCAGATCTGTGGCGCAGTGTGTGTGTGATTCTGGAGTGCAAACAATAATACAGTGATTTTTTTTTTATTCATTATCTACTTTATACTTTATATGTCTATTTAATAAACAGTCACGACTTTTACAGTACATTTTATAATAAAATGTATTTTTGAACTTTTTAATAAACTTTTTAATGAAAAAAACTCTTTTAAATAATGTAAAAATAAGGTTTTTATTTTACTATGCAAAAAACTAAAAAAGTGCATAGAAAAACAAAAAGCTGACAGAAAAAAATACATTGACTTACCACAATCAGTTATTAATATTTTGTTGGTTCTCTCTTGTTTTTGCCTGTGTTTATAATTTGTATGACACCTTAGCCAAAAAAAATGTCATTGCGTTATCACAAATAAAAGCGCAACTATGCAATATGATCATAAATTCATTAACACAATTTTTTTTATAATATTTGAATAAAGAATGAATACGTCAATTCCTCTAAGCCGGACATCACATTTGGTCACTACTGTATTAGATCATACAACTCTATAATATTTATTTACTGTCACAGTAGATTCAATAATGTAATAATTTTCAGGTTTTATAGTTTGTTGGCATGTTTTCTTTACATCCACTTTTTGATTTAAGATTTATTTAATTTAAAACCACTTCAAATTAGACACACAGCTACTGTTCTAGATGGAATAGAATAGAATAGAATAGAATAGAATTGAATAGAATAGAATAGAATAGAATGGAATGTCAAAAAATGTAATGCAGGGAGATTCTTTTGCCTCTACATTTGAAATTTTGTGTCTCTTTTAGTAGCATTTTTGCCTCGGCCAAGACAATGCACATTGCCTTTGTGTCATGCTGTATGTGTAGTTGGCATGCATTAACACATGCGCATGTTAGTGTAGTGCACTTGTAGCTTTTACAGCACTGGTGTCCTAACGATCCTGCTAGTTGTAAGTAAAAGACCTAATGCTTGTTAATTTCGCGTGCTTGAGGGAAAACGTCATAACTTACTCCGTAATTATGAAAGTGCCTATCGCTTCATCAGATAGATTCACTGTCAAAAGCTCCGAGCTGGGCGTCATGATGAACTAGCCTCCATAAATAAGGGACTGGCCTGCTTGCTAAGACAAATGTTTTTAATCATCTGATGTGTTCATTTATACCAAGCCCTAAGTTTAGCCTTAAATTAAGACTCTTGCTAGAACATAACTTGATTTAGAAATGCCCATCAATCCTGGGCGGTCTTTATGTGGAGCTCAGAGGAAGTGTGTTGATCTTCATTCGTCCTTTGCTCTTGTCTAAAAACTCACTTAAAGGTAAGTGGAAAAATGCTTCTTTTTTTTTCTTCAGTGGAACACAAATGAAGTTTGTTCATAGCAGAATGTCCAAGCTGTTCTTTTCCATGCAATGAAAGCAAATGGTGATTTATCATATAACTTTAGAAGGCTTTGAATACTGTCCTTTTTAATCAGATTGAACATTCTTCAAAACTAATTTCTGTTCTACAGATGAAAGTGATGCATGAAGGTGAGGGAAATGTACAAATAAACATTTTGTAATGTTTTGTTACAACAAAAAGCTCCATTTAAAAAAAATATTGGACTTTTGCTACCTGTTTTCTTTTTATTTTAATATTGTTGTTTAGTTTTGTTGTGTTTTTAAAGGTTTTTAGATGTCATATTAAGTGACAAATGACATCAAACAACATAATTCAAATTTCTTCTTTAGTCCAAAGTGCCTTTCATGCTTATTTTCAAAACATATTATAGGAACGTGAAAAATTAGTCATCTCATAAGTTACCTTTTTGTTTTATGTATGCTTTTAATGGACTTATGTATAGTTTATTTGATTTGCTCTGGATCGTGCACATTTTTTATGTTTTCACTTTAACTAGAGCTGAAAATTTAAAGGGACAGTTCACCCAAAAAGGAAAACAAAATTCATCATTTATATACTCTCCCTCATGTTGTTCCAAACCTGTATGAGTTTCTTTCTTCTGTTAAACGCAAAAAAAAAGATGTTTTGAAGAATGTTGGTAATCAAAAAGTTGACGGTAGCCATTGACTTAAATGGCATAGTATGAAAAAAATACTATGGAAGTCAATGGGGTCCATCAACTTTTGGTTACCAACGTTCTTGAAAAAACCTTAATTTGGGTTCAGCAAAAGAAAGAAACTCATACAGGTTTGAGAACAACATATGTGTGAGTAAATGATGACAGAAATGACCAAAATTCTGACATTTTTGGGTGAACTATCCCTTTAACACATGTTTAAAACAAACATTGTAATGTTCAGACATTCAAAATTAACTTGACATGGAATCTTGTAAACATGCCACTTTTGCACAAGACACAGAGACAATATAATGACTTCTAAAGCCTCTTTTTTGTAACGTCTATTCAGTGCTTCGTCTGTCACCATCATGTAATGTCTTTCAATTATCTTCATTGAAGGGAAATATATATGTGATGTATCAATTGGTATATCATGCAATTAATCAATCATCAGCCCTAGTTTTAATGAATTGAGTTCACGGCGTCATCTTTCTCTTTTAGCGTACGTGTGCGTTCCGAGAGTCTTTTATTCTCGGTGACGGCACTGAGGACAGAGGAGTCGCATGCTGATGCCTCTCATCTCAGCTATTATTAAAGGGCATTATCAAGCTTTTCAAATGTCTATAGTGCTTCAGCCATCATGAGCCCTTCAGTATCAAACCATACAGAAACATGCAAAACAATCCTGCGAGAGGAACAAAGAAACTAATGACAGCTTAGCCGGCCTAAAAGATTGAGAATTCTGTCACGAGGAAAGCGCAAGATCACTGGAGGAGGAAGGCTTCGGAGCTTTGAAAGACAAAGGCGGGATCAAGCGGTCTCCAGACTATTAGAAGCCAGTTTTATTTAAGCTTATTTGGCTGATAAGGTTGTCAGAAAGGGCTTTTTATCAGGCGAGAGGAGTAGGCGGCAAGCATTACGCCTCCGTTCCCAGGCAGTGGGTGCGCGGCGAGTCGCGCGGTGGGAAAGTCTTTCCGTAAAGCTGCTTGGCGCTTTCACACAGGAAAAGCCCAATTTGAGCTCGGCTCCTACAGGATGAGAGGGCAGTTAGGACTGAACCCCGAGATCATCTTTTGTTTTATGTGTTTTATGGATTTTGTTGTTTGTACTACATCATCAGGCTTGTGTGTTTGGTTTGTGGGCTGAAGTTCTTGTTTCGGACCATTCAGATTTGTTTCTCAGGCTACGATGGGTTTTTGCTCTAAATGTATTTGAAGTAGCAAAAGCACACATAGGTTTACATTCGACTTTTATGCTCTTATTAGATTAGTAATGTAGTGAAGAGACTTGAGCTTGCATCATCTGGAGAATATGTGCTAAACGCATACTCCATAAACACATTGGGTATATGTTTGTTTACTTTTGCTGTATAGGCAAATATTACTAGTAATTGCTATATTTTTATTGTTGTTGTTTCCCATTTTCATTTGGAATTATCCCGAGAAGTGAGAACTAAATGTGACAAAACCTCAATTTGGGAACATTTGCTCAAATGGAAAAAACATTTAGTAAATAAAGTTCACTTACTAACTATTGGATGGATGGATGAAAGGATGGATAGATAAAACATGAATAGATAAAAGGATGGATGTATTGGGTGGGTGAAAGGATGGATGGATAAAAGATGGATAGATAAAAGGATGGATTGATGGATGAAAGCATGGATGGATGAATGGATGGATGGTTGGATGAATGGATGGATGGAAGGATGGATGGATGATGGAAAAATGGATAAAAGAAAGAAACAAACAAAGATGAACCAACAAACAATTGAATGAACACGTGAATAATTGAACAAAGTTACAAATGTACACTACTTTTCAAAATGTAGGGGTCAGTACGATTTTTTTTTAAGAAATATTAAACTTTTATTCAGAAAGGATGCATTAAATTGATCAAATTTCAGTAAACGTCAGTAAAGACATTTATAATTTCAATAAATGCTGTTCTTTCGAACTTTTCTTCATCAAAGAATCCTGAAAAAATTTCAACATTGATAATAAGAAATGTTTCTTGAGCAGCAAATCTTCATATCAGAATGATTTCTGAAGGATCATGTGACTGAAGACTGGAGTATTGATGCTGAGAATTCAGCTTTTGTGTAAGTGTCATTTTGGTCCATCATGCACTGCAAGAACACAATCTATATTCTTAAATCAGGCATAATATGTTACAAGGTTTAATTTTCAAGACCCCATGTGATGCACTCCATATATGAAGTGTTTTTGCTCTGAACACAGATTATCCAGTCCACTTGACCCCAGAGGCCATGTCTCAGATGAGTGGAGGAACAAAAGAATGCTCTTATTCACAGTATCCTGTGGTGTTTGTTAGACAGCACTCCCTCTGCAGAAATGGAATGCTTTCATTGCCAAGTTTAAAAAATATGTATATAAACGTTTGTTTATTAGGGCCTTACAACGCAGCAGAGATAAGCGGCGAGCAGGTAACAGGTCTTTGCCCAATAATCAGGGGGAAATTATCGGCCCCGCGCCTCCTCGTGACACAATTTGTCAGACTTGCTGATAGAAAACAAATTCTATTCATAAAGCTGCACTCCCCTTGGCACCGGTGCGATTCGCTAGCAATTCAATTATAGTTTTGTGCGATAGTGAACCCAGAGAGAGAATCCAGCCTGACAAGAAATATGACAGGACAGTAACGGAGTGTTTATGCAATTAAACTTTCACTGACAATACCTGGCGAGTGATGAATGTCTGGGTGGACATATATGTGTGCGAGCGCTGCCCCGTAAGGACTGCACATTTTTCATGATTTTACAGCCCATTCTGATCCGTTAGGAACGCGTGGAGAAAGAGAGAAAGAAGGGGAGAGGATGGAGACTTTATATTGCTTGTGCCGTTGACTAAACCCTGCTAAAAGAAAAAGAAGAGAAGATCGAGATGCCAGAAAGAAAGAATCTTGTTTCAGTTTAGTTTTTATAATGCACTGTAAAACTTTGAGGCTCTTCATCACCTACACTGAAAAAATATTTTTTAAGTAAATTTCACATATGGAATTAAGTCAAATCTACTTAACTAAGTAAAATGAACAAAGAAAATAAGTAACTTTAACTCGGCCATTAAAGTTTGTTGAGTAATTTCTACACTCTGTTTGGAGTACATTTTACTCAAACGATATAACACTTGCTTTTAAAGTGTATGCTTTACTTAGAACATCTAACTAAATAATACTTACACTCACCTAAAGGATTATTAGGAACACCATACTGATACTGGATTTTGACCCCCTTTCGCCTTCAGAACTGCCTTAATTCTACGTGGCATTGCTTCAACACGGTGCTGAAAGCATTCTTTAGAAATGTTGGCCCATATTGATAGGATAGCATCTTGCAGTTGATGGAGATTTGTGGGATGCACATCCAGGGCACGAAGCTCCCGTTCCACCACATCCCAAAGATGCTCTATTGGGTTGAGATCTGGTGACTGTGGGGGCCATTTTAGTACAGTGAACTCATTGTCATGTTCAAGAAACCAATTTGAAATGATTCGAGCTTTGTGACATGGTGCATTATCCTGCTGGAAGTAGCCATCAGAGGATGGGTAGGTGGCCATAAAGGGATGGACATGGTCAGAACCAATACTCAGGTAGGCCGTGGCATTTAAACGATGCCCAATTGGCACTAAGGGGCCTAAAGTGTGCCAAGAAAACATCCCCCACACCATTACACCACCACCAGCAGCCTGCACAGTGGTAACAAGGCATGATGGATCCATGTTCTCATTCTGTTTACGCCAAATTCTGACTCTACCATCTGAATGTCTCAACAGAAATCGAGACTCATCAGACCAGGCAACATTTTTCCAGTCTTCAACTGTCCAATTTTGGTGAGCTCTTGCAAATTGTAGCCTCTTTTTCCTATTTGTAGTGGAGATGAGTGGTACCCGGTGGGGTCTTCTGCTGTTGTAGCCCATCCGCCTCAAGGTTGTGCGTGTTGTGGCTTCACAAATGCTTTGCTGCATTCCTCGGTTGTAACGAGTGGTTATTTCAGTCAAAGTTGCTCTTCTATCAGCTTGAATCAGTCGGCCCATTCTCCTCTGACCTCTAGCATCAACAAGGCATTTTCGCCCACAGGACTGCTGCATACTGGATGTTTTTCCCTTTTCACACCATTCTTTGTAAACCCTAGAATGGTTGTGCGTGAAAATCCCAGTAACTGATTGAAGCAGATTGTGAAATACTCAGACCGGCCCGTCTGGCACCAACAACCATGCCACGCTCAAAATTGCCTTAAATCACCTTTCTTTCCCATTCTGACATTCAGTTTGGAGTTCAGGAGATTGTCTTGACCAGGACCACACCCCTAAATGCATTGAAGCAAATGCCATGTGATTGGTTGATTAGATAATTGCATTCATGAGAAATTCAACAGGTGTTCCTAATAATCATTTAGGCGAGTGTATGTAGACAATATATCTACATAATAGAAGGAATGTACCCACAGGAACACAGAGATCTCAATACTTGGTACACAATCACGGTAACATTCGTTGGATCATTTGAGTAGAAAATGAACTCCAGATGTCACAAAACGGCAAGTTACTAAACCTAACAACAAAAGCAATGATAAAAGAGTGTAAATACAGATGGAAAACAGTGAAACATGCAACCTTATTAATTATTCATGCCCCAGTGCATGATGGGAACACCAGTGAGTTGAGTAGGTTTTACTTAATTTTACAACATTGATATTTACACTTTAATTTCTACAAGCTTAAATTGAGTACTAATATAGAATTTACTTTATTTTTTATTCTTGCCTGAACTAAATTATTCAGGTTAAATTAGTTTTTTCTGTAGTATTTACTTCTTTTGGTTTCTGAACCAAAGAAACTGTTCACAAAACCTCAGGATCTGAGGATCAATCAGTTGATATTATTAGTATTTATATGTTTATCTGAAATGATTCAGAATCGGTCTTGTTCAGTCACTAACTCTAAATGATGTTAGAATGAATGCATGCAAAAATCAATGAATGAACAAAAGCTAAGAAACTTGAAGGAATGTATGAAAGAATGTCCCCATTCAAATGATTTTCTCTCTTACTGTATGTTTTTTTTTAATGTACTTTATTCCTGTGATGCAAAGCTGGATTTCCAGCATCATTACTCCAGTCTTCAGTGTCACATGATCCTTCAGAAATCATTCTAATATGATGATTTGCTGATTAAGAAACATTTCTTATCATTATCAATGTTGAAAACAGCTGTTCTGCTTAATATTATTGTGGAAATATAAGCCATTTATTTTAAGGATTCTTTGATTAAGAGAAAGTTTTTATTTGAAATGAATACTCTTTTGTAACATTATATATGTCTTTACTGTAATTTTTGATCAATTTAATGCATCCTTGCTAACAATATTAGTTTCTTTAAAAAATAATGACCCAGCAAATTCACAACCTCCAAACTTTGATACATAATTCAGTTTTAAGTTTTAATTTGCAATTTTGTTTGATTAATTCCAGCTCTTCTAAATCGAATATTAATTTAGTACATGTACATGTTGTGTAAACAAGAAATAAAGAACAACCAAACAAATTCACAAAGGAATGAACAACCAAATGTATAATTGAGTGAATTGAGTATGTAGAAACAAGTAAATAATGCACTGAGTCTCGATACAGAATTTCATTTCAAGTTGATTTGTGCATAATCAGCAGATTGTCATATTTTAGCCCTGGAGTCTTTGGCTGTTGGTCATCTGCCGTTCTCTAGTTTAAAGTTTCGTTGTGACTTGTGGTTTCAGTCACGCTGTTTTGTCCAAAGATCAGAGCGGAGGTGAGCTGTTCTTTTTAATGAATCATTTGTCCTTCAAACAGTGAAGTTTCTCTCCTCGCCGCGCTCTCTCCACAGATAATTAGGCCCCATAGTTCAGTTAATTCCACAGGAGAGCTCATGCTAGCCACCTGCTCCTTTTGGACGGCTAATTTTTTGTCTTGTAAGATTCCGTCCCCGTAGAATTGTTCCGTCTCGCGAAGAATGAGGAAACGCGTTGTTTTTCCCCGTAGTGTCCCAATGTTACTTGAATTTGTAATGCGGGAAACCCACCGCCTCCCCACCCCCCGCGTGCTGTGCGCAGTGATAGCGAGGTGTTGATTTTAGGTGTATATGGATCTCAAAGTAATCCTATTAATTCAAAGTGAATAACAAAGCAGCCTGCCTCTTTTTTTTCCTTTTTTTTCACGTGCCGTTCCATTTATTCAACCTGCTAGGGCTTTGTTTCTCCATCATAATTATTTCCAAGTCAGATCCGCGCTGATTTCCTGGTGGACTTGTGTACCTCCGACTAACTTGAGGAACAACGGAGCTCGGATAATTCGCACCGTTCCTCTGGGGTGGTGTTCTCTGTTTTTTTCAAGGACATTTTTATTACAAAGCTGATGGAATTTGCATATTAATTCATTTCTTTCAATTTTTAAGATTAAATGTTGTCAACATGTATCAGTGCAAGGTTTTGACAGACCTGATGAAATAGGTCAGTCATGCTTGAACGTCGTGGCGTAAAGCAGCCAGCTGCAACCTCTCTCTCTCTCTCTCTCTCTCTCTCTCTCTCTCTCTCTCTCTCTCTCTCTCTCTCTCTCTCTCTCTCTCTCTCTCTCTTCCTCATACTCGCGCACACAAACTTGCGTCGCATACTCAATCACTCAATCTTTCCTTCTCTTTCTGCTCCTTGTTTCCCCCTCCCCGTCTCTCCGTTTCGTGCTACTTGATTAAAGGAAAAGTGTGGCCGGGGCTAAAATGACATGCCAAATTCTATCAACTTCCATTGAGGGCTCTCTCCTAAATTAGAATGCCATTAGAGGCTTTTGATTTATAAAGTGCATTTTCATGTTTCTCTTCTGTGTATTTTTTCCTCTCATGTAAGCTGTGTGACCTTTTGCGCCTGTAGTTTTGCCTGCCTCGGTCAATAAGTTAAGCGTTTTACATTCATTAATATTTGGTGCATGAGTGTAATAGGTTGTCCCAACACTATGTCCTGGCCTTTTCTCGTTTGTCTGTGTTTATCTATCTCAATTGGAATCACCAATATAGTACAATAATAAAAAAAGAGAGAGAATAGACTTATCAGCTAGAATATCAGCTATTAGAATATCAGCTATTGAAAAGCCCACATTTATCAACCGCTGATGTCTCAAAATGATATATTGCAGATAAATACATAAATATAGCTGCTAGCCAAGCCCCTTATGGCCATGTTTGGCATGTTTGGAGATTGAAAGCATTGCACAATTCACATGGTTAAACACTTGCTACACATTGATCCAAGTTTGGCCGAGATACAGTTTCTGAACCAATTTTCGGTTGACCTTGTTAAGTTTGCGACATCATAACTTTTGATCAAAGATTACAAAAAAAAATCTGTTCAGTCATTTCTGTATGACTTTTTCCAATTTTCGTAAGAATTGGAAAAAATTTGAAGGGGTAGTAGCGAAAAAACACAATACTGTACTTTTCAAAATGGTCACTACTGTAATGGGCGAAGTCTTAATGTAAGATATTAAATATGATCTGTATGATGAGAGGAATCAGGTAAACTAAGTTAAAATTTTCTAGATCAAAGGGTTCAAAAGTTATAACCATTTGAAAAGTGAATTTTTAAACTGGTGGTGGCGCTATAGAGTTGGTCCTAGAAACCCCAAAGAACCCACTTACGGTTCATAGGGCTGCCATTGACTCCCATTGGTGAGGAATAATAATAAAGTAAACTTACAATTCCAATTCAATTCCCTTCGGGGCTTGGTCCCTAATAACATTTAATGAGATGTGCACACACTTTCTGAAATTATATGAACTCTTTTTTTAATTACACTAAATTACACTACCGTTCAGATGTCTTTGAAATACTGTAAGTCTTCTGCTCACCAAGGCTACATTGATTTGATAAAAAACATATATATATACTGATTTATTTTATTATATAGAATCATCAATCGTTATATAAATCATATGTTACTGTAATATTTGGCTTTAAACTGACAGTCAAAAATCTTTTTGGAAACGAGCAGCATTCAGATTCAACCTGATTTTAAAGGCCGTTATAGGTTGAACGTACTGCCATGTGCTTCTCTGATGGGAACAATCCCCTGGGTTCACAACTCATTAGTTTTGACTGAAATTGTCTTTGTGACAAGTATTATTACTGCAACACCTGTTCACCACAGAACCCTTCACTCCAGACGACACTTACCATGTTCAACTTCTCGCTCTCTTGCACGGATTCATCCTTGACTACGGTATGTTTAGCAGTGTCCACATGGAGAATTACAACACTTCCAGCGGTTAAGTGCGGTATAAGGATAGTGTGAGTTTTGTTGTTATTCGTTGTGTATTTCTCTGGTCACTCCCGGGTGGGTGAGCGCACTTCTTCTAGAACACAGGGACCGAACCGACCCCAAGACTGATAAAAACTGCCCAGCTTGTCACCGGTTCACCCTCATTACCATATTAATAATAGATGAGTGGGGTATCCTGGCATTTCCCGGCAGAGACGCGGTGGATGAAGCTGTAGTGGGGGGCAGAGGTTATCTGACCACTTCTTCTGTCCTGCAGTGAGACGATCCAAAACACATGTGGTGACAAACACAGAATGGACAATAAAATCATCTTCAGGTGGTAGTTCCGCATCCCACAATGCACCTCGAAAAAGAGGACCAAAACTTTCTAGTGCTGAATTGATGACACATGTAAGTCCTCTAATGAATGCTATTTTAAACAAACCCACTTTTTTATGTGAAAATCTCTAATTTGGCTTTAGATGATGCGTTGGATATTCATTTTGTTCAATATCTAAGTTTCTTTTTTTCATCCTGTGCCATTAAGACTTTGTGGCGAGATGATGATTGTTTGGTGTCAATAATACTGTCTGCCGACACAGAATTCATCTTCCCTCCAGCTGTCATAATAAAATCAAACTTTAATGTCACCTGAGCCTGTGAAAATTGCAGCGTACACACTTTTTGCCATGTCTTCCTCCATAATATTCGGCGGCTTGTGTTTCAGTATTTATGTGTCACACACAAAGGGCCAAGGTTTATCTGGTTGGCATGGCCCCTGCTGGTAGATGTCGTAACTACACATAATAGATGTACTGTATATACTGTATGTTGCTTACAAAAGTTACAAGCAACATAAATATATCCAAAGTAAGCTTCATATATTGAACTGGTATATAGTAGCTTTATATTGGTTTCAGATGTGACCCAGGGAGCTTTATTTATAATGTATTACTGTTTTGAGTTGCTTCAACTCAAATTGATATAAAATATGAACCTGTTTTTGTATTGATGCCAATTTTACATAAAATGAATACCATCAAAGTTGACAAGCACCCAGTGGGTAGTAACCGATTACATGTAATCTGAATTATGTAATCAAATTCCAAAAGTGAGGTACTTGATTATATTACATTTTAAAATGCTCACACAATGGGAGTAAATCATTCATAATTGATTGAATCTTCCTAATTCTTATTTTTCATGTTTTAAATGGTCCTTTCAAAAAAAAAAAAGTCTTCTAGTTTTGTGAAACTGCACACACAGACCAGCCACTAGTCAGGTGGCTATAATTACATGGAAAATTGAGAGGCCACAAAGCATTTGATCACTGGATTTACAGAAATAATTTCACTTTAGGGAGTGTTTTCATTGAAACATTGCATATTGATTCAACTCCTGACAAACACATTAATTAATATTTGAATTATCACTCGGGAAGTCATTTAAACATGCATGTCTATGTCTTTGGAAGGCTTTTTTCTTTCAAACACATTTATATTATTTTTAAATAATTTATTGAAATGTTTATGATTTATTTGATTATTAGCTTTTCTTTAAACTCATGAACCCCTGCAGTTCCTTCATGAACCCGAGTCTGGGAAACCCTGATGTAATGCAATTTTTAAAGCAGTTCATATATATTCAAAGAATGGAATATTTTTTTTCTTTCTCTTTGTTTTTTTATATCAAAAATATCGAGTTAGGTCAAAAGTAATCTAAAAGTACTCAAAAAGTAGTCAGATTACATTACCTAAAATGTGCAATGTAATGGGTTACGTTACTAACTACAGCTTTTGTCATGTAATTTGGAATCAGACAGTAACAGACAACGATTTGTAAGTAATCCACCCATACAGCACTGCAAGCAACAGAAATGTATATTATTTTGCAACTGCTTCTTAATGATATAATTATATCGGCAATGGCATAGCAGCCAATGATGTCATTTTTAAATGGATAGGTTACCCAAAAATATTTTACTCATCTTTTACTCGCCTTTATGTTGTTACAAACTTTCTTTCTTCTGTGAAATACAAAATATATATTTTTAAAGGGTTAATGTTGTTTTGGACCCCATTGACTTTCATTGTATGTACAAAAAAGTGAAAAGTTCTTTAAAATATCTTCATTTGTGTTTCACAGAAAAAAGAAAGTCATGAGGAGTTTATTGAAATGTATTAATGTAATGTAAATGTAGATTTGTGTGTGTGTGTGTGTGTGTGTGTGTGTGAACTTGCCACAGTGATGCACTTGAGAAAAGAGGCTGTGCAGTTTCAAAAACCTGCAGTCTGTGTTGGTGGCTCTGTTGCTTATATTTCACATGTGAAGGGATGCTTCTTAAAGCCACAGCACCAAAGAAAAAAAACTGTGTTTAATTCTAAAGGTCAGACAGGTGGTTAGTAAAAAAAACTATTTATGATGCATTTGTGGTGCAAAAAAACTTTAGTGGACCTCAAGCCAGGAAAAAATTAAATAATAAAAAAAATAATGTATGTGACCACGCATTAAAAGTGTTTTAAAATCACGTTGCACTTATTGGTTAATAAAATAATCCTAAAGTTGTTGCTTTCTCTCATCATTTGTGGTGGTGAAAATTCACGCAATCCATTACCGCAGGTAAACACGACCCTACATCCATTTTTGATTTGCTCTTTAAACCGAACGACTACGCCTACATGTGTACGTTCATTTGAGGGGAAAAGAGTGCTTCAATTACAGCACTTTGAAATTCATTTACAAGCCCAAATTTGATTATTGCCTGACTTTTTCAGATGAAGGAATAATTAAAACAGTGTTAACAGCAGCTAATTGATATCCTGTGTTTGTGGTTATCACTGCGGTGTCATGTCGTCATTGAGTGATAAATGCACAACTTCATCAAGGCTGCAATTAAACCTCTGCATGCTTGACACACAGGCCTGTCCTGACGGGATATTTACTGCCTTTGCACTAAACTTGTTCTGTTGCATTTTGCATTAGCCTAGTCTTGTATTGCATATTTTAGCATCTTGTTTAAGTCTATTCTTTATTTTGTTCATGGCACACAGTATTGTAGGATTTGGTAGCGTGATGGTAAAAATCAGTAGGAATGGATAATGCTCTACCGTTTATTTCCAAAACATCACATATGGGCTGTTTAATGGTTTCAGATGGGACTCAAGAGAGATGTATTTATAATGCATTACTGTTTTGAGTTGCTTTAACTCAAATTGTTAAGTAATATGAAGACGTTTTTGCATTGACGCCTTGCATTGAATTTTTAATAGCATTGAAGTTATAGTACAACAATATTCATATAGATAGTTATTTAAAAAAATATGAACATATTTTCTATAAAATATAAAAACATATATATAAGTAAAACATTTTTACAATAAAATATAAATAACATCATTGGGCTGAATTTCCAGAAAACGTAAATTTAGTGGGATATACTTTGCAAAAATTGCAAAAAGTATTTAATATATTTAAATGGGCGTATACTGTACATGCATGTGGTGAAGATTTGAAAGGTTCAAGTCTTGTGTTTTGCTGTTGCTTTGCCTCTTTAGCGGAGATATATTGTTGCATTGTGTGTATGGATGTCAGCTGCATATTATAGTGAATGTCAAAATGGGGTTGCCATGGAAACAGGGACATTACACACATATCTACGCTACGGTGGCTATAGAGGTATATCCTGAAAGTCTTCCGAGGATACGACTCCTGAAACATGTTTACAGACCATACGGTTTGTGTGCGTGTGTATTAGCATCTCTTCTCTAATGTGCATTTAAACAAACAAAAAGCGTATATTTTCAGTCTTTCAAGCTACATACATTAATTTTTAAAGCTGTTTGTGAGTAAATCTGTTATTGATGTATAGCAGTGGAAAAAAGAGGGTTGAAGAATACAACTCTCGGATGACTTCAGAGGCGAGCACAACTGTGTCGAATCGATAGAACTTGAAATTTGAGGCAGTGGTTCTTCAGTGCCTACAAACAACAAACCTTTTATACCTTCGGTTTAAAATGTCCTCTACCAGTCTCACAGAAAACAGTTTGTTTCAGCCACAGCTCCAGATTTATAATTGAACAATTGAGTTTGGGTGCATTGAAGCACATCACAATAAATACACATGCACTGCACATAACAGAAAACCATTTCTGACTTATTTTATGTCCTACTTTGGGGTTTGAAAGGTCCAAACATACGCCTCAAAAGTAGACGTGTCACATGAATCAGTGTGTTCTCATAAACCTTGTTTTCTATTTCTGGTACGTAGGAATGTGAACAAACTACTAGCCCTTAAGTACTTTTATAAGTGAACAGACTAGAAAGAATAGCAACCACCTTTTTCTTCAGTTTTTTTTTCAGTTTGTTCTTAAACGTCCTGCAATCAGTTTTAGCATCTTAGCAAAACCACCTGATATGTTTGGTTTGACTCACAAAGAAGTCGCCCAGGTGAGGTGTACCTGTCAAGACTGTCTGCTCCCTCCTGACTCCTGTGTACTTGCTTTCTTAGTGTGTAGGGCGCAGGGGTCAGTCAGGGTGATGGTCTTCAGAGAGCCATAGGCCACTGACATCTGCACCTCGAGCTGCTAATGGGTGCCGGGACATCTGGCGGGTGCTTCATTTCCTTCTGTTACAACACGCCACTTCTCTTGCTGTCATTCTAATGGCAGTTCTGCCACATCTCCTCAATCTGTTTGTTAGTTTACTAGGCGATATGTTGGCCCATGATCAGTCTGTTCATCTGCAATCTGGTGAGATCCCATGCATTTCTTGTGATGTTACCGTGACCTCAACAGTCTTCTCCCAAACTCCTTCCATGTGTGCTTGTTGGAATGTACACTGAAAAAAATTTGGAGTAGGATTTACTTGAAAAAAGCTAGGCAACTTTTTTCACTGAGAAAATGCTAGTAAATTTACAACGATTTGCCAAGTAAAAACCTAAACATATTTATCAGTAGCTTTAATTAGAAATATTTAAGTTAAATTTACTTGGAACATGGAATTAAGTTAACTTTACTTAACCTAGTCAAGTGAAAGTAACAAAGAAATTTTAACTTGGCTAGTAAAAGGTTGAGTGATATCAATTTAGTTGAAATTTCCTTTGCATTACATTTCACTCAAACAATAATATTGAATTATACCAGTATGTGCTTTACTTAGAACTTCTAAGTAATTTATATTACATCTTGAGATGTTAAACATCATGTGAATGCAAAGACCTCAATACTTGGTAGAAAATACACAATGACATTTGATGGATCGTTTTTGTGTTTGAATGTCATTTTGAGCAGAAAATTTACTCGAAATGTCACAAAATGGCAAGTTACTGTAATCCTAACAACAAAAGCAATGATAAAACAGTGTAAATACAGCTGGAAACCAGTGAAAAATCAACCTCATTAATTATTCAAGGTCCCGTGCATGATGGGAACCCCAGTATCAGAAAAGTTGAGTAATTTTTACTTAATTTTATTAAGTTGATATTTACGCTTTCATTTCTACTCGCTTGAATTAAGTCCTGATATGGAATTTACTTTGTTTTTTTTATTCTTGCCTGAACTAACTTTTTCATGTAAATTACATTGTTTTGTTTTTTCAGTAGTATTTACTTCACCACAAAATCATTTTTTTGCAGTGTACCGTGTTCATTGTTTGGACGAACTTTCACTCCATGACAGTCTTCCAGGGGTCCAGACACGCTGATCGTCACCTATTCTCCCCTCTACAGCTTGTTTCTCTTATTGTGTATCAGGGGTTCAGATCAAATAGAGGAAATGCATGTAAATGCATGGAAGTTTAAATTAGTGCTCGTTAAAGGCCAACTGAGGTGCCTTGAAACGCAAAAATTCAATGTGTTGACGTAATTTTCACTGAAACAGGAAGACAGGGCGGGACGTATCAAGCAGCTCCTCCCCTTTTCTTAAAATAGCCAATAGCATTTCGTTTATATCACAGCTCGGCCAGAGCCGTTGAGCTCGGTAAAGCTTATGACAGCCATAGTAAAATAGATTTCCCTTTTAGATTTAATATGAAACTGTTACTAAAGCAAAACATTGAACATAATCATGTGTGTAATTTATGTTGGTTATCTCTTCTACTCGTCAGTGCCGAGTGTGTCTAACAGTTACTCCCCCTAATCTCCTCCATATCGCTTTTAAATAGCATTCTGTGTAGAATTCAAATGGGTCCGATATGTTTTCTGGTCTGTGGCGACTCGCTCATGTGATCCGCTCTGTGCTATCGTGTCTCAGGACCGGAGCAGACTGTGTGCGCGCTGAGGCGGTTCTCGTGACACTAACGTGAAACCAGACTTCATTCACACCAATGGAAAGCATATTTACACTGTCTGAATCGTTCCCTATCCCCTATATATAGTGCCATTCACCATGTAGAATATTCTAGCCGCAGCTTCACCATCTATTTATAGTGTAGGGGGCGGGATGCTTTAGATTCTAGAGAGCATTTGATTGGACATAAGATCTGATCAGAAGCTGAAGTGCAGAGTGATGTCATCAACATCATTAATCATATTGGCGGATATATACGTTTTAAATGCTTATGTCTTCTAAATGCAAATTTTGTCATTGTTTTGGAGCACACTAGCTCATAGTTCACCTTAAGGCTAACATACTCATACTAAAAGCCTAAAAAAAATTAATTTTATTTCATGGGGACTTTAAAATAAATGCTTATGTTGGTTTATTTCATAGGCACTTTTCTGTTTCTTTTTTAGTTTGTGGGATTATAATTGAGGTATTAATTGAGGATTTGTTCCAATAGAATATTAATTGATTTTAAATATAAGCAAGACCTCTGAATTTAAGACTGGCAAACAACCAATGTGGAGATAGCTCAGTTTATTTTTGTTGTTTATTGTTTGATTTGTTTGATTTTTATTGAATAAAAACATGTTTTTAAATTAGTTGTAGTTTTCATTTTAGTTTTAGGGTACAATAATAATTCATTTTAATTGCAAAATATTTATTAGTGGTGCTTCCTAAGGCTCATACTTGGGCTTAGTGATTTGAAAGTTTTTAACTGCTCTGTTTATGCTGTGGACATGAATGATACCTTATTAAATCATGCTACTTATTGAGTGATCAAACTTACAGTTTTCACTTAAAATAGAGGCTAGAAACTCATAGACTTGTATTGAAGGAGCTCTTTTGAGCCTGCAAGCAATCACCACTCAAAAAACTAGTTTTAATCTGCAAACGTCCATATCAAAGCACACAGAACTGCTTAGCACAGCTTGAGAAAAGGCTGTTTTTATTGTTGTCATGGGTGCTTTTCATGATCCAGTGATCCACGTCTGGAGCCTCTGGATTTTAATCTGCCTCTAAAGAGAAATTGCAGTCGCGATATACAGCTGTAGCGTCCCAACATGCATCTGATTCCTCATAAAGCAATCAGAAAACAGACAAGGCAATGCAAGTGCTGACAAACCATTCACAGCTGACTTACTGTACAGACCCACTGTGTATTCGAAGTTTATTTGCAGATGAAAGGGAGAAGAAACAGGCTCTTATTCAGTGAAGTCTGGGATCGTCTCTGGCATGGAATATTCAAAAGACAAATAGTCTAATGTAAAGTTTTACTGCACCCCATTTATCACAAGGGCAGTTCTGCGTCTGTATGCTTCCTTATGCGTTTCCTTTTCCTGTTGGAGAGCACATATGGCCTCTGTTGTGGTTGTGTGTGTGTAATTGTTTTCTTTCCTCATTTATTTTTTGCATGTTTTTTCTTTTTCTTTTCAGGATTGGTCTCAAAATCCAGTGTGATTGAAATTATTCAGGCTGTTTTCCCCCAAACATATTCCAATGTTTTCTGCAGAGATTTGCTGCGTTTACTTTAGTGTACGTGTCATTTGTTTCGCCGTTCAGCGCGGTGACATCTCAGACCCGCGTCCGAGCTTTTCTTGCCGAGGAATCCTTTTTCATTATTGCGGGATTAAATATTGATCACAGATTTAAGTGTCTGTAACAGCGGCTTGTGTATAATGCATTGAGAGCGCTGTCTCGGAGGAATGCATCACAGAAACTCGAAATTATTTACTTCAGAACCGACTTCACTTTTACATGTGCTAGATGAAGATATTAGGACATTGAATTTGTTCAAATTAATCACAGTTAATGGGATATATGAACCATTAGTATTTACTTCAATCTTTAGTTTGTTTCATAATTAATAGCACTAATTTAAAATGTTAAATGGTTTCTGAAAGGACTGTGCTTTTGTCTGAATCTCTGTTCAATCGCCATAGGGCGGCATTGAAAAATCACTACCCTCTATCTCAATATGGAGCCATCCAGTAGTCCAATTAGCACAGAGCTGTTTGAATTATACATCATTATTAATGTACAGAGCAAAGCCTTCATCTGTCAGACTCGGGCCAGGACGACCCTGTTCCTCACACCAGTCTTGAGATGGTGGTAAAGCCTGAGAGACCAGCTCCCCGCATGCTTAATCTTGATTTATTCGTACAGTAAACGCCTGATTGGTACTAATATTTATATAAATGTAAATTGAGGAATATTAGCCAGAGTACTCCAGCTTTCCTATGGGCCTATAAGTCATACGCTGAGCGTGTGGTCTGTGTACCGTGAGGATTGCGGACGAGGACCTCCAGACCTGCCAGGTGGTTATTGATGGTCAACATTTCTCGGCGTGAGTGTTATACTTTTAAAATCTCATCATTTACTCCGAGACACATTCATTCCCAAAGGTTTCATCAAGAAAATTAATCCCAGGGCCTTTCAGACCATAAATTTACCCCCGTCCCTCACAAATATTTTCCTTTTTAAAAAGTTTTATACGAGAAGCCGATTTTAAAGCGTCTTAAGAGGTTTTATTTTTAAAGGTACACTTTGTAAGGTTTGGCACTCTAGAGGTTAAAAAAAACAAGTGCATTTTGCAGAAGAACATTGTTTTGATTGTGCTTCAGCTCTGCGTGAATGTGCGGATGAATATAGGATAACTAAAAAAAAGAGAGAGATTATTCTACTGCTCTTACAGTAAAACATTCACTATTAGTCTTAAGAGATATAACCAGTTTAGATTGAAAGGATCTCAAGCGGTCTGGCTGAAGATGTCACTGTAGCTTTACCTGTTAATAGATGCGGTACTTCCTTGAAAATAACAGCCATAATGAAATGACCTTCACAATAAATAATGCTTTACAATGAACTCTGTTAGAGAGCTACATATGACTATTTATCTGTTCGATTAAACACCTTACTCACCAGATGAGTAATAAAAACACCATCTCCGCGTCGCTTTTACAACAGTTCAAATCCCTCGGTTCTCACCGTCTCCGAAAGCCAAGCCAATGTTGATTCTTGTTTTATTACGAGCTCTGTCGCGTTCTCTTTTTGTCAGCAGAAGCTCCTCTATTCGGCATTGTTTTAAAACGGGTGATTCACCAGAGGTTTGAGTTTTTCTTGCTTGTTGTGACAACTGACCTACGCCAGTCCCACGTGTCAAAGTAACTTTTCTCTATTTACGGATACGACGCGACACGCACGGATGAGGGACGCAAGTACACAATTTTGTGCGAAAAGCATCTCGCTAGGTCTAAAATATAAACACTTTTATTCACCATAGTGAATCAGGGTAAGACAAAAACACATTTTGTTCATTTTGAACAAAAAAAAGTTGAATAGTGTACCTTTAAACTCTACAAAAGAATAAAGAGGATGTCTGTGGAATTGTCTAGATTTTAATGTTTTTTTTTTCTGTGTTATTGTCCCACTTGGATTGAAGTGTAAGGGAGTTCACATACACAACCCAAAAACAAAAGTTCCAGTGTGTGGAGTGTTGTGCTGTTGCTGGAACACAGGTGCATTGTGGGGATGTAGGTTTAAGTCGAGCACATAAGACTCTCTCGACACACGCTGCAGATTCCCTTAATCTCATGGATTGGATGATATTGATGATTTAGCAGATCTGCCCATGTTCCTACAGCCACAGTGGGCTCTGCTGGACTGCAGACATGGCAGCACTGGAAACTCAGATGTCAACAAAACAACAGGTTTTTGACATGCAGCAAATCTTCTTTTGAGGTGTTTCCACATGCTGCGTTCAAATAGACTTTTTAACCTAGCACAGAGGTAACATACAGTAAATGTATTTACACGTTACCCTGGTAGACAGTGTATCAGACACCTGAATGCTGATTGTTGATTCTCAGTATTATCAGTATTTTTTTTGTTTTTTTGACTGAGCGTCTATTTACACCAAGTGCAAAAGCCTGACTTGTTGGCACTGGCAGAGGCTATTTACAGTAACTCTGCCCACCAGTGCCCGATTGAGCCAGACAAAATTGCAAAAGAAATCCTGCAGATAACAGGATCAGTGGTGTGTGGAGAATAAAGCGGGTGGCATTGGCTTTTGACGTGACTGACCCGAGTTTGAATCAGCATTTTTCCCAACTAATTTTTCTCCCTTTTTACCATACACATGGAAATAAGATGCCTAACGGGTAGCTATTTAGTAGTGGGAAGGAAGTGTTAGGAAGGAATTAGGGATAGGGACAAGTAATGTCCCAATAAGCAGCATCTATTTATGATTTTAATTCATATAGCCTAATCATATACAATGAATATATGCTGTTATCATTGCACGCTGTTTAATGATATACTAGCAGCTAGCTACTATTTAAGAAAATGCTGCTTTTTCCCTAAATAGCATTTAATGTTATAACTTAGCATAATAGCATAACTCAGACATAGACTTCCTTTATTGATCCCT
The DNA here is from genome assembly GCF_029890125.1 of Rhinichthys klamathensis goyatoka. Lineage (NCBI taxonomy): Eukaryota > Metazoa > Chordata > Actinopteri > Cypriniformes > Leuciscidae > Rhinichthys > Rhinichthys klamathensis. The sequence continues at coordinate 8,538,805 of NW_026606660.1, forward strand.
ATGGGGAAATTAAGGACAAAGCAAAGCCGTGTTCGATGAGCCCTTTTGTGTTCGATGAACATACTTAAAATTGGTTTAAAATGAATTAATTACATAAAATGCTAATTAATTTCTCAAATTAATCAGTTGATGAAATATATATCAATTTACTTTGTCTCATTCTTCCCATTCTTTGTTATTGTTCAGTGGCACGAGGGGAATCCTGAAATTTAGTGTATAATGTTCAGGCAAGAGTGTGTGTCTGGCGCAAAGGTTTTACTGTATAATTCATATTCCTGTCATTATCAGCAAAGCGAGGTCGCCGAGGGCACGTGGTAAGTGACCTCTCTCCGTCCAAGCGCCGCACGTGAAGAAAAAAAAAGGACGGCGTATCTTAGAGCCTGTCTCTTTCTTAATGAAAACGGTGAGATGCAACGGCCTCTGATCTTGTGTTTTAGTCAAATAGAAGTCTACGCTTGACTGACAGCTCTGATCTAAAGCATTTAAGTGCAAGTTTTGATCTCTCTGCCTTTGATTAAAACTAATGAGCTCATTTAATTCAAAATGGGAATTTCTGATAAGAGAAATAAGGTTGATGTGATTGGATTAGAGAGGCGAATTAAACTCTTAGAGCTGAAGTTTGTGCTTATATAGTGTATTAAAAAGCTGTTGGCATATTCTTGTGTGTTAGATGATGAGAAAAATTTCATAGTAATTCATATTTAATCAGAAGAAATGAAATGACTAAATATAACATGGCTCTGCCTTTTCCCCAGAGTGATAAAGGACTAGTTAGATTTTAAATGACATTTAATTCATGTTCTCAGAGAGAGAGAGAGAGAGAGAGAATGGGAAATACAGCAGTCCACACCCACAACCATTTTAGGGTGTCTCTCTCTTTAACTACACTTATGTCCCAGGGGTTGATTTTTTTTAAGACAGATTTTGTTCATGTTTTTGTTATTTTCCAAATGCCTATTATACATATATTTTATTCTTGTCCAAGAGACAGATCTTAAACTATGAACATTTCATCATAAAATAAAAGTGCATTTAATTACTATGATTGATGTGAAATTAATATACACAATTACATTATTTCTTGTTTTCAATATTTTAATATTTATATTATATTTATTGAAAATGATTACAGTTATTTCAATAACACATTTTTACACAAATTATGATTATAATTATGGCACACAGTTTGTCCCCTTATCAAATTTCACTAAAACATTGTTTCAAATTACCACAACAAAATGCTATTATACATTATTCGGGAACTTGTTTTGTTGAAAATGCTCATAACTTAAGAAAAATTACAGAATTCCCTTGTGATGCATGTATGTCTACTGTTGGACATTGTTTTAGACAAATGATACAGTACTTGTCAAAAGTTTGGAAACATTATCATTTCCCTTTCCATTATAATTTATAAGTCTCCTATGCTCACCAAGGTTGCATTTATTTGATCAGAAATACAGTAACATATATTTTACAATTTAAAATAATTATAATCTATTTTAATAAGTTTAAAAATGTAATTTATTCCTGTGATGACAAGGCTGAATTTTCAGAATGATTAGCCTACTCCAGTCTTCAGTGTCACATGATCATTCAGGAATTATGCTCGTGATGAGGGCATTTTGATTGTACATTGTTTGTTTTTAGTAGATGCTTATTTTAAGCAAAATATAAAAATGTTCCAGACTTGAAGAGGAAAACCCTGAACCCACATAAAGTGTCTTTTCTGTCACATGACCTTCTGGCTTACATATCTAAATGTAAAATAATAACAGCCTGATAAAACATACAATCTTATCCTTTAAAATAAATAAATGAGTTTAACAGATTATTAAATTTTTTGTATCTATTTGAAATATTGTAACTGCTTTTGCTCTGAGAGCCCAATATACTAGTCTATGATTACTACCGGTATTTAGGATTTTTTTTTTTTCTTCTGTTTTACAAAGTACAACTGCTGTCTATGTGGACTTAGAGACAGGACCTCTTTGATTAAATACCCCTGATTTAAACATTTGTGGTAAGATCAAACATTTGTGCAGTGAAAACATTTATAATGTTACAAAAGATTTATATTTAATGTTTTAATAAATTTAATAAATACATTTAATAAATGCAAATAAATGTTGTTTATTGAACTTTCTATTCATCAAAGAATCATGAAAAAAGTATCAATATTTTGCAGCAAAAAAAAAACATTATACATTTATAATAATAGTCTCTTGAGCTGCAAATCATCATATTAGAATGATTCTGAAGGATCATGTGACACTGAAGACTGGAGTAATGATGCTGAAAATACAGCTTTACCATCACAGGAAGAAATTACATTTTAAAAATTAAATAGAAAACCATTCTTTTATTTTGTCATAATATTTTGCAAAAGAGAAAGAGATTTTTTGGATGAAATAAATGCAGCCTTGGTGAGCATAAGATTCTTTCTAAAACAATAAAACATTGTAATGTTTTCAAACTTTTGAATATAACTAAAAGTAAATATAACTATTGATACTGTGGAAAATTTATTTTAATAGAGTTTATTTTCTCCAGGCTGGACCTCCTCTGATGTCTGTTTGTATAATATTGAATGTCAAAACTAGTTAAAATGTGCAATTAATATAGCTTTAATCAAGCGCGTTACCGCAAATTAGCAGAACCTCCGTTGTTCGCCAGGTGTCCTTGTGTTAACATCAAGGCTAGAAATCTTTTTTCTTTTTTCTTTCTCATCTGGTAAGAGATGTATTATAGTATAAGAAATATATTGTTTTGTTGGCTGTCATTGAAAATTCTATATTGTGATTATGTGTATGTTTTGTGAAGCAAATGTGAGAGGTGTTTGCATATCCACAGCTCAGCACTACAATGCTAGGGTGTTGCGGGGTGAATTCTTATTAAACCAAGTTTGTTAGATTGCTCTCTTCTTAATTTTCCCATTTCCTAATTTACACATTCCCGTGAAGGCAAATACATCTAACACCAGCTTGGGGAGGTTTATTCATTTGCCATGTAGTGTTTAAAGCAATTATGTTAGTCAAGACTCCGCTTCATGCTATTAGTAAATACAATTAAAACATTGTCAAAGTTTGATTAGCACCTTCCCCCTTATCAGGTTGTGCTGTTTCATTAACTGTCTACCAAGAGATGATAGAAACTCAATGAGAAGATATTGCACATCATACTCACTAAAGCAGTCTGCTATCTCTGCGTCTGTGAGTTGTGTATTGTTTCAGTGTTGTAATGGGATGTTTGTTGTTTGTTTCCGCAGTGGAGTCGAGCAGCCCCAGTCTTCTGTCGCCGGATAACACTCTAGAACGTTCCTTCTTTATCCGAATGAAGTCCACGCTCACCAAGAGAGGCGTCCACATCAAGTCCTCTGGATACAAGGTAAAACTGCTCGTCTTGTTCTAAAAGAAATGAAAACTCACTTCAGTCTTGTATCATATCGTGTGTCATAATCAGTGTGTCACGGAAGTGTTAGTGTCATTGCTAAAATCTACTAAAGCTCTGGTCAATTATGCACATTGTCTGTTTTAAAAGGTTTTGTGTGAATTTTAGTAAATGTTATTAAACTGAATTTTTTTGTTTTGTAAAGAAGTTCATACTTTACCATTAAAACTTTTGGGGCCGGTAAGTTTTTTTGTTTTTTTTTAAAAAGAAATTAATCATTTTATTCAGCAAGAATGCATTAAATTGACCAAGATTGACAGTAAAGACATTTATAATGTTTAAAAAAAAGATTTATTTAAAATTATATTATAATATATATATATAATTTTATTAATTATATTATATTCTTAAAATTATATATTAAAGACCCAAAACTTTAGAACGGTAATGTATGTTGGCATGATTTATAATAGTGTACTATTGGAATAATGCACAAGGGCATTCAGGACCAGTTATTAGTGGCTCCTTTTGTGCTTCTTAATGCTGCAACCATAGCCAATACCCCTGATAAAGTAGATCACCGAAGGCTTAGTGTAGTGTTGTCAAAAATATCAATATTTCGATACTGATACGGAAATATCTTAAATGATTCCAATTCTCCTTTTCGGCAGTAAACCAGGTGCGTGTTCTCGCTCTCTCTTCTCTCCGGCGGGTGAATTGATACACACCCGTCTCCTCTCTGAATAGTGGATAGTGTTGGGTGTTAGGTCCTGAATCTCAGGGCGGTGTTGCGGGTAAAGCTCACGAGTACCAAATGTACCTATTTTTCGTGGCTTATTGCTACAATTGTCAAAAATTATTTTACTACTGACGGTTTACTGTGTATAAGCTATTGCAACAAAATTACCCAAATTATCAAAGAATTATGAGATAAAGGCCCCGTTTACACGAGAACGATTCCGGGTGAAAACGTAAAAATATTGTATCGGATGTGCCTTTCGTTTACACGGCAACGACGCTTTGGGGGCTTAAAAACGCAAAAAAGTGAAACCACCCTCCAGAGTGGAAATCTTAAAAACGCTCCACCGTCGCGTTCCCGTCTAAACGGTAAAAACGCAAATCTACGAAAGTAACAACCAACATGTCAGATTATTTCCATACGTCGGACCTTCAAGTTGCCCTAGCAGCTCTGAAAAACATACAAGAGTCTTTTCAGCAGTTGTACAAAATATTCTAAGATATTGGTGTTGTTGTGTGGCAGTGCTTCACATTGCCACCTAGCCGCCTGGAGTGCATACTACATCGAATTTCACACAGTTTTGCGTCACCATTTGCACGCGGATTTCCCAACCATAACGCTCGTCTAAACGCAGAATAAAAAGTGATAACGCAACGCCACTTTTGCGTTTTCTCTTCAGATCGTTTCCGTGTAAACATAGCCAAAGTCTGTTTAGCGGTTTTCCCTGTTGTATAAAAAATTCAAGGTATCGTATCAAAGTTAGAAATTCCAGTATCGTGACACTACTTCAGAGTCAATCAGATTGTAAATAGAGAAGTAGGTGATTGTTTGGATGTGTCTTTGAGTGAACGACTGAGATCCAACCCCCCCCGCTGCATCCATCTGGACATAGATTGGATGCAAATAAGCGTGAAGTCGGGGAGCGCACTAACCCATAGCATAAATATTCACGCATGCACATTCGCATATATTACCAGCCAGACAAGGACACTTCTTATTGCATTTACTCCAAATTAAGTCAATATTTGTGTTGTTACATAATACAAAACTATGAATTTTGCATACGGCGCGCCAGCATTAGGTGATAGGTGCGAGGCGGAGCGCGGCGCGCATCATGGCTGTTTATATCTCCTCTTCACTCTGGAGGTCAAATCAAAGTAAATTCTTCTCCAGCTTAAACCAGTCTTTTCTTTTTTTTGCCAAGACGTCTCGGCCCCCGGCTAAGTTAATGCACTCATGTAAAAGCTCTCTATCATTACTTGTGCCGTATCGCATTTCAAAAGCACTCCAGAGAATCCCTAGGAACAGATGAATCTTATTTCTTATGTATACCTATTCTATATTCACCGACCCGGTGACGGGCGGGGGAGAGAAAGAGAGAGAGCATTGTGTGCTGAACCATGAATTATAAAAATTGATCCCTTTGTTATGTTGGCTTGTATTAAATTGAGATATGCTATGCGGCTGCCTCTCGCTGCGGCCGCGGTGAACCCTTGCCATGTCAGTTTGCATTTAGCAGCCTGAGCATATTTAATGTTTTGCCAGAGCTTATGATGTTCTTGCCAAGAGCACTCCTGCAGCAATTCACCGACGAGTCTCTCTTTGTGGCAATTACTTCAAAAAGTTAGTTGGAAAATACAACTTTTGATGCCCCTCGCTTTGGGCTTCAGTAGAATCATTTCCATTTTGTATGCTTTTAATACGACTCAGTGTTTATTTATTGAAAGATCCAGTGTTATACGCAAGCGGAGATGGATGTGTATTCTGGAGGCGGGCGGCGTGTGTTTTGTGTGGGTTGGCGCTCTCTGGTGTGCCGCTGTTTATAAGAATGCGGGCATGGGTTTGATATCGGTCGTAATTGGACATCACCTTCTGATCGCAGCATGCTGTGATGTCTTATTGAAGCTCGGCAACAGCTGATGCTCGCTCACTTCGTGATAATACACAGTCATCGAAGGCCAGAGACAAACAGTCATTTCTCTAAGAATACCTATTCAACAAGTTTCAAAACTGTTGCATGCTGTTTTTATGACCAGCTCTTAGTTGAGATATTACATGAAATATTTGTGCTATGAAAAATGGTTGGAAACGTATACAAATATAGAAAAGAAAATGTATATGTTAGATCACCATTTTTTAAAATAAAATTTATAGCACTTCTCTCGGTACTCAAAGCGCTGTTCACATTTGGAGGGGGGATTCTCCTCAACCACCACCATTAAAGGGTTAGTTCACCCAAAAAGGGAATTGTCATTCATTTCTCACCCTCATGCCGTTCCAAACCCGTAAGACTTTCGTTCATCTTCTGAACATAAATGGATATTTTTGATGAAATCTGAGAGCTTTCTTTCCCTCCATTGACAGCCTAAGCAACTACCACTTTCTGGGGCTTGAAAGTGGTAGTTGCTTAAAGGGGTCATATAATGCCATTTTTGTACAAGCTAGTATGATTCTTTAGGGTCTAAATTAAAAGTTTGTAATATACTTTAATTACAAATTCTCATTAGTATTGTAAGAAAACACTTATTTTACTTGGTCAAAAACAGCTCTGTTTTCAGCACGCCGTTTCAGTGCATATGACTTTAAATGATAATGAGCTTTGCTCACCCCGCCTCTCTGTTCTGTGCTACACCGTTTGTAACACAGTAACACAATAACCATAACGCGTTGTTCAGTATAAACGTTTAGATTATGAATTATATTGAGAACATCATACATAGAAAACATGCTGTAATGTACCCTGAGTGTAAACCTTAGACGCATTCATTGTGAAGCGTGCAGCTAGCGATTTGCAAAGATTAATATAAATATTAATATAAAGTTTAATAAAACGTTACACTCACTTCAGTTGTTCTAGAGGTTCAGCAGGAACACGAATATCTGGTACCGATCCTTTTTTCATGAGCAGCTTCTTAGCAAATCCAGCTTTATACTGATCCTCGTTTATAAAGCAGTCTGGTGTGTGAAATGATTCGCGCAAACATGAAAGCATTGACGTTGCTCGTGGGGAATATTCCCTTCGAAAACAAACTCAGCCACTGCGTCTTCAGGGGTTCGGATTTAGGAACATTAAAATGACTGCTGTGTTCGTTATTACACCCAAGAACAGAACACCACAATCGCTTAGACGCCATTCTGCTCATAGACAGTGCTCCGGCACATCAACAATGACCGCGCCGGTCCACGCAGACTATGATTGACAGCTCCCTCACGAGCGAGGGCGGGTCTGTGTTGAAACGCGGCTGTCAATCAACAATCGTGGGAGGGGCTTCCGACCGTGTGACGTCACACGGTCGAACGGCTTGATTTGACACAGGGGAAAACATATAAGGAGATTAAAACAAAAACACTGGATGGATTTTTATCATTTTATGATGGTTGTGTATAGGCACTGCCAACACACATTTCAGTACAATCAACTTGTAAAAGTGCATGTACCATTATATGACCCCTTTAATAGAGGGACAGAAAGCTCTTAGATTCCATCAAAAAATATCTTCATTTGTGTTCTGAAGAGGAATGAATGCCTTATGGGTTTAAAACGACATGAGGGTGAGTAATTAATAACAAAATTAACTAACCCTTTTCAACCACCTAAAATCTAGAAAAAAAGGTCATGACTGTTATTTGTCTGCTATCCAGCTACTAATTCTGGAGAACTTTAGCGAGATGAAAATTCCAGAAAAAATATCATTTTTGTTATTCTGACAAAATATTTGTATTAAAATAAAAAACAAAATATAAGCCCAAAGTAAACTGGGACAGATGTGACATCATTGAACTTTGCAGTCGTCTTTAATTGGCCCCTGATTTGAGATGGCTTTTGAATTCTGTGAAGTTCGAACAAACTCTCTCAACTCTAAACCAGGAGAATCACTCTTTTTTAGTGGCTGTGGCAGTCCGTCGTTCCTGGGGTTTGGGTTTGCTTGTCCCTCAGCGGAAAACATACAAAGCATCAAAGAGCCCCGCCGGCCTGAGCACTCGGTGACTTCGGGGCCCAGACTGTCTATATGAATGATGCTAATAGCATCTCACCAATCTCTGAGGTGAACCAATGAAAGGTAGTGTCAGAAGTTTAAAACACTACAAAAACAATCCCCTCCAGGTTTCCCTTGGTGATTAAAATGGATGGATCCAAAAAAGAACATTGTTACCAATCTAGTCGATGCATCCTCTTGGCAAAATGTGCTACAAAAGACTTTAAAGCATTACAAACTTTAAAGCCAGAGAAAAAGTAATTAGTTGCTCTGCCTTTGTTATCTCTTGATTATTTCAGAAAGAAATTGTGCTTTGTGTTTTTTAATATTTCGTGAACGTGTATATCTGCTACAAGAACCTGAGAGTCTTGGTCAAGTGTATACTAGTGCACAGAGTACATATTGGATTATCTAACAGCTTTGTCTGTTTTCTGAGTTCAGCCTGCTTTAAAATGGAGGTGGATAAAGATCGGTTGGCCATTTTTTATACTGGCCATGTTCTCTGATCCGTGTAGAGAAGGACTGCAGAGGTTATTTGACTTCATCTGGTTTATTTTCTTTTATCTTTATACTGTGGTTTGATACTTACTAAAGGGTTTGTGTGTAATTGAGGGGACGATTGCATCTGATCTGTTTGTAATTTTCCGCTTTGTGTCCTCTTCAAGGTCATCCACGTTACCGGCAGGCTGCGGATAAGAATGGCATTAACACACAGTCGTTCGGTACCCAATCAAATCATGGGCATGGTCGTGGTGGCACACGCACTTCCTCCGCCAACCATCAATGAGGTTCGGATCGACTGCCAGATGTTTGTCACACGGGTCAACATGGATCTCAACATCGTCTACTGTGAAAACAGGTAACACTCTTTATATAATATATAATTGATATATTTAGCCTTGGTGATGTCATTTCATGTTGACTAAAGAGGGCAATAATTTCGTTTTATTTTGCAAAGCTTATACGGCATGTATTGCCTATTACCGTGTGCAGTTTGATTTAAGAGATTTTTTATCTGCCTTAAAGAATGATAAATGGTGCAAAAAGAATTTCAATTTCAGCTGCTTAGAGTTCAAAATATGACATTGTTGTAGAACTGAAGGATCAGCGGGTGAAGATGTGTTTTGCAAGAGTGGATAATCAGCCACACAGTAATGCAGTTCATTATATAGCTGATAGTGATGAGTTCTGCTTAAACGCAATCCCAGAATGACCTTGTTTCAACATCTATCGCTCATTTTAAAAAGCTGGCCGAGAAAAACCCCTCTTTTGTACTTACAAAACATCTGTGGTTCCACTGCTGCCCCATAAAATGAGAACATCTTAATTTGGACTGGCTTGAAAGGAAATATCATATTAGTTTTATTAGTTTTATTTATATCTCTGGGATTGAAGTCCTCCCAGCGTCTGCTAAAATTTTTACCACTCCCCTGCACTTAACATATTTATGAGAGAATGGAATCGGGCCAAGTCTATAGCGGAGTTATCATCACAGCAAAAGCCTGCTTTAAAATGGAGGTGGATAGAGATCGGTTAGCCAGTTTTTTTTTTATACTGGCCATGTTCTCTGATCCGTGTAGAGAAGGACTGCAGGTTAGAGTCAAATAAAGTCTTGAAATACGCTGCTAATAGTATTGCCCTACTGAAAGGCATTTTGTATGGTTTTAACCACCTGTTTTTTTCACATTTTCAATACTTCTGTGATAATTGCTTTTAGATTCAACAAGCAGTTGGTAAAGCTACAGTAGGTCAGAAAATATTACGTCTATAATGAAAACAGGCTGACAGCTTGCCATCACAGATGGAAACCTTTTTAATGAATAAAATCTGGTGCACTATACATTTAGCTTACAGAAGGGCTGGGAAATCAGAATCTCCTTATCAGAAGCTGCGTTTTCATTACCCTTCAAATTGCGCAAATTAAAAATACGCCCAATGGAAACACGTCAATTTCGCAAAAACTCCCATATATCGCAAAAAAGTTTTTACTTTGATAGAGGAATATTTCGCAAGGTCTTCATGTAAAGTTTGAAACATACTTTGGTTAAAATTCCTCAATGGTTGTGTAAAACGACACCCTTTTTACCTCTTCAAAAACAGCTCTGTTCACAGCGACCCGTTTCGGTGCAGGTCTCTTTAAATGATAATGAGCAACTGCTCACCCCACCCCTCTCTTCCATGGGGGGTGTCACACAAGACACATAAAGTGCTGTTTTGGTGGACAGTATACAAATGGCTGAGGGTGGAAATATGCTAATACGGGACAGTCCATCAGTGGTCGTGGGCGGAGCATGAGCATGAGCAATATGAGATCATATTGCTCAGAAAATCCAAACGGCTTGATTATTGAGTGTGTTTAGACTTTGGGATTAAAAAAAAAAAGTGTGTGAATGGATTTTTTTCATTGTATGGTGGTTGTGTCCACACACTGCAAAGACACATTTATATTCAAACACCATATAAAAGTGAATTTAGCATTCGATGACCCCTTTAATGCATGGATAACACACCTACGTATCCTTCCATTAGAAACAATGGCTAGTGCGGTGCCAACATGCGTTGCCGTGATTATTGGAATGACTGTTTGTTGTTGTTTAGCTGCATAACATCAGTTAATGGAAACGCAGTCATTTCGCAATAGTTTTTTCTCCAACATTTAGAAAATATCGCCAAAGTTTGCACAAATCTGTAATGGAAACCAGGCTTGACTCAAAACCAATCAGGGCTGCATTTCCCTAAAGCATCGTAAGCCTAAGTAGATCATAAAACCATTGCCACCAATGGTCTCTACAATCAACTTGGCCCACAATACTTTTGGGAAACGCAGCCCATGTCGTTGCCCTATTTTAATCTGTCATTGACTAGGATATGATAACCCACAGTAATATCTGTTTGGCTTCTTTTTGGTGGACTGCTCAACTCTGCAAAATGATGTAGCCACTGGCATTATTGGATCAGAAAAGTGCAGGAATCTGATTGGTTCTGACAAATGGCTAATATATTATTATAATTTGCTGCTGCTAATGCTTAATGGTGATTTGTGGGTGAATATTGAAGTCAACATGAATTGCCAATCACAACACCTTTTCCTGTAATGTGTTGCATCGTAGAAACAAGCTTTTCAATGCACAAAAAAAGAATCGAACTGCTTAAAAATAGTGGAAAAAACAAAATGGTGTAAATTTTGATTTAATGTTGAAATAATCCTTTCCAGAATCAGCGACTACATGGACCTGACACCTGTCGACATCGTAGGGAAAAGATGTTATCACTTCATTCACGCAGAGGACGTGGAAGGCATTCGGCAAAGCCATTTAGACCGTGAGTATCCATCCAATCAATCTGTGCAGCCACCCAACAGTGCCAAAAACTACAGGATGGTTGTTAAAGAGCAAGATTCAGTGTCCTTACATGCTTTAGCGGGACTCATTGATCATTGGTCAATGACATCCTGAGAGCACACCGTGTTACGTGCCAAAGCTGGTGTAATGCGTTCACTGCAGCACTTCAGCGTAATGGGACAGCAGTGTGACAGGCAAGATTATCCATGCTAGCGGTTCTTCTCATAACTGTCCATGAAGAACCGTTTCCCTCTGCCAGACGGGTAGGCGAACGCACGTCTTCCAAACAAGCCCCATATCGCTTGCAAGGCACAGAACGCGGCTGAGAATCTCTGTTCGCTTGACATTACACATCTTACACATTTCACTCCTCCTTTCAGCTTTAGTTGCTCCTCTCAAAGCACAGTCGCCACATTTCGAGTGCATTTTTATGTCATGTAGTATTCATCTGGGCCGATCCACCACTGCAGAGCTCTATGAAGGTTCCTCAACCTTTTGCACGCTCTGCTTTCATCGTGCTCGGCAGGAGGGCCGCTGACCGTCTGGAGGAACGTTCATGCTTCTTGAATATCTTAAATCATCTGTTAAGTGTGTTTTGGCAGCACACCTTTTCCGCTCCCCTCTACCACCATGGCAGAAATTCAAAGCGTCATTGAGAGCGGCGTAGCGTTTTATACAGTAAATGTGTGTGCTGCTCTACAGCAGGCAGGTTGCCATTATTTAAGTAGTGAGGGTTGAGGCACAGGAAGAGGAGGAGGAGGGGGATAAATCCCTCGTTTTATTAGGTGTTTGCAGAGGAGGGTGGGTGTCCTTGGGGCTGGCAAGGGAATTTGGAGCTGTCTGATTAGATATTGGGAGTTCAACTGAATTAGAGCGCAATTACCACTGTATTGCACTGTCCCTTTGCCTTAAAAAGCCACCAGATTGGGTCCATTAGACCTTGATTTGAAACCCAGCGGAGTCAAAGGAGAGAGGACTGAAGCCCTGGATTGCATTGATAGCGGAGAGAGAGAAAGAGATGGTGTGAAAGGAGAGGGAGGAATACGCACTAAGAGAGAACTGCACATCCCCAGCTACCTCTGGCTTTCTAACCATCTATTACGCATTAGCGTGACGGCAATCAACATAAATCTAGCCGCACTGCGAATGACCGTTCACGTCGCTGCAGTAGAGAGTGGATAGGGATGCCGTTTTTGCATTTTACTTTGTACGTTTATGCTCGATATGATAAAATACTGGTTGAAACATTGTTTGAAATTTTTGCTTCCCAAGCTTTTTTTTTACATATTTGTGGTCAAAGAAAAATCATATTTTGATAGTTATCACCATCTTTGTTCAAATAAATGACTGTTAGATATTATTTATATTTTTGTGCGATAAGAGCCATATTTATCTAGTACAAAAACAATAAAAAATGTAATCAATCTCAATTTGAGCAGAAACATTTAAACCAAATACTGTAGCAATAACTAATACAACTAGAAAATGGTTGATAAATGGGTTGAACTGATTCCATAAGTTCCTTCAAATGAGAGATACCATAGTTTAAGATAGGGTTTGATTATTGTTAATTATTCCTGCTGTCACACTACTACTTGCTACTTTTAGTTTTATTCCCCAACACAGGTTAAATGCATTATAATGACGTGTGTGTCAGAGCCAGATCTTAGTCACAGACGCGCGTGACTAAGGAGCAGATACAGTGATCTCCCGCTGATTGCTAATCAGACACTGATATCAGATCACACAGGGCCATCAGATTGGTTAGAGCCAGGGATAAGAGGGATGGTGTCAGTCTGGTCAAACCTCTCGACAGATCTGTGCTGCAGATGCAGTGACGTGTGCGGTCCTTTGGCTTGAGTGCATGCATGTGGTGGTGTTCTTAATGCGTTGGGATGTATGACATATTACAGATGCATATTGGAGGTCATAGGTCACTGCTCAAGTGTTTAAGGGCCTGATAAAGCATTTAGAGCAGATCTGTTCAAATTGAGCACCTTGACCTTAAAGAGTTGTTTATGCTCCTTTATAAAACGGGAAGTTCAGACAAGATTCTAATCTTCAAAGTGGTTAGACAACCATAAACAACCTACAGTTGGGCTTATGAACTATATTAATTAGCAGAATAATTGTTTATTAATATTTATATTAATTCATATTGCCGTTACAGACATTTTATAAAAGCAATAATTCAAGGTTGTGCATAACAGTGGTTTTAAATAAAAGTTCTGTCATGAAATTCTAGATGGCGCAGGCTAATAGGTCCCTAACTCAAACTACTATCACATGATTCTCTGAAGGGCACAGCTGATTGGTTCCTGCTGTATCAGTAGCCAATGAGCGCACATGCTCAGCCTTCAAATACTTTTGTTAGCATTTCCGGTAGCGTTTGCTGTACGCTTTCAAAAACCCCCCACCTTCCCCAGCTCCACCTGTATAGATCTGCTACGGTTAATTCATGTGTACAACACCAGCATGTTTTACCTGCTCACAGCAGCGTGTCGTGTATGTACTGGCAAAAGTCCCGAACTTGCTCTCTGCAGCAGGTCTATTCCGCCACGAGACCAAACATATCAATATTGTTATACCCATGCAAAACACTCAGAGAGTTGTCATGACAGAACTACAGTTAAGGTAAACTCACTGTACTGCACAGTCTCTCGTGGGCTTCTTACTACTTTTAGGACGTGCTAAAACATGACCTATCGTCTATTTGTTTAACGGTTTAATTTCAGCTTTATAACTGGATAAAATGATCTCTAGTTTATTGAAGGAAAATTAGAAAGCCGACTGTGGTGCTCACGAAGCATTTGAGAGCAGGTGTTTTATATGGGCAGAAATGCATTGTGACAGCTCTGACCTCACCTGTGTCAGCTTCAGAACAGGACCAACACGGCTTAAATTAATAAAAGACACTGTGTTACACGACTACGTATAATACTCTCCGCATAAATGCTCCGCGGGTGTGTGTGTGTATGTTTTTACCAGCTGAGAAAGAGCGAGAGAGAGACAGAGGTGGGAAACGATGGCTCACAGAAGTGTGGAGAAACCCCAGGAGACTGAAGCTCTGTGCCTGAAGGCAGACTACAAGAGCCGGTCTCTGAAGAGTAGTTCAAACTGACTTTAATGAAAAACTCCCTTCACTCCTTATTGTGCTTGAAGATAGACTCCACAGCTGCGGAAAAATACACCTGCTCTAACACCCATCGCATGTACCGTTGACAATGTTTCTTCAGTTTTCTTCCATAATGGATTCAGAGTAAATATGAAATACATGTTTCTGTATCCATGGATATACTGTATTTACGTCAGCAGTGATTCATTTGAATGTTTTGTTGTTGTTTTAATGTAATTTTAATTAGTTTTAGTTGTTTGCACCAGTTTAGCCAAGGTTGTCAACTAGTTTGACTTCTGGTTAGACCAGCATTCTCAACCAGCACCGGGCCATAAAAAGCAAGCTTTGACCAGCTAGAATCTGGATTTTATAACACTAGGAAATCTTTAAAACCAGCAGATGATTGCATCTTTACTTGTTGTTATTCTAAATGCCTTGAAAGTGGTCGTAATTTCACTTCTCACCGTTTCTATAAATGGCCAACGTGTTTACTTCCTCTGCTGGTGAAGATTCGCCATTTAATCCAAAGAATACAAGTTAAAAACCTCCAATTCACTTGTCCAGCCAAACCCTGCCTAGGTGCCGCAGATCTGCATGTCTGCTCTCTCATTCATAAAAGGCTTGTCTTTACAATAATACCCCAGTGGACTGCAAGGACTTTTCCATAAAGCAATTTCACGGGTGTAAATTACTTACTTTTATATGACAGTGACACCCTCCACCCCTCCTGCTGGAAGTGAGGCCACGCTGGGTAAAGGGTATCTGAAAGGTAGCTGCTATTATGGAAGGGATCCAAGTGATTTAACAGAACTGAAGGACAGAGGCCCTGGTGCAGAGAGAGATAGAATGAGAAAGAACGGAAGTAGAGAGAGAGAGAGGCCGTCCTGCAGGCTTGCCCGAGGCTCCAGGAGAAGGCAGGCAGATTAAAGAGGCCGTATTCCTTTTAAAGCCTCCAAAAGCAGGCAACGACTCCTGCACCGGAAAAAAAAAGAAAAGAGGGATACAGAAAGAGAAGAGCGAGGAGGGGGAGAGAGAAAGGGGTGGCTTCATTACCACTAAATCAATAACTCAAGCAGCCCCTGATTGATTTAATGGCAGCGTAACTGAAAGGGGGTTAAAAAATAAGCCTCACCTGTACAGACGTGGTGCCGGGTGGAGCCGAGGGGGCCAGCACATCAAATGCAATGTAGATGAGATCAGGTTTAAAGGCAGGGGGGAAAATGTCCTGGAAACTTGTAGACAGTAATGAGGGTTTAAAGGGACCGCTCACGTGTTCACAGATAGAGGGGGAGGGGGGAGGGGGAGGGGGGGGGGGGGGGGGGGTAGATTTAATATATTGAAACTGTATATACTTAATTAAATGTACATTACTGGCACATCCATCTATCTACCACTGTAAAAAATGTAAACTATTTCAAAAGAAAATAGCTTGAAATAGAAAAAAAGTTCATATTTACCATAGCAGTTCATTTTATCATCAGTTCTGTCATTTCACATGCATTTTTCCCGAGCACTTAGAATGCTTAATGCATTCCATGTGTACCCTTCCATAGACTCTCAGTAGCGTGTAAACTTTGTTGAAGAGAATGAAGGTGAGTCAAGGGCATGCCCACTGGCCACAGCGAACAAGTCAGATAAACAACTCATGGCTTTTTGTCTCAATTTTCTGGAGTTACAGCTTAGTTTTACATTTATTGGTACAGAAAGCAGTCGGTGAACTAAAGTCAATTATCAGAGCCTTTGGGACAGCTTCTTAAACAATGCCATTAGTCTGTAATGATTTTAATTACTAGACTTATTCTTTTATAAATCATTCTTCTCAATGGACTCTTTTTATGGAAAAGGCTATTTGTAGCTGTAATTAAACCCAGAATCTGAATTTACTGCCGTGCTTGGGTTCCGACTGTTTCTGTTGTGCAGAACAATGATTAATGCAAATTCATATTATTTGAGATCGCCATTTAGCGCTTAATTTAGCCAAAATTATGGCAACTGCCACAGTGTCTTCACATGAGTAGCCTCAGACAAGGACACAATTACAGAGCCCTTAGCAAACAGTCACAGCACCCTCTGCTGGGCTTTGGAGATTAATAATGTTCATGATGTTAACACAGCATGAAATAATGGATAGGTTTGAGCTTTACCTGGGCACACTAAATGCAAATATTACGATTATTATTAGTTGTTGTTGTAATTAAACCTGAGTATATGTATTGCTGTAAACGTTTGAAAACTTAAGCAGTCTCATTTTTATATATTACAATGTTCACAGGTTTATTCCCTTTTTTCCTCTTCTATTTTCCTCTTCCTCCACCTTTCCTTTCTTGTATCATCTCCTCTTTCTATAGTAATGAATAAAGGTCAAAGTGTGACAAAGTATTACCGCTGGATTCAGAAGAATGGAGGTTATATCTGGATCCAGTCCAGTGCCACTATTGCAATCAACGCCAAGAACGCCAATGAAAAAAACGTCATCTGGGTCAACTATGTACTGAGGTATACGAGTCTTTTACTTTGATGAAAATGCCATATCTTTAGATTTTGATTTGTTCCATCTAGCACTGTAACAAGATGAAAGTATTTCCCACTTGAGAGAGTTAGTAATAGTCTGCTCTTCTGTAAGATGACGAAGGCTAAACGCACCACTCTTCTCAAACTGCTTTTGGGTCTGTGTACGGGCTGAGAGATCATTAGAATGCTCTGTGGTTTGGGCCGCAGTGAATCAATCAGGATGTCTGGAACATTCTAGAGAAGAGAGTGAAGGATGTTTCACACGGCTGTGAATGATTCTCAGCCGGCAAAGTGAATGACTTCTATCTTCTAAATGTGTCTTTTTATGTGGTTTCTTTTTTAATGGGCAGTAATCCCGAGTACAAAGACACACCTATGGACATCGCACAGCTGCCTAACCTGCCAGAGAAAGCATCAGAGTCCTCGGAAACATCTGATTCTGAATCCGACTCCAAGGAGAATTCTGGTAGCGTACCACTCTCGTCCCATTCCATTGCAAATATGATACCATTTCCCACAAAACATTTCAGAATAAGTGGAAGGTTTGTTGGTTTGATCCCCACATGGAGCAAGCCCTAAACCCATTATTATGCCCTTGAGAAGGAGACTTAAAGCCAGTTCTTTTTGCTCCATGGTTGTTGTCCCAGTTCATGGAACTGTTTTTAATTCTTTACAATCAAGTAGTCTTCAAAAAAACACTATATACACAACACACTTGTCTTTTAACCAATGCAAATGTCTCTTATTGTGTAAAATATCTTCATTCCAATAATTACTGGAAATTATGTAGGACAAGGAAATGTGGTGCTTTCGCCATGTCCCTAAAAACTGGTGTAAATAGTCAATTAAAACTCCACAGCCAGTTGGAGATATTAATTATACATTCCAAAAGAAGATGAAGTGAGATTCCAAAGATGGTGGAGGCTGTGAATGAACAAGGCCGGTTGACAGTCTGGGGAAAGTGCCAACATATTGGCCCCTGAGCATCTCTGCCTGCCGAGCCTTTTGCCAGCCTTCATCACAAAGGTTACAGACTGTGCCAGCTGCAGCTGGACCAAACCATGCCCTCTTCTCCTCTCAGACTCCCTACCCATCTCTACACCCCGCCTTCTCCTTCTGTCTTTTTCTGTCTCTTTATCTCTCTCCCTGTGTTTCTCTTCCAATGCAGACATGCTTTTCCTAAGGCCAGAATTTCCAATCCCCCCCCCCATCAAGGTCACTTGTTCTGAACAGAATTCGAGCCTTTCATGACAAAACTAATGATACAACACATCATACACAAGTCACCAGTGGCTAATACTGCCACCAAAACAAAGGTCCTGTTCATATATACACGTAGTATATGTCTAACTGGACCTCTCCCAACTATCAAAGCTTTAAATAAATACCCTTATTGTAAAAGTCCTAATCATGTTTAGTGAACTATGGTTCTTGTGCAAGGTACTGATAAACTTTGACATGATGATGTGAATGGAAACTTGTCCTCTAAACCTTTTTCTTTCTCCCAGAAGACAACGAAAACTCCAAGTCAGGTGGGAAGGGGAATCAGTCTTCTGAGAACAGTGAAGATCCAGAGACGGACAGTAAGAAACAAACGGGCCGGCCGCCAGAGCAAGAGATGAGACGACAGGAGGAAGGAGACAGTTCCAGCAATCCAGAAAGTCAGGACAGTGATGATAGCCTGGAACCTTCTGACTGTGAAACCGACCACAAGGAGGGCCGCCTGGGTGGTTTACACATTAAGGTAGAGCGCTATGTTGACGGCGAGGTGGAGGAATTGCAGGACTCGCCCTCCTCTTGCTCCTCCTCAGAAGAAGAAGAGGATGATGCAGAAGATATTGTGAAGGACTGCAACAGTGGACGAGAGCTGAGCGGGCCGGCAATGAGCAAACACCAGAAGAGAAAGAAGAGGAGGAAAAAGCAGAAATGGGATGATAGTCGCCAACGTCTCCGTCTGTCTCCCTCGGCTGCTGCCACCCCCAGCCCTGGCAGCCTGGACCCCACCCTCGGAGACCAGCCTCCCCTTCTGCTTCCACCCTCCCCGACCAGTTCCTCTGTGCTGAAGATCAAGACTGAGATGTCGGAACCTATAAACTTCGACAACGACAGCAGCATCTGGAACTACCCACCCAATCGAGAGATCTCCCGTAACGAGTCCCCCTACAGCATGACAAAACCCCACGACACCTTCCCTTCCCCCCCGCCTGCCGGCCTGCAGGTGTCCATTCCCGACTCCGTCCTCACTCCACCTGGTGCTGAGGGTGGAGGAGGCAGCAGAAAGCCCAATTTCAATGGCAACAGTAGCAGTGGCAACAATAACAGCGCCCCCACCTCCGTGTCCAGCGCAACTCCAGGCAGCTTGGTTCCTCCTTCCAGTTCAACCACCGCTGACCCGCTCTCCCCACCTCTCTCTGCCTCACCGCGGGACAAGCAGCAGGGTACGCCCACCTCCTCCGGTTCCCTGCTCTACACCAGTGATCTGGAAGCCCTGCAGAGGTTACAAGCGGGGAATGTGGTGCTTCCATTGGTGCACAGAGTAACAGGAACGCTTGCCGCCACGAGCACGGCATCCCCACGAGTCTACACCACTGGAACGATCCGATACGCCCCGGCAGATGTCAGCCTGGCCATGCAGGGCAACCTCCTGCCTAACGCCCACACTGCTGTGAACTTTGTTGATGGGCCCGGTTTCGGCATAGACCCCAAGACACCCATGGAGATGCTTTACCATCACGTGCACCGGCTCAACATGTCCACCCCCTTTGGGGCCACAGTCAGCGGAGCCGGGCTCACGCAGATGCCTGCTGCTAACGTCTTCACCACAGCAGAGGGACTCTTCTCCACGCTTCCGTTTCCCGTCTACAGCAACGGCATCCACAACACACAGACTCTGGAGCGCAAGGAGGATTGAAGCAAAACATTGAGACCATATTACTGTGTTCAACTGTGTTAAAAAGACTCTTCTGAGGCAAAAAGACTGTGTATCAAAGTTGGGGGAAAGTGAGATGTTCTAGCACTTTGAATTTTGAGCAATTGAGCTTGTGTAACTGAAATGAATGGTTTCTCTTTCTGTGTCTTTCTATCTTTCTATCTCTTTCTTCTTTCTCGCCTCCTCACACAAGTTCTTGATGACGGTTTCTCTAAACGGACTAAACAGACTCATCTCTATTGTAAAGAGTTCCCTCTGAGCCACAGGGAATTCATAGCACTGTAGCGTATGTCTTCTCTGGGGTGAAATATTTGTCCAGAGTATCTAACATCCTCATTAGGATGTCTTAAAGGTATTAGAAAAAGAAAATTGACAAGAAAAGAAACGGTTCATGTTTCTAACGGTATCTTGATGTAATCGAGATTGATGCTGATAAAAGGATGTTACCCTATTTGATGTAGTTCGAAGGGTTTTAAGGTTCGTATTTTAGAAATAATGCTTTTTCTTCGTTTTTTATAGCTCAACTTGCAAATCATGCATTTAAAAAAGCAATTTTAGCCGGGTATTGACCTGTGAATAGAATGTTACTATAAAATCCCAGGACATGGAACAGGTCAGTGTGAGATTTCTCCAGTTCCATCATCATCTTTTTGCAGATCCATGGTGCTATCATTGAGTTACCCTCACTCAGCTGGCTGATGTAGGTACTGTTCCGGAACTCCAGACAAATGGCGGCTTCAGAGCTTTTCTACAGAAAAGTCAAACATCTAACAGACTTCTTTTGTTATGATTGATTTTTATTATTATTATGTTCATCACTTACCTGTGAGCATGTGGTACATTGAGTATTTTAACTCAATCTGAATGAATCTGGAGAGAGGGATACGCTAAAGTAAGATTTTTTTTCTTTCTATCTCTCAGTGCAACTGAGGCTAATTTTGCATCACAAACTTGAAGATGAATGTTAAACTCCAACAGGCTTAGGTCAGAGCTATTCTTAATTGTTTTGAGGATTTTTTTTTATTATAAATGTTTGGCTTAATTGTTTACACTCCCTCTTTAGCTTACAAGCCTGGTTTCCTTTCCGAAATCAGTATCCCTTCATCCCTTACCCCTTAAACTCTCTCTAAAAATCACATATCAAACAGAGATTGTAATAAGGACATGCATTTTCAATCAAAAAATGATTTTTATCCACTGTTGCCAAAAAAACTACTCTCACAGTTTGGTGTTAAAACACTGTGATTTGATGTTTAAAAAAAACAAAAGTAATAAAACGGAAGAAAACTGTCACTTCATCCTTTGACAGCCGTCCATCAAGTCATCTATTATGCAGCGTGATAACCGTAAACTTGTACAATGTGTAAGTGTCATTGGCTGTCAGTCTCCATAGCAACTTAAGTGTGTGTTACTATATGCAGTATATACTGAGCTAATGTAGCTGTTTTGTCCTTTGTCCTCTCTGTGCTAGTCCGGGCTTGGACGGGGAAACATTTGTTCTCCTTCCTGCCCCCTTGCAGTCTTAGTGAACCAGTGGAGGTTAGTGGATTTTGTGTGGTGGCCTTCCAATGTAGTGTCACCTTTTTTGCTGCTTCCTTTTTGTATGTATTACTTTTTTCTGTTTCTGCTATTGCTTTGCTGTTGTGTAGTCTACAGACCTCTCTCTCTCTTCTCAGAGATAAAAGACTCTAAACTAGCTCAAAGGTTTAAGGAGCCATTTTTTTGCCACTGAGGTATTCTGGGATTGCAGTTTCCAGAACAAACGTGATGAGGAATAAAAAAACTGAAGTAGCATTTAGCAGACTGGAACCTTAAAAGCCTCAGATGTGAAACATTCCCAGAGTCCCTTGTGCTTCTCTTGTGCATTGGGTGTATTTCATTGGTTTCCACCAAACCTGTTGACTTCAATGACCCTGCAACTCACAGGAAATAACAAAAAAGAAAAAGAAAAAAAAGATGACAGTAGTATTTCAGGACAATAAACAATTTTAAAGATTTCTAAAGAGATGAAAAAAGTATTTCGCACTATAAAATCTATTTTTATAGGTGTTTTGGAAATGCATGTTTACTAAGTTGATTGTTTGGTTTACTTGATTTTGTTCGGTCCAGCGGCTTTGTCGATGTTTAGTGTTTTTTAGTCTGTCCGGCAAAGGGGGAAGGGGGGCCTTCGTCTTTTTACCTGAATCAGGCTTCCCCCCGACATCAGGAAACTTGTGTCTGTGGTTTCTGTGAAGACGTGTTGTTATTCAAACCCAGGTCATGATATTAATGTTTTTCAAAATGACGATAACGGGACTCGCCGTCTGAGCGGTTGCAGGAGAGCTTGGCGTCGCTGCTGCAGGTTAACAGGATCCTAGATTTTAGCATTTTGTACGTAGAGCAGAAGTGGTCAGGACGGGGGTTTGGGGACAGCTCCAAAAACAGACACTGTGGACCAGGAAATACACCCATATGTTACTAACAGAACAGCCGGGCGAGCTGTCTCAATGTATCTGTGTTGTGTCAAAATGATTGCTGGTGATTTAATCTTAAACTAATCTCAGCTGCTGTCAGATAAATAGTGTTTAAAATTACAATATGAGAAATCACTTCATTTACCTGTGAAGACTGTGTCTGTGTTTTTAACTATTTCTTGTACAATTATACAGATTCTTTTATGAGGAACTTGGTGCCAAGTAGAAGAATATGGGAGAAAGGGGATTATCTTAGTATCAGTGTTAACAGTGTTATAAATTCTAAGTACAAACAAATTAAAATATTAAAAAGAGAAAACTATGGTACATTTTGATTTTGTTTTGTTGTTTTCAGAGGAAAAAAAGACAAAAAACAACTAACTGAAGCTAACTTTGAGTGCCTGGCTTATTTTTTTGGAAACACATTTTTTTTGTTCATTTACCATGAATAATGCTGCAATTCAAAAATGTACATACTTCATTTTACAACAGGGTTATTTTATACTTTTGTAGGTTTTCATCAGTTAAAGCGACATGTCATACATGGTTGTCTTTCTGTAACACAGTTTTTTTACCATCTTACAGGTGCCATATTCATAATAAACTTTTCTTGGATTTGTTACTATCTGGCATCATTTCTTTTACATTCTGTTCATCATAAGTGAATGCCGAACATCAATGATTATTCTTTGCGTTCCTACTTTCCTGCCTCTTTATGTTTGTTTTTTTCCTCCTATGTTTTTCTCCCGGTCTTTAGTTTTGGTTAATGTGGTCAAAGCCTTTTTAGTTACCTACAGGTTTCAGGGAAGGGAATATCAAAATATTCCCATGTAGCCCTGCTGACTTTTGCTTCTACACACAATAAATGGCGATCCAGTGAACTTGTACCAGGGCCGACATGTTTTAGCAGTGGCTGAGTAAATCTCCTTTACGTTGGACAGATTCTCACGGGTATTTCTGATATGTTTTTCCACCTCACGGTATCTTCACCAGGTTTTCAATTAGCAGGAATATTTCAATCTGTGTCTTCTATTATACTGATCTCACTGTAACTTCCTACGGCAAAGCTAAATAAAAGGGGAAAATGCTTCCTTTAAAAAAAAAAAAAAAGTGTTTTACTTTATAGATGTTCTTTCCACAATGTTAGGTCCTGGTCTGAGACAACTGTATTGATCAGATGTTGTTGAAACACCATTTTCAACCCAATTCATTTCCGTAATGTGATGAATTTCCAAGTGAAACAGGACATTCATAAAGAAAAAATGGGTTTGGAGTGAAGGGGTTTTATTTAATCCATTGGGAATTGATTGGATTGTGCAACGTGGACAAGGTTGCCTTTGAAGAAGGGTAAAACAGAGTTTTTTCAGTGGCAGAATGAGCTATTTATTTTTTATGAAAGAAAGATTATGAAGATATTTATCTCTTTGGAATAACATGCGGCAATATATTGTTCACAACGAGACCATAAACACACAAGAAGGTCAAGTCAATTTTGATTTCATGTTGACTTTATGTAACGAGTAAGATTACTATTACAATTATTCATACTATTTCTCCAGCACATGTATACTGTGCACAGTAATGTTCGTGTTCCACAATGCAATGTGCTAGAATTGACCTCCAATTGTCATTCAGCATCGGAGTCTGATATTATTTGTTATAAATGATTAATCTGTGCACATCATTACTGTTTAAAAATTAATGTGTCCTGTAAGCTTTAATCAAAATGACTTCCCCCTCCCTCTTGCAGCATCTTCTCTTCTCTTCTCTGATGATGTGTTTACTGACATGAAGGCGGGGCGACCTGTCACTCGCATGAGATCCACCAATAGCAAACCTCAACCATCCAATCAATTCCACAATGGACAAAATCAAGTCCCGCCCTACATATTTTCTTGTTTGTGAAGCCGATTCACTCGGATATACACATCACAATAGGGAAGAAAAGACTATCACAACTTCCGCATCATCCGGGTATAAAGTGCACTTTTTCTTTTTGGAATTTTCAGTGTTAAAACACCAACTATTTATACTACAAAATGGCAAAGAATTTTGCATATGTTTGCAAATTGGGATGCACATAGTTTTTAATTTCCAAGATAATAACTGGATGCCACTCACATACTTACAGTGGAATAATACCACTTCACTTATTTCTTTTTTTTAAAGTGTAGACAGTATATAGTGTATACTGTGCAGTATTAGGTAGGCCTACATATAAGCTAGTGTTCCACTTCGAACCCAGCTTTTGTTCAATGCTAAGTAACAGTGAAACTCGCTCTTCATTTTTTCCTTCACAGTTTCTGTGTCTCGTATACACCTTTCCTCTTTGCCCTGTTTTTCTCTCTTGTTCTTTCCCTTCTCCCTGCTGCATATCTTTCTCCACTGACTTCAGGCACTGAGGGGGAGGTCACCGCTGAAGCCCACTGAAGAAATCCAACCAACTTTAAATATTTTACGCAATTTTAAATGAAGCCCATGAATGATAGATCACAGGAGAGAGTGAGTGGAGGAGGTGAAAAAGCCCAAACCTGAATCCTCCCTAATGATTAGGAGCTGTCCATCTCCCCTATACAGTCCTTACTGGAGTTTATATAGCAAAGAGGCTCTTATTAGGGCAGCTACAGGTCCTTCAACACTTATATGAATATGAAATATGAACTGTCTCTCATCTACATGATCAAAAGCAGGTTTTAAATGTGTTTGAGCAGAGACAGGCATGGTTTTATATACATTGCAGATATAAATGAAGACAGGCATGGATGGATGTATATTAATATATGATTACTTTACAGATTCGATATATGAGTACTTGTATAGTAGATTTATGTATTTGAGGAGGTGTTTGATTTTTAATTCAGCTAGATCTTAGAGCCACAGACGCTTTTCATTTGAGCTGTGAAATCCAGTGTGGCAAGAGTGACATCTAGTGGTTACAGTCAGTAATAACATCTGAGGAGCTGCTTTGTTTTCAATAGAGATCTTCTGTACTTCTGAGTAAAGGAACGGAGACCTCTTGTGAATGGCGGGATCTATCAGTCTTTTCTGAGACAATCATACTGTTTATCTAAAAAAAACTAAATGCAGGTTTGGTAGGAAAATACTAGTACCTATGTCTTGAGCATTTAAAAATATCCAGATTGTGTCAGAGTTTATGCTGGATTTGATGCGAAAATCATATTGTTTTTACATTGGACAAATAATACAAAGTGTGAAAAATACAAAGTATTTTTCTGCCATTATTCAACAGAAGTATACATAAGATCCCTGTTGAAAAAAAAAAGCTCATCGTGTGTCATTACTGATTGTAACCACTAGATGTCCCTCTTGCCACACTGTAGATTTCACAGTTCAGGTTAAAAAAGCATCAGCTCTAGCCTCGTTCAGACTGTTAGTCCAAATCCGATTTTGTGCATATAATCGGTCATATAAAGTATGAACGGAAAAACAAAAATTAAATCAAACACGTCAAAACAAAGTAGGCTATTTATCCAAGATTACGTTTTAATAGTATTTTCGCGTCGTAATGAAAACATTTATGAGCCATGCCAGGCACACTAGACTAGACTGTCGCTATAGACTTGCATTTAAAGTCCCCCTGTGGTGAAAATCAAACTTTTAATGTTATTTATATGTCTATGTGGTGTTTTTAATATGCTTTAAGACAAACCATGTACAAATTCATGTCAACACCATTAGGCCTACTGAATACTATTTTCTCCTTAAAACTGCAGTGAACCAGACTCAAAAACACAGTTTGAATTCGCTGGTGTTTCTGACGTCACAAACTACCTTGTAACCAATCACGTGTGATTGTCAAGGAGTGGATCTCTGAGCTGGAGTGAGTGGAGATCGGGCTCATTTGCATCTGCATAGGACCATACTAAATGAGGAAAGGGTGTAGTTACACAGTCAAGCTATTTTAAGGCATGAAGAAAGCCGAATATGTTTAAATTTGTCATTTTGGTGATCAAAGATGAGTTTTAAGGGATGAAATTATTCACTACAGGGGGACTTTAATACTGAGGAGGACCAGAGACAATTTATATAGAGACATGCCACTTCCTAAATCCTCAATACAACTACCGGTATATAGGGAAAACCCATAACGCCAAAGATGGCGGTTGTATGCACATGTCCCATCCCTCCCGCTGGAAAGCCAATCGTCTGCTTTTAACAGTCAAGCCGGGAAACATTTAAGCCTATCGTCTCGTTCCACTGACGCATGCGCACAGTTGAGGTTTGCGACAGCGGAGATGAGAACCCTTGCACATGCGTAGTAAAAGTATAACCTGTGGGGAAAAGGGCGTTTTAAACCTTATTTTGGGGCAAAGTCATCAAACTTTTTCAGCGATTTTTATCATAATTTACTGCTGTTTCTATACATGCAGTTTTTATGTCCCGGTGACCAGTGAAACTGCAGTTCTGACTCTCTGCCCATTCATTTAGATAGGAGCCTGGTCTTGTTAGTCCGAAATAGCTGCCCGGAGGCGTTGCCAAGATGGCGGGCGAGTGCCATGACTTGCCTAAAAGGACTTTGGGAGGACTGTACCCAACGAGCCTCTGAAGGACTGGACTAGGAAGGACACACCGGCCTACAGTTTGAGAAGCACCCGCTTTCTCCGGTCCGAAAAGCACCCCAAAGCTGAAGTATTTTACGGTGCTTGCTCACTGGTGCCAAGTAAATCTGGCTGAAGCCTGCAGAACGGGGCGGGGCTGCAAGGCTTGCTCCGCCCCATACCTACTCTGATTGGCTCGATCGTCTTCCATAGGCATACATAAAAGAAAATGTGTTCGTAGTGTGTCTATATGAACTGGGTGAGCTGCGCAATTTCACAAAGCCTTCATTGTAATTTACGAAAGAAAACAAACATTAGCCTGTATCTCGCAATGACCCTGAAATGATTGTTTTGCTAAATTAAGCAGATCTTTAGGCTAACGCACAAACATTTCCCCACAATCATTTCAGGGTGATAACTTTGTAGGCTATCATCTTAAAGTTAAAAGAAATTTATAATATATATTTATCAGTAATTTAAATAACATTAGACACACTTATAGAAAGGTGTTATTGGTTTTTATAAGCCATGTCAGGTGCAGTTGTATGGCAACTAAATAAGGCTAATGTCTCTGCCATGTTATTTACATTTTTATGAAATTTTCTTTTTCTAGGTTATGTTCCAAGATCGTTCAAGCTGGCAGTTATTAAGCCTCTCATAAAGAAATCACAATTAGATCCAAATGAATTAGCTAATTACAGACCCATTTCAAATCTTCCATTTATGTCTAAAATACTAGAGAAAGTCGTGTCCACTCAATTAGGCAATTTTTTGCAAAATAATGATAGGCTATATATTAAAAATGTCAGTCTGGATTTAGGCCCCATCATAGCACAGAAACTGCACTCGTTAAAATTACAAATGACTTACTTCTAGCTTCTGACCAAGGCTATATCTCTATAGAGGGAATGCATTAACGTCACTTCCCCGCCGGAACACGCCCCCCTCAGCGGGACTGAGTGGCAGAAGAGCTGCTGCGTGACTGGAGTTAATAGGGGAAACTGCGTTAACGCGAGTAAAACAAACTATTATCAGTTTAAACTAAAAGTTGGACTCGATATAGTGTTCCTTACAACTTATCAAAGATCCAGTGATCCATGGATATTGACATGCAGCCAGGAATCGTGTTTCCTGACATTTATATGTGCCTGATTTCGACGCCGGGGAAATAAATGCAGAAAATTTGCCTGTAAACGTTTTATATAAATACAATATAGATAGGTCTAAATCCGAGTGATCACTTACATTAATGTTATACTGTATATCATCATATCGTCCAGCCCTAAAACTTGTATAGTTTTTTGTCAGTGTTTATTTAAAAACATCCAATTATGCAGAATATAGTCTGTTCTGTAGCTTTTTGCAGTCTGTAAAAATATACAGTAGGCCTACCTCAGATTTCTGGTCAAATCTAGTTGTACAGTCAATCGCAAAGCTCTTTCCCGTTTTAGATGTGTTTTGTGTGATTTTCACGGCATTCACGCTGAAAACAAATGCTGCCGCTCAGTCTTTTTGCCACTTGTGGGCGTGACCGCATTCACTCCGGCCGACGGTGACGTCATGCGCATACCCTCTATACCAGCCTTTCTCAAAGTGGGTGCCGCGGCACACTGGGGTGCCCCCTGACTGTGTCAGGGGTGCCGCCAAAAAATTACGTAGGCTAAAAAAAAAAAATCTAAAAATAATCTGATATTTCATATATAAATATATTTACATAAATACATTCTTCTTCTTTTTAAACATATGAACGTATTAATAAAATTGTAAATTCATTTTAGATAAATATATACGAAAATATATACGGTAAAAAAAACGATGTTGCCTACACCGTGTTATCCTCTTTTTAAAATTTGCACCCTGTTGACTTAAACGGGGCAAGTTTTAAACCTGCTTTTAGCCTCTTAACAACCTCAATGTGTCATTACAAGTGCACAGCCATGTGAGTGAACACGGTGAATCTGACTGCAGTAAATGTGAAAGATATGAATAAAAATGATGTTTATTCAGCCAGCTCACATACCCGTATTTTCTTCCTGTTTCGGTCGAAGTCCACAGTAGGCGATTGTCGAGTGCGCGCGCGCGATCATTGGTAACTAAGCAACAGTGGAGACTCACAGACTGTCAGCTGTCAGCCGATGACGGTGCTGTGTGGTGTTCTGAGAATATCAGCTCAAATGGATAGTTCATCAGGATCAGATGTTGAACACACGGAGGAGGTTTGATCGCGCGCGCGAACTCGACAATCAACTATTGTGGACTTCGACCGAAAACAGGATAAAGAGATTATTCCTGCCTTCGTGAAAGCTCGGATCACAGTTGAGACTGATATATCAGCCCAGGCATCCACGTTCCATTGGCAGATAGTGGCGTAAGTCGCCCGGCGCTGTCTCCCCGTCTTGGTGAACGTGTGTTCACCATCCATGTATAAGGCGCTCCGGATCATAAGGCGCACTGTCGTTTTTTGAGAAAATTAAAGGCTTTTAAGTGCGCCTTATAGTGCAGAAAATATAAAAATATAAAAATAAATAAATATAAAAAATATATAAAATTAACCATAAAAATCCGTCTCACAAGAGTCAAGACCGAAGCAAGACACACACACAACTTGACGCAAGTGACGCAGCGGCAACCCATAGCAACGCGTTATAGCAACAACACCTCAGACTGACAGAAACGTAAAAATAAACGTGAATTTAGGCCACTTTAGTTTTGTACACATTGTCATGTTAATTATAAGCAAATACATTTTTTTATTGACCACAATATACCAAAAGGTGCTATAAAATTGTTATTATTATTGTTATTGTTATTTACAGTTCGTATTATGCTCTGTTCATTACTGTTCTGTCTAAATAAACAGGACATTTGCATTTACATTTGGGTTATGCAGTGTTTTTAAATTATATTTTACACTGGGGTGCCTTGAGATTTTATGCACTTTTGAAAGGTGCCCTGACTGAAAAAAGTTTGAGAAAGGCTGCTCTATACTAGTTTTACTTGATCTTCGTGCTGCGTTCGACTAATAGATCATAAAATACTCTTAGATCGATTACAAAATTACACTGGTATTCAGGGACAACCCGATCACACTAAATGCGTCTCTATAGCACGCAGTGTGTTTATCGTGCAATTTATACGCGGAAATTAGTTTTTACGTGCATAGGATACGCATGGGTTGGTTAGGGTAGGTTTAGTAGTGGTGTGGAGTGCGTGTGTATTATACGTTTGGGTAGAATTAGTGGTATGGGGTGTAGGGATGCAGCGATTACCGGATTGCACAATTAACCGCGCTTTAAAACGTCACGGTTAATTAATCGTAAAGACTATGCTACACAGAGTGTTCTGCAAAAGTTCCTTTCCGTGCAGAACTTTTGCAACTAACACAAAACGAAAACACAGCGTGCACCAGCTTAAAGTGCCGTGCTCATCACCTATATTGCAGAGGGACTAGCAGCGATCTATTTCCACCGAAAAAAAAGTGTTAAGGGCCTGTTCATATATCACGTCTTTTGCGCGGTCAAGTTCGTTATTTCAAATGTAGGCGCGCGGGAATGCACGCGCGGAAGCGACGCGGTCGTTTTTTCCAAGCGCGTCCGCGCCTCATCGAGATAAAAACATCTCAACTGTTTTCAATGTTTTGGTAACGTAAGTGTGGAAAACAGAATGTGACGTGCTCTCAAGAGTTTCAGTCAGTGAACATTTAACTTAATATCCTATTGCTTTCTCCTGTCTGTGTTGAGTAAATGTTAGGCTTTGTAGTTGTAATATGCCCGGTGTAAAATACTAACATAAGATCAGGGCCGTGTAGACTTCTATAGGACTAATAACTGCATTTCAGTTATTAATAACACGAGAGATGTTCTCAGTTTATTTCTATATTTTTTACTTAAACTTCAAACAAACAAGCCAAAATAATGAGATTATAATAGATGATTTTCTAAAGGCACATGCAAAATTTGGATTAATAATTTAAAAAGTGTATTAAAATAAGTACAATAATATTGGAGTAGATAACATTTGGACTACATTTGTTTTCTTTTAAAAGAAATGCATAGTTAATATTTAGCTTACATTTAATTCAATAGAGCCAAATACTTTGTTTATTCTTATTTTCATTTGGGATTTTTATCCCTTTGTAGTATTATTTATGTTTTTAAGTCAAATAGCAACAAGATATTGTTTTCAAGTTTTCTACCTCAGGTTGAAAATAAATTTAGAACAAACTAAACACTTAATAATTGTGTGATCTATTTCAATCAAAGAGCCCGGCCTTGACTTAATTTGTTATTTTTAAAAGAAAAATACTGGATGTTTACAAAGCACTTCTCTTTAATTCCAAAGGAAGAGATTGATTATTGTTTGTTATTTTATAATTTTGTACTGTGTTGTGGCAGCAATAAATAACACATTAAAATCTAGTGTTGAGTGTTCATATGATATTATACATTAGTAGTGTTGTGAAATTAATTGATGCATAATAATCGTGATAATCGTTAAATCGTGATTATTTCTCAGACAATAATCGTACTTACAAAATCTGTAATCGTTGCATCCCTAGTGGGGTGCGTGTATTACACGCAAATGAACTGCGTATCAAATGCACGCGAAAACTGCGTATCGTATGCACGTAAAAACTCATTTTCGCGTATAAATTGCACGACAAAACAATGCGTGCTATAGCAGGCATTAAGGTGGTTTAGATCGAAGATAATGTCAATAAATTATGGAGTACCGCAAGGATCTGTGTTAGGCCCTCTGCTATTTTCAATATATATGCTGCCACTTGGCAATATTATAAGGTAATTTCCACTGTTATGCCGATGATACTCAGTTATACATTTCATCACGACCAGATGAATTCTCTAAATGATCTAAGTTGACAGAATTTGTTAAAGACATAATATTGGAGGATGACCTGTAATTTTCTTCTATTAAATTCAGTCAAGACTGAGGTATTACTTATTGGACCAAAAACCTGTACACAGAATCTCTTAGAACACAATTTGTATCTCCTAACATCCTGCATCTCCTAACCTTATACAGTTATATCAGATCAAATGCACATGATTATCCTAGATTAATGTTATAAACAGCAACTACGCTAATTATTTTCTATTTGCTTCTCTATTTTATCTTGGGATGGCCATCCTGAGGTAACTAGAGAGTATGTCAGCTCCAGTTTGGATCCAGCCTATTTTATGAAGACTTCAGATGCCCAACACCTATGAAGAGACGGTGCCAACCCCAGCGAAGACTTCAGATGCCCAACACCTATGAAGAGACGATGCCAACCCCAGCGAAGACTTCAGATGCCCAACACCTATGAAGAGACGGTGCCAGCCCCAGCGAAGACTTCAGATGCCCAACACCTATGAAGAGACGATGCCAACCCCAGCGAAGACTTCAGATGCCCAACACCTATGAAGAGACGGTGCCAACCCGAGCGAAGACTTCAGATGCCCAACACCTATGAAGAGACGATGCCAACCCCAGCGAAGACTTCAGATGCCCAACACCTATGAAGAGACGATGCCAACCCCAGCGAAGACTTCAGATGCCCAACACCTATGAAGAGACGGTGCCAACCCCAGCGAAGACTTCAGATGCCCAACACCTATGAAGAGACGGTGACAACCCCAGCGAAGACTTCAGATGCCCAACACCTATGAAGAGACGGTGCCAACCCCAGCGAAGACTTCAGATGCCCAACACCTATGAAGAGACGGTGCCAACCCCAGCGAAGACTTCAGATGCCCAACACCTATGAAGAGACGGTGCCAACCCCAGCGAAGACTTCAGATGCCCAACACCTATGAAGAGACGGTGCCAACCCCAGCGAAGACTTCAGATGCCCAACACCTATGAAGAGACGATGCCAACCCCAACGAAGACTTCAGATGCCCAACACCTATGAAGAGACGGTGCCAACCCCACCGAAGACTTCAGATGCCCAACACCTATGAAGAGACGGTACCAACCCCAACGAAGACTTCAGATGCCCAACACCTTATGAAGAGACGGTGCCAACCCCAGCGAAGACTTCAGATGCCCAACACCTATGAAGAGACGGTGCCAACCCCAGCGAAGACTTCAGATGCCCAACACCTATGAAGAGACGGTGCCAACCCCAATGAAGACTTCAGATGCCCAACACCTATGAAGAGACGGTGCCAACCCCAACGAAGACTTCAGATGCCCAACACCTATGAAGAGACGGTGCCAACCCCAGCGAAGACTTCAGATGCCCAACACCTATGAAGAGACGGTGCCAACCCCAGCGAAGACTTCAGATGCCCAACACCTATGAAGAGACGATGCCAACCCCAACGAAGACTTCAGATGCCCAACACCTTATGAAGAGACGGTGCCAACCCCAGCGAAGACTTCAGATGCCCAACACCTATGAAGAGACGGTACCAACCCCAACGAAGACTTCAGATGCCCAACACCTATGAAGAGACGGTGCCAACCCCAACGAAGACTTCAGATGCCCAACACCTATGAAGAGACGGTGCCAACCCCAGCGAAGACTTCAGATGCCCAACACCTATGAAGAGACGGTGCCAACCCCAATGAAGACTTCAGATGCCCAACACCTATGAAGAGACGGTGCCAACCCCAGCGAAGACTTCAGATGCCCAACACCTATGAAGAGACGATGCCAACCCCAACGAAGACTTCAGATGCCCAACACCTATGAAGAGACGTGCCAACCCCAGCGAAGACTTCAGATGCCCAACACCTATGAAGAGACGGTACCAACCCCAACGAAGACTTCAGATGCCCAACACCTTATGAAGAGACGGTGCCAACCCCAACGAAGACTTCAGATGCCCAACACCTATGAAGAGACGGTGCCAACCCCAGCGAAGACTTCAGATGCCCAACACCTATGAAGAGACGGTGCCAACCCCAGCGAAGACTTCAGATGCCCAACACCTATGAAGAGACGGTGCCAACCCCAGCGAAGACTTCAGATGCCCAACACCTATGAAGAGACGGTGCCAACCCCAGCGAAGACTTCAGATACCCAACACCTATGAAGAGACGATGCCAACCCCAGCGAAGACTTCAGATGCCCAACACCTATGAAGAGACGATGCCAACCCCAACGAAGACTTCAGATGCCCAACACCTATGAAGAGACGGTGTCAACCCCAACGAAGACTTCAGATGCCCAACACCTATGAAGAGACGGTGCCAACCCCAGCGAAGACTTCAGATGCCCAACACCTATGAAGAGACGGTGTCAACCCCAGCGAAGACTTCAGATGCCCAACACCTATGAAGAGACGGTGCCAACCCCAGCGAAGACTTCAGATGCCCAACACCTATGAAGAGACGGTGCCAACCCCAACGAAGACTTCAGATGCCCAACACCTATGAAGAGACGGTGCCAACCCCAGCGAAGACTTCAGATGCCCAACACCTATGAAGAGACGGTGCCAACCCCAATGAAGACTTCAGATGAAGACCAACCCCAGCGAAGACTTCAGATGCCCAACACCTATGAAGAGACGGTGCCAACCCCAGCGAAGACTTCAGATGCCCAACACCTATGAAGAGACGGTGCCAACCCCAGCGAAGACTTCAGATGCCCAACACCTATGAAAAGACGATGCCAACCCCAGCGAAGACTTCAGATGCCCAACACCTATGAAGAGACGGTGCCAACCCCAGCGAAGACTTCAGATGCCCAACACCTATGAAAAGACGATGCCAACCCCAGCGAAGACTTCAGATGCCCAACACCTATGAAGAGACGGTGCCAACCCCAGCGAAGACTTCAGATGCCCAACACCTATGAAAAGACGATGCCAACCCCAGCGAAGACTTCAGATGCCCAACACCTATGAAGAGACGGTGCCAACCCCAGCGAAGACTTCAGATGACGCAATCTCTGAATCAACATGCACCAATGCTATATTTTCTAAACGTCATAATCATTTGTTAACAAGTATTCATTACTTTAATGAGCTGATTGTACCTGCATTAAATTACTACATTGTTTAAATTAATACATTTTTAGATAACTGATTTTGTACATTTCTGAAATTTTCCTCTCTCTCTCTGCTCGTTAAGTGCATGAGTCCATATTACAATTTAGAGTGTTCTGTTATCAGGTAACTGTCTAAGTTACCTGATAACAGAACACTCTAAATTGTAATATGGACTCATGCACTTTCTGTAAAGTTGCTTTGAAATGATGTGCATTATGAAAAGCGCTATACAAATAAACCTGAATTGAACTGAATTAAAGTGAAAGCAAACATTTGAGAGAAAATTGGGTGCGGGTCATATGTGTGAACCGTAAAACTTCAAATAGTAGCCCGGGCTTTTATTTTCCCAAATCGTCGAACTGCACCGGCTTGTATTTGAGACAGGCGTCTATATGAGACAGGCCTTTATAATTTAGTGTTGAGATGTTGTTCATTGAGTGTATAGGCTATCTCTAATCTCTAAAAATTCCATAGTTGGAAAATATATACTATGGACATCACAGGGGACCAGCAGCTGTTTGGATACCCACATTCGTCAAAATAACTTATTTTCAACAGAAGAAATTTCAATTTTATACATTTTGTGGCATCTTCATTATTAGTTAAAAGTGTTCAGTGATTCAATATGCACTTCATACATTTCAGTGTGTTCACTGTTCAGTGACAATGCAAATAGCTTTGGTAAAAAATTGGAATGAAAGTTATTATTTTTCTGCTGAGTTATCAATATAATGTGATACACATAGCACAATACTTTAGGTGGTACACAGCAAGTTGTATTTTCAGCTCTAGGCCTATTATTTTTTACATTTTAGATTTTTTTATATATATATATTGCAATATGTATTGTTTCACAATATATCGTGATTTATCGTATCGTGATGTATCACGATATGTATCGAATCGTGAGGCCCTTGGCAATACCCAGCCCAAATATATCTCAGTGGCGTGCGGTCCATATAAGCTGCAAATGCTCTGTTTACCCAAGCCATTCATGGACTCGCTGATTAGTATTGACAATATAAATTACTATACCTTGTTAGAGGTGTATCATAAAGCTTACATTATATAATGTTAGTAATACGTATGCAACTCTGTCATTTATTTATTTGCCAAACGACGATAATTTTCTTCAAATCTGCCACTCACTGCCACAAAAGTTTACAAAAAGTTATAAAATTGACAGCATATCTTTACTTAGGACATTTGGAAACAAAGCTTGCCTCTTGATACTTGATTTTTCAGTAGCAATATGCTATATAATGTCGCACAAGATAAGTGATACTACCATACAGAAGAACAAGGCTATCTGGACCAATAATCTATAGATGTTTCAGCAATCACACAGAAGAAGTGGAACTGTGCCTTTAGAAGAATCTACACTAGAAGAAAAGTGCAGAATGCCACTCCAAATGCAAATTATTGGATGTACTTAGTTTCTTGGAGCCGAAATCAAAGGAAGAAAGAAGCGAATAGTGGAACTTTCCATAGAAGTCACACAATTATGGATGAATAAATTGAATTTTCTAGATACATTTATTCAGTTACATAACAGGCCATTTTAACAACAGTATTGGAGACACTGTAAGCAGCAAAATAGATTGATACTTTTGTTAAAACACTGTAGAAAATGAGAATACGGCAAAATACATTTATCTAGATAAATATATAAATATTCATGTCCAGAGGGGATATTTGTTTTTATTAGGGATGTACCGATATGAAAATCTTGTCCGATACTGCTAATTCTTTATATTTGAAAGCAGATAACTGATATATTGGCAGATAAATCTAAATCCAAGTTTTTATATAATTTTTGAGAGCCTGATTACAAAAACAAAAGTCTCACCATTAAAATCCATGTCCCAAGCACACAATTATAATGATGTTCTCATTTTAATTTTATATAGCCTTTATGACAGACTAGCCTATATTTTTTCTTTTTTGAAGTGATTTCAATCCTATTTCAAGCAATTCAAAGCCATCATGGCGAACAGTGCACATCTGAAGTGTCTCAGCTGAAGGAAATAATACATTATTTATTGGATTTAATATATCAGCAAATCTTTTTTTTATTGGGCAGATAACGATAACATTAAAAATGAACATATATCAGCCGTTAACAATATGGGGTCAATATATCTTGCATTCCTAGTTTTTAAGACCCTAAAAGTTCAATTAAACTATCAAACTATGAGGAAATATTACATATATATATATATATATGATGTTATTAGATGCTTATCTGACCAAAATTATTCAATAGTAACCGACTGCAGAACCATACGTCATAGAATAGCAGTGTGAGGATGACAGCGCCAGCCTAACCGTCTGATGCCGGAAGTGGGCGTGGCCAGGCATTGCGCTACTTCTGTGTTTTAGAACGTTTCAAAGTTTAAAACAATGCTATTATGAATATATTTTTTAACGATTTCATTAAATATGTATATTTAAGAGATAGGCCTATATATATATATATAAAATATTATAAAATATAATATTTATAAAATTATAAAGTATAATAACTATGTTTTGTCCTATTAACAAAAGACAGGCAATGTAGCCTATTAACAAATGTTAATAGTGTTTTTTAAGTTAAAATGATACTTTATGCATACTTATGCATTGTGTCAAATGATTAACAATATAAATTGAACAAAGCTTAAAACAAACAAAATAATAAAACGAAAACAAAGCTTGAGCATTTGAACATTTGATTTAATTGAAAAGCATTTTTTTAAATAAAATGTGTTTTTTCCCCCTCTGAAATAGCAAAAGCATCACACACTAGCTGTACCTGCTCCAAATAAATAGTAATTAAATCAAAATATAAAATCAAAATAAATTATATAAATAAATTATATAAAACAAAATCAAACCAAAGAAAATAAATCTTATTAAAGTTATGCAGGCACACATTTAACAATACTTCTCAAGTGACAAATAAACTAAATAGATCAAAACTCCATACACATGGAGTTAATCCTGATGATTCCTGAGGCGCCTTTCGTCATGACACTCGCTTTTATTTTCTTTGGTTTGATTTTGTTTTTTATAATTTATTTTATTTAGTTCGATTTTTTAATTTTATTTAATTACTATTATTTATTTAGAGCATGTACATCTGTGTGTGATGCTTTTGCCATTTCAGAGGAAAAAAATAATTGTATTTAATTAATCATTTTTGTTTCAATCCACCATAGAATT
Source organism: Rhinichthys klamathensis goyatoka (assembly GCF_029890125.1). Lineage (NCBI taxonomy): Eukaryota > Metazoa > Chordata > Actinopteri > Cypriniformes > Leuciscidae > Rhinichthys > Rhinichthys klamathensis. Next base: position 8,577,026 of record NW_026606660.1, read on the forward strand.
ATGTTGTTTGGTCTATGAAAAAAAATTGTTAGTTGTGAAATGGTTGAGTATTAACAAAATAGTTTTTTAAAAGTTAAAATTATACTTTATCCATTTGTTGTGTCAAATGAACAATATAAATTGAATAAAGCTTTAAACAAAATTAATAATAAAATTAAAACAAAGCTTGAACATTTGATTGAATTGAAAAGCATTTTTAATAGTAGTATATTGTCTTTTGTTAATAGGACAAATAATTATTATATTTTATAATATTTGATATATATATATATATATATATATATATATATATACATACAGGTGAAACTCGAAAAATTCGAATATCGTGCAAAAGTTATCATTTTGATGATTATGGCTTACAGATTATGAAAACCCCAAATTTAAAATCTCAGAAAATTAGAATATTACATGAAATCAATACAAAAAAAGAATTTTAAATTCAGAAATGTCGGCCCTCTGAAAAGTATAATCATGCATATGTATATAGTTATATATACTAAATATATTAGTTTCACCTTTTAATTTGAATTACTGAATTACATGAACTTTTGCACAATATTTTAATTTTTCGAGTTTCACCTGCATATATACACACAACTATATATATATATATATATATATATATATATATATATATATATATATACACACATCTTAAACATATCTTTAATTAAATCGTTTAAACAAATATTTATAATAGCATTGTTTTAAACTTTGAAACGTTCTAAATCACAGAAGTAGCGCAATGCCTGGCCACGCCCACTTCCGGCATCAGACGGTTAGGCTGGCGCTGTCATCCTCACACTGCTATGACGTATGGTTCTGCGGTTCTGCAGTCGGACCCCCAAGGGGGTAATCCACCAGCCGGTGTGGTGAATAATCCGGTCACTCGGTGTGAATAGTCCGGGCGTAGGACCCAAGCAATCCGATTGGTTCAAAGCACGTTTTATAGGTAATCGCTTTGGTGCCTGGTTACAAATCATACAAAATCACTTTATTATAGAAAACGTTTGTACTACGGTATAACGAGTCATTAATGTATTTAATGTATTTTAAATTATACGTTTCATATACTAGTATTTAACCGAAGCTATAGATTGTGAAATTAAACATTTCTCGTTGTTAGTGTGTTTTTTAGTTAGCTTAGATAGTAGCATAGCATACAGCTAACGTTATCCGATGATCGTGCTATGAGCTTTACCTGAGCTTATACCACTGCACTGATACTGCCTTACCGTATTCACAGCAGTTAGTAGTGCAATTATAATTATGTCATTATTTTTTATCGCAATAATCGGCACAATATGTTACACAATATGTTTATTTTTTAAAAGAGCCATAACATAATATTTATTTGTGTGTATTACTATTTTCTTATTAACAGTTTAGACATTTAAAATAATTACAGAATGCTAGCTATGTTTTGTGGGTATAAATATTTAATTGGTTGTCAAGCCTTGACTAAAGACAGTATAATAACATTATGGAATCACAAATCTTAATGTAATCAAACCCCTTAATTTATATAATAATCTTTTATTTTAAAGAAATACCATTTTTAAGTGTGTTTTGTGACAAAGTTATTTGTTATTAAGCAATAGGGTATAATATGTTTTTTTTATTACAAGCATGTCATTTGTGTACTAATGCATTATGATGTATGGCATAATTTAATCTTAATACAGAACATCATACAATACAATAACATTTAATGTAATAAAATTAGTGAACCAAAACTTGTATAAAAATTTAATTAAATTTCACAATACATAATGAATTCAACTGAATTATGAGATGTAATATATTACATTTTTATTAACACAAAACTACAAGCAAAATGCACATCGTTTTAGGACATTTATAGAGCTTTTAAAAATACACAACAATACAAAGCAGCTTTAAACAGAAATACTTTTGTATGTCTTTACTTTCCTAAATACTTTTGTGATAGTTCTCTGGCTATACATTGTGAAGATTTAAAAACAATTAATGTCGAGTTAGCTGTGTTTAAATATTTAATGAACTGTAAGGTTAAAGTTTGAGAACTAATGAGACACAAATAGATGCAGTATCTTTTGCTGTATGAAAAGTCAAATCTTTAGTTTGAAGTATATTCATGTTGTATATGCAGTCAATTCTTTGTGGAACCATCCTAAGGCCTACATGATGCAGTCCATCAATTTAGTGGTGGGGTCGTGACCTGGTAGGCGAGGAGGTGTCATGGACTGGCTTGAGGGAACTCTGCAAAAACACACACACATGCTGCAACACGTCATGTGCAACTGTACATTTGCACAGTCTTTAGTGCTATGGAACATCACTCACTGTTTTTACTTAGATGGGCACACTGGAAGGCACAACGCAGCAGGCGTAGTGAGCTCGCTGAACCTTGTCGTCATTTCCCCTTGGCATGATTGGGTCGTGACCTGCAAAACACACACACATGCTGCAACACGTCATGTGCAACTGTACATATGCACAGTCTGTTGTGCTATGGAACATCACTCACTGTTTTTACTTGGATGGGCACACTGGAAGGCACAACGCAGCAGGCGTAGTGAGCTCGCTGAACCTTGTCGTCATTTCCCCTTGGCATGATTGGGTCGTGACCTGCAAAACACACACACATGCTGCAACACGTCATGTGCAACTGTACATATGCACAGTCTGTTGTGCTATGGAACATCACTCACTGTTTTTACTTGGATGGGCACACTGGAAGGCACAACGCAGCAGGCGTAGTGAGCTCGCTGAACCTTGTCGTCATTTCCCCTTGGCATGATTGGGTCGTGACCTGCAAAACACACACACATGCTGCAACACGTCATGTGCAACTGTACATATGCACAGTCTGTTGTGCTATGGAACATCACTCACTGTTTTTACTTGGATATGCAAGCCCAAAGGTGCAACGCAGCAGAGCGTAGTTGGCTCGTTGAACCTGGGTGTCATGGATGGACTGGCTTGAGGGAACTCTGCAAAAACACACACACATGCTGCAACACGTCATGTGCAACTGTACATATGCACAGTCTGTTGTGCTATGGAACATCACTCACTGTTTTTACTTGGCTATGCAAGCCCAAAGGTGCAACGCAGCAGAACGTAGTTGGCTCGTTGAACCTGGGTGTCATGGATGGACTGGCTTGAGGGAACTCTGCAAAACACACACACATGCTGCAACACGTGCATTTGTACACGCAAAGTCTGTTGTGCTGTGTAACATCACTCACTGTTAGGATGTTGTGACATTACAAGGCCATTTTAATGACACACTCCACAAGATAAGATATCTCAGCCCAAAATTGACTGAAACCTTCCATTCGTCTCAGTATTATAAGGCTGATCTGAACAACAGAAGATTAAATTTCTTAATTAAAATATATACTATATAGTATATATTTGTACCAAAATGATACCTTAAATTGCGTACCTCAGGAATCAGTTCACACATTACAAGGTCGATATGTTCAAGCTTTTTTTCCTTCTTTTGCTTAAACACAATGTTGTCAATGTGTCCTAGAAGTTCCTCAACATGTGCTGACAAGGCTGGATGAAAGCTCTTTGGTTGTGACATTTTCCCAGTCTTCGTTTGCCACCATTTGTTCCACGTAGGTTTCAGTGAGCCTTTCACAATTCTAAATACATAAGTAAGTAAATGTGTCCCCTGCCCCTGAAATTTATTTGATAGATTTTCATTTACCTTCAGACAAGAAATGTGACTGTCATCCACATGTTTCTTGATAGTGAAGGATCGCCACCAGAGAACGAACGTGTGCACCTGTAAAGCAGTTCCACCATGTGCTTTACAGAGCTGTGCAATCCTTGTGTCAAGAATCTAAAAGAAATAGTAGATATCAATAAAAATTTCGTTGAATAATATAAGAAGTACATTATAGGAGGTTCGTGTACAAACGACCATACAAATAAGCTGCCATTGGACGGATATGGAGGGCTCGCCTGAGTCCCAAAATTTCTCCAATCATGCATTCATGTCTATGTCTCAGCACCCTCTAACAGAATCCACGGTTTCGAGAATATCCAAGAAACTTAATTTTTCGACCCAAAAAAACTATAAGGTGTACGTTGTATCCCTTATAGATATTTTGGGTCTAAAAAAAAAAGTTTCTTGGATATTCTCGAAATCTTGTATTCTGTTAGAGGGTGCCGAGACATAGACATGAATGCATGATTGGAGGCTCTAGAGCCTTCCAGAGCTGAGATATGGAGATCCCACAACATTTATTCCATTGGGGCAAATAGAGACTGAAATTTTGGGATGAAATTTGGCCCTTTTGCAGCTTTTTGTTTGAACGTTTTCTGGAAACCAGGACTAATCAGAGCTATTACAAATATGTCTCAAAAATGTTATCAAATTAAAATTCTAACGTCGTCATTCAGCCATGGGAAACTTTTTTCCTGTGGACACAGTGTCTCGAAATCTTCAACTGTGGCCTGGCATCTCGGAAACTGAATGAGTGGCCGCTTTCTGTCGCTTTCCTCACTCAAAATTCTCATATACATTTCCTAGAAAAAAAATACTTTGTAATTGTCTTATATATATAATATTATATAATATATAACAGACTTCCATTTATTTGACATCTTACCTCTTCTAGCTCCAAGATGTGAAAGCGATCCACTGAAAACTGACTTTTTTTTTCAATTTCTGTAAACACATTTGGATCAGTCAAAAATTAGTTACTTATTGTACTTTTTTTAAAGCAAATCAAATAAAGCATACCTGTGCGTGATGCATCACCTCCTGCCATGTCTGTCTTCAGGCAGTAAGAATCATGGTCATCATGAATATTCACTGAAAAGGTTGTATATGTAATATTTTAAATTTGCCATAAACATCTACTTCAAAAAGTGGACCATCTATTGTAATGCACTGCCTTTCTCACCATTCAGGTTAATGTTACGCCGCAGGAATGGTTTGAGTTGGGACACATTGGTTTTCTGGCGGAGAATGTTGCCTGATTTGTCTGCAAGTGTAGCAACCCCTTTTCCGGTAATGTCTTCGACTAGAAAAGGGCCGGTCCAGTTCCCCTCTAAACATCCACCTTTGCGCCCCTCTTTTCTTTTGTTTGCTTTGAGTACCTCCTCTCCTTCGTGGATGTGAAATGATTTCACATTTTTTCTTTTCCGGGACTCGTACTCCGCCTTTTGCTTCCCCTGTGCTTTTTCGATGTAATCCCGTGCCTTATTAAAATATTGTATAATAAACAGAGTTAATAGAATACCTTAAATAATGTGAGTTATTACTTAATTATAGTTCATCCTACAGACAATTACCTTTGTCTGTACTGCTGTCACCTCTACTATCCGTGTGGGCATTACAACCTCCGGATCCTCAGGTACAAAGCAATCTGTCTCAGATACTACCTTTGTGTTTAGAACCTCTGGCGTTTTTGGGTGCCGATGAAACATCAAAAAGTATGGTGTATACTTTGTAGAGCCCTAAAAAAAAGTGTTTCAACAAATTACATTTAAATAATCAATTGCATATAATCATTTCTTTTTTAAGCAGTTCCAATCACCTGCTTTGAGGTGTTGATGGCATGCACCACATCCTCAAGTTTTTCGTCCCAGTCATTCTGCATGTCATTGCAGTACTTTGACAATGACCTCTTTATAGTCTGATTAGTCCTCTCATCCTGCCCATTTGACTGAGGGTGGTACGATGATGTGACACACTGCTTCACTAAATAAAGATAACAATTTTGACATTTACAAAGCACATAATACCATAGTATAGCCAGGTCCATCGCAGAAATTGACTTGTAGTTGCCAGTGGGGTTGTAAACGCGAATACGATTCAGCAAACCATCCAAGACCTTTACAACATAAACAGAAACCGCTGTAACCAGAGTAACAACTGTTGAGCAAAAATGTAATTGTTTTTTTATCCATACATACCCACAAAATGAAGTGGTTTCCCTTTTTGGGGCTCTGTCCACCAACAATTCTTGGAATAAGGACCGTCTCATTCTCATCAAGGTCCTTTAAAATATTTTTAAGTAAATAAGTAAGTAAATGTGTCCCCTGCCCCTGAAATGTATTTGATAGATTTTAATTTACCTTCAGACAAGAAATGTGACTGTCATCCACATGTTTCTTGATAGTGAAGGATCGCCACCAGAGAACGAACGTGTGCACCTGTAAACCAGTTCCACCATGTGCTTTACAGAGCTGTGCAATCCTTGTGTCAAGAATCTAAAAGAAATAGTAGATATCAATAAAAATTTTGTTGAATAATATAAGAAGTACAAATAGGAGGTTTGAATCCACGGTTTCGAGAATATCCAAGAAACTTTATTTTTCTACCCAAAAAAACTATAAGGTGTACGTACGTTATAGATATTTTGGGTCTAAAAAAAAAGTTTCTTGGATATTCTCGAAATCTTGTATTCTGTTAGAAGGTGCCGAGACATGAATGCATGTCTATGCCTTCCAGAGCTGAGATATGGAGATCCCACAAAGCATTTATTCCATTGGGGCAAATAGAGACTCGCATACTCGTGAAATTTTGGGATGAAATTTGGCCCTTTTGCAGCTTTTTGTTAGGTAATCATTTACTAATCACGTGTAATGGAAATTGCAAAAAACATACATAAAATGTTAGTATATCACTTGTTAATCATTTATGCATGTTTTGTAAATGATTAGTTCATCATTAACTAACCACTTATTAATGGCCTATAACTGAACATTATTATTAAGTGTTACCCAAGTCTCTATACATTTTTACTATATTTTATCATTTAATCACTTCACATTTAATCTCCAGATTAATGTAGAAAAACATAAAATAACTAAATATATTTATTTTATATAGAGACAATATATTTTAACTACTTGTTTAATGACATATTTTTTGAAGGCCAGTATCACTGATACTAATAAGGCTACTGATGTCTTGATAAATATGGGAAATAAAAAGAAATTGAATAAAGCGTACAACACTCTGCACTGCATAATGTATAAATTAGATATAAATGAATCCTTTTTAAAGCTACAAAAGTTCTTTAGTTAGGAGCAGTGAGTAATGTTCTCTGTTCCAACGTTACATTCTAATAATACAAATACATTTATTTACATAATATAATACTTACATAAATGTCACTGCAGATTAAGTATTTTCAAAAACAATATTCACAGTATAAGTATGAACTGTAGCTGAAATATAGCCATGGCATTGATGCATGAGGTCCACTACAGTGGACAGATGATTAATCAGATTTTTCTCCCAATCTAAAATCAAAACTTGGAAAATTGAACTGTGATATGATTAATTAGATATTGCTTGATGCTGCAATATGTTTTTATCTTCAAGAGTCTCCTAGGAAAGAAGGAATGGTTGGACTAGCCGAGGTGGGCTGGTCCAGGCGGTGTACTTCAGCGCTGATCCCTTAGATCTCACATCTCCGAAAACGTCAGATCATAATTTTAAATAGGCGCTATCTGTATAAACAAACAACATATTTGAGATTGAAAACAACTTCATTGTCGACTGAAAAACTCTTAAAACTACATTTCATACACAATAACAGTAGTATTTTTAAATTTCGCGGTGTTTCTCCTCTGCTATTGACGCAACTTGAGATTTTAAATATTAGATATAGAATATACACAATTTACATATACAATATGCAATTTAATTTAATCTTACCTTGCATATAGCAACGGGAGTTAGCATTATACATAAAGCTACCACATAATAACACTAAAACAGCTCACGTTAGCTACAAGTTATCGCGAGAACAGATTCAGATCAGGCATACTACTGGCATACTAATGGGGTCCTACGCCCGGACTATTCACACCGAGTAACCCGATTATTCACCACACCGGAAACTGAAGTCTCCCCGGGCGCCGCCATTGGCTAACAAGCCTTCACCTGCTGTTAGCATCCCATTGACTCCCATTCATTTTTGCGTCACTTTGACAGCGAATAACTTTACATCTGAGACGTTTAAAGACTCCATTTGTCCATTATTTATTTCTAAAGAAACACGACAATGTATAAAATGCTCCATTACCTTGTATCTTACGTTGTGGCCCCGTAGAAGCAGTTTTTGTAAAAATAGGCTAACGATTGCGTCATAACACGCGACTCTCTGTCGCATAGAAGAGAAATGACCGTAAAGACAGATGTAGAAGCTCGCACGCAATCGGGGGACGTGGAGGCATAAAGTCAAGGGAGAAGCCCATGAGAGTGATAAAGTTGCTCCTGCTGCGAGCTCATGAACAGCTAATACTCACGATCTCCGGCTCTGAAAGATTCAGAAGGGAATGATTCAGATTCCTCTTGGCACCGCTAATAGAAGACGTACAACTGTCAGTCAGGTTGCTCACGTCACAACTACGTCTTCAAGCTCAGTTTGAGCATGCGCAGTGCGCTTGGCAATCAGGAAGTGAGTGCTTCTATTTGACTTCACTTTTCTCCGTTGAAGTCTATGGGGTCGCTGTGTCCATTTCTTTTACTGTCTATGAGTCGGACCTATCTCCAATTATTTGACAAAATGGCAAACTAGCTACAGGTTTAATTTTACCATGCAAAAAATACACAGAGAAACAAAAAGCTCACAGCTAGGAAAAGCAAACATAGCCTAATCAGTTAATATTTCGTTGGTTCTCTCTTGTTTTTGCATGAGTTCATTACTTTGTATGACAGCTTGGCCAAAAATTATGTCCGCACAATGTCTCGTGTGTCCCAATTTTGTTGCGTCCCTTTTGAGCCACATCACAAATAAAACTGACTCCAAGCACAAATGATTACAAAATCTTTAACAAATTTGTAATAGTTACTCAAATAAATGTGAAGATGTCAATTTTCCTAAGCCAGATATCACTTTTGATCACTACTGTATGACTCCGACTATTTAACGAAACTTTGACAATAAAGTTTGACAATGTTTATTTTTCTACATTTAGCACAATTAATTGTTTGTTCAGAGCATTTCATAAACTATGTTGTAGGCTACCTGGGAAAATTTAAGATATATCAAATATTTCTGGCATAGGTGGACAACTAAAACTTTCAAATTACTAGTTAACTTTGTGCTCATGATAAGATTTTTTTTTAATTAGATTATGTAAATTGTTTGTCTGTTGTCAGTATAGGGTGGCTTATCTTTTTTAAAGGGACTATATAGAATTCAGAAACCCTTGGCCTTGTTATTAGCGACACTGGTGGCCGTTCAGTGAAAAGCAGCCATAAAAGCCCATCATACTCGAGATCGTTTGATAACTTTTTGCAATATGCCATTTCAGAATTGTAAGCAACAGTCTGTAAATAAACATAGCCTATGTAAACAAACGGTTTCATCGAGGCACAGCGGTCCCATCAGCAGTCAGCACACAGGAGCAAAACAGAAAAGGCACGTGGCTACTTACCAATTATGAAACTTTGCTCGTTGAACAGGTGTAACAGTAAATTCCTCTTGGAACTCAAACTTCAAAACAGAGTTCGCGGAAAGTGTTGCACAAGTATTTACCCAAATATCTCCTTCTCAGTACAAGTTATGAAGGAAGAGAACGGCATCGACAGTTGAGTGAGTTTCAGCACCGCCCTCCTCTGATTAAAAGTCCAGCAGCTGCACTGAAGTTCCTCTCGAGTCTCACTGCTGCCGTGTTGTGAACGAAAGACGGACAGAGCGCGAAACACAATTAATTTAACTGGCTTTGATAGATTCATTGAGTCATACAGAACAATGATAACAATTATGCCATATTTGGCCTAAATTGCTGTCCACCATTTTGAATTTATTTAAAAACCTACCTTTTAAACTCCTCATAAACGGTTGGTCCAATTTTCAGATCATCAGACAATGCTAGCAAAAATGTATCAAAAACTATTCTTAAATGACACATCAACGAAACTGATGGCATGCCATGATCATGATTCTGAGGCTGTATCTTTGCAATGTTTTGTCATATTGACACCAAACTTTGTATGTTTTTTCACGTCATGCTGGCTACACAACATCAATTTGGTAACAGTGTAGAGGCAGATACAAGCTCACACATCATGGATCTGCTGACATAATTCACTCATCACCGACACACATGTATATTGGACATGTCCCCTTTAAGAAGACGTTCATGAGAGTTTGGGAGTGGTTTAATGCGCGTTTTTTCTGACGCATGAGTTCATTAAAAAACACAACTGTTGTTGTTCTGACACCGCAATCCTGCCTCCGTGTATTTTTGATAGCACAAAAGCTACATTGGTGACCCCGATACAGAACAATTAACGTACGATGTCGACGAATGCTGTATCTCTGAAGCTGCCGGAGTTTTGGGAGCAACAAGCGGCCGTGTGGTTCGCTCAAGCCGAAGCTCAGTTCGCATTGCGGGACATAACCGCGGACGACACGAGATATTACTATGTTGTTGCAGCCCTTGGCAACTCCACGGCCGCGCGAGCGATCAGCATTCTGGAAAACCCCCCGGATCTGCATAAATATGATACTCTAAAGGCATATCTGTTAAAGACTTTCAGTTTATCAGAGACTGAAAGAGCACGTCGTTTGCTCTCACTGCCAGGCCTCGGAGATTCCCGGCCATCAGAGTTAATGGATCACATGCTAGCGCTGCTGGGTGACCATAAACCATGTTTTCTGTTTAAAGAGTTGTTCTTACAACAGTTACCACAGAGCGTTCGTACCCCTTTGGCAAATAGTACAGTGACTGACTACAGAGAACTAGCACAACTGGCAGATGTTTATCAGGCAGCATCACACAAGTGTACAACTACTGAGTCAGTGGCTGCGTCTGTATACCCGGTTATGAGAGCTGCAGCACAACGGGCAGATGAACGACCAGCTTTTGCCGCGCGGCAATCACCGGACCAAGGACTATGTTATTTTCACGCCCGTTTTGGGGCGAAAGCCAAAAGGTGCCGTCCACCATGCACGTTCAAGGGGAGCCATAATACCACACCTACAGTCAGTAGCATAGTAGCTAACGACAACGCTTACCTACTGTTCGTCACTGACTCATTATCTGGCCGACATTTCCTGTGTGATACAGGGGCGCAGGTCAGTGTTCTCCCCGCATCCCCGGTGGACAGACGCTTGGGTGAAGCTGGCTCACCGCTCGAGGCGGCCAACCAAGGCAAGATACGCACCTATGGGAAACAGCTAATACCACTGTGCTTCAATGGACAACGCTTTACATGGGAGTTTGTCTTAGCTGATGTGAGTAGGCCTCTCCTGGGCGCAGACTTCCTGTGCACTAATGGACTGTTGGTTGATGTCAAAAATTGCTGTTTAGTCACGGCGGAAGGTTTTAATGTCTTACCCTGTTCGAGGAGCACTTTCCCCACAACCACCCTGTCTAGTGCATTGACAGGCGAGTGCGGGTTCGCCCAGCTGCTCAATGAATTTCCCAATCTCACCAAGCCCACTTTCTCCTCAGCACTGGCCAGTCATGGGGTCGTTTATCATATCTCTACATCCGGGCCGCCAGTTTATGCCCGGCCCCATCGACTAGATCCAGTGAAGCTAGCGGTTGCCGAGGCGGAGTTCACAAACATGGAAAAACTGGGTATAGTACAGCGCTCCAACAGTCCTTGGGCCTCACCCCTCCACATGGTTCCCAAAGCAGACGGCGGTTGCCGCCCTTGTGGAGATTATCGTCGACTAAATGACATCACCACACCTGATCGATACCCGGTTTCACACATTCAGGATTTTTCAGCCCGCCTGGCTGGGAAAACTATTTTCTCAAAGGTAGACCTGGTTCGTGGATACCATCAAGTGCCAGTATTCCATGAAGACATCCCAAAAACAGCAGTGATAACACCATTTGGCCTTTTTGAATTTTTGCGGATGCCTTTTGGCCTTGTAAGGGGTATACAGTCAAAGACCCAGAACCAGATATGAAGAATGAAGACCCGGAGTCAGACTTATAAAAAATTAAAGAAAAGTTTTACTGAAGATAGTTTGCATTTTCATCAGCAGAAGTCAGCTTCAAGACTCCCACAGGAGTTCGTAGGCCGCCCCGCTTACAGTTACAAAGATCACAGCAGTTATACCATTTCCAAGGTCTAAGCTACGTCATTGCTTACAGGTTGAATGATTCTCATTGGCTAAGAAACATGAAAGCCTAAACAATTTAACACATGTGAGGAGATAGGGGTGCCTATCGCCATTAGTAAAGATAGTTGTCGTCCACTCATTGGATTTAGGTCTGTGGTGGCCTCGCAGGTTAGAGAAGGGCGCCGGGGTGTCTGGTCCGAACGTCCAGAACCTACATAGAATGTCATACGCACACACACACACAAATAACAGACACTAGCAAATAACAGCTCCCATCAAGGCTGAAGAGAGTCTGAGCTCCTTATTATCAGTTAAGTATACCAAAACATAATGCTAAAACATTCACTCATTTAGGAGAAAAACAGATCACTGGCATTTACTCCCAAGGAAGGAAATATACTGGAAAGAATACATTTTAATACAACAATTAAAGTTTGATAGTAACGCTCAATATAGCTTGACCATATGTCCAGCGAAGAATCATATGTGCCCACGCTGCCTTTAGGACCCTCTAACCTTTCTACTGATCCCAGAGAAAGAGACAAACGGCCTTGTGGGTTCCGTGGCCTTCGTGTCCTGCGTGTACTAAGTGCAATCTCAAAGTAAGATTGGAATGCACCTAAAAGAAACTGGTTACTTGCATCCATGCATTTAAGAAAATATAATTTCACAAGCACAAGAATATAAAAATTATTATGTGATAATGAATATATTTGATTATTGATTTTTATAAAGGAAGTATATAACCATTCAAAATGATATATGATTATATATGTATTTGAAGAGGCAAGGGATTTTGACCAACCCTTCAGTCCCCCGTTTTAGACCAATGTGGGGTCCAATACCGCCACGTCTGGTCTAACCAGTGAGGTCACTACGGAAGGGAGGAGTGGTGACGCATGCTCCCCTGCCGGGTCACACTTGTCTCTTCACCTCGTCATGGACATGCTGGATACTAAAAATTCCAGTCCCCATTAAGAGGCTCTCCCACCTTCCACTCACAACAGGACATCAATGTCATTCTTCCTCAGTTTATCAGTCAGGTTAAAATTTTTATAAAACACATAACTGATTACGAAACAAGTACATATTTTTTCTTTGGAAGCCAGGCTAAATAAGCAAGCACTATTGCTGTATTCCTACTAGCATGGGCTAGATCCACAGTCACTACTCAGATCCTAAATAAAGACATTGTCTATAATCATGAATACCAGAATATATGCACTAGTTTTTTTATTTTTTTATAAAATTATGATTTCCAAATCCTTTTATTATAAACAAAGTTGGATGGTTAATCCATTATTTTCACTACCCCTTTTATAGACCCTTTAGGTTTAAAACACAATGGTTGTCTAACTAAAAATAAACAACAAACAATAAAATATTAATAATTAAGACCCATAATAATCGATGTAAGCACTTTAAGTCTTTACTGAAATCATCCTTCAGTTTACAGTCACATAGCATGTACCATTTTAATTGTATAACATCTTATACATTATTTTACCACTAAAATATAGGATCGTTCCCCATTTTGCTTAATAAAGCTTTTGTTCATTCCTTATCCTTATATCACTTGAATCCCTGTCAATCATACAATGTCTAACCCTAACCTTTTTCATACCATTTAAACTTAATTTGACTTCCATAAATCCTATCAGAAATTGTATTTTCATAACATACATTTTCTTCTACTATATTTCTTCCATCTTGCCCTACATGCCAGTTCCTTCTGCATCCGAGTCTCTCACCACTGTCAGCCTAGTGACACTTAAAGTTCCCTCGTTAGGGAAATCATGGTATTTTATTAATTCTTCAATACTCTTGTTTTCTTATCATTAACTTCAACTTTATTTTTCATTATAACTACTTCTCACAGTATTTGTCTCAGTTCCACTGATCTTTACAGTTTTACAGAAACCAAAATATTATGTTACTCAGATCCCAGCCCACAGCCATATAGCTGCTTTCTCTTTTTACCTTTATTAAATTGTAGTTTTCTTAGACATCTAATGTCATACATACATTTAAGGGATTGAGAAATAAAACCTTTTCTTTTTAGAAGTTATATTCACTCCTCCTTTGTTCGCCCTCCGGCCTTTCAATAAAAATGATAGAGCTCACTCTGGATAATTTGGATAGTGACTTAGCCAATGTGCCACTTTGTCTCTCTGCCGTCAAGTCTATATATATATTTTTTTTTTTCCCCTACGTTTAACCTTATGATCCCACCTAGTTGTCTATTTAAATTTAGACCCTCAGTTGAATTTAGACAAGAGTTTTACCCCAGAATGGACGGCAATCTTCTTTACAATTCCAATTTATATAAAATACTAATCCAGAGAGTAATTCAGTTCAATATCATAAATGACAAAAGCATTCATAATTACCAATAGCAGACAGAGCTGGAAAACCACTCCAATTAAAGCTCGTCCCATGTTCTGCATTGTCTTTTCATCAGATTGACTTAGAATTATCAACTTTTCTAAAGTTGGTCATTTCACTTAACCCATCTGTAATGATAAAACACTAATTCCAGAGGTTAATGACACAATATCCTCAAAATCAGGAAATAATAGTACCCCAAACTAATACATACAAGACAAAAGTGCTGTCACCATCACACGCACTCATACTAGACACGCATATGTTAACTGTTCATTTCCAATATTAATTTTTCTTTATGTTATTGCTAAAAAGATTTAAATTTTAAATAAGATTTTAAACTTCCCATTTTCCGGTAGCTTCTACCTAATTTTACATGGTCTCCCAACCAGTTTCAAAGCATGTCTTGTTCATTATTCATTAGAATTTAACAAGGTCAGCTGGGTTGTTTTGTTTCATTATCATTATTTTGCTTCAGCTTGCTCTAGCAGGCCAATAATGGAAAGACAGACACAGTTACCATCCCTTCCTCTGCTCAAGCAGTCTCTCTCACTATAAATAAATAATCTTTTTCAACAGCCTTCTAAGGCTGTAACTTAGACATAATGTAATATTAAATTAATTACAATAACCTTTGACCATTCACCTTGTTATCCAGACTTTTCTCAAATCTACAAAAGCTGTCTTCATCTTTAGCCACCACCATGTCTAACGACCTTCAGGAGTTAAAACTATGTCATAGACCTATTAGTTCAAAATCAACACTATGATTTTCCTTGCCCATAAGGCAAACCAGTACATAAAAAGTTTTGCTACTGTCTCCACAACAACTAATGGGAATCACTTCATGGCCTCAGCTGGCTCTTGAAAGCCCATTTCTGTTAGCCCTTTATCTATAATCTCCAGCAGGGTGTTTTCCCCTGGCATATTTGCAGACGCTTGTCACAATAAAAAAACAAGCCATACAATGAATGCGGTTTCTGGTGATTGGTATTAGAGGAACATCACGTTTCTGGGTCAGACTGTCTGTAACTCCTCACAGCTCATCCGCCCTAACGATAAAGGATGCTGCTGGCCTCACAGTCATCCGCTCCACTCTCATACCTTTCTCACATAAACACCTCCATCTTGAGATGCCCAGTGACTTTACGTGATCCACTCTGGCTTGGGTTGCCCCCTGTCTGGCCAATAGAAGGTCTTACCCGTCATTGAGTAGCCACTCGTGCCCACTGGTGACCGCTCTTTCCCATCACAGGCTGTTTGCTTCAACTCAGCTGTTTTCTAGAGCTTAGGAAAGGCACGTTCAAGAGTCACCAGAGCCATTCGGATTGCCTAATAGTGTTCACATAGGGAGACAGGTCAGAACAACAGTATTTAATCACTTAAATCCATTAACTATCTTAAAAGCAGCAACCTAGCTACTTGGATTATACTCAGTGAATTCAGATCACAACCGTACATTCAGTGTACATTTCCGTCGGCCCCTCCCCCGTTTCATGGTGGGGACTAAGATCAGACAAAGAAGTTACTGGTCCTAAATTAACCTAATCAAAATGTCATCTCTATCTGTATTATTATTTTAAATACTTCTTTAAAGTCATTCAGTTTTATTTTTAAAACATCTCTGTGTCTATGATCCTTCAACTGAAACACTGTGCTTTACACATTATCACAGATACCAGCTTTTAGCTGACTCATTGAATGAGAGAGACTCTGAGACTCTATTGGATGGTACACTGCTCTCTCATATACTTCTAACATCAAACATTTATCTATCATCTTTTAACTCTATCCCAGCTTAAGGCATCTTTGCCAGAAATTACATACGGTTTCAAATAAACATATTATTTATATTTGTCTTTTGCCCACACATCAGGAAATTTAGGCATTACAAATTTCCACTCAGATTGAGTCTGTTGCACTGGCAGTTTCAGCCACAGCACACATCAGATTCAGATAAGCAAACTGTTTCATTACAGCCAATAACAAACTTATCTTTTGAAAACTAAACATCAGCTTCTAGTTCTTTCATGGTCAACTTTTCAAGCTGTTTGTTTAATCAGCATTTAGCAACTGTTAATTCAGTACGGCTTCTGCTTATTTGTTTTACATAAAAATAATTATTCTAGTTCTCAATAACGTTTCACATTTCTCAATCTCAATTTTAATTGTCAAGTTCTCAACCATAGTTTAATATTTGACTTCAGTTTTCTCTTGGAGTTTATCAATCTCCAATTAGGATTCACACTAAGTTTGACGAGGCAAGCACTCTCTGCTTGTGATACTTTTGCAGTTATTGTAAATCATCTGTGAGATTAGTCTCTCTATATCATCTAAAACCTTTTTAAAATGTTTAATTACAACACAATCATCCTTTAAGTTACTTTGATATATTTTGCAACTCACATTTGTTGGAGTCATTAATTTTACATCAACTTATAAAAATTACTATTATAGATCTTTTCTTCAAAAGGATTCACTTTAAGACTTCAATCTTTTGACCTTGTTTTATCTCTTGTTCTTTCTCAGACGACAACTTTAATATCGTCATTTAAACACTGATCTACTTTCAAACTCACATTATTACCAGAAATGTGTTGTCATTTTATCACATTTTTAAACACCTTCTCGGTGGGAATTTAGAGTTACGTATTAAATGGTCCTGATGACCACCATTAAAACACTCTCTGTCATCTGGTGGGTTCATGTGTCAGCCTCAACGGCTCCAACTTACTGCACGCCCTTGAAGCAGTGTGTCCCATTCAGGAATGCAAACAGAGCTACTGATTAAGCAGTTCTCTGTATTCTTTTACAGTCCACCAGTGGCGGATTTAATCATAATAACCCAATCATAATCTTCATCATTATTATTGGCAGAACATTAATTTTCATAAGCTGCAAAATATTGTTTTCACAAAGTGTCTGTTTAACTTTAGTCGCTTGTCCAGGGAAATTATCCCTGACCCAGAATTTCTTTCACTTGCTTCTTGTAATCATCGTAAGCAATACGAGGCTAAACATTTTAATTTTTCAGTTTCTTTGTTTGTTTGTAGCCAGTCAAGTTTTTTTAAATTTCCAATCAGAATCAAAATCCTGACTACCATTTACTTACTCATTTCTGCAAATTTATTTAAAGTGAGGGCTTTAGAGCACAGCTGCTTACAGCGTTTGCTTTTCCTGTCTCACTATTTGTTTCAGGACTCTTCAGGTTACTGATTAAGTTATTACATTTTTCTGCCATATCTTAATCATGGTTCATACTCACCTGAAGTTATTGCAGAAATGGAGGCGGCGATCTTTGAACAACACAGCTTGGCTTCTGCGTGATGAAACTGCAAAGTATACTCCAAAATCACAGTTACATATACTGGTCCATGCCAATTTGGGTCACAACTTTTTTAATTTTTCTCTCGGAATTGTTCCTGATGCATCCCTGGCAAACAACCCTATTATTGTTAGTATCCCTAACTGCCTGATTCACTTCACTAAGTTCGGGGATCCCCTATCTGAGATGGAAGAGATTGAGCAGGTTTACGGTGCCACTGGACCTCTAGCCCAGGGACGTGCTCTGCTGGGGTGGTGCTACACCAGTAATGCCCAGCGGGGCCCCCACAGAGCACGCTTCGCTTGCGCTGTCTGCTGCCGTTACCCTTAACGACGCTCTCAGCGACTTCTTATATTGTCAGCAGTATAATTAACTTACTCCTTCACTCGCCTCATCGGAGTGAAGCTTCACTCGCCTCATCGGAGTGAAGCTCTCCCGCTCTCCTTCAAAATCTCTTCCAGTCAGACAGCCCTAACAATTAACAAAAGCTTACTACCTTGTTTGTTGATTTGCCAGGGGTGTCACCGAGAATAATTGCCAGCGCATCCTCCACCATAACTGTAAGGGGTATACAGTCAAAGACCCAGAACCAGATATGAAGAATGAAGACCCGGAGTCAGACTTATAAAAAATTAAAGAAAAGTTTTACTGAAGATAGTTTGCATTTTCATCAGCAGAAGTCAGCTTCAAGACTCCCACAGGAGTTCGTAGGCCGCCCCGCTTACAGTTACAAAGATCACAGCAGTTATACCATTTCCAAGGTCTAAGCTACGTCATTGCTTACAGGTTGAATGATTCTCATTGGCTAAGAAACATGAAAGCCTAAACAATTTAACACATGTGAGGAGATAGGGGTGCCTATCGCCATTAGTAAAGATAGTTGTCGTCCACTCATTGGATTTAGGTCTGTGGTGGCCTCGCAGGTTAGAGAAGGGCGCCGGGGTGTCTGGTCCGAACGTCCAGAACCTACATAGAATGTCATACGCACACACACACACAAATAACAGACACTAGCAAATAACAGCTCCCATCAAGGCTGAAGAGAGTCTGAGCTCCTTATTATCAGTTAAGTATACCAAAACATAATGCTAAAACATTCACTCATTTAGGAGAAAAACAGATCACTGGCATTTACTCCCAAGGAAGGAAATATACTGGAAAGAATACATTTTAATACAACAATTAAAGTTTGATAGTAACGCTCAATATAGCTTGACCATATGTCCAGCGAAGAATCATATGTGCCCACGCTGCCTTTAGGACCCTCTAACCTTTCTACTGATCCCAGAGAAAGAGACAAACGGCCTTGTGGGTTCCGTGGCCTTCGTGTCCTGCGTGTACTAAGTGCAATCTCAAAGTAAGATTGGAATGCACCTAAAAGAAACTGGTTACTTGCATCCATGCATTTAAGAAAATATAATTTCACAAGCACAAGAATATAAAAATTATTATGTGATAATGAATATATTTGATTATTGATTTTTATAAAGGAAGTATATAACCATTCAAAATGATATATGATTATATATGTATTTGAAGAGGCAAGGGATTTTGACCAACCCTTCAGCCTCAAAAATGCGGCACAAACCTTTCAGCGCATGATGGACTCAATCCTACGAGATCTGGATTTTTTATTTGTATACTTGGATGACATTTTAGTCGCTAGTACCTCTAGATCAGAGCACCTGGCGCATCTGCGATTGATGTTCGCTCGCCTCAGCCAGCATGGCTTGATAATTAACCCCACTAAGTGTCAGTTTGGCCTGACTGCCATCCACTTTCTTGGTCATCGAATCACCGGCGAAGGGGCAGTTCCCCTACCAGACAAAGTCGACATCATTACACAGTTCCCTGTTCCCCAGACAACCAAAGGACTACAGGAATTTGTGGGGATGGTGAATTTCTATCACCGTTTCATTCCTCGGGCAGCCGAGCTCATGCATCCTTTGTACAGAGCCCTCAAAGGACATGGCAAGAACAAAACGATTTCCTGGTCAGAGGAGATGTCTAGGTCATTCGAAGGCGCTAAACTCGCTTTGGCGCAAGCCACCTTGCTGTCCCATCCTGTTCCAGGTGCCCCCATTGCCCTCACTTCAGATGCTTCAGACCGCGCTGTCGGCGCAGTACATGAACAGCTGGTTGGCGGTGTTTGGCAACCCCTGGCATTTTTTAGTCGCCAGCTACGCCCAAATGAGCAGAGGTACAGCACATTTGACAGAGAGCGCTTTACAGAGGCAGGAGTTACACTGATGTGTGATGTCTCCAGGGGCTACCCTCGCCCAGTGGTACCTGGACAGTGGAGGCGAGCTGTTTTTAACAGAGCCCACAGTTTGTCACACCCTGGACGGAAAGCTTCACAGAAACTGGTCTCTTCAAAGTTTGTGTGGCATGGATTGAAGAAGGACATCCGAAACTGGGTCTCGGCTTGTGTAGCATGTCAGCGAGCTAAAGTACAAAGACACATCAAGGCACCATTGGAAATTTTCGAGGTACCAGAGCGACGTTTTGACCACTGCCACCATCCCGGGGGTTTACTCATCTTCTGACAATGGTGGATCGAACCAGCAGGTGGCCGGAGGTGGTACCTTTGACCTCAACGACAACAGCGGATGTAGCACGGGCCTTCATTGACACTTGGGTTGCACGTTTCGGCACACCATCAGACATCTCTTCAGACCGCGGCCCCCAATTTACATCTGATTTGTGGACAGAGGTGGCTCGGATTCTGGGAGTGCAGCTGCACTGTACTACAGCATTCCATCCACAGGCAAATGGCCTCTGCGAACGCTTTCATCGCTCTCTGAAAGCTGCGCTAAGGGCCAGTTTGACAGATGACAGATGGACCAAGCGGCTACCCTGGGTTCTGCTGGGCCTGCGGACGGCTCCCAAGGAGGATCTACAAACTTCTTCAGCAGAATTGGTATACGGTCAGAGTTTGCGGGTCCCGGGAGATTTCATTCTAGACAGCACAAAGCCCTGGAGTCCATCTTCTGAACGCACTGCCCTCTTAGACAGGATCAAGGCTTTCAAACCTCTACCTACCTCTCAACATGGACTGGCTGGGGCTTGGGTTCCCAAAGACCTTTCTGAGGCTAAGTTTGTATTCATTCGTCATGATGCTCATCGGAATTCTCTGCGACCCCCCTACGATGGACCGTTTCGGGTTCTGGACGCTGGAGCCAAAACCTTTCTAGTCGATATAGGAGGACGCCCAGAGCGAGTGACTGTTGATCGACTCAAAGCAGCTCATGGGGAGCCAGGTCAACCGATGGTTCCGGCGCAGGCTCCAAGGAGGGGTCGTCCAGCCACCAACAAGGAAGCAGCCTCCAAAGCGGAATCTCAGACTGCGCGAGAGGTTCAAGATGCTGCCGATTCGCGGCATTTCACACGTTCAGGGAGACAAATTCGAGCTCCTAGCAAGCTGCTGTTGCCGGTGTTGGTGAATTCTGGGGGACCTGTGTAGAGGCAGATACAAGCTCACACATCATGGATCTGCTGACATAATTCACTCATCACCGACACACATGTATATTGGACATGTCCCCTTTAAGAAGACGTTCATGAGAGTTTGGGGGTGGTTTAATGCGCGTTTTTTCTGACGCATGAGTTCATTAAAAAACACAACTGTTGTTGTTCTGACACCGCAATCCTGCCTCCGTGTATTTTTGATAGCACAAAAGCTACAACAGTGCCATTTATTGTTTAAAAGTGATAAGCAATTAAATCATATTACTAGTAATTGTATTTATGATTTTTCAGCCGTTGTGCTAAAAATAATCTAAAAATGTCTATCATTTGTTGCAGTCTGATAACTCTTATCAATTTCTTGTACTTGGCCCCTTAATAATTGCTGCTTGCAACTATATTTTAAAGGCACAATATGTTAGATTTTTTTCGCCACAAGAGGGCGCAGTTTCCAACAATAACAAAGGCGTGGGTTTATGATGCAGTGATGTGCTGAAAGATGGGACTTGCTGTCAAGCTGATGGATCTAATTATGTTTATGGATGAGTGCAAACATTGATGTTTTTTAACATTACAGTGGTATGAAGCAGGTCGCAATTGCTAAAGAGACCACACGCGAGTCCCGCGGATATAAAGGAATAAGGACATTTAATTCTACCGAACTACCCGCAAGTGCTGGATTACTCACACACGTCAGTTTATTAGACGAATTAAACTTGTGAGGTAACGCAGCGCTGCTTCACTTGGTCTAACGTTGCACTATCACACTAAACGGCATTTAAATGTGTGTTGAAAGTTATAATGTTATACTACGTGTTAGTTCGTTTGCTATAGGCCTACGAAACTAGCAGTAAGCTAGATCAACATTAGAATAACATACTGACCATATTCTAACATTTCATCATGTTGGGTGAGCTAACGTTATATAACATTGATTTGTTTTATGTACATTTGCTCACCTGTCTAATAAAGATGTCAAGTCGTGACTCGTGAAACTCTGTCAAGTCCAAGTTAGTCGCGGACGTGGAGCTTAGCCCCAATATCCTTCTTCTTGATATTTTGACTGTTTCCTTTTACAAAGTAGGCCTACTACATCTGTTCACAGATAATAATTTATAATCATTCAAAAAAGCTGGAAAAGAAACATGGAAGCTGGACCTGTTGCAACTTAAATTGAATAACCCTGATAAACCGAGTAAAACTGTAAATGGTTTTGCATTGCATTACATGAAAGTAAAAACAATGCATTGCTGTATGATTTACAATGAAAAACATTTAAAAAAAAAACATTACAAAAAGTCCCTGTGTGACACATCAGAAAATTATTATATTTTATTTACATCAATTTGCTTCTCATTTTTGTTATCAGTAATGATTTAACATTAAATCACTTCATAAAATATATGGTTATAAGTTGTAAAATATACAAGCATCAATATGCCGTCCCATAATACCTGAAACAATCACACAGTATTTTTTCAGTGAATTTTGGCTGCCAAAGCTGCTAGATGAACACACAGGACATTTCACATTTAATGTCAACATGAAATTAAAATTGACCATTTTTTATGGAATATTGCAGTATTTTAAATTATTTATCCATCCACATCATTATTACATTTTTTTATATAATATAATATATTTGATTTGTAAGCACATCTTACAGAAGAAAAATAAATACGTTTTTTCTTTCTCTTCTGCAGTCAAGTCAAGTCATCTTCATTTATATAGCGCTTTTAACAATGGATTGTTTCAAAGCAGCTTTACAGAGATAAACATATAATTTAAGGTAACAGAGATTGTTTTGGTTTTATAGCGGTTCTTGAATAATGTTATTTCCAGCTAAAGTTAATTTTGATTGATTCACCTCCGTCGAAATGATCAGACTTTAAACGCGAACGATTAACGCTGACGGCGTTCACATGCACATTCAGAATTGATTAGTTATGTGCTTTTGAAAATATGTGCACAGGTTTGTAATTCCATACAACCCATGCCTAAACAAACTACTTGTCAAATTGATACAGAATTTTGTTTTATTTTATCACTTCGGGGTACGCGAACCGAAATTCACAACGCTTTATCTGTAGAGTGCAAGGGATCCTCCATAGGGAGAGGATAGTTGACACTTCAGCACTGCATTGTCATCGGGTCCAGGCGAAGCTCCTTCGTCAGATCTGGATACGGCAGGCTGCGGGAAAACCTCGGGATAAACAAAGACACTAATATTAGCGTAGATGCCATTCTTCTTATGATGTAACGAGTACATCAAGATTTAAGGGAAGTGTTCCCAGTTCCGGCTGACCTGCAGCCTAACATTGAATTATAGAAGTCTATAATGTATTATGTGTATGCTAGGTCAAAGAGATGTGTTTTCAGTCTAGCTTTGAACTGACAGAGTGTGTCTGCTTCCCGGACAATGTGCAAAGTGCATGTAAGCTGTGCTTGGATCTGTAATTGCTGCTTGGAACTATACAATGGTAAATTATAATATATTAGTTGCATATACAGTATGTGTATATATACACATATAATCAACAATCCGCTTGGCTGGATCACTTTCCAGGCATGAACAGATCAGACCTACGCATTCTGTGAAGAGAAAATGCATATAAATCATTCAATAAATTTCATTAACGTAAGATCTATACGCAAGATCACATTATTTTAAGCAGTAATAAAATTTCATGTATGATTCATCCAAATCCTCTCACCTTTGGAAAGTTCTTCTATGTACCAGTTCCTGGGAAAGATCTCAGGGAGCTGCTTGACAGGGAACTGCCCACACACCATCCTGAACAACAGTACGCCTAAAGAATACACTGTTGCAGGCTTGCCGTGGTACCTTCTAAGACAGGCACTCTCATGGGGAGCTCTTGTGCCTGGAAGAAAGAACAAGATTTTGTCCATTGCCATTAGTTTGTATTTACACAGCTTTTGTGTATTTATTTATTATAATACAACAAATGATCTACTGTTCTGAATGGCTTAGTATAACTTGTCACCATAGATTTGTGGAATAATACGTACCACTGTATGTTGAATAGGCAGACTTCTTCAAGCATCTACTACAGCCAAAGTCTAATAATTCGACCTGCAAGTTGTTTCGCAGCATATTCCTGCAACAGTGACAACCTGACACATCACCACTCGTGCTGTCGATTTCCTGATTCTGCTACCATGCCGAAGTACAAACCGACACATATTACATGCCGTACGGCTTTACATGGCGTACGTGCGCCGCTCTAAGACCAGTATGTATTCATCTGGTCTCTCATACCAGTCCAGCAGCTCTTTTACTTGAGGAACACTGGAGCCTTTGTTCAGAAGAACCATTATAGTGACCTCTTTTGGAAGGGCTTTGTCAAATAGACCCTACAGGAGAGATAATAGTTACGGTAAGTGAGATGATTAGGGGACGTGGTTTAACTTATCTGAATTACTACAACAGAATTATGTCCTGCATTGGGGTAAGTAGGTTTGAGGACTTGTAATTTAAACAAATTCAACTGTAAATATTAACTGACATTGTGGTTACATTTACTGTTGATAGGCAAAATTTCGCAGTGCAAAAGTCAGTTATTTTAACTGGAATCCACAAGCTCACTTTTGCGTGAGGGCGAAAAAGTTCAACACGCACATTTTACTCGTTCATGTTGGTCACGCTAATTTTTGCCGTGTTGACAAACAGAAAGCTGCTTGACTTGAAAGTTCATACGCTATTGACAATGGGCCTTTTTTTCTGGAAAAATTTTGTTAAAATAGCCTATCGCTAAAGTGACTTACTCTGAGTAAGAAAACAAAGAGAGAAGCAGTCTACTTACAATACTGACATTTTCCATGTTTTCTGTCTTCACAACATATTTGATTACCACCCGTTTACCAAAAATTGTTTTATTTTTTTGTGAGAATGGGTTACAATTAATTAATTAATTATCTCTGCACATCTGTCACATGACTCCAGACATGAACCTTAATGTAACTTTTCATGAGTTTAAATTCCAAGAGTACAAATAACTTTTGTTAGCAAGTAATGAAACAAACCTTTCGTGAATCGTTCCATCAAAGACATTTCCGTATGATCCTTTAGCCTGCATTCCACCAGTTTCATAGTCCTGGAAGATGTCCCCTGTTAATAAATAAGAATTATTTACAGTATAAACTGTAAAAAAAAAAAAAAAAGAAACCTGATTAAAGTTTGCCTTAGAATGGACACATTATTGTGCTATGGGGCCTCACATAACCAAAATCACATTTTTGTCCAACAGTGCTGTTGTTCTCCTCATAGATCAATGGCACAGTCAGAGAAGTACTGTTGCTGTGAGTGCTGATGCCCCCTTGCTTTTCACTGGGAATGTCTTTATCAACATCTTGAGAAGACACACAGCTGTATACTGAAGTTGTTCAACTTAAGGAATGTCTTTGAAAATCTCCTGTACAGCAGTTAGGGAGGACACACAGACAGAGGTGAGTTTACCATTTTGGGTTCCCTAAGAAAAATAAAAAAAACTTTTCTTTTTATTTTAAGTGACTGGAAGTGAAATACCACCTGTGGAAAATATGCTTCCCTATCAAATAGATTACAACAGAGGAAGTTGTAATAAGTTTTTAATTGATCATTAGATATGGGAACATATATGTTTGTGAACAGGATGTATGCATGTTTGGGTATCTGGGGAGGTGGCTGGGTGTGACACTTTAGAAACATATGGGACAGGACCTTTGACCCTAGTACTGACTTTTGGTGGTGGTCTTAAGGGATAACTAAGTGATAAACAGAAACTTATGTAAGCATGGTTCTCTTATCTGTGGAAGGCAGGCAAAAGAAGCCTGCCGAAGACCTTGAAAATGGTATAAAGGCTGCCCATTGCTTCCTGTCTGGTGTCTCACTCACTCGACAGGGTACTGCTGTGTTGGCGACTGGGCCTATTCTTGCTAGAATAAATATTTTTTAAAAGACTAATTGATTCAGAGTTGTCTCTTACGCAGTGATGATGTTTAATAAGAATTTTGGCCACAACAACACGTTCACGCATTATAATCACCACTGCCGTCATGGTTGGGTATATATCGTTTGAATTTTAGCAATTCCCATTCTTATCTATGCAGTTTTGATTCCAGAATACCGCTCCGAAGCGGTAATTCGAGATAATGAGGGTTTAGTGTGCATTAAGGGCACTGCACTTTGGCATTTTTAAACCATTGGACAGTCTTGCGCACTTACTTCCTGACGCGTACACACGCTTTCAAGTTGCCAAGACTGCAAGTGTGGCTATTTGGACAGGGCAAGTAAGTGGGGCCAAGGGTGAAAAGCAGGCATCTGTCTTTATGAAGAGACATATTATGCAAATGTATTTTGGCTCTTGTGACATCACAGGCCCCACACATTCAATGAATGAGGATTTTAAGCTTGGAAATGTATAGGATGTTTTTATAGTACAATGACTTCTTATTAATCAAAAGTTCAAGTAAAATTGGATTCCTCATGTCATGACCACTTTAAACAATGTCAGGAAACATTACAAATTAGGGATTTCTTAGGAATTTGTGTGAAATATCTGGTCCGTTTACTCAGCCATGAAGATGGGGAGGACAACGAAGTAATGATAGAAAATTAGTTCAGAGCAGGTGAAGAGAACAGGTAGAAAGGGACCATACATGATTTTATGACTTATATCAAAGACAATATCGAGAAACATTGCAGATTAAGGTATTTCAGACTTTTTGTGAAACATCTGTTTTGTTTTCTCGGCCGTGAAGATGAAGAGCACAGAGAGAAAGTAAATGTATCTAGAGCAGGTCAAGAGAACAGGTAGGACTGGCCATGAAGGATGTGTATTAATTACAGATTAGGGTTGTAATGAGGTTCATCCTCGCGCCGTTCTCCCACGGCCCTCGACCTTGTCCTGCTCACCACAAGGGTATTGCAGACTTAGTTTTGGTTTGTTTAGCAAAAATCTAGATGGGATCAGAGGAGAGGAAATGTAAAAGAGGAGGTAGCCGAGAAAATACCCGCACCCCATCAAATTATTTGTATTAATCAAATTAATACACTTTTAGCCAAATAAAAGGACTGAAAAAAGGCCTTTGAAAGGTCCTGATGGGCCATATCCTAGATCCGAGAAGAGTAACAGGCGCTTTTCTAAAGCCTATTGTTATCGCTTACTGTCAAGTTTTCCGGCTTTTTTATTCAGCTCTGCCCAAACTCGAGATGGCGTTCAAACAATGAAGGACGCAAGAAGACAACTCATTGACTTGACTATTTATTTTCTTCAGTTTGCAGAGGTATTTGCAGAAGCAATAGTCAGCAATAGGTTGATAATCTTTAAAGATAAAATTGGACAAAAGAAACACACATTAATATAATAAAGATTAGGGGTGTAACGATACACAAACCTGACGGTTCGGTTCGTCCCACGGTTTTGAGGTCTCGGTTCGGTTCGGTTCATTTCGGTGGGGTGGGGGGGTTTAGAAAGCTAAAATTGCTTTTATTTTTTATTAAACAGTGCTTTAATGAACAAATTGTGTCCTTGTCTTTAAATTAATTCAATTACAAGTAAACGTTTCTCAAGGATAACAAAATTATCTGCTAATGCTGCAAACTACAGCCCTTACTTGCACATTACTATAACATTAAAGCTTAACAACAGAGCCTAGACTTTTAGCCTAAATGATATAATAATAATCAACACTCAAATAACAAATTGTATGAAAACATATAAACTGCACATAAGGCAATTTTTGCATTAACATGTTTTTACTCTAATTTGTTATTGTTATATAATAATTTACACAGTTGCTGTTATTTTCATGACAACTATTTTAAACATACATTAAATAATCAAGATATCATAAACAGGTTAAGTAAAATATAATATATAGGCTAATATATAGCATTTATTTAGTGAAAGAGTTAGCAAACCAGCAAGCTGTGGACACTGAATGACTTGCCTGAGGTAAATATAAAGCTATGTGAAAAACTAAGCGTTTTATTGACGTATTTCCGCTGTTGAAACACTGATTGAGTGTTTACACGAGTTTTGATGCCTTTCAGTAAGTATACTGTATCTTTCAACATACCTTCGGGTGTCCATTCATGTTTATTCTGTAACTGAGGAAGAGATGATCGCGCTCCGCGCTGCCGCATGCATACAGTGATATCTGTCACGCCACATCTAAGAGCGCCAAAACGGCATTTATTGTTTGCATTTCGTGATCAAATAGACATAATTTGAAAGATTACACCTTGCTTATTATCAAAAGTAACAAAACACTGAGCTTATTGCGATTATATGTGGTTAATGGTGGTTAGGCAACAGCCCTGTATTCGTTGTGTACACATAACACATGAGGTGCAATGAGCCGGGGCTGGGCGGGGCAGCAGGGGGCGGGGCGTGTTCGGTTCGCCATGAGAGTATCGCGATACGCATCGTGGGTGGTGTATCGCGGTTTTTCGGTTCGGTTCAAATATCGTTACACCCATAGTGCGAAATACGGGGGGGTCCGGGGGGGCTCGACCCCCCCGATTAACCCATTAGACCCCCTGAAAGCCTCAAAAGCAAAATTTAAAGGGGGTCTCAAATTTTGTCAAAAAATAAAAATAAAATATTATCGCGGAACACCAGTTTAGCCTACTTGTCTGTGTGTTTTCAGATCATCCGCGCTTCTTCAGCAATATAGAAAGCGCGCGCGTGGTTGCCAGATACTATTGAAAAGACCAGGTAGAAAACGTGCTCTTGTAACAGAAAAGCTCTGACTGGGGTTTAAATTATTGAAATATGGCATCCGTAAGCATGAACGCTCGTTTCAGTCTCGTCTTTGTTGATAGTCACAGTTATCCTTTAAAGGTGCCATGTGGAATGTCTGCCAAAAAATAAATTCATATTCCACATATTCCATACCAGATGGGGGCAGTATACCTCCAGAAAGTTGGCCTACTCTAGTCTGTTTTTTAGTTTCGATTTGTTAAGCTTCTAAAACCGTCAAATCGTCCGCTTTGTCCCGCCAAAGCCTATTTTGATCGGTGAATGATGTAGAATATAATGACTGCTGCGCTTGACAGGGCGCATAACGAGCAGAGAGAGAGAGAGAGAGAGAGAGAGCGCCCCGGCCGCGCGCGCGCACTCTCACGTCTTCAAACAACACGAGCGCAGTCCTCCTGCTCTCTCTCTCCCTCGCGCATATTAATCAAATCAATTGACACGATAGTAAGACCGCAGTTCATTTGGAGATTAGAGACTCAATGAACAACATCTCAACACTAAATTATAAAGGCCGGTCGACATCAGGTTCAAGTACGCCCACAAGCCGTGCGAGTTATTCGTGTACTGCAGTTTGGCTGGTGGTTATGTATGTTGCCCGCATACCGCCTCCCATGGCCGAAACTGGTATTACGACACCAGTCGGGCCGGCGCTAGTAATTTAGCATGCTAATTTAGGTTTATATCTCGGCAGCACTATAACTTGTCAATTTTTTAATGACATCATTGCACTTATTTCTTCTCATTCTTTTGATGCGTGTAGCTCATTTTTTGGATAATTTTACCTCAATTTTGACATATGGCACCTTTAATGACACGGGTGTCGTCTCTCATCGTCTTTGTCTTAGGGGGAAAAAGGTAATCAAAGTACATTTTTCGTCATAGTTTTCGTTAACGAAATTTCAGTCTGTTTTCTGTCACGAGCCGCTTGCACTGTTTGTGCGACTAAATCTGCGAACAAAATGCAGACTGATATTATCACACCACGATCTATGGAAGTAAAATAATGCCAAATGTTTTTGAAACAAAAAAGCCTGTTGAATTGCACTACTTGAAAAAAATAGGCATTGCATTTACCATGCTTCCATTTTAATGCATTGTATTTTTAGGGCTTGCATTTGTATAGGCTGAAATTCAGCATGATTGAATATTTAAGCAAAACATTTTCAAACACATTTTCATTATTAAAATTCAATAATCCATATTCACCTTTCATATTTCACTTCCAAAATATTCAAACTGTTTAAAAATACAACCTATAATATTCAACAGGCAATTTTCGGTCCATTTTATTTCGCTTTGCAAATTCCATAGGCAAATTCGCTTCCACAAATTCAGTGGTTCAAATTCGACAGTAAATTCAACGTTGACATCCAGGAACTGCAGGAAAAGCAGTAGATTACCGAGCATAATTTCCATCTGCTGTTAGTCGACCTCACCAGCAGGGGGTGCAAGCGCGTGTTGTTGATGAAGACCAGAGCAACAGTTAGAGCAAGCCATTCATTCATAAAAACTCATTTACAGCAATGTAAGTGTATTTGTGATTATTAGACAGCTGTTTTATGTTAAATTCAGTGTCTTCACGGTTACTTTTCCTTTGTAGTATGCATCTTTCTCTACCGTGAACGAGATTATAATGTTATTCCCCCGATGCGGATGTACAGATCCAATGTTACATTTGAGGTTGACATATTTCTCTTGCTTGTTTAGTTGCCTTGACTTTATATTGCGGAGATGTGCTGCATGCAGTAGCTACTAGGGTTTCCCTCAATGCTTCAGGATTCCCCTGCTGGACCAACGTGTTCTCATCCCAAGGCGTCATATATTGACGCTTTTGCCATTTCGTCCACATCCTACGCACATGGCACCCTTTAGCGTCAATATGACTTATGGGTAGGTTTGGGTATGGGGTAGGATTAGGGTTAGACCGCTAAGAGGCGCCTTCTAGCCCATATCTATCTGCGTCTCATATTGACGCTAAAGGGTGCCATGTGCGTAGGATGTGGACGAAATGGCAAAAGCGTCAATATATGACGCCTTGGAATGAGAACGGGCTGGCTGGACATATAAAATGCGTGCTTGCCAGTCTCCGATAGGCTATAACTGGCATTTATCCAGTTGATTGCTCTAGTAAGTGCGCCAGATTGGTGCCAATTATTGTCATGTCTGCATTATAATGCACAACTTTGCCTCTCCTTGTTATAAAACGACGTGCATCCAAACAACTTTAGCCAATGCAACCTCCTATGTCAGTGTTGCTTTATGAATACTATAGCATATTGCATTGGCGTTTGTTTGAAATGTAACATCTATGCAAAATAATCCTTGAATCATTTCTTATTTAAGGCCATTTCCGTTTCGAATATGTGATTGTGTATTGTCAACAATAAGCATTAACATTCTGCATTTCCATTTTGTAGTGTGGATCATTCATTGCGAAATTTAAACTGATTCTCATGTTTAAAGGCACACTATGCAGGAATTCCGTTTTTGTCAAACAGCGACCCCTAGAGTCGCTGTGGAGTACTTGTATTTAACGTTACTGTCGTAGATACCACTCACGCAGAGCGTCTCTGCACTCACGGCCTGATACTTTGAAGCTGTTATATTAAGGTACAAATCTTGCATAGTGTGCCTTTAATCACTGGATAGGTTTTTGTGTTTGTTTATTGAAAGTGTTTTTTATTTCAGCTGAATTTCAGAGAAGATAAGGCAACATTTTTTTAGCACAATTCACTTCCAGTGGTAATGCAGGGGAAATTCTCAATTGATTTTGATTAATATGCGAGAGCAAGAGCAAGACAGTTTGAAGACGGTGAGAGTGCACGCGCACGGCCGGCGCGCTCTCTCTCTCTCTCTCAGCTCGTTCTTTCAGTAACATGCGCCCTGTCACAAGCGCAGCAATCATCTACATCACTCACCGATCAAATAAGGCTTTGGCTGGACAAAAATTCACTTTGGCTGCCGAGAGAGACAGGGAGAGCAGGGAAAGGAAATGCAGCTGAACAAATATGCTGCGTGTTTTAAATAGCGTAAAAAAGTTTTTTTATAACGAAACACAATATGTGGCGGCCGGTGTTGATTCTGTGGCACACTGCCACGAATTAGTCTATGTGTGGGAAACATTGCCTACCCTGTTCTTATAGCTAGTCGGATCCTGGATAGGGGCGTGTATGTGTGCAGTGCTGTAAATCAATTCGTTACATCACGAGAGCTGATATCACGCGATACTTCCTGACGGCCCGCCGGCCCAAAGTTGCAAGTGTGGTTTTTCCGCTCACAGGCACCAGGGTGGGCGAGACGGCCACCATTCAACCCGAAAAACGTCATATAACCATTCCAATAACTCCGAAGCTGTTCAGTTAATCTAAAAAAAATGCATAGTTCCCCTTTAAGAATCTGTTATCTGATAAAATACTTGATGCTACTGCCCACTAACATGCTTTTAAAGCTACTGTTGTCCATTTTTGGCCTTCAAAAACACCTTAAAATGCACATGTCGAGATCAGGAAAATCTAAATTTTGGGACCCCCCCGAATATTGACGGGTATTTCGCACACTGGTTACACCCCTAATAAAGATGTTATTTAAACTAACATTTAACGTCTCATTCACCATCACCATATTACCTACAATATAAATCAACTAAATCAAAATGCTTTGACAAGAAATAATAAATGTCAACAAACTTGAACACCTTTCACTCAAATCACACCAAATCATACAAATCTTAGCATCAATCAGTACTGTAGCAAGCAAACTAGCAAAATCCATCAAATATGCTGAAACACAATACTGATCTCTTACACTTATAGTTTACATCAAAAAATAAATAAATAAAATTCATGTTCATACCAGTTGCGTCTTCAAGTTTAAATTTTTTTAACTGAATGTGTGTGAAAGTCTTTGCAAGGCCAGCAAGAGATCTTCTCCAAACTTTTCACCTGCCTGTGCTCTCAGAGGTGCACCACTTTATTGTTCCCCCTTGGAAACACACCCTCTCAATGGTTCCCGCCCAGTCACCACACTACACTGCCCTCTACAGGAGTATGACGGAACTTAAAGTAAAACCTCATTATTGTGACGAAACACCTCCCACTTGACCTCCTGGGCTGCATTCCAGTCCAAAATTGTCATGCCCTTCACTCGCTAACTTCCCTCTGTCTTGTTCACTCGGATGTACGTCATTGCTTACGTTGCACGAGTGCCCACTACTGGCGGAAACTGCAATTGGCTGAATTGGAGCCCTTGATCACTTGGAATCAGCCATGGAGTTGATTTATTATTTAAAAAAAAATTTCCTTTAAGAATTTGTTTAATGCAGCATCCAAATGTATATAGGTGTGTTTGGGTTGTTTTAAATTAAAAATATATATAATTAATATATCAGAGTTGTTTGTGGTGGTGGTGATTAGACGAGATCTGCGGTGACGTCACAATTGTGTTGCATTGTGGTATATGGAGCTGCCTGAAGTGTACATATGAAGTAGACTCGCTCCCTCGGTCAAAATCGAGGGAACAAGTGTCTGTCCATATAAACTTCCCTCGTCCACTTCACGAAGTGGAACGCACTTCAAAATGGCGGCAGGGATTCCCCCGAGGGGAAGTCCTTAGGGAAGTTCGCAAGTGTGTGTCTAAAAGTGGACTGGAACGCAGCCCTGGTTCATGAACCTAAGGAGGTCACTCCAATCACCTTCAATACTTTCACTTTTGTTCTTGATTTTGTTCTTCTACAGGAAGCAAAACAATCAGTCGTCTTACATCCCTATGAAGGATTGTAGTAGGGATTTTGGTTGACAGTTTCTTTACTTTATCTCTTTGGACAGGCTTCACAGTTGGGACTGGGTAGCTGGGAAAAGTTCTGACATGCACATCTCTGACAATGCCCTTCTTGTCAATACTGACACTGATGACTCTAGCAAGTTTGTACTGGCCCCTCCAGGAGTTTTGGTCAGCAAGCCAGACAACATCTCCAACAGCCACATTCCTATGTGTTGTGTGCCATTTACTTCTCACAAATAGATTGGGCCCAGCTAACTGACTCCACTTCCTCCAGAACCGGTCGACTTCTGTTTGGATAGCTCTCAACCTTTTGTATTGGTAGTTTTCAAAATTAAAGCATCCAAGATCTCCTCTGGGTCCAGTCCGTCCAAGCAGAGGGGAATTTGGGCTGATATATTCTACGCAGTCCTCCCGGCTTTGAGTTCTGGCATCTACAGGCCTTTCGTTGGCCAGGTTAGCAGCCATATATATAAATGTCTGAAACTCACTCCATGTGAAGAATCCTTCTCCTCCCATGTTGTGCAAAGCCCGCTTCACCGTGTGAACAGCTGCTTCTGCAGCTCCATTTCTGTGAGGGGAGTCTGCTGGGTGGATTTTCCAGCTCCATTCTGTTCCATGCACGGAAGCTTCATTTTCAAGCTCAGACTTATTTAGTTGATCCATGAAGAGATAGAGTTCTTTCAGGGCAGGTCTGGCACCCACAAAGTTATTTCCAGGATCTGACCACAGTTTCTTTGGGTGCCCTCTCAGTGCCGTGAATCTTTGGTAAGCCATTAGGAAGCCTTCAGTTGACTGGTCACTGACAACATCTGTGTGTATAGCTCTGGATGACATGCAGAAGAAAATTCCCCACACCTTGAGCTTCGTTTTCTTCTTCACCTCGTCCTTGACTTCATACGGTCCAAACAAGTCCACCGTTGTATAGTCAAAAGGTCTGGCTGGTGTTATCCGCTCAGATGGAAGGTCACTCATGATCTGTTGGCACTTTCTGGCCCTGGCCTTTCTACACACAACACAGTTATCAACTCTCTTTTTAGCCAGCTTTAGACCTTTCACCAGCCAGGCTTTTTTCCCTCATCCGGAGGAGTGTGCCGGCTATTTCTTCATGATTTTCACCATGAGCCTCTTGAGCTAGGAGAGTGGATATCCACGCATCATATGGTAGAATGGGTACAGCAGTCTTGTCCTCATCAAAAGTCTGGAACCTTCCTCCACAAACTAAAAGCCCAGTCTCTTTCTCTTTATAAACAGAGAGTCTGTTGAGAGTGGTGTCTTGAAAGGTTATACCTTCTTGAGCTGCAAGGAACAGGTCTCTTGGTGCATCTTTACACTCCCCGACAGTGAGTACAGCTTGTTTGGCTCTGGACATCCAGTTTGTTGAAAAAGCTTCCTCCCACTTTGGTTAATCTGAGGCTGAATTCTTGTTCAACACCTCTTTCCATCTTGTTGCAGCTCTCCAAACCCAGGCAATGACCCGGATCAGCCTGGTCAGGCTGCTGAATTTCTTGATGTCAATCAGATTGGTTACCGCAGAGCCGCTTGGTAATCTTCGGATCGGAGTCTTAGGTTCATCTAGGTTATTTTGCTGTGCATCGCTCTTGTCTATTTTGGCCTGTGCTCTAGTCTAGTCAGTGCTGCCGAGAGAGCTTTCCTCTGAAGTTTGTTTATGCCTTCTTTGGCATACGTGGTGACTTCTTTGGCTGACTTATGTGGCCATTCTTCCACAGGTTGTCGCAGAAACGCTGGTCCATCCTGCCACATGGAATCTTCCTGGAGGTCTTCTGGGGCTGCCCCTCTTGTTATAGCGTCAGCACTGTTCAGGTATCCCGGGATCCACCACCAGTCTTCGACTGATGTGGATTTTTGGATCTCCCCAACTCTATTTGCGAAAAAAGTTTGATATCCATAGCTGTCTCTCTGGATTGCTCCCAGCACAGTTTGACTATCCAGCAGATGGAGCCATCGTTCAATTTCTATCCGACTGTGCTTCTCAACATAATTTCTCAGTCGTGCTGCATAGACAGCACCGCAGATTTCAGCTTTTACTGGTTCTCCCATCTGAAATACACTACGGCTCCATAGCTCTTGTCACTTCCATCAGAGAATGTTATTCCCCAAGGTTTTCCAATCCAGTTGACTGGTGTGAGGCTTCTGTGGAAAGTGATTTGGCCAAGACGTGTGTATTCCTCAAAGAATTGGATGGCTTCTTCCCTCAATTTTTCCGACAAAGGTTTGTCCCAAGTGTCTCGGGTCAGAGTTTTGCCTCCAGCTTCCTGAAATGCCTTTCTGACAAGAATGGCGCCCTTTTGTTTGGCAGGTGTGACGAGGCCTATTGGGTCATACAAGCTAGCTACTTGGCTCAGCAGTTCTCTTCTCGTCAGTGGGTTTAGAGTTTTCACTCTCACCTCTTTATCAAGGAGATTTTGGCCGACTCTCATTCTCTTTTTCCTCTTTGAAAAATTTATTGAAGTCATGAGGTACAGTTTATCCTCTTCAACAAGATATCCAACTCCAAGAGCTTTATTATCTCCTTCCCTCATCTGGTTTGGAAGAATAAGTACTCTGCTTGACTCCGCTCTTTGTTCTCCTGGTACGATCTCCTGCCTCCCACTTTGCCTTGACCGGACCCAGGGCTTGAGGAAGAACCCGCCTGCCTTCAGGATCTCTTCAACTCTTTTGATGTTCTGGTCCAGCTTTTGCAAGTCATAATGGGAAGTTAGGATGTCATCGACATAGGCATCCTCTTCAAGAATCCTACGTTCCTCCTCCAGGCGAGCGAACATGGGTAATTTGGCTGTCTCTCTCATGGCCAATTGTGCTATGCACCCTGATGGTCGATCACCAATGTTGACTCTGGTGATCACATACTCTTCAATCTCTTCCTCCTCAGTGTCTCCCCAGAGAAATCTTTGGAGGTGCATCTCCAGATCTTCCAACCAAACAGAATTGTACATTTTCCTGATGTCACCAAGGGCAGCATGGACGCCTCTTCTGAACCTGAGTAGTACTGCTCGGATGGGATTGAGGACATCAGGCCCTTTCAGCAGAAGGTCATTCATGCTGATCCCTTTAAACTTCTGGCTGCTGTTCCATACCAGTCACACAGATGTTGTGAGAGAGTGCGGATTTGGTGCCACCAAGTGGCTGACATACCATACTGGCCCTTTCCAGCTGGCAATGATCTCTTTAGCGAGTTTCTTCGCTGCTCTGCTCTCCACCATCTCATGGACTTTAGCGGTGTATGCTATTTTCCACTCTGGCTCTTTTTTGAGTTGTTTTTCTGTTCTCAAGAAGGTGGCTTCCACCCCACTCCTGTTGTTGGGAAGGGAACTTGGATCTTGAATCCACGGGTATCTTGTGTCCCAAAGGGGCTTCTCACTGTGAGTATCTGCTTTGACGTAGGTGAGGCCCTTCTTTATGACTTCTAATTCTCTTTCTTCATTTAGAGTCATCTCCTTACCTCCTTGCTGGCAATTGCCGCACCGGCATCCTCCACACTTGGGTTCGCAGGCTGCTCCAATGCTGTCCCATTTCCACCAGTTTAGAAACTCTTTAACAGCTACATTGGTTTCAGCTTTGAACTCTTGTGCTTCTGTGATCTCTTGATACCTCACTGCCGATGCTCTCATGGATCGAGCAAAATGCGTTTCAGATTTGTGCATCGCTATATCTATCTCTTCAAAAAGATCTGGATGCGCTCCACCAACAGTCTTTCCCAATGGGCCTTCCCATAAGACAAGGTCTCCAATCACCTTCACTCTTTGCGGAGCAAGTCTTCCCTCATGGTGGCTTACCAGTAGCTCAATACTCTCCGGTCTCCTCAGATCTCCTAAATTGACTTCTGGGAAGAACCTCTTGAGTTGCTCAGACTTGATGACTCTGTGGATGTTGGCAATTTCATTCAAACCATAGCAGATAAGCTCATGAGCTCTCTCTGTGCCCATAGGCGTCTTGACCCTCACTCTAAGAAAGTATCTTCTAGTTTTAACATTCATGTTCATTCCTCCAACCCCATGAATAATTAAAGAAATGTTTTCACTTCGAAGATTTAATCTCCTGGCAGCTTTGTGGGTGATGTTTGTGGGTGATGTAGTTTGTATCTGACGCTAAGTCGATCAGAGTTCCAACCTTTTCTCCTGCATTACTGGCAAACTGGCAATTCTTCTACAGCACTTGAATCAGTCACTCCAAGCTGACTCTTCCCACCACAGTTTGTCTTCCCAGTGATGTTGGTGAACGCTTTCTTGAATTTCTCTGCCATCTCTGGGGAGAGCTTAGATACAAATACCTCTTGCTCCTCTGTAAGCTTATGCCTTCTCGCATGGGACTGTCTTCTGTCTGAGTCACTCCTCTTGAAATCTCCCTTCAGGCAAAGAAAGAAATGATTATCTCTTTTACAGTCTCTGTTCCTGCACAGGTAAGTGTCTTTGCATTCATCCTCTTCACCATGACAGACTAAACACCTTTTGCAGGCCCCCAGCTTTTCTACACCAGCCAACTTATCCACAGGCTTCAGTTCTTTGAAACGCTTGCAAAAGAAGATCTTTTCTCCATGCTTTTCATCTCCACAGACAACACAGCCGCCTTTCCTTGTGGAACGTATGGACGCATATCTTCTTTCCATACAAGCATATTTCTTTTCTGGCTTTTCACTCACTCCCAACTGCTCTAACTTCCCTAGAATTTCTTCTTGTGTTTTCAGAAATTTAAGAAGATTCTCAAAGTGATTGTCCGGCGTTACGCCATTTGCTGGGTTAACCATGAAAACAAGCCAATCTCTTTTCATGTTGTCAGGTAACTTACTTTCTATTGATTTGATCACCAGAGGGTTGTTAATGGCTCCTGTGTTTCCAAGTTCTGTGAGGTCATCCAGGGCCTTCTCTATATTTTGGATTAAATCAATGACTTTTCTCGGCTGATTTGCTCTTAAAACGGGAATCTTCTCAAGATCTTCAATTATTTCCAAGGCAATTGTGGACTTGTTTCCATATATATTCTCAAGCACTCGGAATATGTCTTCAGCAGTGTTGTAGGTAAACAAACGGAGCTCTCTGCACATTCTGTCGTCTATGCTGTCAAAGAGTTGGATCTTTTTTACTTCAACTGAGCCAGTTGGCTCCCCCTGCTTTTGCAGACTTTCCCAGTCTCTCCTCCATCGATGGAAATTCCTTTTGCATCCACTGAATTTGGGTAAACTGGTTGGCTTTATTCTCAGTGTTGGTTGTGGTTGTGGAACTGGCATGGATATCTGGGCAACCCTCGCTCGGTCTCTTTCTTCTTCTGCTATTCTTTGTGCAATAATGAATTCCACCTTCCGTGCTTCAAGGTTGCTACTGCATCCTTTCAGATCCTTCACTCTAGCTTCCAGACTGGATTTTTCTGCTGCTGGAATCCACATCTCCCAAGCTGCTAGGCTAGTGATTACACCTTGGATTATTCCATTTGCGCCATCCAGCTGGAACTCATAACCATCTCTGTTTACAGCGATAACGGGTGTTGCAGCAGCTCTATCACAGGCTGTTTCTGTTAACATCTCATCTCATCTTTACCATATCTTGACCATAAGTTGAACAGGACAATTTTTCTGACCTCTTCCAATCTTACCTCACATTCATGGATTGTCTTCTCGAAATCAGCTTGCTGCTGCTTATCAAGTTCAGATTCTTCACCACCTGCCATGTCCGCTTCAATGTCTGCCAGTAAACCAGCTCTATACTCATCGTTTGTCTCGCCAACATTCCTTGCCTCAGAAATTAGCTTTTTGAACTCCTCTTGTAGTTCACTTTAGGGCTGCAGCTATCGATTCTTTTTGTAATCGATTAATCTAGCACTTAATCGATCGATTAATCTAGCACTTAATCGGTCGATTAATCTAGCACTTAATCGGCCGATTAATCTAGCACTTGATCGGTCGATTAATCTACCACTTAATCGGTCGATTAATCTAACACTCAATCGGTCGATTAATCTAACACTTAATCGGCCGATTAATCTAACACTTAATCGGTCGATTAATCGAGTAATCGGATAAAACATTTTTGTGTGTTTTTAAACAACCCAAAAAAAAATAATGCATAACGAAAATGATGTGGCTTGTAAAATGATCAAGCATTTGGCTTTTATTTATAAAAAAAAAAACTGGTATTTATTCCAACTCCAACATTTGGCTCCAAAACTAAGCCTATTTGTTGCAATTTTTACCCATTTAGTATAAGTGCCAACAATGTTCTATGCTCAATTACTTTGGTAGCCGATTAAAATGTCTTCCCCAAAAGTGGATTTTGGAGAAGCAGGCTGGGGAATTTCATTTTTTGTAGTTGTCTGTAAATATTTGGAAGACATGACATTCAAACAAGGTCTCGCAAAGACTGCAATACAATATTTGTTCCTCCATCACGTCGCGGTGTATACAGTGAATGCATGCTGAAATTATTGTTGCGTGGCTACATAAAAGTTTAAGCATATGTGATGCATTGCCGCAATTGATCTGACTGGCGCGTGAGAGAGACGAGGGTGCATGCGCGTGTGTGTGAAGGGGTTCTTTTTTAGGCTATACTCTCTTGCAATTGAACGTGAATACGTTTACTTCTTAAAAACATCAAAGCTAAACATCATATCTAGTCAAACCGCATCACGACATCGCTACAAATACAGTATGGGATTAAA
Source organism: Rhinichthys klamathensis goyatoka (assembly GCF_029890125.1). NCBI lineage: Eukaryota > Metazoa > Chordata > Actinopteri > Cypriniformes > Leuciscidae > Rhinichthys > Rhinichthys klamathensis. The sequence continues at coordinate 8,617,459 of NW_026606660.1, forward strand.
ATAAGCGAACATCAATGTATCATAGGCTTATGGTGTGTTCACACCGAACGCAAATTAAATTATTTGCGCGAGTTAGATTACATACAAAGTCAATGCAAAGACGCGAATAGACGTATCATTCGCGCGGGGTGTCGCGACTGACGCGAATTGGGCTGCGCGTTTGCTGCGAACGTCTTCCGCGCAAGTTGAAAAATTTGAACTCGAGCGAATGTTCAAGCGTCTAACTAGACGCGGTAAATGCGTATTTGACGCTCTATCCGCGTTCGGTGTGAACACCATTAGTTTACCTTGTTTCAGCGACGCTTGGTGAAACAGCATGGAGTGGATGTTTTCGGTTCAGATGCTGGCTGAATCATTGAAGTCGTACTGTTGTGGTATGCCAGGTCTACTTTGCAGTAGACTCATTGCACCTTGTTCTCTTCCTTTTTAAGTATGTAATGATCCCAAACTTTAGACATTCTCTGCCGTTTATGGACATCTTTACTCTCCGCCATCGCGGCAACTAAATTCAAAATGTATCACACGCTATAGTATAGATCCCTGCGCATATAGTGCGCGTCATAGGAATTTAACGAGGCTTCGAGGCAGAGTTTTTGCCTCGAGGAATTTTTGTAATCGAGTTAATCGAGTAACTCGATGAATCGTTTCAGCCCTAGTTCACTTTTCGTCAAGTGTTTCGCTCCTCTGCTGAGGAAGTTTGCCTGCCTGGTGAATGCACTTTTAGCCAAGGTCCTCTCTTGCTTCAGCTGCTTCACTGCTTTTCCAAAAGCTTCCTCTGCCATTGTGAGACGATTTCAGATGATTCTCTTCTCTGCGTCGACAACTTTCTGAGACGTTTAGGCCTTTGATCCTTCTGTCTTCATTGCCGCGCTGATTATCAACTGTCAAGTTTTCCGGCTTTTTTATTCAGCTCTGCCCAAACTTGAGATGGCGTTCAAACAATGAAGGACGCAAGAAGACAACTCATTGACTTGACTATTTATTTTCTTCTGTTTCCAGAGAAGCAATAGTCAGCAATAGTCAGCAATAGGTTGATAATCTTTAAAGATAAAATTGGACAAAAGAAGTACATTAATATAATAAAGATGTTATTTAAACTAACATTTAACGTCTCATTCACCATCACCATATTACCTACAATATAAATAAACTAAATCAAAATGCTTTGACAAGAAATAATAAATGTCAACAAACTTGAACACCTTTCACTCAAATCACACCAAATCATACAAATCTTAGCATCAATCAGTACTGTAGCAAGCAAACTAGCAAAATCCATAAAATATGCTGAAACACAATACTGATCTCTTACACTTATAGTTTACATCAAAAAATAAATAAATTAATTAAATTCATGTTCATACCAGTTGCGTCTTCAAGTTTGAATTTTTTTAACTGAATGTGTGTGAAAGTCTTTGCAAGTCCAGCAAGAGAACTTTTCACCAAGGGGGTAATCCACCAGCCGGAAACTTAAGTCTCCCCGGGCGCCGCCATTGGCTAACAAGCCTTCACCTGCTGTTAGCATTCCATTGACTCCCATTCATTTTTGCGTCACTTTGACAGCGAATAACTTTACATCTGAGACGTTTAAAGACTCCATTTGTCCATTATTTATTTCTAAAGAAACACGACAATGTATAAATTGCTCCATTCCCTTATATCTTACGTTATGGCCCCGTAGAAGCAGTTTTTGTAAAAATAGGCTAACGATTGCGTCATAACACGCGACTCTCTGTCGCATAGAAGAGAAATGACCGTAAAGACAGATGTAGAAGCTCACGCACAATCGGGGGACGTGGAGGCATAAAGTCAAGGGAGAAGCCCATAGAGAGTCATAAAGTTGCTCCTGCTGCGAGCTCATGAACAGCTAATACTCACGATCTCCGGCTCTGCAAGATTCAGAAGGGAATGATTCAGATTCCTCTTGGCACCGCTACTAGAAGACGTACAACTGTCAGTCAGGTTGCTCACGTCACAACTACGTCTTCAAGCTCAGTTTGAGCATGCGCAGTGCGCTTGGCAATCAGGAAGTGAGTGCTTCTATTTGACTTCACTTTTCTCCGTTGAAGTCTATGGGGTCGCTGTGTCCATTTCTTTTACTGTCTATACTTTTCACCTGCCTGTGCTCTCAGAGGTGCACCACTTTATTGTTCCCCATTGAAAACACACCCTCTCAATGGTTCCCGCCCAGTCACCACACTACACTGCCCTCTACAGGACTTTCTGAGTATGACGGAACTTAAAGTAAACCCCCATTATTGTGACGAAACACTTACTATCAAATGGGGAGAGAATTAAGCGAGACGAGACTGGTTATTGTATTCAAAAAAAGCAAACAAAGTATTGCTTTGCATGTAAATTATTTGGTGGAACCAAAGCATGTGACAAACGGCTTGTGCTAGGATACAACAACTGGCGATGTCTTTCAAAAAAATCTAATAGCCATCATGCTTAACTTTCATGAAAAGAAATGGCCACTCCTTTGCAGTTAGGAAGAACAATCAACAGTGAATTGCAAAAGGTGATTGCAGCAGAAAAGTCCCGCTGGAAAAATGTATTGACGAGTGATTGACTGCATTCTTTTTTTTAGCTGAAAGAAACTTGCCACTGAGAGGGAAGAAAGAACAATTGAGGTATGTTAAAAATGGCAATTTCCTTGGCTTAATTGAGCTGCTAGCACGATACAATGTTACAATGGCAGAGCATCTAAGATAAACATCTTCCAAAAACATAACATCTTACCTGTCGTGGTGTACTCAAAATGAGTTTTTGCAGTCTATATGTGAATGCACTGTCAGCTAAATATGTACATGCATTAAAGCAGCAAAATATTTTGCTGTCGAATTGGAGTGCACTCCTGACATTTCAAAACAGAAGCAGGCCTCTGTTATAATAAGATACGCCCACAGAGATGAAAGTAAAAAAGCAAGTGTGCACAAATCATTTGTTGGCTTCACTGCTGTGAAGGACACAACTGGCCAAAGCCTAGCAGAGAAACTGATTGAAGTGAGTTAATTAATTGTTGTGGACAGAGTTATGACAATGGCTCCAATATGAGCGGGATTCAGAAAGGGGTCCAAGCTTTAATTCTAGAGAAAAACCCAGAGGCATTATTCATTCATTGTTTTAGCCACAACCTTAATCTGCTTTTATGTGATGCAGCATCCTTTAACAGAGAACGTTTAACTTTCTTTGGCACTCTTCAGAGATTGTATACATGGGATATTCTGAAAGAAGTTGTGGAAATTATACTGAAGCCACTGAGTAACACTCAGTAACACTTTTGGGAGGCAAAACTGGATTCTGTTAAACTAAGCCTTGCGCTTTCAGAGGCATCTGACTGGGGGTAAAACCAGTACTGATTACCAGGGCCCCAAGGGGAGAGAGGGCCCTTAAAAAGAGTCTAGAATATATTTGACTTATTCTACCTGGATATTTTTATTTCCTAATTAAATTTCATAATGAATGTCAGATGATAACTGATTACCAACTAACTTGGTAACTGACTTCTTTTCAAAGAAATGTGAGCACAAACTAGAACACGAAATATGAAGCTTGAATATCTCCGTGATCGTTAGTGCTAAAAATTAACTGAGACAACCCATTGAAAGAGCATAACATACACTTGTCTTTCAGGTGATAATTTACATGTAATCTGAGCTAAAGGCTAAATAAACAAACTGTACACTAACAATGCTGTTTGCATACAACACACCATTATAATAGCCTAAAAAAATAAAACACATAATATATTAAAACAACACCAAGTAACTATTCCTCTGCGGTCGCCCTACAGGTTGGAAGCGGAATCGTCCATTACCGCTGTCGTCCATTACCGCTGTCGTAAATGGCAGACATCCCAACCTGCAAGAAGTCATTTCAGGGAGGTATATCTTGGTGACTGGATTGTTGACGGGGGGGGGCGGGTTGACTAGCTTTCGTGAGGCACACTCGCAAGGTCTCTCGCTCTCTCCCTCTCTGCCGTGCTCGCGCTATGTATGTTATGCGCGCAGTATGTTCTGTCTCGCATGCACGCTCTAGATTCCGGGAGATTTTAACTAATTTTTGGGCATCAGGGAGACGCTATCAATATGCGGGAGACTCCCGGGAGACTTGGGATGTCTGCAATGGCCACAGACAATTTGAGGAAGTGGTGGGGGAAGTGACGTATGCCGTAAAGCAGTCGAATTTTGTAGTTCTTTTTGTGCACGGGTTCCTAGCCGAAACCCGAAGTTACATAGTGCCATAAAAAGCGATACAGACCACGTCAGGCTATGGTGTTGAAGATTTTATTATTTAGAAAACAAGTAATTTACCCTTATAAGAATATACAATTTGCAGGAGGAAGGGATCTCCTGCTGGAGGGAGTGATCCCCTGCAGGAGATGCTCGGCTTTGTTTGTTAATAAAGTCTAATATTTCTGGCATCAAAGATCTATGCGAAGTTATTTTACAGAACAATTGAAACCACTTCAAATGGCGTAGTCGGCAGGATTGGCTTAGGAGCTGAAGGAGCCACGAAAGGCGACACTGGTGACTCACAAACAACAGTGGCCACTGTACATGAGGTGAGCAGTTTTTTGCTTTTGAAAAAGTATGTGTTGTCACCAGTGAGCCAGAGTGGTAAGACCCTTTAAGCTTCTCCAAATTTAAAGAACTAAAAAATTGAAAAATTGAAAGAAAAAAAAAGGATCTTTGATTCTAGAAAAAAGTGCATGCATTTTGTTGACGATATCGAGTAAATGTGTTATAGCGCGGCGGAGCTCCGGTAGTGTTTGCTAGTGCTCATATAATCCTGTGTGGATTGTATGATCACTGGTGGTGCTAATTTTGCGCTAAAGGTTTTGTCGTGCGTACGCAAGGATCTGTGTTTGCTCATTAAGAGGGCCTTGATGGATAATGAGCAAAAGTATGCGCACAGGGTTTTGACGTACGTACGCAAGGATCTGTGTTTGCTTATTAAGAGGGCCTTGATGGATAATAAGCAAAAGCATGCACACAGAAGAATATAGTTAAGGATCCGTGTTTGCTTATTAAGAGGGCCTTGAAGGATAATAAGCAAAAGCATGTACACAGGATTATAGTTACTGATAAAAATATCAGTTATTGATTTATGTTTACTTGTCAAGAGGGCTTTGATAGATGACAAGTTGATCTGTGTTTGCTTATCAAGAGGGCTTTGATAGATGGTAGGCAATGGCCAGTGCACAGATAAGTTTAGCCTGCGGTTACCGCTGTTCATGGTGAACAGGACTGCTCAGGTAGGCTGTTTTATATAGTTATTTTTCACTGTGTTGGGGAAGTGTATCAGTGAAGTATTGTTTGTAAAAACAGTGAGTAACACTGTAAGTAGGATATAGCTTTTGTGTGTGTGTATGTGGGATCCTGTGTGTCTGCTTGACTGTGCCTGTGGTTAAAAATAGTGACCTCTGACCCTGGTCACTTGTAAGGGACAAGGAATGTGTGAATATGCGTGAGGGACAAGTATAAATGATGTGGAGTAAAATAAAAGAAATAGTAAAACAATTGTTTCAAGATATTAACCTAGAAGATTATTGTAGTATGCAATAAGTTAAAGTTATAAAATATATATTTAATTAATAAATATAATGAAAGATATTAATAGAGAAATATAAATAAGATTGCACGTGCTTAATATATTATATTTTATATCCGAAGACGTCTAAAATTTGTATCTCATTATCCCTGAAGACAAAGTGAGAAAAATTATTCCATTGTAGATAATTAAGTTTGTGCTAAGGAAAAGTGCAGTGTGCTAAAAGTGAACAGGATTGGGTGACCAAGTTTCAACAGTCATAAATGATTTACAGCAATCTTAGAATTGTAGTAGATGAGAATTGTTGGGAATGGCTGAGGAAAAGTTTATTCACCATGTTAGATTATTTTGAACACAGCATGCAAATATAGGAGAAAGATTGAAGTCTGATTTTATGATAGGGAAAACTATTTGATTGGATTATATTCAGATAGTCAAAGTTAGATTATTACTGCATATTGTAATGAAGAAATAGCTTGCTCTTTTCTGCAATGAAGAACTTGCTTTACTAAAAACAGAATGGGAGAACTGCTGTTGTCAACCAGTGATTTTTATATAGTATAAAAGAACTAGGAGAAAGATGGTTAAAATGGAATTTAGATAAAGAGCTAATTGCTCAGGAACAAATATTTATAAAGTTAATTTGATTCATGCAGTTCTCTAAGTGTTCAAATTTCAGATGGCTTCAATGACAGTGTCGAATGGAAGAGGTGAAAGGTCAGAGACACGAAAGAGAGAAGACATGACTGCAGAGAGAAGGAGTGGGTGAGGGGCGTTCAGCTCCCTCCTGAAGATGACCACTTTCTGGAAACTCAGCATGGAGAAAGACTGATTTAATGCTGGAAAAGGTGAAACTTTCACTTGAGACTTTTCCTGAGGACAAAGAGACAATCCTGAGATGCAAAACTGTGGCAGGATCTTTCAAAAGCCCAAACTGAGAATAGGCAGAGAAACAACAGCCTATTCCAGTCTACGACACCAGGCCTTTGAGTGACAGGCTGACGACACATGCAGAGTGACAGCCGAAAAGCTACAAAAGACGGATGATCTGAGAACAGAAGAACTGACTGACATCCTTCCATTACGGGCAACACAGGTGTGACAACTCCAATGATCACTCTAGAGAGACTGCTGCAAATTTAGTTAATTATTATATTAACTTTATTCTTCTTGATTATTCACTGGTCTAATAGCAATTCTTTATATTCTCAGCTAAACTAACCCTTTCTGCTTTATCAGTAGGTACAAGTCCAGCTCTATAAGAAAAAGAAAGTCCACTGAAAGAGAGAAGTGGGTGCTCAACTCACTAAATAGATCAAACTGAGGCTGGATTTGGTATAGTGAGGGCTATTATATGAAACAACTATAGGGCTAAAAGCATGATAGAATTATTCTATGGCAAAGAAAAAAGATTGACACAAAATGTCAAAGAATAATTATTACTGTTGACAAAACAATGATACTGGTCACTCCATTTTGTTTTAGTAATTTTCTAAAGATAGATTGGAGGAAAAAATTACTCCAAAAGTCCAAAATTATGAAAACGCAAATGCTGTCTAAACTGGGATAATGAGATGGAAATGTTGTTGGCCATGGATCCAAGAATATGCCGAGATCTCCAAAATTATTCTTAAAGCAGCTCATGAGCAAAAACAAAAAGAATATAAAAATTAGACAAACAAATGACAAAATGCATTTGAAAAATTAAATGGCAGGCCTATTATTCTGAAATATTTAATACTATTAGAATTTGTAAAAAGAAAAAAGGATTATAACAATGGTGTTATTCTAAAACTTAAGATCATTGACACTTCTCAATAGTGTTTGACATAGTTGTGTTGACCTGATCAGACCTTGTGGCTAAAATTATAAGATGCCACATTTAGAGCACAACTTGCAAGAATGTATGCTTGCTGGCCAGTGTGTGTGAGAGTGACTGAGTGTGAGTGGAGTGAGAGATGGTGTTTGAAGAGACACTGAGGCAAATCAATTATTTTGCCAATACAGCTGTATCTAAATTTAATATGTGGGCCCACAGGGCAAATTCTGCCCAATAAAATAATGACCATGGATGAATTTGGTTAAAATTCCTGGTTGAAATTATAATGAAAATAAAAATAAAAAATAGAAAAACAGTGCCACAATTGCTTAGCGCATAACACATCTGACTTTCTTTGCAGCACATCAAGAGGAGCTGATCTTTGTCAAAAGTATGAAATGTTGTCTGGTAACTTTTGTCTTGTAAAAAAGTGGGTTGAGTGTTATCCAAGATGCCTCATATATAGTGTGCAGATAGTGGAACTCAAGACAAAGAGATAACTGAGTTGAAATGACTAATTTTAAGAGTACATTGGAGATTTATTATGAGAAAAATGTAAAGAAATTGCAATTATGAGGATAAAAAGCTAACTATATGAAAAACAAGGGGAATATATGGATTAAAGTCCTGCTGTTAATGAAAGCAGAAAGGACAGCACTCGGCCCACATTATCTTTTCTACAGGAAACACCAGGAAGGACAATAGGCCAGATCAGCAGATGACTGAAAATACATGATGTTGTCACTAACAGAAATAATGAAGCTTTAATTCACAGATGAAAGCAGCTCAATTCCAGGAAGGGTTCTGGGACGAGTCTAACAAAAAGAGCCATTGACTGTGCCTTGTAATTTCAGAAGAAATGATCAACAGAGTGACATTTGAGTCCTCTCAACTTAAAATACACCAACAGATTTCAGCAACCCCCCACAACAGAAGTGAGGGATCAAGGACGCTGACAATGACAGAAAAAAGTCCATTGCAACGAACGATTCAAGAGTCACACTGGTAAAAGATGTAAAGATGACAAGAGAATAACAAAATGATCAAAACAGGAATGGAAAGAGAAGACAAACTTGACCAGAAACGCAGGAATGAGAGGAGCTGTTCCAGAGATGAGTACAAGCTCAAACAATAGTCAACATCAACCAAACTTCCCTACAATTGAATGTTCAGCCCTTAAATAGATTCAGTAGCAACTTAATAATAACCCCAAAGAACAAAAAAATTATTGAAGAGAAAAAAATATATTAAAGCAACGTAAAAACAATGATAATGACAAATTAAGAAAAGAAACTAAAATAATGGTAACGACTAATTTAAGGAAATTGATATAGCATAGTGGGAATTAAGACAAATCATGAAGGAAAAAATTAGAACTAAAAAGAAATGTTAATATAAATCTTAATGGGTACTCAGATGCAATTGGGCAATACAAAGGTATACTTAATTAATTTAAGACTACAGTTGAAATTGAAGCAAGTATTAACATTGGATATTAACAAATATTAGATTTTAATTCATAAGATTATGAATTGATTCAATATGCTATTGACTAATTATAAAGTTTTTAGACTTACGGGAAGTTATTAAAACAATAACAAACAAGCCCTTCTGAACAATCTATATGGCACCAGAGGGGGGTCAAAAATAGATATTTGGCATTCACATGAAGCATAGATTGTTGAACAATTCTTTTGATTATTCTCAATCCAGATGCACATGGTATTAAAAAAAACCATGCGCAAGGGGGGAATAAGGGAAGGCTAAGAATAAACAAAATTATAAAAAATAACAAGTTAAAATTAAAGGCATTTTAAATTAAAAGGAATTTTTGCAAAGTTTTGTGAAATTTGTGACAAAAATAGGCCATATGTCAGTATACCAGAAGGACTATTAAAACATTTGGTAAGGAATATGTGGACATGATATAGATGGGTAAAAGCAATGAAATCAACAGAGGAGGGGCAGGAACAGAAATTAAATCTCTAACAGAGAAGTAATCCTTAGATTGGAAGACTATCAGAAATTAGGTCAGATAATGGGTCAGCCAAACAGAAGTAATGAAGATTAAAAATAAGTTGCATACGAACACAAGGAAGTTTTAATAAGGAAGTTATGATGCTAATGGTTTAAATGGTTGATATAAAAACTTTTATTGTTCGATATACAGAAAAAGAAATGTACATATGAGGAATATGTAAGAGTGCAAAAAGTTGTTCTCTAGAGTTTTTTTTCTAATTGTCTAAAGAGTTTATTGAATGACTTTTATGGGGTAAATGTAACATTTCTTAGTTAGAGTGATTACATGAGACATAATTAGATTATTCATGATGGTTTATTTAGAAATTAGTAGAAAAGAAGAAAAGGTATTCAGTTAAGGTAGTCTTGAACTGAGAAGCTACAATACGGGAGATTAAAAAAGTCAAAAGGGTATTTATTGTTAAATTTGGAAATAAAATTGACAGAATGTGAAATGTAAAACTTTATAACAACTATTAAAGCATATTGCGGTTAATTAAATAGAAGATTCACTAAAGTGTTCTGTTCGTTCATCAACTAAAAATGACTGACTAAAAAGATGGATTCTTCGAATTTAAGAATTGATATTCCTTCATAAAAATAAGAAGCGATTAAAAATAGACATATTTTGATCCCATATTAATATGGATCATGCGAAACAAAAATGCAGAATGAATCAATTATACTACTATAATAAGCAGAGATGTATTATAATGCTTTGTGTCTGCATTAGCAGGAAAACAATTATGTGAAAAAAAAGTAGAATGACTTGTGTTTGGAGATCAGTGTTGCACTTTTACTAAATAATACTGCGCAGGGAAAATTTGGCGATTACGATTAAGTGGGAGAAACAAACTTAAGAGCAGAAGTTAAGGAAACCTCAATGTAAAGTTGGGAGAATTATGGTTTGCAAAATTAGGGATGTTCTTAGGTGTTGGAATATTAATTGAAAGGGTTATTATTCTGTTGTGTACTTTGCATATTAATATCACAAGTTGGAAAACCACAGTTAAACGAATGGAAATGCAGGAAAAAAGATAATTTGTGAGGGCAACCAAATTGATATTTACAACCCCTGGATGTCGATTTAAGTTCCTCAAATGAGGACGACGAAGATGATTGATGAGCCAGAGGAGACCTTCTACAATGCACAAAGTGTCTGGGTCGAAGAAAAAGTCTACACCGCAAGAAAACTTTTAATAGTATAATGTATTTTTATGTTTGACATATTTTACATAACTGTGACAATAACAGACAATGCTGAACCAATTTCATCCTCACACTTGTAACAATGTTTAATTTTTGTTTGATTAGGGAGCAGAGAATCTTTTACTTTCTCCATTGAAAGAAAATCAAAACAACTAAAAGAAAGAAAAAAGTATGGAGAAAGATGTTTGTTTCTTGCGCTCCACCGGAGTATGGTGTCATAATTCAGTCATTGTAAAGGATGGGTGACGTGATTGAGTCACTAGGTAGCATAACTGAGTGGGCTGGATTTTGAAACTACACTCTGGAAAAGGATAGTGAATGTGGGGCTTAGATAAGCCCCAGAGGAGGGAATGTTGAAGATTTTATTATTTAGAAAACAAGTAATTTACCCTTATAAGAATATACAATTATTTATTGTATGAGTCCTCTAGAAGGACTCTATGTGTCTTTGAAAGCTGCAAGACCTTCTGTAAAAAGACCCTGAATGTCAATTCTATTCTGAGAAGTCACATGGTACAAGACCTTCACCCAAAACTATCTATAAGTGTATGACCATCTTTGGAAAAGGATGTATGCATATATGTGAGAAGCTGGGCACTGATCAGGAGTGATCGCCTGCAGGAGGAAGGGATCTCCTGCTGGAGGGAGTGATCCCCTGCAGGAGATGCTCGGCTTTGTTTGTTAATAAAGTCTAATATTTCTGGCATCAAAGATCTATGCGAAGTTATTTTACAGAACAATTGAAACCACTTCAATGGCAGACGTGTCATTTAACTTATTTTAAGTCGATGTACCATCACAAGGGTCTTGGAAATATATTATGAAGGTTGAAAACCTACATAGTGTTACTTTAAAGCGTCTTTGGTGTTTCCATGGTTTCTACAAAATAAATCTACGGTAATCCGGGTATGATGTCATTGATAGGCGACGCACAGTCACGGTCACGGATTTAAACATTTTTAGAAACATTTGGGATAATGTAATAAGTACACAAATCAACAAAATATCTAACATTGTTCTAGTGGTTTTGGGATATTTTGATCCAAAAATCTTACATAGTGTAAGGACTGGGCGAGGGTGAATCTGAAAGGACTAAATACATCCTGCTAAAGACCCAAAAAGCCTGGAATGTAAATTTACACACACACACCCACACACACACACACATCCCCCCACAAGTGAAGCCTGCTCAGGACAGAGCGTGGTTTCCAGCTACGAGACACTTTTATGACTGATTTGGAATTTGATGTTCAAGAGAAGGAAACATTTAACCAGATATATTAGATGTGTTTTTATGTGTGTCCATTTGCCCATGTCACATTGAATGTTCACAGAACTGTGGCTCTCTCTGAATTCTAACCAAGGAGGAGAAATGAATCCTGTATTCATATATATATATATATATATATATACATACATATGTATATATATATATATATATATATTATATATCCACTTAAGAATTGCATGAACAATGTATCTAAGTTCCCTATTTCATGAATTGCCTTTCTGTGGTTTGGTCTATGTTTCTCGACAACTCTAATGGGATAATGTTTCAAACTTTGCCAACTAAGGTTTAACCAAATCCATTTGTGGCAAGTTTGGTCTCGATAAACTCCAATCTTTGTTCCCCATTTGTTAATTGACATTACATTTTGCTAAACTTTGTGACACATTAGTATTTTAAGAAGTGTGAAGATTCTTCTCTTAAACAACCGACGAAATTAGGGTTTCAAATGTCTCTCTCTGGAGACAAAGAGCAATAAAACCCAAAGTCCCGCCTGTAAACTTCCAACCCTCTAATTGGCCAAGCCAACAGGAAGAGGCTGGATTTCTCCAAAAGTGATAAATGACGCTCCCCCCTCCGCTCACTCTCTTCCTCCCTTGTCCTCGTGTCATGATGTAACGTCTCGCCTCCGGGCGAGTTCTTCGCCTTTCTTTTATTTGTTTCTAGTTTAGTTTGTGTTTTTCAGTTGTAGATAAGTCTCTGTGTTTAATTCCAATCGACGATTGAAAAGAAAACCCCGTGACATATCTCTTCAGCAAATCCATCTACAAGGGACCTTTAAACGAGCGCGCGCTCGCTTTGAAGGAGAAACACGCGCACGTGACCGCGTGACGCGCCGGACCGAGCGACGCACGCGCTTCTTCACCAGCCATGCAAAGATGTAACGTTAACTCCGCATGATTTCCCCGTCGAGATCTTTATTTCCTTTTTGTTAGTCAAAGTTTTGTTTTCCGTAGTCGACTCAGTTCACTTCCACGAAGTGAAACGAACTTAGCCGAACTATTTCCCTTTGGAAATGTTACCCTAAAGACTGTAAACCTCCGTTCAACACGCGCGCCAAGCAGCCCACGTGACGCTTCCTCACACATAAAAGGACTCAGCTCACGCGGCCAGACAGGGCCGTACAGGAATGCCTCGACACACAGAGAGACCATAACATAACTTGTGCAAGTATAATCTCTTTATAGAGCTTCTAAGAAGTTTTAAGATGATGTTTCGTGTTGTAATCGGAGAGGTGAATGTCTTCCTGCCAATGAAATTCTGCCAATGTTCTCTGTTCTCTCTCTCCCCATTCTCTGTTCTCTCTCTCTTACTCGCTCACGCGTGTAAGTTATCCATTGTCCAAACTTTACGCATTTCTCGTTCATTGATGTCTTATTGTATTGTTCATTGATGTCTTTGTGTTTGTAAATACATATATCCCTTGTAACCGTAGTAAATACATAAGTAGTCATGCCTCTATTAAATTAATTATATATTCATTTGATTGATGTGCTGTCTCTTTGCTCAGTTTCAAGTCCCTTAAGTGCAAAAGATCTTATGCTACAAGCTTACTAAAATTAAAAATACCTTAAAGAGTATGTGTTGTGTTTATAGGGCGGGAAACCCAATTCTTCTGGCCAGAGAATTGCGTTTCCTGAAATCCTATAAAGTAAGATGATATTGTGGATCCCACAAATAGTATCCTGACAATTGAGCTAATTCATTTTAGCTGTTTTGTGAAACGTGGTCCGTGTAATTAATTGCAATCAACTTGTGGTTAATTTCAAGGATTCACATGCATGCAGGTAAAATGACAGATCCTCCCTTATCGGGAGATTTATTAACATGTAAGACTGGTCTAATCCAAACATGTATGAATAATTATTAATTACCAATTATTAATTATGATATGCAAATTCCCCACGGATTAGATCCGCCCATGAGTCTTTACAATAGTGTGCCTTTAATGAAAACTTTAATGGGTGGGGTGGGGGGTAGGTACCAGGACTGTTTTTTTTTAACAAAACAGGTTAGTGCTCTGTAGACAATGTGATGGCATGCCGTGCCCTAATCATTTTACTGCCCGATTTACTTTCGCAGGTATAGGACAAAAAGCTGCTGCCCTCTTGCTGGTGCGAGCGATTATGCTCTCAAAGTGCCCATCTTTTTGCTCTATCATGTAGTTTGTTGGTTTGAATAACACGCAGAATGATTTAAATGAGTGTCATAAGGATAACAGACCTGCCAGCTGCTGATTTGAAATGTTGTGAAAAGTGAATACAACTCTGCTCCTGATGGATACATTTATTTAATAAAATATTATGCTGTAGCATATTATCTTCATCAAAAGTAAATACGATAAGTAATTTATAAATTTAAATGGTTTTATTTTACATTTGCATTTTTCTTTTTCTGAATGTTTACCTTAGCTGTTAAACACCAGACAGTTTAGAAAGACATTTTGCATTATATTGCTGGTTGTCCTACTTAAAAAGGGTTTATTTTATTATTCTATTAATTTCTTGTCTTTTGTTGTTATTTGATTAGTTTGTCTTGAATAATTGCTTAATGACTTTAAAGTTAAACAATGCTTCATAAGAAATTATTAATGTCTTAATGCCATTGTTTTGATGTAATATTTATAAAAATGTAGTATATAAATTTATATAAAATAAGCAAAAGCAATATTTATATGATGTCCAGTAAAAACTTTTATTTGCATTTATTTATTTGTCTGTTTAGTTATTTTGTGAATGCATTACTCACGAAGAACTACAAATATGAATGATTATTGCTCCTTACCTTCTCTTATTGTGAGAGACGGTCCTTCGTGGTTCAACAAAGTTCAGTAATGAAGGACAGTTTCACTCGAAGCCTTTTCACTGAATCATTTTTGTGAGCGATTTTAGCTAACTGTTGCTATATCTAACTGTCGGTTCGGTTCTTGGCGCTGATTGTGGATATAGGCGGAGCTACAATATTATACGTCACCGTTTGTTTGGCCCGAGATAAAATTAGCCATTAACTGCCCAAACTTTGATTGGATGGTGTTTGATGGTTGTTTTTTTTTTTTTTTTTTATAAATGTAATTATAAACATGTAATTATAAAAAGTCCCCTAGCTAGACGTAATTTTTTCGGAACCTTTTATTTTACCCTATTCAGAGAGCACGGTTATTACTACCTGAAAAATGGCCAAATAAAATAAGAGAGGTACAAGATTCTACATAATGTCTATCCAACCAACTCCCAGATTGCAATTTTTTTGCAAAGTTGAGGAAAAAAAATATTTTACCATTGCAATCAGGTTACATCTCTTTGGGAGGACTTAAGTGGTTATCTTTCTCCTTTTATAAAATGTGATTTAAACTTTTGAAAGACACACACACATATATATATATATATATATATATTATTTTTTATTATTATTTTTTTTTTCTAGGAGTGATATGCTATTGATCTTGTTAATTTCTTTGTTGCATTGTAATTTTTTTATTCACAAAAACACATTTCTCAAGACTTTAATGTCTTTATTTCTGATATTTCCCTTAATATAAAATCTCTTTAACTCAATAACAATAAGAACAAGTTTCTGAATTATGATAATATTTTTCTTACTGGTTGTTGTTATTTGTCTATTTTTTTCTCTTTCTCTCTCTTTCTCTTTCCTTTTCATTTTGTTATTGTATTCAATGCAGTACGGTTTCTTTTTTGCCATAAAAAATAGCCATTAACGACAGAACAAAAAAAGAAAATAAAGAAACATTTATTCTTGTAAATAAACAAGGTGCCTTTGGATTCTTTTTACCTTTATGTGATAAATTGGATCAAATGGCTGGTAGTCTATCTCCGGTAAAAGTCCAAAGACAGTACAAACGAGGACACAACAACAACACCTAGTGTTAAATTATGGCCAAAGGAAAACATTTATTACTGGAACAAAACAATGTAACACAAACAATTATAGAAAACATTTCAACACTTTCACATTGTTTAATTTGGCCATTTCAAATAGTTGAAGGTCTCACTTTGTGTGCAGTACATGAACAAACTGTTCACACATTTCAAGTTTATATTCCAACATTTTATAAAGCTGTAAGTTTTATGAAACAACTGTCAAATATTAATCCAAGGGTGTGGTTGAGCAGCATTGCTGACCTGCATGCAAGCTGATTCAATTCTCTCATTAACCATTAAGCCACAAGGCTGAACAAGTAAAGTAATATCATTTCACTAAGTGCTTTTTAAAAAAACCTTTTGTGAACACAGAATGACTTTTATAAACATCTCTATTTGAAGGTCTCATTCAACATCAAACTGTCATTCAAAAGCAATACTAATATATACACAACTTCAAGACAACTGACAAGTTTCAAATTTCCTTTCTATTGAAGTGTTCATTAATAAAGCAAAGAATGAAAATGTGCCAAAAACAAAAAAAACATGCTTGTTGCCATTTCTAAAACAAACAATCACTAGAGTAATATTTCTTATCTCATCTATCATTTGTTAATTTTCTTTAAATAGACCATATAGTTCTGAAAAGGTTTTGAATAAAGAACAATTTGATTACAGTAAACATCTAATAGTTCATTAATCAGTATTAAGAAATTATACATTTTATCACAAAATTGTCTTTACATTAGCAGCGTGTTATTCAAACGACTCTTCACTGATTGTAAGGAGGACCGGATCCAAGTATATATACAAAGTGGAGGGAGAGGTACCATTAGTGCAACAAGCAATTCAAAAATAGAAAAAAATAGCAAAGAATTAAGACAATAGACAAAAGAAATCCTCTCAGAGGAGACAGGCTAGTTAAGATGATGTTAAGATGATGAACCTTCCTGTGAGGTGGCTGAAATATAAAAGTATAAGCAATTAGATATTTCGAATCAGACTTTAAAAACATACACAGATACTGATGATTTTAGCTGAACCAACCTGTCAGATCTCTAAATTTTCTTTTTGCTTCAGCTCTTTCCTCTGAATCAAAGTACCACACAGTGATTGCATACCTGTGACACAAAACAGACACTTCAGCATGCATGATGCCGAAAACATCTTGACATCGTTCTACAGCATGAAAGCGAACACATGCACTAACCTTGTAGCATACGACGGTTGAACTTCATGAGGGTTCCTACGATCTGACCAGAAAAGCAGAAGTCGATCAAACAAAGGCTCGATGTCGGCTACGTAAGATTTCCCTTCAGGAAAGATCCGTAGCAATCCCCCGTGCTCCTAAAGTGACATTTGATTAATTATCATCATCGTACAAGAAATATTTGAAAGATGACGTTGTATTTTAAAAAAGCATGACTGTGTACCTTGGCATTCCAGTTTTTATTCAGATAGTAAATACAGGTGACGCAGCGGCCATCTGCATTAGGGTTATCTACATGTTTCACGTATCCGGCTCCGTTTCCTGGATAACAAGCCACCATTGCCTGAAAAAGATGACAGATCAAACTAAGCTTGATAGATAGTCGTACATTACAACTTATCACAGCCAAGCCTTTCTAGGAAAACATGCTAACAATTAATTAGGTTATATCATATTTATACTCTAGGCATTTCTCCTCTTAAACAACCAAAGACCAGAATTAAGTTTGTAAATAAAGTTAACAAATGTTACAAAGAATGTTCTACCAAATTATACAATATTTTTGAGAGATGAACTAAAGGCACCCATACACTACAAGATAATTCTCAGGTAAAATCCCGATTATCTTGATGGTTCCACAGATTATCTTATCAGATTTTCCTGGGGTGTGAGGAGTGTTAAGAGTGACTGAATGTGCTCGGAAGAACCAAATAACATAACCATGTAGATATTAATAATACAACCTTACAAAATCACAAAAATGTGAAAAATGGCCTCTCCTTTTTTTCATAAACGCTTTAATAACAATTCTATTTGAAATTCCTTTAATATCAGATCCAATCCTCCATGTAAATCATAATTGCTTAAACCTCAGTGTATTGGCACAGCATTTGGACAAAATTATTCATAAATATTATCCTGTAAATTCAGTAGATTTATTCATACTGTTTGTGATTAATGTACTTTTTGTAGCACATCATTTGAAGTTATTGAACATTTACCTTTTTCTATTTCTTTTTGGGTTGACTTTAAAAAAGTTAATTAAGCAAAACTCTTAATTTAGAACCTTATGACATTTTACTTTGTTATCAAAACCCAAATTTTTCTGAAAAACGAAATTATATTATTAATCTTTTAATTATTTTGGCAGTTTTATTTTCATAAGACAGAAATAACTCAAAAGAAACCCTTGTATGTTACCTTTTGTAATACTGATCTCACAATATAATCTGAAACCCTTTCAAACATGAGATCACAAAACAAAAAGCTTATAAAACGATACAAATTGTAAAGCTTTTCAAATTTATGTAACTGCCCTAATATTATATAGCACTTTTTATCCCAGTATTTTTTTCTACTTTTTGTTTTTACATAAATGTTCATTCTGTTTCTGTTTCACATACTCTGAACTGTACCACAATGCCTTGTATATATAGTATATATATTTATTTATTTATTTATTGTACTTTTTACAATATTGTACTCGTCTGTGATTGAACTAAATAAATAAAAAAATAAAAAAGTCCAAACATTATTATCGCCATTTCTTCTTGTCCGTCCTCCGTCATGTTTGTTCACTCTAAAGTCACGTATGACCACGAGGGATTTTGCGAGATTTACTGTGTTCACAGTCGGAACAAAACAAAAAAAGGAACAAAACTATTTCTGAATATCTGATAAGATTTTAAAAATCTTGGTTACACTTTATTTGGTAACACTTTATTTTACAGTGTCCTTGTTCCATATGTTACATGTACTTACCATAGTAATAACAGTAAATTATGCATAATTGCATGCAACTAACCCTCAACCAAACCCTAATCCTACCCTAACCCTATAGTAAGTACATGTAGTTGCTTAATATTACTCAGTACTTAAATATATAATTATACTGTAACAATGACACCTTAAAATAAAGTGTAACCCTTTTTTTAAAAGGTATCATGTTACAGTGTAATTATATATTTAAGTACTGAGTAATATTAATTAAAAACATGTACAGGGTTTGGGTAGGATTAGGATGTGATTGAGGTTTACTGTTATTACTATGGTAAGTACATGTAACATATAACAATGACACAGTTAAATAAAGTGTTACCAAAATCTTTTAATGTAAAAGCTGATGCTTTAATATATCTATAAAATATATCCAAAGCAAAGCATCAGCTCCATCTTGGAATAATTATGAATGCAAAATCTAATATTTAAATATACTATTAGTGTTCAAAAACAAAGCACTTCATTTATCCTCTCAGCAGATCCTGGTTAGCCCTCACAAAACACACACAATGGGGACAACAGTGCCCATGTTTACATTTCTGCAGACAAGTCTTTATCATGATCACGTTCCCACAATAAAAGTGCACACGCAAGTTTAACGTCATAGCATAATATAAACATGTAGCAGCACAGAGAGCAGGAGGAAGTGTTTGCGTGCACCAGTGTGTGTGTGTGTGTGTGTGTGTGTGTGTGTGTGTACAGAGAGGGTAAAGAGAGCAAGCTTGGCCAACAGCCAGTGCACGGAGGGTTTAATGACAGTGCTACGTGTTGAGCGTGAGTCTACAGCACTACACAGACTTCAGCTGCGTACACAATCCAGAGCTCTGATTCAGACCACAGGCGCAGTCAATATGAAACCATATCAAAACACCCACTTGAGAAATATGAATACTCTATTTCCTCTTACTAACGGAGAATGATTGCACTAACCCTGTTTAAAGAATTGTAGTTAACACTTTACATTGTCATTGGTTAACATGAACTACCAATGAAAAATAGCATTAAAGCATTTATTAATCTTAGTTAATGGTAATTTCAACATTTACTAATACATTATAAATAGTAAATATAATATGTTGTTATTATTATTTTTTGGACCTGAGCTAACATGAACGAACATTGAAAATTAATAAATACTATAACAAATAAATTACTCATGGATAGTTAAAGGCAATTTGCTCCAGAAACATTTTTTGTAATGCTGGCTGAAAGCCTCTTCACATCCTGATAGTAATCAATAATAGAAGTGGTCTACATATATTTAGATGTATATGTGTGTGTATATACAGTATATAGTCTGTGGAAGGCGTAGGAGTCATAAAATGTTCGTCCAGTCATTGCAGTCGGTCCGAATGATACGATGTGCTACCTGGCTGTCAGCATATGTACTTCCATACATCCACACATCCTTCTCGAGCAGACATCACACGTCATCAGCGCGTTTCATGCTATGTAGAGTTAGACAGACGTCAGTCACTGAGCTCCGCAACCGAAACAGCAGTTCCTCCTGAGCCAAAACAACAAGCTTATGCCGCGTTCACGCCGTAACTACTGTAATTTGGAAGAGATGGAAACCTGTAACGTTTTACTCGGAGTGGTTTGTGACTCGAATTTATGCGTTTCAATGTGAACCCTATCAATGACGAAATGAATCTGCAGCAGTCATGTGGTACAAGTGCCAGTGCTCTTTAAGTTGTTTATGTTCATTATTATTGTTATGTTATTCGCTTTGAGACATGAGGTAGTTTAACGCTGTCTCTCGTGACGCTTTTGTTTGCTCCCTGCTGTGAGCGTTCATGTGTTTTGAAGGAGGTTTGGCTTTGGAGACGCTCTGAAGGGAGAGTGGGATCTTATGCTTTCAAAGCTAGCTTGCTATTGCAAGCCTCTCCGGAAATTGCCTACCTTATTTTAAAGGGTTATCACATTATATTCTAAACTGCTTCTTTTCATTATTACTGTCAAGGCTGTCTTTTTTTATGTATTATGTATTGTAGGGGTGTAACATATATCGTGTCACAATATATCACAATACAAAAATGCAACAATATGTATCGTGGATGGTGACAATATGTATTGCCTATATAGTTCACCCAAAATTAAAATTACTGTGCGAGAAAAAATTCAAGTTTACAGAGTTTTAGTGTCAGTACTACATTAAACTACTATATATAATGTTCAATATAATGTATAATAATGAAATGTGGAAATATTTGTGGGTCCTGATAATGCCAAATGTCTTGTTACCAGTAAAAAGTGGCCTACATTATTTTAAATATATCTAGTCAGTGACAGAGTGCAACCATGTTAGTCTAAAATAATTCTGTATTTTCTTTCTAGCTTCAGAATCATGAATATTTTTAGTCTGGTGTCTCTATTGTCCTGTGCATTGGGTTTTCAACACCAAGTCCAACCCTATTCATTTCCACCCAGAATGAATTACCAAATTTACTATTTTAATCAACAGTACGGTACATTTTTTGTAAACCTTTTACCATATGTCTTGGAGTATCGCATTAATATCGTATCGTGAGTTCAGTATCGCGATATGTATCGAATCGTGACATGAGGATATCGTTACACCCCTATTATATAGTGATGTCTGTAAGGTTTTGGATTGTAAAATCAGCTGACACACAAAAAAAAGTGTTTAGGGCAGCACTGAATATTTCTGCTTAATGTTTTCATTCAGTAGACTTACAAAAGAGGAAAAGCAACAAAATAAAAACAGAAAATGCAACACTTTTGAGCAAGTAAAACTCTTGTGTCCACAGCTGAAAAGTGTCCCTCAAACATCCTGTTGCTTCACTCGGGGCCTCCTGTAGCTCAATGAACACTAGTGAGAGGAGTCACGTACGGTTCACAACAGCACAAACTGAAAGCCTATCTTTGCCATTCATCAGCAGGCACAGTGAAGACTGTGAGCCAAAAGCACTCTACTGTAACTGTTCGAAACAAAGACTGAAACTAATGAGTCAGAACCTGCCCAGATGAACACACAAACTGTTGAAATAATTAAAAACATTTAATTAATCAACAAGTTGTAATAAGCACAATCTATGCTTGTGTAGACACTACCGTTCAAACGTTTGGTGTCAGTTTTTTTTTTTTTAAAGGAATTAATACTTTTATTCATTTTATTTTAAATTATCAAGGTTACAATAAAGTATTTTACATTGTTACAAAAAAATATATTTCAAATAAATGCAGTTTTGTTTTTAAAACTTAGAACCCTTTAAATGCATCATGGTTTCCACACAAACATTTAGTAGTACAAACTTTTAAATGGTAGTGTATATATTAATTTTACCAAGAAGTGGTATTACATTTATTATTTGAAAAATTAATGCAATCTTAAAAGTCATATAGCAAACATTCTACTGCTTGGTACTTCATGTACATTCCTAAACAAATTTCCAACTATTTGAATGTACATTAATGACCAATTTAATTTTAAGGATGCTTATTATATTTTAAATAATAATAAATATGAACATCTTCAAATCCAAATTCAAGTACATGTCCCAACTATCTGACTATAAATAAACAATATATAATTCATATAGTTATGCTCAAAAGTTGTACATTTCTAAAAGTAAACTGACGTAAAATGTACATGTTAATAGTTAATGTAATGTTGTAGTCTACATTAAAAAGATGAATCAAAGTTTCATAACATTTTGAAGATACATTTATAATCTGTTAAGAATTATACAAAAAGGTTATTAATGAAAGTTAGTGTAATCAATTAATGACATTCTTAGTTTAAAAGCACTTTAAAGAGCAATAAGGCTTAGCCTACCTTTGACCTTGCACGAATACTTTTGCCGAGTTGACCCACACATAAAGAAATGAGTTTGTCTATGAGTGTTAATAAGAAGTTGACAGCCTCCGTGCCCCTCTCGGTCCCGTTAACCCATGTTATTTTATCCCCTCTGATGTTCCTTCGGGAAACTCCATTGCTTCGCCCGGCCAGCTGCCCATCGTTGAGAAGCCCACAGCAATGCATGCGTTTGACCTGACCCAGAACCATGTGTCCCGCGATGTC
This sequence comes from Rhinichthys klamathensis goyatoka, assembly GCF_029890125.1. Taxonomy (NCBI): domain Eukaryota; kingdom Metazoa; phylum Chordata; class Actinopteri; order Cypriniformes; family Leuciscidae; genus Rhinichthys; species Rhinichthys klamathensis. The sequence continues at coordinate 8,640,262 of NW_026606660.1, forward strand.
CCCCAGAAAATGATCCACGTAAAAGAATCCTCTGTCCAACAGAGCCGGCACCACTTGCTCGGCAGCCAAAGTCTCCAACTGCGTGTCCAGTGCAAGCTGAAGAAACGGCATTTTATCCTGAGCTTGGTGCATTCAAATCAAAGGAAGTTTTTTAAAGTGATATCTAATGGCACATCCTCGTCCTTCAAAAGACGGATAAATAATGGCACATGCAGAAGATATGGTCTGTTGGTGGGCTCTGCTCTGCTCTTATGATCGCTCTGTGTGAGGGACCATCACGAGCGCGAGACTATCCGAGCGCACCTGAAGCGCATGTGGAACGTGCAGAATGTGTGTCGCGCTTATGGGCGGATGTTCACATGAAACCCCATTCAGTGAGCTTCTGTTCAACAAATGGGGCTGGACAATACATGTTTCCTACGACTCTAGAGCTATCATCCTTCAGGGGGCGCAAGGCGGCTCACAACCCCGAATTAGCCATTCAGCCGCGTACAAATCTCAGGATATTTTTGTCTTATTGGAAACTTTTGTATTCTTTAAAGTGTAATATTTTTAAATATCAATTTAATAGATTGGAACCTGGCATACAAATAGAAATCTTTCACTGAAATCGCTATAAAATGAGTTTGATTGAACCATCCTGAACAACGCTGAGAAAAGGAACGAACACCACGTGATAACAACGCCTACGTGCTACTTCAGAAGTAGCCTGCCCTACACTGCAACATAATTCACAGATGAACAATGACACAGAGAAATCCATTGATTTGAAAATACGTGATTCTGTGATGATCAACCAATAAGGAAGTAACAACTCGCGTTATTAGGCTACTCTAGATAAATAGAATAGAATAGGCTATAGGCTATATAAAGGTACAAGATTATTGCAGAAATGACTCGTATAAACCACACACATTCGCACACAATTTCTTTCTCTTCTTTGCACTTCACCTCTGCTGTAGTTTGTTTCATAATCTAGGCTTTCTGAAAAATCTGGCACTGTAGCCTTACTGTAGGCTACTATTATTGTTACTTTTTAGGCTCTGTGACGAATAGCTTGTTCGTCAATTTAAAAAAAAAATGTAAATGTAAATAAATGCTAATTGAAAAATAAAATAGAAACAAATATCAGAATAAATACGTTTTAGAAAATAAATGAATGAATTAGTAATAAAAAAGATTATTTAAACTGATTTTTTTGAATATATATGATGCATTTGATCAGACGCCAGTGATTAGTTTATAATTAAATGTATAACTATGGATATTTTTCTGACCAAAAACGCATCACTTTGCTTCAGAAGGCCTTTATTAACCCCCTGGAGACGTATGGATTTGCCTACTTTTATGATGGCTGGATGCACTTTTTTTTGCAAAATATAAGGTACCATTCACTCCCATTATAAAGCTTGGAAAAGTAATATAGCCTGCACCTATGGCTTGAAGCTGAGTAAATTATGGGATAAAAAATTTTCTTTGGTGAACTAACCCTTTATTGTGTTTTTGAATTGTTCGGCTGACGAAACACTGCAAAAATATCTTTCTGATGCCATTGAAACAGGCGATGATCCCTCACAGCCTGGCTTTCACCTTTCATATCGTAGCCTACGTGACAAGGTCCAGGCACGTTAAGCCCCGCCCAGTTAAGAACCCGCTTCACACTGAGTCCCATTCTACCGCAGTGTTGTTTTTCAATGAGTTCAACCCCACTGTGCTGAATGCTGATTTACAGTGTGTCTGTAGGCGCAACATGACATCATGACTTTGCGTAAACATACACGCCACTTTCAATTCAAGTGGCGTGTTATCTATACGCATTTTGAGCTATCCGCGTGTATGTCCACGCCGAAATCTTTTGCGTGTATGTCTACGCCATTAAACGTCCGAGTGATTCCGCGTGTATGTGTACGCCGTTAAATGTCCGAGCGAAACGAAGCAAAATCAATATATTACATCTGTGGAGCGATATTTCTTTTCCTAGGATGGTAGGAGAAGACTCATAAATGGTATTAACCCCAGTGACGGGTAGGTTTAGGGACGGGGTTGGGGTAGGTCATATATTTATATGTACATAATACAGTAATATAACGTTAAGTCAAAGGCGTTGATAAACACGCTGAAAAGCGATTATGCGTGTTGATAGCACGCCAAAAATGGAAATACGAATTGGCGTGTCATACATACGCCATTTCATGAGATCAGTCTGGTAGGCTAATGCCCAGCAGGGTCAGGCCACAGAAGGGACTCGAGACTGAAATAATGTAAATAAGGTTACCATTGCCTTTATCTCAACGACCCGTCCTATGATTAGAGTAGGTGCCAGTAGGCTACACATCGTAAGATGTTATGAGATCATTTTATGGTCATCATGCATGCCTGACCTGACTGACCGCCATTGAGGAGCCGAACAGCCGCATGTACGCGCACAAACCTGCTTTACTCTCAAATGTGAAGGGGGCTATCTCAACAACTCTTCAGTGAGATCTTTATGCACTTTTTTAAAATAAAGTTTACAAGATAGGCCTACACCAGCATCCCATCCGGTCAACTTGCAAATTTTGCATTGCAACACTTTTACGATTCATTGTCTTTCTGTTGCAAATTAAAGCATGCGACTTTATGCGTAATGTAGCAAAGTTTAGGCTACACATAGTGTAGAACTACTACACTAGTTTTAGGCTTGCCAGGTTTTGATGCTTAAGCAACTTGAGAGGTGTAATCCAGTGAGGTAAAGTTCACGAGTAACTCATCACTCACCTTGTGTCTCCCTCTGATTTTGAACTTGTCCAGTCTGCCGTCCGCGCACGTGATGAGTTTGTCCATTCGGGTCAGCAGATAGCCAATGTTTACGCAGCTGCTTTCTGTGCCATCGACCCATGCAATCTCGTCCCCTCGAATATCTTTGCTTTTGCCCAGTTTCTGGCTCACTAACTGTCCGTCCTGCATGTGTCCACTCTGATGAATGCGCCTCACCTCCTGCAGAACCCGCTCTCCGATTCTCACCCCTAGAAAATGATCCACTATACACAAACCGTATGAGTTCATGCACGGGACTATGTATTGCAAGACCAGTTTGTGTGTCTTTATGCGTTTGCGCTCATTAGATTTTGCCCGGTTACTGCGGGGGTTCCTGAGCTCTCTGGGCAGCTCCATGCGTCCACGAGTTTCACCTGAACAACTTTGCTGCTGCTGCCCTTGACGTTGGCGATCTTTTCGCATCTGTTCATCCGCAAGATTGCCTTGCTTTTCTGCCATTGCATTGAGTCCAGTGCGGCAGACGCGCAGCGCGCGCACTGGATGTCAGATGAGAGGGGAGAGTCTGAGGAGCTACGTGAACCATCACATGTGTGTCAAAGCCTAATTTAGATCTCACACAAGCCTGGGGGGGCAGAAAAGATGTTCACTGATTAAAGACAATTACATCTATGTAGCCTATGTCCTGGAGGTAGGGAATTCCAAAGCTGCCAAAATAATAAATTAATAAATAGGCTACATAGGGCCTAAATAAATATACGAATGGGGGGTGGAGTCATGATGCATTAGTCAGTCATTCCTATAAAATCGTTAGAGTTGATAAGTGTCATTCAGACATTAAAAATGCTGTCAATAACAAAGTATTTAAAACCATATTTTAATTATTATTGTTATTCAAGATTTTATTATTAAGAAAATCGAACCATCTGTACAGTTCATCAGTGACACAAATTTGCTTAGAAATGGGGCATAGGTTATGATGAAAATAAAGAAGAAATATTTGAGATTCTGCACTTTTATTTTAGTATCATTGAGATACTATCATAGTTTTTATTAGTATTTTGAAAGTTTTTATTTTTATATTTTTCGTTTTCGTTTTAATTTCAGTTGAATTGTTGGATTCTTTAAAAACTTTTTTTTAAATAAATATGTCTATATAGTTTTTATTCATTTTCATTTTAGTTTTAGGTATTTTAGTACATCAAGTTAAAGTAAATTAAAATGAGAAATGCTGCCTTATTTAGGTTTTATATGTTTGTATTTTATTTCAGTTAAAAAGTCATTTTATTTCAAGTAATGAAAATAACCCAGTTGGTCAGTTAGTTAGTTTATCATCAAATGTCAGCTGTGTTTGTATGTTAACTGAAAGTCTATTTTCACTTCCATTTACAGTAATGTTCCTTTTTTTGTTTAGTCCTCACTGTGCAATGCACAATGGGTTAAATCTTTTGCTGCGGCTCTAAAATGGCTTGAAACACCATAGAATGCACGTTGATTTGCTAAAAATAGCACGGAAATAATTAAAGCCATATCACAGATGTGACGTCCATACTGACTCAAATGATATCTATCTGCTGGCTTTGGTTTCTGCTGCGAGAAAGGTCAGAGGGAACTGACATGTTGCACGATGGACTATGAAATGGTGTTGTGGTGTAAACTACTATTTCAAATGTTCAGTTCTCCACAGATTTTCATGGGTAAGTTGGGTTACATTAAATCAATAATATAAGTGTATGACATATGTATTCAGTTAAGATACAAAGCATGCAATCAACCCTGCACCTGATGGTCTAACGGACTAACAATGTGTTTCCTGACTTGTTTATCATTTTTGGCATCAGTTCTTCTAACCCTAATTGATGGAGTGTGTAGCTTTTCATTTCTTAAACAACCATGTTGGAAGACCAATCATGGCCATATTCCAGGATGACAATGTCAAGATTCATCAGGCTCAAACTGTGAAAGAATGAAGAATCATTTTCACACATGAATTGGCACCTCTGAGTCCAGACCTTAAATTCGTTGAAAGTCTTTGCTTTCATGGAGGAGACTTTACAGAGTGCTGGACTCTTGCATTCTATAATAAAATGTTATTTCCACCAAGAGGTGCCTCAATTTTAGGTCAAGATCTTGTATTGACAATGCTAGAATCATAATCACTGCAATAATGATCCAATCATAGACTCTTAAGCATTTTGCCTTTTTAGATCCAAATAGCAATTAAAACAATTTTTTTGTCCAGGCAATGTGTTTGCTAATCAGCTGAAGCGTAGCCTTGCCCAATTGAGCTTCTTAGAATTGCAACTCTGAAAGGACATTGCTGTACCTCTAGAGTGCAAACTCCAGACGACCCACGGCGGCGTACGTGAGAACACCCTCATCCTGTAGTTTAAAGTGTAACCAGCTGCTATTTTCATCTTGAGCTCATGCGAGTGATATGAATCTGAGAGCTGGACATGATATCATTGGTTGCTGTGTGAAAGATGACTGTAAATTAAATGTATCCATCCATATCTTCCGTTCCACCTGCCTTGTGTGGCAAAGATCAATATTTATAGATCAACTTAGTGAGGAAAACAAACAAGTATTTGAGAAACATCTGTAATGTGTATTGTAGGTTACCCCAGATATCCATATCTACTTTAAACAACTGATACATTTTATCCCCCTATTGAAATATGGTTTGACGAGCTGAGACACGTATATGCACACATTGGATCATGCTGTTCCAGCTCAAACATCAATAAAATATTTATAGCATACATGTGTCAAGTGGGTGATAAAGGGAATATTCTTTAGCCTTCTTTTGACATAAGACATTTTTATATTTGCCAACAGCCCTTTAAAAAATTACACTTTTTTAAAATTCAGTAAACGCTTGGTAAAAGCAAAAATAAATATTTTAGTTTGGGACAGTGTTTAAAGGACACCTGGAACAAACAATTTGATATGGGTTAAATCTTTATTACAGAACTATGTTGATCAGCTGATAAGTAAGGAATGGTTCAAAATCAAATAATGTTAATTTATAAATATCTTAAAGATGATTTTAATACAATTTCTATTTTATAACTAACTACTGACATCACTGCCAGAGACAGCATTAGCATTTGTTATTCATGTTAATGTTTACTATACTGATCAAATACATACACATTTACAGTCAAAGGCATCAAAACTTTGGATAACAGAAGAAAAAAAAATGACATCCAAATTGAAAAGAAAAATTAGTTAAAATTCCCCAAAAGTGAAACTTCTTCTCAATCTGAAACATGCTGAATAAATGTTCCAAGTCAATTATAGATAGGGTGTATTTAAGCATTTCCCCCCCCTCCGGTTTATAACCTAAGCGATGAGTCAACAATGACATCATATATCAGTGCAGGTAATGATTTATCACATAACTCGCAAGAGTCTGATAAGGTTTTAGGTCAGCCAAAATAAATCTCTCTAAACTTTATATGTATACAATTAAATATACATTTATATGAAAAAATAGTTATCATCTGAATAAACCACTGTCATGAAACAAAACTAAAGCATCATTTTAAAAAAAAACCAAAAAACAATTCACTATATTTAAAAGGGTACATTTATAGACATGGCAATGTGCTTTTGCAGTAGCAGACTGTGATCTTATATGCCACACACACACATAATTACACATGCCTTTATCACACTCCTCAATGTTGGTATCCTTCAACATACAAGTGTCCTTGTTTGAAGTAATCACAGAAATCATCACATGGTGGTGAACAGTTCAAGAGCAGGTTGTTTTTCAGGCAACCTGATGAGTATGGGAGATGACGTCATTGGACCACTTCAAAATAGTGTAATATCGCCATTATGTGCTGGGGCATGAACACATAACCAGTGTAGACGGCCATCGCTGCCACTGTGATCAGGAGAGAATCTGGTATTCTTATTAAGGAAACTATTTTTGTAGAAGGAAAACGTGACTGACGTTACATTTGTTAATAGATGTTTGGCATTTAGCACAATTTTTCCCAGCTACACACACTAGAGGTTATGGTAGAGTATTGCTTTAAAATGGAGCACTGAAAAAAATGCTTTGAAAGCTTACAAAATGCTACCTAGTTTTTCGTATGACCCATTGGGCTTTATAAATACACAGGCACAATTTATATTAGTTTACAAAACCTGAAGCATTTAAATATAAATGCTTCCGGTATTAAATTGCGTTTTAAAGGTTGATTAGAAACAAGTTCAGTTAAGTGTGTTCAAACTTTTGACAAGTAATAGACCATTTAATGGAATTATATTTGATCAACAGACTACTAATAAAAATGTATTTATTGTTATAAATACGGTTTGTGTTAAGCATGAATTATTTACTGGCTTTAAATTCAAATACAGTAAAAAGAAAAAAAAGTGTAACATTTTGTAGCATTCTTAGTTTCTTACAGTATACAGTAACCTACCAGTCAAAAGTTTGGAAACATTACTATTTTTAATGTTTTTGAAAGAAGACACTTATTCTCATCAACATCAAAGCATTTACTTGATCATAAAATACAGAAAAAAACGTAATATTGTGAAATATTATTTTAATTTTAAAAAATTGGTTTTCTATATTAAAATGTACTTTATCTCTGTGATGTCAAAGTTGAATTTTCAGCATCATTACTCCAATCTTCAGTGTCACATGATCCTTAAGAAATAATTCTAATATGCTGATTTGATACTCAGTTATCATTATCAATGTTGGAAACAGTTGTGCTAATGATGCTGAAATCTCTAACTATATATTGCAAGAAATATTAGCGATGTGCAAACAACACTAACACGCCGCTCTGTATAAGTGTCAGCTGACATTCCTCACGCGACCACATGAAACATTTCTCATTACTGAAAAGGTGTAACTTGGCAAGTGAAACTGGTTACAGTCAGATTTAAGCTCATGTTCCCAGAGTCGTCTTCCTGAAAATCAGGTCATGGTATGTCGGTAATTTTCATTTTAAACGACGTCACACCCACGAGAACTACGTTACATGACTTCTTCAGTTCACAACTTCTAGAAGGTTTGAGAGGTCAGATGAATTTAATTGTAGTCAATGTTGGTTGGTAATGAATCGGTTGGAAATACATAAAATATTTGTATAATATATACAAATATATTGTATATAAAAAAATGTCTTTACCTGAACGTATTAATGAATCGTACGACACAGGTAAGTAAACGATATATTTGTATATATAAAAAATTGTCTTTACCTGAACGTATTAATGATTCGTACGGCACAGGTAAGTAACAGTTAAACGACACACTTGAATAGTAACGTTAAGGAAACAACCTGATACCTTGGGTGGAAGAAAGAACTCTCCTTAAATATTGTCCCTTGCACATATAAAACTCTGTATTTTATGAAAAAAGGATACTGAAGACAGTTCTCTCCCAAGGCTCCAACATATACAGAGCTGTTACAAGCAAATATTGGTAATAAAACCACGATAATTGTTTCCAGGCATCTCCTAACGCCATGTTTCGTCCAATGGTCCCACCGCTCCCTTCCGGTACTACAGATCGTAACAAAATAAAAGCCGTATGCTGAAAAAATCCTGAGTAACAAAATAAAAGTCTCCTAACGCCATGTTTCGTCCAATGGTCCCACCGCTCCCTTCCGGTACTACAGATCGTAACAAAATAAAAGTCCCCACACGTACATAAAACTGAGCGTGATGACGCGCAGCCGTGATTTTTTTATTTATTTTTCTGCATACTTCAAAGATGCCGTCATATTATTTTTAGGAATTTAAGATTTCACTTTATTTCAAGGTGACAGTACATTATGCATAGTTATAAGTAACTGACCACCAAAAAAAAAAACTAAAGTAAGTACATGTAATTAATTTTACTCAGTACCTATTTGAGTAAGTACAATGTAACTACGTCACCTTAAAATAAAAATGAATCCCATTTAATTTTCCATATAACCAAGAGGAAAAAACGTAATGCCTAAATACTTCTTCAACTGTGTAAAAAGGATTAAAAACATGTTCAAGTCATATGTTTAACTTCTGTTTAATTTGAATCCCATGCCCTCTACTGAGTATAAAAATACTATTTAATAAAAGGGAGGAATAGAACAACTTTTATGGAAATATGAAATGCAATTTACATGAAGTGTTAACATTTTACAGCATATAAATCAAATAAAAACCCTATAAATAAAACCACGTCTAACCACATTCTTTACCCGCACAAAAACTTTTAGATTTTTAGATCACTTTGCAGTGAAGTTGCCAGGTGATACACTACATCAAACCAAGCAAAGCCTGTGGTTTGGGATATCCAGTCCAGTAAATGTCCTTAGCAGTAACTTGCTAGGATGTTAAAGAAATGGTACACCTCATCTTTATCATACACAGCCACTTCAGTGGAGCATTCTGTGCACTTGACCGGGTGATACATCTCTTCTTCATCCATTCCTGCCAAACGTGCATCAGTCAGACCAGAGTCGCACTCCATTTCAGCCTCTGCTGGTGCGGACGTGGACTCCTGGCGAGCTTTCTTCCTGTTCCGCTTCTGCTTTCTATTATTGGTGGTTTTATAGCGCAGGACTTCCTCTTTGTCCACAGTGCAGTTCATCACAAACATTGCTCTGTACTGTGTCCGATATTTCTCATGCCTGCGGGTTGAAAAGTATTTTATTGATTCTTCTGTGATAGTTGTGAAATAATATGAAATAACCTTTGCGGTGCGATATGAAATCAAAGAGGCCATACCTCTGACAGTCCAGACACAGGGTGGTCATACAGGCGGGACAGTTGAGGACGGCGTCACTGCTTGGAAGAGCCTGGGCTTTGTTTTTTCTGTTTGCTGACGGAGGTAACCGTCTCTGATATCTGTATCTGTATCAAAAATACAAATAAGCTCTGAACATCACAACCATTTGTCATAATTTTCTAGCGAGTTAAACTCACGATTTTCTTTTTGCATCCACCCAAGCCTGGTCCCGATCATCCTCATCTGGGTCGTATAACAGCTCATCATTTGTTTGCACAGAGCGCTGCTTCCTCCTCCGACCCTGAGAGCTGCCTGATACAGGAGACCATATTCCATATTAACAAATGGTTATTTTTTTTTACCTTTATTTAAGAAATCCAAGCAGCATAAACCATAAATCCACAATAAATCCAAGCAGCATAAATGGAATCCCCCGCCCCAATATAAAATGTAATGCTTTTGAGTTATAGGATTTTATTGTAATACAGCTGTCATAATTATTCAACCCCTATACAACACTTTTGTTTTTAAGTCACTTATTAAGCCTTTGGAAGCCCTATAACAAAACTGAATCATCTTGTGTTGTTACACATACATGCATGTACTAAAGTTGATTAGTAAATATGGCCAAGTCAAAAGAGCTCTCACAAAATCTATAGAGAACAAATAGTTTTATTACGTTAGAAAGTCTATGGCTACAAGAAGATTTTTCCAAAACCCTAAAAGTTCAAGACACCACTGGCAGCCTTATTCATAAGTTTATCATTGAGGGGAATAAAATGTTTGATCAGAGCAACTGATTAAAACCCTCAAAAAGACTTGCAAGATGACCTGATAAAAGGAGGAAAACGCATTTCAATGCTGAGAATAAGAAGTACTACCAGTCTCTGATGCAGAAAAGTTAGTTCATGCATTCATGACCTCGAGACTAGATTACTGTAATGCTTTATTATCTGGTTGTCCTGCATCTTCAATAAACAAGCTACAGTTAGTAAAAAAAACAGCCGCTAGAGTTCTTACTAGATCAAGAAAATATGATCATATAACACCGATTCTATCATCACTTCATTGGTGACCTATAAAGTTCCGTATTAATTACAAGGTCTTGCTTTTGACTTATAAAGCTCTAAATGGTTTAGCTCCAGTCTATTTAACGGATCTTCTATCGCCCTATAATCCATAGCGCTCTTTAAGATCACTAAATTCGAGGCTTCTGGTCATTCCTAGGATATCCAGATCCACCAAAGGAGGGAGAGCATTTTCACATTTAGCTCCGAAGCTCTGGAATAGCCTTCCTGATATTGTTCGTTGCTCAGACTCGTTCTCCCAGTTTAAAACTAGACTAAAGACGCATCTATTTAGCCAGGCATTCATATACATTTTTTATCTTACAGTTACTGTAAATTCGGCCTCTACTTCATAAACGCCAGAGGAGAACTGGCCCCGACTGAGCCTGGGTTCTCCCAAGGTTTTTTTTTTTTTCTCCATTGGGTCATCTGATGGAGTTTTTCGGTTCCTTGCCACTGTTGCCTTTGGCTTGCTCAGTTGGGGATATTAAAATTAAATGACCCATCATACCACTGATCAGCTCTACCAAACTTGGATGTCTTTTCCAGTAATAAACAAACACTGTTAATTTGTTTTGATTGATACTGTGAAGCAGCTTTGATACAATCTGTATTGGAAAAAGCATTATATAAATATATTTGACTTGACAAGCATGGCCTTCATGTTGGGACATCTTGCCGTGTGCAATTTTTGATCAAGAAGAACATAAAAGGCTGACTTAAATATGCTAAAATTAATTTGGGTAGACCTGTGGAGTTCTGGAAAAATATTTTATGGAATGATGTGACCAAACTGGAACTTTCTGGACCAATGGATCAGCGGTATGTCTGGTGCAAAAAAAAGGGCAAAGCTTCTGAGCAGAAGAACACCATCTCCATGGTCAAACAAGAGGTTGTTATGGGGTGCTCTGCTGTTGCAGGAAGTGGAAATCTTGACTGTACGAAGGGCATCATGAAATCTTTGAAGTATCATGCCATTTTGGCAAAGATGGTAATGCAGACTCTAAAGCTTGAGGATCAGTGGACTTTGCTGCAGGAAAAGTATCCCAAAGTATACATCCAAATCTACTGAAGCTTGGATCAGTCTATGTTCTTGAGTGGCCTGTCTCATTGAAAATATTTGGTGGAATTTGAAGAGAGCAGTGGTAACGTGAAAACCAAAGATTATTAGTGACCTGAAAGCTTTTTCAAGCTAGGAATGGGCCAAGATTAGAAGAGAGGTGACAGGAGCATCTAAGCACTTACTGGCAAGCATTGGTTATAAAGAATAAAAGATTATGCACAAAACTTGAGGGGTATTGAGGGTTGAATAGTTTTGTACATGAATGTTCAAAAACAATAAGATTTTTTTTTCTCCCTTTTTCATCAACTTTATGTTCTCAGAATCACTCAAATGTGTATTAATACACTTTCTATAATAGTTTACTGATGCCTTTGTTGAATTGTTTTCATAAATTTTGTTCTCAGCAGCAAAATGGCTTGCAGGTCAAGGGGGTTGAATAATTTTGATTGCAACTATATAGTGCTGTCTTGAGCATTTTCAGGTAGTGTCACCAAGATCTGACTTTTTTGCAATGGAAAACATTTACAGAGTAAATGTCATAATGAAAACATGACAAAGCCATTTGACTATCTTGTTCATAAACAATGGTGTCAGGACTTTTCATCTTGATGACACTGACATGAATACTTGCTTTTGAGGAATGAGCAATCCATTTTGAGCAAGTGACACGCTTTTGCAGGTTATCAACTAGGTTTTGCAGTTTGTACTAATTGTTTTGAGAACTACATTAACTGTTGTGCAAATGTAAATAGTGATGTGAAATGCACCAAAGCGACTGAGAAAAACTGTAATATTAATTGTTTTGAAGTGAACATCCTTTGTTTTATGCAATAAAAGATATGAAAGAAAAAAACCAGAGAAACTTTGATAGTGGCCGTTTATGAACACGTCTTGAACACATCTGGAATAAAACATTTCTTTTAAGAGGAAGATATTATTTTGTAATTATTAGTGATCTGAAAACGCTATTCTTTTTGCTTTTTGAATAATTACCAGCTGTCTCATCATCATCCGAGTCTGAGTCAAAGTAAATGCTGTCATACTCCTGGATCGGTTGTTTGTTTGCTGTGGAAGTGTTGTCACTGGTCCCAGATGTTTGACCTGCAACTTAAATATTAAATCAAAATTTATTTGAGGTTATTTACTGTTGTAATTGTTATATTTAAAGAGCAAAATGCATGCGTGTTTGTGACACCTTGAGTTGCAGATGCTGTCCAGCTGCCCTCCAGGCTCTTCATGGTGCTGCTGAGCTCTGCCTCCATCTCCTTCTCAAAGTCATCTCCACTGGAGGACTCGCTCTCCCCCGTCAGATACTCTCTGATCAGCTTCTTCTTCTGATCCGGAGTCCCGTTGAGGAGAATATCCAGCTCATCCTCAGAACTGAGAAAAACGAGCAGAAAACACTGATCTGTCTCTCAGTCTGATCTCCATCTATCAAGAGCACTTCAAAGAGCGTTAAGCATGTATATATAATCATGTTGATGATGTTCACATTTGTTTGTTTACATGTGTACACATACGAGATTAATGTTTTCTGTTACGTACCATATATAATCTAGTTGATGATGTTCACATTTGTTTGTTTACATGTATAAGTTACACATACGAGATATTTAAATGAATGTTTTCTGTTACGTACCTGCTTAGGGCTCCTTCCTCGTCACTTGGCTCTTCAATCTCATATGAATCATAATCATCTTTTCGATTCATTTTTTCGAGTAAAAACAGCGCAAATAAAACGTGTTTTTGCTTTACTCATATAACTTTACAAACGCCTCACACACAGGAAGCCAGTTATAGACTATTTCCGGGTCACGCTTTTTACTTTAAAAATAAAGCTGTCAAAATAAAAGCCACTAAAATATACAAATATTTATATTAATTATTTAAATATATCAGATTACTATTATTAGGGCGATAAATTGCTGTAAATGTATTTTAATCTTGTAATTTTAGGCTATTTAATGTTAAGGTTTTTTTAAGGGGCAGATGGATTCTATTAAAGAAATCCCATTGTATATGATCAAAAAGCGAGCACTGCCTTTATTTCCCGACCATCAGTTTTTGTGTTCAGATTGAAAAAAAAAAATCTCTCTTTAAGTAAACAGCATCATTTTTTTTTTTTTTTTTTTTTTCATGGTCATTTTATCATTTTTCACCAGCGTTTATGTCAGCATTCCTCCATCTGAATAAACGGAAGCTTTGGTCACATATTGTGAATAAGAAAACAACATTCATATACAGTGCACTTAAAAAAAAATCTGGAGAAAAAAATGCATTCATGTATAATAATTTTTTTTTTAACAATATCATATTAATCTACATTTTAAGGCAAACATACTGAAGCATTATTTGTTAGGAATGAAAAATGAGAAAATGCAGAAAATTAGTTTGATTACGATGATCCATAGCTATACGATGAAAACTTACACATGTACAAGGCTTTGAGTGACCATACACTTTAATTGTAATAACAATCAGCTCAACTTGAACAAGATATCTGAGCAGCATCCACACACAGATCACCAAAACTTAACTTTAAAGATTACAACAGGAAAAACAAAAACAAGCGAAACGAAACAGAAAAACAACCTGGACAAAAATTACAGAAACGAGAGTGAAGTAGTGAAAAACAATTAACAATCAAAAGTTAAAAATGCGTGATTAAATGAAGTCGTATATCTTGTGCTGTGTGGACCGGTTGATCTTCCACAGTGGACTGCCTCACTTTTAGGGGGGGGGGTGTGGAGGGAGTATGGTGTCTCTGGTAGTGGTAAGTACAGACGTCTCTTTAGACAAACTGACCCCAGGTATGCTCTCTCCTCCATCTTCCGAATGAAGACGAGACCAAAGCAGGGAAAGCCCTATATGGAGAACCTGGTTCAAGGACCTAAGTGTCCCCTTTCAGGACCCCCAAACAGCTCTGCAGCAACTGTAGATTCCCCTGGAGAGAGATCAGGGCATATCATCAATAAATCATCCATGGATCTGAAATCATTGATGCATCACAGTATAAAGCAAATGGAAACCTTGGCATGTTTGAGTTCCAGCTCGGCCAGTTCCACCAAGTTCTTTCTGAATGCTGCTACTCGCCTTGTCTTGAAATCTATCAGTTCTAAATGGAAATCAAGCATAGGACAACGATCATGAATATTTAGTAACCAAATAGCCGTTTAGCATATGCTTTTATCCAAACTAACTTCCAGTAATCTTTATATTGAAAAATCATCTTAGGTTAATAGCAGTTTGCCACTTGAGAACATTTCCACAACACAATGACAAAACAATTTTCTCTGTCCAAAATAAATGCAAAACTTCTGTGTGAAGTAGGGCTGCACGATTTGGAGAAAATATCTGCAAAAAAATCTGGCCCACATTTTGTCTTTTGTATTTTGGTGGAAAACAGCAGGGAGCTCATAAAGTCAGCATGAGATAAAATTCAACCCATCTAAATGCATATTATAGGTCTTATAGTGAACAATTCATCCATGCTTTTATAATGTTTAATCAAAAAACAGTTTAAGCCCCAATCCTGCAAGCTCACGTTCATCAGCCTTCACTTTTGAGTGCAATGTCCACATTTCAAAATCCGATCAACAACCGATTCATGCAACCTAGTCCCCACCCCGCCCTACATTTATTCTTTGTGGTAATCCCTCAGATGAATGCCACCATACAAAAGAAAAACCAACTGTCGTTACTTCCAGTTTATCGCAACTTTAAAGCTTCTCTTTTGTTGACAACAGCCACTTTATAAGTGCTCTGAGACTCTGAAAACAACATCATGCTAATGCCAAATGTTGGTTTCAATGGTGCCAACAGTGCAAATCTTGGGCTGTGGACAATGTGAAATGTACTGTTCTCTGATGAGTCCACTTTTACTGTCTTTCCCAGATCAGTGGGAGTTACTGTGTGGAGAAGCCCTAAAGAGGTTTAACCCCTGGACCGTTGCTGCCCAGAGTGAAGCACAGGAGTGGATCAGTGATGGTTTGGGCTGCAATATCATGACATTCCCTACTGTGCTTGATGGACGCTACCGAACCATTCTGGAGGACCATTGTTCAAACATTGTACCCTGAAGGAGGTGCCGCATGGGCATCAGTTTGGTTTGAAATGTGCTGGGGACAGAGACGCATTCGGAAGTGCATTTTCAAAAGTACTGGGTACAATGACACATTATTATTTTTTCTCTTTCGCGCAGGTCATGTTTTGAAAGACAATGTCCTATAGCTTAGACCTACTGATGTAAATAAATAAAAATGTATACAAAGATGTGATGTCCGACCAAAAATGTGATGGGTGGGGGGGGGGTTAAATAGTAGGCTACTTTGGGTTTAATTGGTCGTAGAATGAGATCTAATATGTTGTTAGTGTCATGAATTTTCACGTGAATAAATACATAGATCAGCCTAATGCAAGCCTATGTATGTACTGTAATGGTCCAGTGGCAGAATTTTTGCCAAGCGTGTCGGAGGTTCTGGGTTCTAATCCGCACTCGAATAGTTTTTTTTCCACTCATAAAAACCGATAATGTTTATCAGTGGTTGTATATCGCAGGGACGCGTTTGTTTGCATTTTGTTTCGCAATTTCACCGGAACGAATAGAGAATCTCCGCAACGGATTGAAGCGCGCGTCCGAGTGAAGACATTGCGGCGCGTGCGCGAGCCACAACAGGACACTGTATCCGCGCCACTGATCGCAGAGGCAACGAGCACATGATCACTTGATTATAAAAACAACACATGTTAGCGCTAGATCCAAGGGGGTAATCCATCGACCGGAAGTTGAAGCCGGCCGGGTGCCGCCATGTTGTAGCAGAACTTCACTTGCGTTAACATTTCCATTGACTCCCATTCATTTTGGCGTCACTTTGACAGCGAATAACTTTACATCTGAGGCGTTTAAAGACTCCATTTGTCCATTATTTATTTCTAAAGAAACACGACAATGTATAAAGGGCTCCATTACCTTCTATAGCCGCGTTTCCACCGCAATTACCAGGAACTATTTGTCCCAGGAACTTTTTTCATAGGAACTTTTTTTGCCCCAGAACGGTTGCTCACTGCGTTTACACCGTGGAGTAAAGTACCGGGAAGATTAGTCTGGTGACGTTGAACTGCGTGCGACTGCTCCTCCCAGTCTGCGCGTACTTGTTTTGAGTTTTAAGTATTGAGGAGATTCAAGCTGTGCTGCTTTTGTGTGCGATCTATTGGTTTACTAAGGAGGTATTTAACAAAATGGCAGAAAAGAGACGAAAACTAATACCAAAGCGTATTCATTTCAGAAAGCTCGTAATGCTAGATATAAAAGTAGACAACGTTTGTTATCAGCTATAGCGGACATGACCGTGAGATGGATGGGACGAACGCGCGCCATCCGGCAGAGAGAACAAGGTAAAATAACCAATCAGCATGTTCAGCGCACAAGTCCCACCCCGAAAGTTCCTGAACTCTGAAAAAGTACTACCTCGCCAGCAGGGACTTTCTGGGGGGGACATTTTTACCCGGAACTTCATTTAGATCCTGGTTCCTGCAGTGTAAACACATGGAGTACCACCCCAAAGTTCCTAGTTCCTGGGGAAAGTTCCTGCGGTGGAAACGCGGCTTATGTTACATTATGGCCCCGTAGAAACAGATTTAGTAAAAATAGGCTAACGATTGCGTCATAACCACTCGACTCTCTGTTGCGCTGTAAAGAAATGACCGTACAGACAGGAGGAGAAGCTCGCAGGCAATCAGGGGGACGTCCCGTCAAGGGAGAAGCCCATAGATAATGAGTCCATAAAAGCAACGGAATTCTTACTCCTGCTCACTCACGCCAAAGAACTCTTTGCTTAAGTTCCCCGTCTCTGCAAGATTAATGTTGGCAATTTTCACGCACAGCTACTAGAAGATTTACGTCTGTCAGACAGGTTGCTCACGTCATCAAGCTTAGTTTGAGTCGGTTTGAGTCTGCGCGTCAGGAACGGAAGTGCTCAAAAATCGCTAAAAATGGGCTTCAACTGTCTCAACTGAGTTCCAATGAGATGGCTCTGTCCACTTCTTATACTGTCTATGGCTAGATCGCCTCTTATTTTAACAAACGAACGAAACGAATGCTCTGCTAGTTAACTAGAGATGTTTTACTTGTATTGGTACATCCGTACCGCTAGATGTTTCAAAAGTGGTGGGGACAAAATCAACCCTGGCAAATAGTGGTGGGGACATGTCCCCCCCGTAAATGACGCCTATGGGGTGCCGTGTATCAGTGTGATAATGCACCAATACACACAGCAAGACTTGTGACAGAATGGTTTGATGAACATGAAAGTGAAGTTAAACATCTCCCATGACCTGTACAGTCACTAAATCTTAATACTTTTGAGCCACTTTGAGGCGTTTTGGAGGAGCGAGTCAGAAAACGTTTTCCTCCACCCGATTCACAGTGACCTGACCGCTGTTCTGGAAGAGGAATGGCTCAAAATCCCTCCGGCCACTGTGAAGGACTTCTATCTGTCATTCCCAAGATGAACTGATGCTGTTTGGCCGCAAAAGGAGGCCCTACACCATAATAATCAATTATTGAGGTCTAAAACCAGGTGTTTCAGTTTCATTGTCCAACACCTGTATATTAAATTAGATTGTAGCCGTCGCAATTTGATAGTAGAACAACTCCAAATCTCAATTAGTGTGAATTGACAATCAGAAGTGATCTTTAAAATGTGCAGATCTGTGGAGCCAGGTTTTGGACCAATGAGATTTAATTAGTACCTTGTTTTGCAGATTCAGAGATTTTCTCAAACTTCTGACAGCACACTTGCTGTGTGGTTTCTGCTTGGAGGACGTCCTTGTTTTTAGCTCGGGCTTTGTCCAGAGCTTTATTAGCATTCTCATAATCAACTAATGCCCTTCCTCGTCTGTACAGGAGGTCCTGTTGAGGAGATGATGCAGTTTACAACTAAACAAACTCATATAATATAAAAGCATTTTTAATGGTTCAGCAAGCAATAACTAGGAATAGTAAAAGATTAATTCTGGCCAACAAATAATCAATACGGTATAAAACTGAATCTTATGGTCCAAGAGGTCACTGTTCCACTGTTTTGGCTTGGTGTAAAATGAATAGTCAGAATCAATGCTGTAGCTCAATTACATTGTATCCCAGGGTTTGGCTAGATTAACAAATCACTCACTAATGTAGGAACGACCTCTAATGAGCAGCTGTCAGTTCAACATGCTGACCACACGTCTCTACCTTAGCGGCTTGCGACTCTCGGAGGTAGTACTTCAACAAGTCGGCAAGTTTCAAATCCTCATCGGCTGCTACGCGTGCTTCAATTTTCTGCACAGGAAACAGAGTTTGAAAACAGGTGAGGAGAAGTAGTGTGTGACTTTACACTCCCTAACTCTTTGAGTCATCAAATTCTGCCTTCTTTTTGAATAATAACTGCTGAGGTTAGAAAGACACCAAATGACCAAATTAACTTTTCTTTACCTCAGAGAATAAGACACTTACAAAATATATTAAAAAGTAAAAAAAAAAAACCATTATCAATTTTAAATGTAACCAATTGAAGTGCATTAGTGGCAATTAGGGTTGTAACCAATGTTCCCTCTAAGCTGTGCGCGGCCGCGCACTTCTGAAGCGACGGCCGCGCAGAAAATAATAAAATGCCACGCAGAGGACTGACGCGAAACGTGTGGGGAAATCCATTTGATTGTAGTTTAAGTGAGAAATAATTTCAGTGTTCTGGTCAACCGCTATAGAGTGAAAACTGGTGAATGCAGTTTACAGGTTTCATAGAAAGAGAACGATGTGAGCGCGTGTGATTGGCAGTGAGTCGTGTGTGTGGACCAAATAGCTCAATACGAGAGGCAACGAGAAACGCATAGACATGTGAAATAAAATCACATCATAATGTTTTAAAGAAGAGTGGTTTGATTAAAGTGGTGGAAATAACGGTTGATGGACACAGAACGGTAACAATTACACACCCACCCGCGTGCAAACTCAAAATACATCATTAGTTTAAATAGATGTTTTTGTGTGGGAGTTTCAGGGATGGTTAGATTATAAAAGAGTTTACATTCACTTTTCTTGAAAATATTTAGCTATTAGATCTATTTAAATGCTTTGTTTTCATATTATAATAATATAATATGTAAACAAATTGAAGCATTTAAACTGATATATTATATCACCTCAAATACTTCAATTCGTTTTTTTATATTATATTATGCCTATATTTTATTATATTATAAGCCTAAATAAAGAATCTCACAAGGGTATTGTTTAGGGCTCCTTGCCATTAAAAAGTTTGAAACCCCCTGCTAAAGAAAATATTGGACATTCATCATAAGCAATAAACAATAATTTAACTTTGATGGTTTAATGCTTCCTGTACACAATTAATTGACTGTACAAAAACACTTTATGGTTTCCCCAAACCATCTCAGTGTAACAGCTTACTTTTCTTTCATACTATATTCTATTATTGTAAAGAATTGTACTGTCCTGCAGAAGATTTTGTAAATTATTTTTCATAGGATTTCTTGGTAAAGACAGTACAGTTAACACCACTGTAAAAAAAAAAAATTCAGATAACCTAAAATGTGCTTCATTTAGTGACTTCTTAATTTGTTAAGAAGCTTGTTTTTCGAAAATATGATTTAATACCAATAAGTTACATCAAGGGTCAAATAAAATAGAAATGGCAAATTCAAGTTAAAAGTTACAACTGAATGTTGAAACCATTGTGTTTCTACGTATGCTGTACAGGTCAGGTATAAAGAATATTTTTGCTCAGGTGGCGAAAAATGTCCGCCCAATAGAAAAAAGTTTTGCTCAGCAAGAAATAAAATTAGAGGGAACATTGGTTGTAACGGTATGAGATTTTCACAGTATGATAATCGTCTCAGAAAATATCAGTGTTTCACGGAATGCACAATGCACTTGGAACTGACCTGAACAAACAATAAAATGTTCAATAAAAACAATAAAATATTCAATTTATGTCACTGTTTCTTTGTTTTAAATGTTTTATGATTAAAATATATATATATATTTACAGGTTTAAAGGAGGGTGCAAACATTGTACGCCACCACATATATATAATTTGCAACTATATTTGATATTACTAATTTAAGAATCACTTTTTTTTGTTTCAAATAGAAATCACGATTCTGTACAGACAACTAAACAAAATAGCATGTCATTTACTAGAGGTTCCGACAAAAATGTTAATTGCTGCAGTCTATTTAAAAATGTTTAATTGATCTGGATTAATTATTTATAAAGAATCAGTTTGAATGAATAATTCATCACGACCCATAAATACTTGTTTCATTACTGGATGAATCAGCATCTTTTTTAACATATCACTTGTATGAATGATTCAATGACAAACACATTTTTTAACAGTAATTTATCACCACTAGGCGGTGTAATTACGTAATGATACAATCGGTATTTGTAGCACCATGTTACATTTAAAAAGTCTATTTTGATAATCGGTGTTTATATACGAACTATAAACTCTTATCCCAGTGATATGATGAATATTTGTAACACAGAAATAATGATAGTGTGGTTGAAAATACTCATCCTGGGTCAATGCAATTTGAATGTTCCGCTGTGATTTTGTCAAAGGTTAAAAAATAGACACGTTTAACAGGCGAATCACTGTCATTTAGGACTGAGATCACGTGGATGTTGGAATCGAGATCACGATCTTTGAACGAATAATCGTGCATCTATATAAAAATGATGTTATAATACTGGAAATGCTTACCCGTGTTTTCTCAAAAAGCTCTGATACTTTCAGGAAAAATCTGTTTAGAAGGGACCAACATAAAAAGCAAGTTAAAAAAAAGAGACTATAACAGTTAATTGTGGAGCTACATGGGGAAATGGACGTCGTACTTGCACAGATCTGTGGAGTCTTGTGTTCCTAAGGTGTACAGCGTTGAGGCGATTCTGTTGATATCATCCGCCGCACCTGAAACACACACACACACACGTCCCATCAGATCTCTAGATGAGGAAATGCTGTCAGTCTTTCACACATTCATTGACTCAGTGCTGCAGCACTTAACAGTTTCACAGCATTCTGCTTTTCCAGATCATGTTTCAGTGTTGTGCCAATAAGACTCACGGCACACAAGGAAAAGCAAAACATTTGACTCGGAATTGGAAAGATGCGTGATGCAAGAAAATGGTGTGAATGACAAAAACACATTTCGGAATAAATCTGCATTAATAGAAAGTGTTGCGTTCAAATGTCTAAAACAAAAACGTTGTTTAACATTATTTCAGATCATTTGACAAAACATTGCATGTCATCAGACACTTTTCCTCAGGGAGAATTCATTGTTGGTGGTAAAAGGCCAACTGAGTCACCCGACTTTAGCTGGCTTCCTGACAAATTACACATGTTCCCACTAAACAGCAAAACTAAATACCTCCTTCAATTTCCTGTTACCGCTCCATAACAAAGAAAACCAACCTTTCCAGTGTCCAAAGCTGCAGGCAAATTAAGGTTGTGCACAAACAGAACTAGACACTGTAAAACAAGGAAACCTTATCCATATTCATAGATCATAGATTTGACATTAAATGTCAGTTACTGGTTTTATTAGTTTAAAAAATGTTTTATCAAAAAATGAACTTTGGGAGATCCAAAGCACTCAGATTTTCCGAGCATGCATCTGAAATGCTATTGGCAAAGGCATTGTTATCATTTATCTCTATAACACACACTTTCCTGTGACTGGAGAACTTTGACCTTGCCTTATCCTTGACTCTACACGGTCACGTGAGCCGCAAGCATCTATAAATGTGTGATGAAAAGAGAAACTTACTTTTGTGAGACCTGATCATTCGATCAGATTTGGCGGACGCGTCTTTGACACGGTTGTGGTACTCTAATAGGAATGTCTTCTCGTGTTCAAAGAAATCATCAACGTCCTGTGATGAAATAGAAACAAATACACACTTCCATAAAACGCAAAACACAAATAAATAAATTAGACAATTCTAAGAGGTGAATCTAACAAAGAAATTATATTATTTGATTCATTGAATTATTTTGGGATGAAGCGTGACATGAACACGGTCTAGACAAGTTTTCAAGATTATGTTTTATTAAAAGAGATGCATGGGTGCATTAAATTGATCAAAAGTGACAGTAAGGCATTTATAATGTTACAAAAGATTTCTATTTCAAATAAATGCTGTTCTTTTGAACTTTCTGTTCATCAAAGAATCCTGAAAAAAAGGTGTAACTTTCTACAAAGTAGTTTTTAAAGTTCAGTAAAGTACCGTGAAGCTTTACTGGTATTGGTACTGACTACTGGAATTTTGGAACCGTGACAATCCTATTTTTGACTATATGTTTCCAAGAAGACTTTGGTAAATGTGCATTCCACTACTAGTGAAGCATTCACCAGAGAGACATAAACCATCATTCAACACACAGCTAAACGCAAAGAAGCTCAAGCCTAAGTAAATCATTTCTCAGAAAGGTGGTTGTCGTCGTGGCCTCCCTTTCCTCCCCCTTATTTCTAAAGCAGAGTCACATAAAACAGTCACATGACATGAGAAGAAGTCCACTGACTGAACTGACCTTCACTCCTGCCACAAGAACCCCATCTGCAGACTTCACCACGTTCTTGAAGAAATCCTCCAGCCTTTCCTTCTTGTTTTTCCCTCGTACACTCAGCTGTAATTTCAAGAGGCAAATTGGAGGACAAATGAACAATTAAAATGCTCAGAAATATTGGTTTTGCCTACTGAGAAGGACACTTGCATTTCTATAAGGGGTTTGTTTTGCCTACAAAACTGCTTTGCACAACCTCAACTGAAGCCGTTTTGCACTTTTCTCACATTTGCTATGAATAATCTGATCTTTTTGTTTGTGTGCATCAAATTTCAAATGAAACGAGAAAAATAAATGAGATTTCAAGTAACGTTTAATCATTTTAATTCATTGGATTAAAAAAAAAACAAGAGTTGCACAACAGTGGTCAATAATAATAGTTTAAAACAATATTAATTGCAATTAAACTTTTTTAAACAAGTTTCCAAACATTTTAGAACAATAATTTCAGAGTTAAGAAATGTCACACTTACATCTTGGTTGTACTCTAAGAACACATGAAAGTTCATGTCTTTGCGCAGGACGGGATGGGCAGCAACACGGCACAGAAAGACCTCGTGCATTGCCACGGTCTTCTTGAAGATGGCCAGATACTCACTGCAACACGTTATCATATTGTTATTATTATTATTAAAGGGTTAATTTAACCAAAAATGAAAATTATCCCATAATTTACTCACCCTCAAGCCATCCTAGGTTTATATGACTTTCTTCTTTCAGCCGAACACAATCGGAGTTATATTAAAAATATCCTGGCTCTTCCAAGCTTTATTTGCTTGGGGGAATGGGGGCTGAGAGCCCAAAAAAGCACATCCATCCATCATAAAAGTAATCAATACGGCTCCAGGGGTTAATAAAGGCCTTCTGAAGCGAAGCTATGCGTTTTTGCAAGAAAAATATCCATATTTATAACTTTATAAATCACTGGCTTTCCGGTAACAGCAGTACGCGAGTCGACTTCCGGTGGACTCAAACAACAAACTCAAGCTCCTCCGAGATTTCGCTTTAAAAATTCTAGTTTTCGACTTCTAATTCATGACCGGTGTTTTGTTTTGCTCTATCCTCTGTGCCATGTGTCGGGTCAGAGGTCACTCTTCCACCGGAACTCGACTCGCGTACGGATGTTATAAATCTAAAACAATCTCGCCCCCCACTCACTCCCATTATAAAGCTTGGAAGAGCCAGGATATTTTTTTATATAACTCCGATTGTGTTTGGCTGAAAGATGAAAGTCATATACACACAGGATGGCTTCAGGGTGAGTCAATTATGGGATAATTTTCATTTTTGGGTGAACTAAGTGTAACTAACAACATGGTAACAATCGATCGATATGAAGACAAATCAACTCACGCCTCTAGTTCCTGTTTCATCTTAGTGAACTCCTCCTTGGTCATCGATCCTTCACCTTCACCCAGCTTCTGAAGTTTCTCCCGTGATGCATCGAAATCCGGTCTTGGAGGAGCAGGCGGAATCTACAGGGAAAGTCTTTCCGTTAGCTATTCAAGAGGCATTTTGATTCCCAAAACTGTTTCAGCATTGGTAATGAAACTCTGGGATTCGTAACATCATCAGTCACTGAATGAAAAACGCAATCACTCACACTGCTGTTCCTAATGATACGTGCTATAAATAATTCAGGCCAGCTTTGATGATATTGGTAATGGCAGTCAGTGACATGACTCTTTCTTTGTTTAGTATTAATCGGAGTATGCCAGATTAAACTACATTAAATCAGACAAGAAAATGACAGACCTATTTGTACTTAAAATAATGCAGAATATAAGCCAATGAAAATACAGAATAGGGAACAGCAGGCCCTGTCCATTTCTAATGACTGGATTTTTCATTGAATAACATGAAAATAATAACAATAACCATTCAAAAGTCTGACGTCGGTAAGATTTTTTTATAGCATAATCTCTTATGCTCACCAAGGCTGCATTTACATTTTTTCACAGTAATATTACAGTTATTTATATAAACGTTTTCTATTTTATTCTGTTTTAATATGTAATTTATTCCTGCATGGGTTAAAGCAAAAAAATAAAAATAAATTCCTCAGCCAAACCCCATTCCAAAGCCTGTCACACACCCAGTTTAAGAGCAGTTTTTCTTCTTGTTATTAGGAGTATAGTGAGTACATGCTTTACCTTCACAAATGAAATACTCAAAGAACATTAGCAGTTAAAGGAAGGCCATTTTGAACTGCGTTTCTATTATTTACACACTTTATGAAATTTCAATGTTTTCAATCTAATGCTTTAACAAGACTTGACTCTTTGTGATGTAGTCATACAAATAATTAACCATTTGCATAACTTTAACACAAGTTTTTATTTCTCAAATAATAAAAGGCAACAGAGCTTTTGCTGAAAAGTGAGCTAATATCACAAACTATACATAATATAATATAGTTTTTTTAACCTAGCCATTATAAATAAATAATATAATGTTATTTTTTAATTTGATCTATGTTGATTATATGAAAAGTGAACAGCATGAGCAGGGCCGTACACAGGTTTTTATAAATAACGAGGTCCTTGCTATAGTGATCCTGCTATTTTTTTATTTATTTAACATAAATGTATATAAATACATTCTGTGTCCAGAGGCAAATGAAAAAATTCATATGAGCATCAAAAATTGGTTTCAGCAACTTGTTTTTGGACTAATCTGTTCATTTAATGGTTCAATTGTTCACTCATGAAGACAGTCACTTGTCGCCACCTACTGGCTTAATGATGCAAGTTGCGCAAACACCCAATGCTGATACTGGTGAAATATATTATACAAATATTAATATTTATACAATACTACTATTATGGCATTATAATTAATAGGTGCTTGTGTTGTTAAATTCAGCTTGACCAAACAGTTGTTTGGTTTAGCTACTTCCATCTCGAAAGGCCAGACCCGCACTATAAGACCATTAACTGAAAGCGTGTCGTGAAGCGTCGCGCTGGAATTCGCGCTCGGCTCGCACCTTCTGTGAACATAAAGCCCTAAAGCCTACTTTGATTTGATTTTTTTCACCTTGCCTGGGAGAACAAGCGAGCATTGCGACGGCGTCGCTCTCTATTTGGGCGCACTTTTCACGCATCTACATTTAAAATAATGAACATGAGAGCGCAAACATGTGAACGGCACCTAAAGCAGCTCAGATGAAGTCGGTTATCGTGGTGATATGAAATATCATTGCAGCACCAACGTAGAGTTAACATTAGGTTATTATTTCACAACCTTCATTATATGCACTTCGAAAATTACTGAGGTCCTGACCTCGGGGACCTCAATGGTGGGTAGCCTACGGCCCGGGCATGGGTAAGATAGGATCATCTATGCGCAACATATATCGGGAGGCATATATGGAGTGGCTCAGACATGATTTTGACCACATGCCTGGTTCAGATTTTGTTGTCTGTTACGATAGTCACTGTGTCAGACTACGTGATTTTGACTCCTAAAATCTTGTCGTGGACAAGAAACATGTCAGCCTACACGTTGCTTTCTGACCAGTCATCGCAGACGCGACGTCGGTTGTCGCCCACTATGACACACTATACGAGATGAAACGATCGAATCTTGCGTCCCGACGCCCGTTGTAGGTTACGAATCCCCACGACACCCTACGTTAAACGGATCGTGCCAAAATGGGGCTAAAATCGTGTAATCTGAACCGGGCATGGTGAGTGAGTAAGTGTGTGTGTGTGTGTGTGTGTGTGCGCGCGAGTGTGTGTGTGTGTGTGTGTGAGTGTGTGCGAGTGAATATGTGTGTGCGAGTGAATGTGTGCGTGTGAGACGGAACATGATGACTGGTCGGAAAGCATCGTGTAGTCTGACATGTTTCTTGTCCACGTCACGACAAGATTTTAGGAGTCAAAATCTCGTAATCTGACACAGTGACTATCGTAACAGACAAAAAAAAAATTGTGTAATCTGAACCAGGCAAATCCGTTGTAGCGACGGAGAACTAATCCCTGTTCTTGTGATGGCAATCTGAATTTTCAGCATCATTACACCAGTTTCCAGTGTCACATGATCCTTCAGAAATCATTCTAATATACTGATTTGCTGCTCAAGAAACATTTATGATTGTGTTGTGCTACAGTGTGGAAACCGTTTCTTTTTTTAAGACTCTGATGAAAAGTTCAAAAGAACAGTTTTTCATTGAAATAATGTACCATTATAATAGATCAATTTAATGAGTCCTTGCTGAATAAAAGTTTTTTTTTTTTTAAACCTTCGTGACCACAAACTTTTGAATGGTATAATACGACCTGGAAAAATAGCAAAGCACATCAAATATCCCAGTAAATAACTTACTCTCTTACATTAACAATAGTTTCAACCAATATATCCAAATAGGAAACTGTGGCAAAGATCGTTTCCCTTTATTCTTGCACCTGAACTACAACAAAATGACATTCGACAACAGATCTTTTTATGTACACCAGGGCTATAAAAGGACAAACACTGATTTCAGGCTTGGCAAGAGCAGCTGGAGCGTTTGCTCTCAAACACACATAATGAAGTAGTAGAGTTTAAAAGAGAGCATGACGCAGACAGTTCAAACAAGCGTCCGGTGGAAAGCAAATGAAAGAATTACAGGCCTGTGACTGTGACAAACAGATATCTGTTACATCACTAATCAAACATAGTTTATAATATGCAAAACACTTAAAGGGACTTACAATATAACCAGCGTATTCTTCGTTTTCCACGAACGAGTCGTGGAGCCAGATGAATTCTTCATGCTGTCTGACCACAGAGAATTCATTCTGCTTGAAATTAGGTAGAGTGCTCTGGGAAAGAAACATAAATCATAATTGAATGAATGAATGCAGTAAATGGCAAGTAGATTTTGGAGGCAGGGCTGAAAACACAAACACAATCCTTGTTGTTTTTATGCGTTAATGCGGTGTACCTTTGTGTGGACGGTGAACTTGACCTTGTCTCTCTCACTCAGAGCGTCTGAGATGTCCACCTGTAGTGTGGCGTCGGTTTGAAGATCCACATTCACTGCCCTGGGCTATTAAAACAAGTCACCAATAAACACACTGCAATTCTAATAGTATCAATATTTCATATTAATCATTGAGGACCACAGGAGATGGAATCAATTACAATCATACTTTATCTGTTTTTGAATAGTACACAAGAACTACTAAGTTTAATCTCATTACAAAACAGTTACAATACATATCCTTGCATTTAGATAGAAGAATGACATGTCAAGCATTGACAGCAGTGCAAAGCTCATTTAAAACAACATTTTCCTCGAGAAACCTAGAATATTTGCACTTTCAAAAATGTATTTGTCAGAGTTAACAACGATGAACGATTGTTACCAGTTACAGCACCTAAAATATATACTTTCACTTATAAAAATAAATACATTTAATGTCCATCATCAACTACTATTTACAATCTACAAATATTTAACCTCAAACAAAACAGCATTGCATTGAAATGTTAGCTTTGACAGTACAACTATAATATTATATATTTAATTAGATCTCTATTGCAGAACCAATATCTTTAATAAATATAGTATTTTGGCAGAAACTATGATTAGTTACTGGTAGATGTTTGTGAATTCACACATTATTTTAATTCTAATTATAAAGCAACCCACAGGTTTTCTACAAAGCCATCTAAGTATCTAAGTACCATGGTACTGCATATAAGGCATATCTTAATAAAAGAAATTCATCCAAACCATTACAACAAAGAGTTATTCTGCAGAATAGCATTGTAACACTTGATGTTACATTATAGAGCAACATTGTTTCATTTAATGTTATAAAAAGGGATGCACTATATATCGGCCACCATATCGGTATCAGCCGATATATTAAAGCCGATAAAGAATGGATTATTTCCTTCAGCTGTTCGCCATGTTTTTGAATTGCTTGAAATATGATTGAAATCGCTTGAAAAAAGGAAAATACAACATGCGCTGTCATATAGGCTGCTATATAGGCTACATAAAATTACAATGAGAACATTATAATTGTGAGCTTGGGACATGGGATGATTTTAATGGTGAGACTTTTGTTTTTGTAATCAGGATTTTAAAAATTATATCAAAATTTGGATTTAGATTTATAGGCCAATATACCGGTTATCGGCTTTCAAATATAAAGAATTATCGGTGTCGGCCAAAATGTTCATATCTAATTATAAAGTAACAATGTTCATACCTAATTATAAATTAACAATGTTTCAGTTTTATACAAATAGGAATGTCACATTATTTGACTAAAGTAACAGTAATATTCACCAGAGAATTTGCACAAGAGCAAACCTATAAACGATAACAGAGACAGAGACTAACTGCTGTTCAACAAACACATTAACCAATTATTCTTTAACTTTAGCAGGCTTATTTAACCAGCTATATCAGTTTATGGTTGATGGCATGATGTGGTTTTGTGGCTTCTTGCCCTAGTTTCTGCTATTACCATCAGACTAGAGAGTCATTGTGCATACATGGGTTTGTGTGTGTGAGGTTTGTCAGGAGGAAGTCAACGGACGGACTCATATAGGACACACACATTCTGGGCCACAGTGACACCAACAGTAACACACACGTCCTTTACACGACTACAAACACGCACAACAAACAGCAGGAGAACAGAGATAGAATAGAAATGAGAAAAGAACAAAAAAACTTACTCCTCTGTCTTCTTCCGAGAGGAAATCGGGACCATCGTCCAGCCCTTCTTGCTGTGGAGAGACACAGACATATCAGAACGAACGATCGGAATACAAAGACGACAGATGCTCGTTATTACTCGATGCATCGGAGGATTGTAGGTGTAAATGATGAAGGTGTAGGGAGTAAGAGAAAAGCACACACCATCATGGCTGCTGCGGGTGGAGTATGAATGTGGCGGAGTGTGTGTGACGTCAGTGAGGCAGGAGATCTGAGAGGTGGAGCTTCAAGTGTTCAAGTGCAAACAGACACACTGATCAAGGCGGAACATTATTGTTTTCTTTCTTTCTTTCTTTCTTTCTTTCTTTCTTTCTTTCTTTCTTTCTTTCTTTCTTTCTTTCTTTCTTTCTTTCTTTCTTTCTTTCTTTCTTTCTTTCTTTCTTTCTTTCTTTCTTTCTTTCTTTTAATAATAATACAATATATTAATTATATTAGCTCTATGTAATGGCGCTTTTCCACTACACAGTACCAGCTCGCCTCGGCTCGGCTCGGCTCGACTCGACTCGCCTTTGTTTGGTTTTCCACTGTGTAAAAGTTGTACCTGTACCTGCTTTCGGGTACTTTTTTTCGTACCACCTCCGGCGAGGTTCTAAGCGAGCTGAGGCGAGCTAAGCCGATACTAAAATGTGACGTGAAAACAATGCCGACTGCTGATTGGTCACAGAGAATCTGCGTCATCATTGCACGCGCCAGATGGAGTATCCAGAATAACCCCGCCATTTTTAAATAGTTTGGCCAGAGATAGTTACTAAACTTACTACTATTATTATGGCAACTCGGAAGAATACGCCGTGGTCAAACGAGGAGGTGCAGACATTCATTTGTTTGGTTGCCGAAGAGAGGATCCAGCGAGAGCTTGATGGGGCAACGAGGAACGAAATGCGTCGCTATGACGACCGGGTACTATTTGTGGCGGTACTTTCTGCAATGGAAAACGGAGCGAAAAGCGAGCCGAGTCGAGGCGAGCCAAGGCGAGTCGAGTCGAGTCGAGCTGGTACTGGTAATGGAAAAGCGCCATAAATGTATGTAATTTACTCTTTTTTCAATTTTCTTATTAGATATGTTTATTGGTAACTACGTTTACATGTACGATAAATATATTTCTCGTAAATAACTTTTTTTAACCTTTTTAATATGTGAATAAATTAATTTTATTATTAGTAGTAGTAGTATTGAAATGTGTATATTATATTATATGATATTACATTACATTATTATAATATAATATAATACATTGCATTACTATTTTATATTAGATTATGTTTGGCTTTACTCCTAATTGTATGGTTATCTTATTAATATGTTATGCTTATTTGTATCTAGATGTACATGTAGGCTAAATATATTTCTTGTAAATCACTTGGCAAACACTGTTTTTACTACATGAATACAATGAATAGCGTTTATTGTTATTATTATTATCGAAATGTGTATATTATATTATATTATATTTGGCTTTACTCTTAATCTTCGTGTAATCTGATTAAACATGTTATGTTTATTTGTATCTACATATAGATGTATGCCTGTATGCTAAATATATTTCTTGTGAATCACTTTGTAAACACAGTTTTTATTATATGAAACATTAATAATAATAATAATAATAATAATATTCTTATCGATTGCAATTATTATATTATATTATAGGCTATCATATTATAGCCTAATATATATTGGCTTTGCTCTTTTAATGTTTTTTTATCTTATTATTCAGATATATCACAATTATTATGTTATAAAGAGATTATATAAATTCATTACAGTCGTACGAGTGAAATATTCACTCACAAAATCTGCACAGAATATGGGTCACTGCTACAATTCTCACTGATTTATTTACATGTGAGTTTTATGTGATTACTCGCCAATAGAGGGCGACAAACTGACTTTAACCATGGAAAGGACAACTGCTTATCTTCACCTGCAGGCGGAGTGTGATGCTGTGATTATTACTGAAACACCCCACTAGATCAGTGCGAGTCAGTGAGTTTTATCATGGGTTTGATAGAATGCAGCCGAACTGAATCTTCGCAGAATTATTATTTATCACACAATTACAGATAATACAATAATTATCTGACTTTGGCTCACCGCTTTGGCCCGTGTTATAGTTCATGGTTTCTGAAAGAACGGCCTAATGATCAACCCAATGGTCAAGTGTTTTGGAATCTTGGAAGTTGGACCTCCAGAAAACTAACCATCATAAAACAGTAAATAATGATTTCTCTACACCAAATACGTGTCATTATAAGGTATAAAATCAGATAACCTCATATTTATTGCTCAACTTTGGTGTCCTGACATGGGAACAAATTAGTAATGCTTATTTATTGAATTGTATCTGACCACGTACAAAATAGTTTTTATTTTTAAGCTGTTTTGCTGCTGCATAATATATTAATGTCAAAACAACATGGACAAGTGTTAACAATATATACAATATTCAACATTTGAAGTGGATCAAGAACGGGTATTGTTCAAAGTTATAACTTTGATGTAAGGTTTTGATCCACTTCAAATGTTGACTACTGTATATGAAGTGTAGGCTATATATTTCTCTTTTTTGTTAATGGGACGTTGAAACAACAAAACAAAAAGCTCAATATGAAATCAAAACATATTGAGAAATGATATGCATGCATCAGCATCACAGACGTGAGCATTCATAATAACATATTGAGTAACTTTGTCCTGAAGTGAAATCGTGTGACCCTGCAACGCAATAACATTGATATCCCCTTTACAGGTCATGTTGCACTGCATTAGACAACAAATGTATTGCAAAACAACTGATCACACTGTTTAGGTAACTAAAATACCCATCAAATGTTTATCGATGAATTTCAGCTACTGTTAGAGTAAATCGTGACATATGTATAACCATCCAAAAGCTTTGGAAACACTGCGAACCTGAAGGTCAATGTCTTTTTCCTCTTTATATTGAGAAACAACATTCTAAGAAACTCAAGATTGCACCTCCTCTCTGCTCAAATTCCTCCATCCCTTAAACTCACTGACATTCTGTTTCAACCAGAAGGAACAGCCAATCCAGTTGTCAGTATTTGTGAAATGTTTTTAACAGCATGATGCACATTCTCACATGCTTTGCAGCAGCAAGCTATCAATACTCAGTAGCACAGAATCTACTGGAGAGCAAGGAGAGGTCATTTGTTTATTTTCAGCTCACTTGTCCAGACAGAGATTCAGGGCTTACATGAAAGGCACTTTGTTTCGTACAGTGGTGGACATAAAAGCTCAGACATATAAGTTGGCTACGTAGGCCCAAAATAGATGCATCTTTTAAGATGGCAGTTAAATAAACTTGTGACTTTCTTGCTGTCTGCATGGTGTCTTAATTGAGGGTAGAGATCTACAAATGCATCCTTGTCAAGTTTTGTTTTAATTCTAATTTTATTATATATATATTTTTTGTACAAATTAACTGGTGAACATGATTTCACCACAACATGTTCCTGGATCAACATCTTTGTTGATCCTGGAACAACATTCCAATCAACCAATCAGATTTGAGGGACAAGTTTACAGTTAATGTCAAGTTTAGGCTTAAAACCAGGGTTTAGTGCTTTACATCAGTATTCACCTATCAATTCCCTCTAATTTAATTGATAAGTTATAGGTAGGGTTAGGGATAGGACAACATTTTATTGATCACCTTGTGATATCTAAATAATACACCTGTAACATTCAGTTTTGGTCTCTGTTTAGTTTTCCTGGACTTTTAGGGTATGTTTACACGACAGCGATGTACTAAAAACGCATGCAGGCAACAGCTTTATCAAAGCGATCTCCATTCACACGGATCTGCGAAAACAACTAAAAACGCTGTATTCTGGTGCCAGGCCAGTAGTTGGCGATGTCACTTTGTAAAGAAACACTAGGCGCCTAGACTGAACACGTTACACGCATGCGCATGACATCACCGTTTTCACAAATTCACGTTTTTGTAGTTTACATAGAAACGATAACTGTATCGTTTTCAGGTCCCCGAAACACAGTTGTCCTGTAAACCCATAAAAACCTTCCAGGTTTTAATTGAATACGGTGTCGCGTAAATGGTAAATTTTTTTTACTTCCATTGCTTCTAGGCTTGTTCGTTTGTTGCTATGGTTACTTATAGTTTCATTGATTTGATCCACCTGCTCCTTGTTTAGCTCTTTAGTTACTCTGTGTATTTATAGCCCTCAGTTTGAGTCATTGTTTGTCTGTTTACTTTTAGTTGGTAGTGATTCTCCTGTGTTCACCTGTGCTCAGTGGTGTAAAGTATTTGAGTAAATTTAATTAGTTACTGTATGTAAGTGTCTTTTCGGCTACTTTGTAGTTTTACTAAATATCAAAGATATTTGCAACTTTTACTCTTTGCTTGACTATATTTTTGAATAAGTATGTACTCTTTACTCAATACATTTGTGACAAGTGATGCAATAACTCGTTACATTTTGCATGGTACCTAACTTTTACTGCAGCAGTTTATTTCTGCTACAAAAATGATATTGCCATCTACAGGACATTGGAGGTACTATATCTTTGTGCGTTTTGCCCTTACCCAAACTTGTCAACAAGGCTACTTTACATGAACGTTAGTTCATTAGCTGGTAGTTGCTGAATCACAGGTTATGAGGTGAGGACATGACTGCAGTGGAAACAGTGTCCAGTGCAAGCAGGCTTGGAATATTTAATATTGCTTAACGTTTTATTTCGATTTTAGAAAATAAACTCTTAGGTGTTGAGCACTATAGTGCATCTTTGAGCCTACATTCAGTGCGAGTAAAATACTTTAGTACTGT
This sequence comes from Rhinichthys klamathensis goyatoka, assembly GCF_029890125.1. Lineage (NCBI taxonomy): Eukaryota > Metazoa > Chordata > Actinopteri > Cypriniformes > Leuciscidae > Rhinichthys > Rhinichthys klamathensis. The sequence continues at coordinate 8,675,060 of NW_026606660.1, forward strand.
TCAAATCAGATACTCTAAGACTTTTACTCAATCGTATTGGAATTAATGACTTGTAATGGAGTTGTAAGATTTTACTCGGGTATGGTTTTAGGTACTCTTTGTACCTCTGGCTTTGCTCCTGGATGTTTTTTTTGTTTTGGGTTATTGTTAAATAAAGTGACTGCTGCGTATATATCCTGCCTCAACTATTCTTTCCTTGCTGCAGCCAACTATGACAACACCACCATTCAAACGTTTGGGGTCAGTAAGATGTTTAATATTAATACTTTTGTGCCACAAGGATGCATTCAATTGATCAAAAGGGACAGTAAATGCATTTTATAATGTTACAAAAGATTTTTATTGCAAATAAACATTCTATTCATTAAACTGAACTGGAATAAACTGGAACTGGAATGTTTCTTGAGCAGCATATTATATGATTTCTGAAGGATCATGTGACCCTAAAGACCGGAGTAATGATGCTGAAAATTCAGCTTTGACATCACAGGAATAAATTGCATACATAACAGTTATTTAAAATTGTAATCTTTCACAATATTACTGGGTTTTTTTTACTGTATTTTTGATCAAATAAAAATGCAGCCTTAGTGAGCATGAGACTTCTTTCAAATATATATATATTTTTAATCCTACCAAACACTATCTTGTCAACGATAGTGTAGCTTAAGAGATGTTTGTGCAAGAGTTTATTAATCGAAAGCTGTTTTCTGAAACCGATCAATATTTCAGCCAGGCCAATTAACTGGCTGATATTTGGGCATTTTGAGACGGTTGCATTGATAACCTGTGTGTCAGTTCCAAAACAATAAACATACATAAAGACTATAATATATAGTCTAATTTAATAAACATTTAGTAAAAATAAGTGTTTATTTTGTGTACATCACATTTGCTATCATTAAAATGTAATATATTGGCATATCAGCCGTCAGTCTTTCTTCTCTCTAGATATTGTCTTTGGCCATTGAAAAACCAGTATGAGTTTAACTCTATCCGACCAGATCAGTCATCTGCAATATGAGCCTACATGCACTGAGAACTAGTTTCATAACCATTACTAGAAAGTTCCCAGAGAAGATATCAATGTGGACATGTGTGCATAACTGAACTATAATCAACCGCACAGATGAAGGCCAGCACTTTCCTGAAAGCTTTTATACAGTGGGGGTTTCATGGATTAGATTTGTGACAATCTGACATTGTTTTTTTACTTGTGTGATATTTGAGAGCAGTTTTTTACTGAAACAGAGACCTTCCTTTCATTTGTGCTACTTCATTCAAGAGTGACAAACACTCTTTATAACCGCTGGCCAGCCTGTCCACCAGTGTCCTTTTTGTAGCTCTTTGGAAGCATGTTCAGTTTTGCCATTTGTGGACAACGATGACAAGACACAAAAGCACGCTGGCCATAAATAGCGCTGAGCAGCAGAGGATTGCTCCCTGCCTGCGGCTCAAATTCTCCAAAGGGAAAAGCAGCCACTGGCCTCAAGCCCAGATCTACTGCAAGACCACGCTCATAGAAACCGCTTGGCCTGTGAGAAGTAGTTAAAGGTGGCTGAGCTGTTCATTTAAACTTTATTAAATGCTTTAAGACATGCAGGCTTGGGGCTACCCCAGATATAAGTATCTGATTTTCTCCTAGTGTGTTCAACGCTTTGCTTAGTATACAAGAATCAGAATGCCCCAAAATAATGCAAACTTAACCAAATACTTACAAAAAAATCAATAACTAGAAAAGGAAAGATTGCTTAAAGTATATTTAAAAAGTCTTTAAGTTTGTATTTGGCCTTATGTACTTTCAATTCTTCTGTATCTATACAGCATTAAGGGATGCATGGAATGATCGATTGATGGATGAATGGATGGAACGATAGAATAGTTAGAATGATCGAATAAATGGAGATAGAAAGAATAAACAATCGATAGATCACACAGACAGAACGATGGATGGGTAGAACAATAGATGGGTAGAATGTTAGAATAGATAGATGGAGATAGAACGGATGGATGGATAGAACAATAGACAGAACAATAGTTATATAGATGGAAGGAGATAGATAGATAAATGGATAGAACAATAGATGGATAGAATATTAGAATAGATAGATGGAGATAGAACGGATGGATGGATAGAACAATAGACAGAACAATAGTTATATAGATGGAAGGAGATAGATAGATAGATGGATAGATAAATGGATAGAACAATAGATGGATAGAATGTTAGAATAAATAGATGGAGATAGAACGGGTGGATGGATGGAATGATAGACAAAACAATAGATAGAACAATAGTTCTAAAGATATATAGATAGATGTATAGATAGATATATAGATAGATGGATAGATAAATGAATAGAACAATAGATGGATAGAATATTAGAATAGATAGATGGAGATAGAACAGATGGATGGAATTATGAAGACAAAACAATAGATAGAACAATAGTTATATCTATAGATAGATAGATAGATAGATAGATAGATGGATAGATAAATGGATAGAACAATAGATGGATAGAATGTTAGAATAAATAGATGGAGATAGAACGGGTGGATGGATGGAATGATAGACAAAACAATAGATAGAACAATAGTTCTAAAGATATATAGATAGATGTATAGATAGATATATAGATAGATGGATAGATAAATGAATAGAACAATAGATGGATAGAATATTAGAATAGATAGATGGAGATAGAACAGATGGATGGAATTATGAAGACAAAACAATAGATAGAACAATAGTTATATCGATCGATAGATAGATAGATAGATAGATAGATAGATAGATAGATAGATAGATAGATAGATAGATAGATAGATAGATAGATAGATAGATAGATAGATGGATGGAATAGATGGATGGAGATTAAACAAACATTGGATGGATGGATGGATGGACGAATGGACAGATCGACCAATAGAGAATGGATGGATGGATAGATAGAATGACCAATAGAGGATGGATAGAACGATGAACAGAACAATAGATATAACAATATTCAGATACAGTGATAGAATAGATGGAGATAGAACAAATGATAGATAGATGGATGGATGAATAGACAGAACGATAGTCTTTGCTTAAAAATCTTTACAGGTTATCCGTGACTTTGATAATTAAAATAATAGTTAATAAATATGAATTAATAAAATTCTGCTTATCTTTTCATTAAACAACTCGTTCCATTAGGCAATTCTGATGACTAAACACACACAGGCCAGACATATAGCACAGGTCATTGAGGTGACACTCTAATGAAATCAGACCGTTTAATTGAGCCAAGAAATCCATCCAAGAATTCCGCCACAATATTTTATTTCAAAGTGGCACCTTCCCCGATCTCAAAAACAATGTTTCACTTCAGGCTGCAAATAATGCCATCATTACAGATAATATTGTATTTTCATGTAGTGTTAAAAAAACAAAACATTCCAAGCATCTCGGCCTTCGCGTTCTGTGGTGCATTTGAATCAACAGTTCAAACCCCATCTGTTTATGTCCTTATGCGTAACAGGAATGAAAACTGTGGTAACTTCAATTCCGGGTTGACAGACAGAAATTCCAGACAGAAAGTCCTCCTTCAACTGGTAGTGTAAAACGAAAAGTGCTTTGTTTATCTGCATAAACTTGACGTGTTTGCCATGTCAAATAAGCCAGATTAGGTAGAAGAGTTGAAATAAATAGCTTCAGGCTTGTAAAGTGCTTGTCACTGGTTAATGCATTGCTGTGAGGCATTAACATACAGCATTCTCATATAGTTCTCTGACAGCATAATAGAATACCTCTGAAGATACATGATGAAGATATCAACTGAGTTTGTGCTGGTTAATATATGTGAACATCCGAGCTTTCTACTGTCGTTTGGCAAAACACACAGAGGGAGACAGAACGTTCTTTGGGGACATACAAAAACTAATATGAACTGCAAAATTAAGCTGGCATTCAGCTGGTAGAGTTTTTTTGTTTGTTTTTTGCATATGTTAATGAGATCTCCTTAATGTGAAAAAAAGAAAAGAAAAGAAAAGGGAATAAAGACAAACTAGGACTATTCCTTCAGGATCAAATGATAGAGACAGCTGCTAAGATGAAAGCGTGTGGAATCCAGATGGCACATGGCTGTTGGGTTTACAACGGTCTCCCCTCCAGCGATACGACCACACTTCCTCCCAACTTCTCTGCCAGGGTGGAGCGGTCCTGAATGTCGTCTAAACCATTAACCTGCCATTCGTGTTTGATACCTGAAAAAAGAGGCACGATTGCATAAGATTTCAAAATAAGTATGTATTAATAAAAACATTTTCATTTTAGAAATGACTCTCAGTTATTTTCCCACTGTGGTGTTTTTATTTGAATATTAACTTCTGTGAACGATTCTTCAGTGCAAAAATCTTTCATCAAAATGCAATTACTTGCATAACATGTTTGAGCCAGTGTTGTTGTGTCCAGCTGGTCGGGATTCTCCAGCGCTGTTGCTCAGTGTTTGTAGTTTTCGAAATCAAGCTACAAATGACTTACTTCTTAGTCTATGTATAGTAAACTGGGAAAGAAAGTCATGGCTAAAGGATGTAAAATTGAAAAAAATTTGATTTAGGCATTAGTTTAGTTAAAATTTATATATATATATATATATTTGGTAGGGCTGCAACGATTAGTCGACGTTGTCGACAACGTCGACAATAAAAATTTGTCGACAAATATCTTTGTTGTCGAGTAGTCGTTTGATCTCACGTGACCTAATGTAAGGGCCTGCAATCCCGCGATTTGACCGCTACGGCGCTGTAGCGCTAGAGTGCAGTGCAGCCCTTACAAATGCTATTGCGGTAGAAGAGAAAACAGCGCGAATTATGACAGTGCAAACGAATCCGAACTAGCAAGGTTTAGGTTTGGGAAAGTTTCACAAAACTTTAAATCAAGAATGCTGTCGTGTGCAATTTTCACGGGAGCACAACATGCATGTTGGGGTGCAAGAGGAAACATCCCGGGAAAAGAGGAGCCGGTGAGAAGTGAGTGTTCTCCAGCTGGAGCTTAAGTTAGCCTACTAACCAGCGGCAAATCTCTCTTTATTAGAGAATGCAATACTACTAATAATAGTAATAATATTATCAATAGTAATATAATTACAGTAATGTGATGACTTATTTTGTATAGAATAAAGCTTGATCGAGCTTAGGAGTCAGGGCTGTTTTTATTATTTTAACACTATTAGTATATTAGGTATTTTATCACTTGCCTGTATTTTGTTCAATAATCATGAAGACTTACAAAACGAGATGTTATATCCTTCCTATGATATAGGAAGAATATCATGGCAGTTACTTTATCATACTATAAATTAAAAGGTGAATGAGAACGTCTCTGTCAGCTCAATTGTCATGTAAAAAAAGATTGTAATTTTATAATTATAATAATTGTTTGCAGATTAATATTTTACCATTCTTTGTGTCCTGAAGTAAATGTCCCTTTTTCTGTTTCAGTTCTAAGAAAAGCAGTGGGCCTATTAAACAATGCTTAGAGAGCATTTGTGTGTGATTTGAGTTGGACCGAAATCTGAAAACTTAAAGAGAATGACCTGTTTAGTTGGCTCAAAGTTCATTAAAACAACTATTTCAAAAGCTGAAGTGATTTTCTTTTTTTATATTATAGTTAGAATATGTATAACTCAATGTTTTAACTAATTGGAAAAGCTGAATAATCGTTCCAAACTTACTGATTAGTCTGCGAAATAATCGACGATTAGTCGATTAATCGTTCTAATAATCGTTAGATTAATCGATTATCAAAATAATCGTTTGTTGCAGCCCTAATATTTGGGGTGTAACGGTTCACAAAATTCACGGTTCGGTTCGATACGATACACTTGTGTCACGGTTCGGTTCGGTACGTTTCCGATACAGCAAAAAGAAAGAAATGCCAGAGAAATTTCCTTGATTTATTTTTTTTAATTATATTTTTATTAAAACTAACATCATAAAGTATGATATTTTTTACATTTGAGCAATGATGGAGCTATACTTGACTTTTCTTAGGAGCTTATAAAACAAAACAGCACCTTGGACAAAATGAAATGTAATATTGTAGTAGTTATAAACAAAGGTTTATTTTAGTTCAGATTAACATTTGAGGGCAGCAATTGTATTCATAATGTCAAAATAAAACCGACGTTATGTTACTTGAAAGCATTATAGCCTACTATTCCTGTCAAACTTCCATGGTTACACTTAGTGTTACTACAGTAAACTCATGGTGAATGTTGCTGATCTGTGGACACCGGATAGTTCATTCATGGCACAATGTTTCTTCCTGGTTTCCACGTCAGCGCTGTTTGACCCGTTAATAACGGAGAATTGCGAATGTTTCTCACTAGATCTCGCAGCGATGTTATTACTTAAGTGGCGAATTCAAATGCTTTCTTAAAGTAAAGTGCCCATCTTATGCACACTTCAGAATCCCTCCGGAAGTAGTAGGTCATCCGGGCACATTTTAACTACATTCTATTACTATTCTAACTTTTTTTTATGAGTGCAGTGAATTCAGACATGCTTCTTTTGTCACATACTGTTTTTCGTCTATATAGTAGGGAAGTATGCGGATGCAGCCAATGGTTGCTTGCAGAAGCCAAGTATGCGATTTCATGCGATGCAGTCATTTTACAGTGTCTTTGTTGCTATAGTAATTACTATAAATTAAGCATAATTACATGCAACTAACTCTAAACCACACCCTAACCGTAATCTTAACCCTGACCCTATAGTTATTACAAGTAGTTAATTATTATTACTACTCAGTACTTAAATGTATAATTACACTGTAACACTTGACACCTTAAAATAAAGTGTAACCAAATAATCTGCTAATGTCTATTGCAGATATAGATATTCAAACATCTGAATAACTAGTTGCTGATCCACACAGACAGGATTTGACCGTATTGCAGCCCATAGAAACAGACATTAATGAGGCATCTAAGTGTGTATATATATGGCTGTTACTATATTGCGCATTTCCTGGAAGACTGTATTGCCAATAAGCATGCAGAACTCAGGATCTGTTTTGCAAAGGTGCATTATTAGTGAATATGACAGCACTCACCTGTAAACTTCTTCTTAATGGCATCTTTTGAGCTAGCATATATCATCTTGCTTTTTAACGGCGCACCTTCAGGGGCCCTAAAGTCAAAATAACAATGTTCAATATGCATGCAAACAAAAAATAGAAATTAATTGACTTAGTGTAAGAACTTTTAACAAAGTATTGCAGAGTTCATTAGAAACAAACAGCAAGTTGTAACAGAAGTAAATTACTAACTGACTAAAATACAATTAATAAATTAAAAATATAAAATGACTGTCAACCAATGTTGGATGGTCTGTCTTCAGTGTATTCTATCAAAAAAAAAATTCAATAAGATTCACATATAAAAATGACATAAAATAACCTAATCGCAGTTCGCTTGTTGATCAAGCAAGGTATAAGAGATAACAGTGCTTTTCCAAAGATATAAATTTAACTTAATAAAATCAAAATTCTAAAATTTTAAATAAAAAATTCTAAAACGTTCTAAAAATTTCAAAATGAACTAAATTAAAAAAATGCATAAATAAATGTGTGAATAAATAGATAAATGCATAAATAAATGTGTGAATAAATAGATAAATGCATAAATAAATGTGTGAATAAATAGATGAATGCATAAATAAATGTGTGAATAAATAGATAAATGCATAAATATATACAAAATAAATCTGAAATCTGAATCATTTTTCTAAACTATAACAACCTTTCCAGACAGACTACGTACCAAAATATAAATACCAAGTCTTCTTTCTTAGACTCTTTCGTTTCGTAAGTGGCATCATATAAGCCGTATCTGCAGTCATTAAGAGGCAGGAGCTTGACGAAGCAGGCGTAGGGGTCGTCGACAGATTCTCCAATGTCTCCCACTAAGATCTGCTTGCCCTCCTCTACGATGATCTTCTTCTTGTCGTCGCTGAGGCAGAACAGCACTGCCTTTTTGCGCTTTTTCACCTCGTCTGAGCCCGAGGACTTCCGCACTTTCATGTCATTGAAGACTTTGAGCACTTCATCATTGACTGTGACACCAGAGGCCTGTGATGAGGATGAGACTGGGGTGAATACAGTAAGTTGATTGAGATGAAAAGAGCAATTATACAAGTCTGTAGATCCATACTTGGATGTCAGTAGCAGAATCACCAGCATCATAATACATATCCATAGTAAAAAATAACAACCGGACAATATTAGAAGTAACAAGGCGTCAGATTTGGCATTGACTGATCCAGTGCCGCTCACAAACCCTGACTCACGAGTCACGTACGTGCTGCGCATAGCCAGCTGGTCTGTCACCACAGTTCAAATCTCTCACTCCCGTTCCAAAATGGACTGGAAGGCCAAGTCATAGTGGGGTGCCTGGGCCACGGTACAACTATGAGAGCTCCTCCTGGGACTTATTAAAGACATTTGGATTCATGATCAATGATACTTCACCCTCAAAACAAACGGGGCCCTCGGAAGGTTGAAACGCAGTGCATTAATCCATTCGAGCAAACCAGTGCTTGACGTTTATGAACATCTCTCTCTACACTACCCACATCATGCCATTTTAAGATTTATTCCTTAAAACGTACTGGTAACTAACTTATTACCATGTATTTTTACCTGCTAGCAACTATTCTTATACTGACTTATCTAGTTTTACTGGTAATTATTGAATATAGCACTTATTAGATATTATTAGAGGACTATTAAATATTTTAAAACAAGATATTCGGAAGCAATGCTGATTACTACTATAGATTCAAATAATTATCAGAACTTAAGATACTTGTACTACCTATTCTCCGGTTACTGTTAACTATTCTAATCGCACTGCAATGAAAAAAATGGTTTTCTCAGTATTTGTCTTGTTTTTTTTAGTACAAATATGTAAAACATTCTTAAATCAACATATGCAAAATGGCGTAAGACGTCAAGTCTTGTTTTCTGAAACAATTACCAAAATTAAGTGAGTTTGTTTTTTAAATAAGTAAAATTAATATGAGGTTAAATAAAAATCTGGTAGTGGGGTCAGGTAAATAAACGATTCGAAGCGGAAACAAGATTATTTTTCTTACCTTACTAAGATATTTTTATGATACTAAAAATATTAAGTCTTGTTTCTCAAGCAAATGTATCTTGATTTAAGAATGTTTAGATATTTTACTGTAAAACATAGCATAACTTGCTAGTAATGGCAATTTTTAAGCAGTTATGTGCAATGGAGTTGTGTCAATCAGATATCAAGTAGCTCCTTAGTTCCTACTCCACATTTACTAGTAACTAATTATTATTTTTGTATCTATTTAATATTTAATAAATACTACCAACTATTGTAAAATACAAGTATCTAAAGTACTAGTTCCGCATGCGCAGAGACGCGCTCTGAGCAGCTGGTGTAGACGTCCGACTCTCTCTCTCTCTCTCTCTCTCTCTCTCTCTCTCTCTCTCTCTCTCTCTCTCTCTCTCTCTCTCTCTCTCTCTCTCTCTCTCAAACACACACACACTATGGCCACTAAATCCTATTGAATCATAAGTAGCCTAATTCAATTGTAAGGACACATAATAGTCGTCTCATGGCATGAAACAGCTCATTCAGATCTGATTATACGCGTTTGTGTCCATCAGTATAGTCCCGGTCATTTATTTCTCCAGCGTCCGTGAGTAAAAGTTGGAGAGGCATGCGCTGAGTGATTAAAGCACCGGCTAAAATTAGCTTAAAATGGCTGCCTCTGACTATAGGCCTGATATATAGATTTATAGCTAATTAAAATCGATTTCAGAAACCATAAAATAAACTTGGAGCCGAATAAAGCATTACATTTTTCAGCCGGAGCGCATGCAATCACGGATCCGCTAGAGCGCCACAGCGCCGCAATACAGATCCTGCCAGAGATGAAAACGTGACAGTCGCTGGTCAAAAGTTTGACAGAAAGAGTTTCGAAATAACATTATAACATCTGTTATGAATTAAGAATTGACTACGTGTGTGGAAAAAGCCTGTCCTTACCATGCTGTCCGATGCGATGAATCAATGAACGATTATTTTCTTGGTACTTCTATCTGTGAATGTGAACAGCCGAGACAGTGTCAGTGTGAGTGTGTGAGAGAGAGAGAGAGAGAGAGAGAGAGAGAGAGAGAGACAGACATCACTGCACAGCCGCAGTAAAGGACTGCTCGAGCATATGCACTGTCATTCACTGTCTTTGGGACAGTTGGCAAGAGATATCATAAATGTGAATTACAGCAGTCACTTAAAAATAGCCTAATCAAAAATCAAAAAAATCATAAACGTTACATAATAGAAGTTGTACTCTACACTAGAGCAAAATCTATCAGATGACATTATAGACCAGAATAATTAGAAAAATTTGAATTCACTAGAGATCTTTTCATGACTAAATTACCTCTATTACTGTCAGGTTTTCAATGGCTGCAAACTAGTTGGAGGCACATTAACTGATGGTCTGTTGAAAAAACTTTCAAATAACCTAAAGCAAATTAAAAGTTATACTGGACAATCGTCATTGAAAGTGCACCCAACTGAGGCTTCTGCTCAACGTATACAATTTTGTGCAAAAATGAAAATCGGTGATGAAAACGATTGGTCAAGCCAAATATTAACAAAATTTATTTTACATACAGAAAAAAGAATTACACAGCAGGTAAAATGAATCTTAAGAACCATGAGGGGAAAACTGATTCATCAAGCTTTCTGAGGGAGAAAAACAAAAAAACAAAAAAAACTATGACAATCTTATAAATAAAGCAAGCAAATTATACCCAAATCTAAATAAATAACCAAAAACTGAAAAGGAAAACAACAAAAAGGGATGGTCTGGTTCCTACGTAGTGTTTAAGCAAGCTATAGGGACCACACCGAAATATCTGAGTTTATCTTTACAACTATTTAACTACAAAACAAAAAATTCTATTTTTTCCTTTGACTTAATTTATAGTCACAACAGAGACTCGGTCTGTAAAAAGCTATACAAAATAGTAGTCTACAAATGCAGTTGATGTACAAAAAACCAAAATGCACCATTTTGAAATCAGACAAAAATACACCATGCATTTTGTCCTGAGTTAAATGTGAACGCAAAAAACTTTTCAGAAAACAGTGCAAATATTTTTTTTCTTCACAGCAGTTTCTCCACTTTGCTCCATAGGATTAAGGGCCGATTTACACTCCTGTCACTAGCTGTGAAGATAAATGCCGCTTGATATCCTTCAGCATGCCTTTTTGTTTGCACACTGCACTTTAGCAAATACATTTTCTTGTGTACAAGGGCTAGGTAGAATTTTTATTGAGTCAAACCATCCTGGAATGTTTATGAACATTCCACAAATGCCACAGAACTACATAATTAGACAGCGAATTATGAACGGACTTTCAGTCTTGGCCAGTTGGTGTGTTTGTGTGGAAGACGGGGTTGTGTTTACATCCGTGGCCGTTTCTGTGGAGGGGTCATGCGGTCAGCCAGGCCGAGTCTCCGAAGCTCAGAATGGAAGAAGGCCTGGAGCCGTTGACCGGCTTTTGCTTCATTGGTGGTACGTGGGTTGTACTCCAGACAGTTGGAAAACATGAGCTCCACATCCTCTATATATTCCGCTGTAAGATTAAAAACACAATTAGAAATTACTATCGGCAGTGACTTATGTTGTGCTTGGATATGATTATTAAATGTTAATATAGAGTCTGGGGCTTATGTTGACATGCCATTTACTCAAGTAGACATTTCTGTTGTCAATGTGTACACAAGAACATGGAACCAACCATGAAACAGGCAATTACGCTTTTATTTGGGTTTGAGTTTAGAGTATTTTAAACAGGATTCATACAATTCACATTAATTTTTTTTTTCTAATTTTAAGTGGGTTTTGAACTAGGTTAATTTGACTCAACAGTTAAAAATGGACCTTTAGACAACTAGCCTGACTCTACCAAAATATTTAGATTTAAACCTTCCTTCCACAAAAAAATAAGTTAACTTACCAACAGTTTGGTATTCACAGTTGTTGACCTTTTCCCTGATTGTGCTCAAGGCGATGGGTTTTTTGATTATGTCATAGTAATCGGGCACCTAAAAAAATATGTGCAATAAAAGTAGTCATTAAATACATGAAAATAATGTCTCAGTGTAAAGCTGGGATAGCAAGATGTCATGCATAACAATTGCATAGATTATTTAAGAGTCCCGCTGGTCATAAATCAACCATGAATGGGTTTTATGACCCTGTTACAGAGGGATATAAGTGTGATTGGCTCACTACCTGAGTTCTGGTCACCAGTTTCTTGAAGGGCCAGCTGTCCTCATGTCTGACCAGGTCCACAGTGAGCAGCTCACAGGCTGACAGCTCATGGACACCTAGGTTTCTCCCTGAGCTTCGACGGTTGGAAGAAGTGGTGGTGGGAGCCAAGACGATCTTGGTTTTTGGGGAGACCTCTGCTGGACAAACACCTTCAAACCACAATACATGAGTTATGAACAAGTCTTCAATGAAACAACTCTTAAAGGGGTCCTATTATGCTTTTTTACATGTTTAACTTTCTTTAGTGCAGTAGTTCCAAAACTTGTGGGCACGGCAAGGACAAGGCATAGTGTATAGTAAGCAGATTATGCAAAAGAAACCTCTTCAGGGTGATACAAGAAACAACACGTCCAGAAGTGAATGGTGTGACGCGACACGACAAAAGCAAATAGAACCAGTGGTGTAGTCTACGTGTTACACAGGTATATGCCGTAGACCAGGGGTCTCCAACACGTCGCTCGCGAGCTACCAGTAGCTCGTGGCCTGATTGGAAGTAGCTCGCCAAGGGGCCGTTCACATATCGCGTCTTTTGCGCGCTCAAGTTCGTTATTTCAAATGTAGGCGCTTGGGCAAGCGCGCTCATAATTGAAGCGACGCGCTCATTTTTTCCAGGCGCAGCGAGATGAAAACACCAACTTTTCAGAATGCCGCGAGCGCACCGCAGGTCATGTGACCAGATCCAACCAATCAGCTTCACCCTTTCCGTAACAACATTGAAAGCTCAGTCAACATGAATTTTACTATTAATAATAAAAGATAAGCTAATGTGCATTGTAAATGTCTGTAATTTATCTTTTTTTACTCATTCTTTTCATAAAAATGATTTAAAGGCTGAAATATGTGAGGTTTATCTTTTTATAAAACCTTTTTTGTCAAAACTTTATTTGAACTTAGTAGATAACATGTTGCAAGACACTCCTTTAAAATCTGGCCATCATTTTTAATGTTATTATTTTAATGTTTATTTAAACAAAAAGAGCATATCGATGCTATTTTTTTGTTATTTGCTGGTTTTCGACATATAACTTGGTGAATTGATTTTATTTAGTAGTATTTTTTTAACAGGATTCTGTGATAACCGTGTTCATTTTGGTCACTATAATCATGAAAGGAAATTTTCATGCCATTTCATCTCTAGTTATGATGCACTATAAAATCAACTATAATTATGTGTTTACAGTATAATAGGCAAAGTACAATTTTCTATAAAAAAAATTAATCTCTGATTCTGTTCTTTTCTCTGACATTTAAGGGTGACATATATAGGCCTAAAAAAACTCTTTTAGGTCTAAAACAGTTTGAATAGCTGTTAATATGAGTTATGAGACATTATTTAGGAGATTTAAGTATTGTATTACATGAGTAGCTCTTGGCCACTTTCATTTTTAAAAAGTAGCTCACAAATGAAAAAAGGTTGGAGACCCCTGCCGTAGACCCACTAGGAAAGGCCAAGGATTTCCATATACCCACTTAAAAAGCGCGAGTATACGTAACAACTTAGTTTTGTGAAAGAAGGGGGGGGGGGGGGGGGGGGGAACTGGACTACACCACTGAATAGAACCCATTATAATCAGTGATGCTGTCGACACTGGATGCAGCGTGGTGACGCAACACGACAAATTCTCGACAGTAAACTGATGCCGTCCTATTTCTGACGTCCTCCAAGCACTCACGCAACTTCTGACACAAAAGGACGAACGAATTTCCAACGCTAGCTTTGTCGCGTACAGTGAAGACAGCCTTAAGACAAGAAAATATGACGAGGCATATCTTGCCTTAGGATTCACCAGTACAACGGTGGATGATGAGGAGAGAGTGGGTTGCGTGCCTCAAAATATTAGATTCTGACAGTATGAACCAGAACAATTTAAGACACCACTTAGTAGAGCTGTACGATTCTGGATAAATTGAGAATGACAATTTTTTGTTTCAAATAGAGATCCCGATTCTGAACAGACAACTAAACAAAATATCATGTCATTTACTAGAGGTTCTGACAAAATGTTAATTGCTGCAGTCTATTGAAAAAATGTTTAATTATAAAAAATAAAAACGGTTTGAATGTTTGATTTAATGACTCACTCATAAATACTTGTTTCATTACTGGATGAATCAGCGTTTTTGAATGAATCACTTGAATGTTAAATTTATTTGTCAATGAATCATTCAGTCACTTGTCGCCACCTACTGGTGTAACGATGTAATGATAGTTATTTGAAGTGCCAAGTTCAACAAAAGATGACTTGCTCTACTTTGATCACTACTGTAGACATCAGTGTTTATATCTGAACTGTAAACTTTTATCCCAGTTCTACTGTGATCATTTGAATATTTGTAACAGTCTTTTCAACATCAGAGTATGCAGGGTTCCAGACTGCGACCAAATTGGTCGCATATGCGACCATTTTTTGAGAATGTGTGAGTTAAAATGTTATGTGGTCGCATTTGTGCGAGTGGACGCTTGAGCAACAGAACGCCGTTGTATCAGCTGCTGCAGTCCGTAACTTATGTTCAAAATGAACGAGTAGGCTACATCATGAATCCATTTTCCAAACCGTGTTTTTGACTTATTCTGAATCACTACGGTACGCCTATAATAAGTGTTTATATTCGGAGTATTTTATCACGGGGTCGTCTCGACTGCGGAGTAGCCCAGTGCCTGCGTGACTCGCCATAGACATTAACGGAGAGAAGTTCCGTCTACAATGTTCTTCCGCAAGATACGTGCAGTTTATTTATTGACGAACGTAGACGTCACGCGCATTGCACACTGATGGTGAAACGCGCCAATAACGAATTCACGAATTAAGGCATATAAAAATGATAAAAATGGTCTCACGAAACACAGAGCCCCTTCCTCCTATGTCTTTTCAGCGGTTATATTTTCCTCTGTCGAGCGATTACTCTCATGACAGAGGAAAAGGAAATTATTATAAAATGCAGAAGGTAAGGAGTGTGAGATTTCTGCTTTTTGTTACAACTATAAACTTTGATAACGAAAAATCTGTATCAGTTTATTATAATAGGCTACTCTAATCTTTTAAAATGTAATGCATTTGAATGTTTAATGATTTTTAAAAGATAGAAAGATGATAATAGACAGATAGATAGATAGAATATGATTCAAATGTAAATAGATAGATTGTATATAATAATTCAAATGTAAAATGCTTAAAATTACAGATTAAAATTACTGTCCAAAATCCATGAAAATCCTGAAATTTGGCAAGGATAATTCGTATATTACAGGTATTTCTGCTGCAACCCAGAAAGCCTTTGCTAGCCTTGGTCCATTAAAACCACTATTCATCAGCATGCATTGATTAATCCCATGGCATGTAGCAAAAAAAAAGAAAAAAAGGTGCGACCAAATCATATGCTGGTGCGACCAACTGAGAAAGTTGGTAGCACCAGTGCAACCAGTGGAAAAGTTAGTCTGGAGCCCTGGTATGGTTTTTTCTGTTTGTGAAGTGGTTTCATACCTATACATAACAGAGATGCTCACAAGTCCCTGAGCTAGAGTCCAAGTCAAGTCTCAAGTCTCTGAGCTAGAGTCCAAGTCAAGTCTCAAGTCTTTGAGCTAGAGTCCAAGTCAAGTCTCAAGTCTCTGAGCTAGAGTCCAAGTCAAGTCTCAAGTCTCTTGTGGTTATAAGTGTTGCATCACGTACAGCGACCCATCCAGGTTGCTTAGAACACTGCATAGCTTTATATAAGGAATTCAAAGCTTGTAATATGTTAGGTTACACTTTATTTCGATAGTCCACTTTAGACATTCTACTAACCATGTACATTTTCAACTACATGTCAACTAACTCTCATTAGAGTATTAGTAGACTGTAGTAGACTGTCAGGTTATGATGTGGGTTCGGGTTTGGAGAACAAGTTGACTTGTAGTTGCCAAGTTACTTATAGTCAGTAGAATATCTGTTGGGGAACCAACAAAACAAGATATTATAATATATAATTAGCAGATATTAAGCAGACAGCCTACTAATACTCTAATGAGAGTTAGTTGACATGCAGCTGCAAAGTTACTTATAGTTAGTAGAATGTATAAAGTGGACTATCAAAATAAAGTGGTACCATATGTTATTATGACTCCTTTATCTATTAGCATACAGTATCAGCTTTGATTTTGGTATATAATCAGTGTAAACAGGCTATTGCAACATGACAAAAACACCAAGAATGCTTTACTTTTAGTTAATTTCTTTATTTTGCCTTGTAGCTTGAACATACCAAGACATAAGACCAAATATAGAAAATGATATAACTCGCAACACTAAAATTGACACACTCCTATTTAGTGCAAAACCTCAGTGTAGCTAAATGCAAATAAACTATTGCATCCAAATGAAATTTAACACTACAGTGCACTTCCAAAACATTAAAATGCTCAAAATCTTTAGTGTAAATGTGAAGCAACTGAACAACTTATGGCATGTAACTTGTTAAGAACAAAATGTTTAGAAATAAAAAAATCCAAAGGGTGAGATCAGACTGGTTAACCTTCTCTTCTCTCAACACACTAGGTATGGGCCACAAAACATTTCTGGCTTCTTCTGGCTGCACTGCCTATGCAACTAATCATAGCTTATATACTGTAAGTCAACACATCCCAGACTCTCAAACCAGTGTAACGTTATAACTAAATGAAACAGTAACGTTACATGATCAACAATAAACCTGTTTGTAGACAACGGGCAGCCAGCGGGGCACGTAAATGATTAACGTTACGTTAATCGACCACCACACGTTTGGCAATTAAACAAACGCTCATTCATATTTCATAAGGAAGACAGTCGGAGTTAACCTCTCGTAACGTTAGGTAGCTAAAGCAATAAGCAAGCTAACGGTAGATGGTCAATGCTGAGCTAAACATGTTTACTCACCTCTCAGGGTGCGGTTTCAGATGCCTGATAAAATTAGATGTGGTTGAGCCAGAATCTTTTATCGTGATACTGCATATTTTGCATTGAGCGCGTCTTGTTTGAAGTTTTTGAACCCAAAGCTAACGATGAATGGCACAGCAGCGGCCGGTGGAGTCAAACTTTTTGTTTGTTATCCTCTTATGTGCGGTCGCGCGCGCGCTGCCAGCAATAGGCCACGTAGTACGTGGTTACGTAGGCAGGTAATAGGTAACGGAGGGAGGGGGATAACAGCGAGCTCATCAGACGTTTCCTAAAAATAAACATTGTTCACGAGTCCCGCAGCTCGAGTCCGAGTCGAGTCTGAAGTCTTTCGAGGACGAGTCTCAAGTCGAGTCTGAAGTCACTGTGTGTGGGACTTAAGTCGCACTCGAGTCCGAGTCTCAAACTCGAGTCCCCATCTCTGATACATAATAACTGCTTTCTCTGTCTCCGTGGCAGATACCGGTACCTGAAATTCGGTGCCGTTACCCAAAGGTACCTTTTTTCGGTAATGTAGGCATGTTTACCTCAATAACTGTAAAGAAACCGTTTTCTTTCAACGAAGTCATTTGTAGGAGTGTTTTTGACATTATGCCAGAGCTGCCTTGGTCGCTGTCTGTGATGCTTGAATATTAATAAAAACAACAATTTTAGTGATGATAATAATAAAATAAAAAATTCTATGAAATCTTTTGTTTTCGACAAATTCTGTGTTGTGAATTAAATGAAGACAAAACATTAATTTAATTGATCTTTTATGTGAAATTAAACTTTTTTTGTCAAACAAAGCGGCACAACTGAGCTTTATACTGTTAAAATTACATAGAAGAAAAAGTGTGATTATTCCTTAAATACATTTTTGATAATTTATTGTTATTATTAGTGTTAGTATTATTATTAAATTGAGATCTAAATTTCTGTGTTAATGATGTAAAGATAGTTTTTCTTAAATGAAACTGTAAAATGCTGATGAACTTCAGTGACTCTCAGAGCGGCTCTGGAAATGCTTTCATGTTCTCATATAGTGAGACTGCAGAGGCTGAAAAGCACAGCGTGCTTCAGTGTGTGTGGTAAATGAAACCGCGCGTCTGCGCCACTCATTCACACAGAGACACGCAGGACATGCAGGATTTGTATTTAAATAGTCTTACTCTCGCACCTAGTCACGATATTCCTCATTTAAATGATTCATGCCTAATGCATATGCAAAAAAAGGGGCGAGGACTGGTTAAGTTGCGTTAGTAGTGTGTTGAAACCTCATGGTTATGGTAGGGGAAGTCACATTTCCAAAACATGCTCAAAGCAGTTGACTAATAACAACACACTGGTCCAGCCAACCAATAAGGGCACATTGCACTCTTCGGAAAAAGGGGCTTCATAAGGAGGCATAAAAAAAAATTTGTTTGGTTCCGGTTTCCGACCGACCCTGTCAATTTATGTGCGACCCAAATTTATTTTATGAGCTTGGGTAAGAAATAATAAAATTTAATAAATACACAAATAAAAAACTTTGAGGCGAACTATAATTTACGTTTTTGTACAGCACCGTATTTTTATAGCACGCGATGCAAGATGCCTGTCCTCCAGCAAAACAAACGAGGCAGCTACATGGTCGTTCACACATCGTTCGTCAAACTGAACTATAATACATATACAAGTCTTTTTTTTTTCTTTTTTTTTTGTTGTCATTTAGGACACTTTTATTCATATACGCACACATACAAATGCATGCATTCATAGGCACGCACACACCACATGATGCGTTAAAGAGTGAACCTCCATCCGCCTCCCAAGTTTCATTAAAAATCATCCCAAATCCCAATACCCTCTTCTGCTGTCTACCACTTCTTTCGCCATGTATTTGTTCGTTTCTTTTATTATTTTATGCAATCCAAAACACTCTAACCTGCCGCGCTTCGTATCTCCAGAGCCCGTCTAACTTGTCCGGGACAAATGGATTTTTGAAGGACAAGTTAGAGAATTTTACTTGCCCGAACGGACAAGTAGCCTGATTAGAACATCAATAACAAACAAAAAATAACTAGGGAATCACTAAACCGAGAGAATGATTCTGATTTTATTACATTTATTGTAAGTTGCGATCGATTGTGGATGTATTAGCCTGCTGACGGTGAGGTTGCGCTGTTGACGCTCGCGCAGCCTCTCGAGGAGAAATAAACACATGAGCGCAGCACACACACACAGGTTAACAACATACTGCCTATAAAAAATCTAAATGTGGAGTTTCTATATTTTAACATGTGTTAAGCAGCCTCAATTATTTTTCCTGAATACCATATCACGATTGAAAATGTGACATTGATTTCCTACAACAGTTCAATAAACAGTTTAAATTAAGTCACTTACATTTTAGATGCAATATTGGCTGTTTCTGCAGCGAAAATAGTTCCAAACAAAAATCACAGCAGAACCACGGCGCATCTCACAGGAACACTCAACCTGTTTTCATTACTGAATGATTCTGCATTTTGACCGAATCGGTTGAGTCAAAGATTCAATGACCCATTCATTAACATCTGTCTCATTCTTGAATGAATCAACCGTTTAAACGAATCATTTGAATTAATGAATCAATGACTCACTCATTAATACGGCCGCCTGCCGCCACCTATTGGCAGTTTAGTGTTATGTTTATAAGTAGCCTAGTATACTTCTTTCCAATGTTTCTTATTTGTACATTTAAATCAATTTCATAACATTATTTTATGCAATTGTAATTTTTCAGTGTAAATTATTTAATTTGATCAGCCCTACCTAGGGTAACAGTATGCTCCATCTTTCATTTTAAATTCCTAAATTTGATCAATAAATTCAATTATTTAGAATAAGACGACACTATAGGGCATTTAATAAGATTGGGGGAGGGGATGCCCTTCAAAGGTGCAGATATTACAATATGCCAATTTAAATATCAAAGCTGATTGAACACTGATGAGAATATTGCTTCAGAATAAATAAATAAAATTTAAAAAAATCCGGACAAGCAACTTTTTTGATGTGAATGACAGATTTACTTGTTCGGAGGGCAAGCACATGAAAAGGCTTAAGGTCGAGCCCTGAATAATTTCCTACCTATCCCTTGCTGCCACTGAAAAAAAAAAAAAAAAAAAAAAAAAAAAAAAAAAAAAAACCCTACCGACCCATGACCTCAACTGACAACAAACCGGAACCAAACTTTTTTTTTTTTTTTATGCCTAAGGAACTAAACAGAGTGTTTCTGACAGTAAGGGAAGAGCCACAACAATGTAAACGTGTAGGTGTCTACATTAATTCAAAGGTAAAGTGTGTAATTGTTTCAAAGCTATTTACTCTAAACGGTTCAGCTTAATATATATAAAAAGATGGTATTTTGTTCTATTTCATCCCTTTCTTTCATTCTGTATCCTAATTTGATGTGATGCATTAAAACAAATATTTTTCTTTTTGAGCAAAATCACTCCTTACCAGTAATGGGTCTCTTCCTGGAGTCTGTATTCTCTGCAGCAGGACTGGACTGGTTGCTGGATTTGGCTGTTGTGCCATTAGTGGCGAGCACCTCTAGACTAAGACGAGCACTGGAGCGGCTTCCTGCCCGGGGTGGGGGTTTGCCATTGGACACCGGGATGGATTTCTTCCCTGAGTTTTTGGAGCCTCCTTTATTAGCAGACTGGCTCTGTTTGGGTGTGCTCTGCTGCGAGCGAGGCGTGGAATGACCCGATTCAGCTTGTTTTGATTTGGTGTTCAAACGACCTCCTTTATTGCTCTGGAGAGGAAGTTTAATGGCATCCTTTTTGGACACTCTGTTAAATAAATGAAAAAAGAAAACAACTATCATGACACTTCTGGTCTCTTTCTGCATACATTTACTAAATCAAGAAGAAAAAAAAGCCCACTAACTCTTCCTCCTCTGACTCTTCCTCTGACTCTTCTTCTTCCTCTTCTGATTCTTCCTCCTCTTGTTCAGACTCCTCCTCGTCCTCCATTTCTTCTTCTGAGTCAATGGAGGAGCGCTGACGGGAATTTATTCTATGAGAGCGCTGTTTGGGGTGGCACTCAGGGCAGAACCAGTCTTCAGAAGGAACAGCCTGTAGAACAAAGGAATATCAAAACTTTATT
This sequence comes from Rhinichthys klamathensis goyatoka, assembly GCF_029890125.1. Taxonomy (NCBI): domain Eukaryota; kingdom Metazoa; phylum Chordata; class Actinopteri; order Cypriniformes; family Leuciscidae; genus Rhinichthys; species Rhinichthys klamathensis. The sequence goes on from NW_026606660.1 coordinate 8,696,465, forward strand.
CAGAACTCGTAAGTTTAAAAGATGTTCTACTTGCACAAAATATAAAAAGATTTATAAATAGATTTTTGATATGCATCTGTATTTTGTCCTTGGCTGCATGTGTTTATGTATACACACACACACCTTATAACTATATGGCAAGTTAGGGTTTATGACAAAGAACTAAAAATGGTGTCGGCTAAATCAAACCTTCCAAAAACTATATTTCTCACCTTCAGTTTTGGCCGAACACAAAAGATGTGATAGCCTCTCTCACAGCCGTCACATAGAAGCATATTCTCAGCGTCTCCTTTCCTACGGCACACCTTACAGCGGGCATTAAGGATGGATTTGGCCCAGACAACGCTGCGCTCAAGTGTAGAGAGATGCAGGAAAACCTGTGACAAGCTGGAGCAGGCCAACAGAGACTCACGCCAGCGTTCTTGCACAGTCTTTACCTGCCGCCCACTTTCACTGCCATCTGTTGAGAGCACACAGATGAAAATGGGTTTAGTACTGATCATTTAAACCAATATGTGCTAAAATAAAAATCACTCTTAGTTTGATAAACACATTTTTAAGGAAACAGCTGGTGAGTCTCTCAAATTGGTAAACAAGAAATTAGAGGCTGACCGATTGATCGGTTTTGCTGATTAATTAACACAAATGACAAATTGTTCCAGTAAAAAAACAAAACAAAAAAAAACGATAGTTTTTAAGTGTTGCTTCGATTGCTGGAGCGGCTAATAAGGGTCCGCTGTCATTATACAGTACGAGAGCAGCCTCTAGAGGCGAAATCACTAACCCCTCGTGGAGTTTGTTTTGACACCTGCACAGAGCGGGACACTTCAGATAATGATTTAAAACATAGACAATGAAACTGTGTATACAGTACCAGGGCTCTACAGTGCGACCATTTCAGCCGCATTTGCGACTAAAAATTTCTGTGTGCGACCATGAAAAGATATTTTAGGCGCACTTGTATGACTGACCCGATCGAAGCTAAAAACTACAACTCCCAAATGCCCTGACACGTACGTTACATATCAACAGTGATGTTTCGCACTGCAATTGGTTGCTTTTAATGCCAGTCAACCAAGCGGGGCGAAAAAGTTAAGACGACTGTGGTGTTGAAATTGTCTTGTGTTGGGATGAAGAGTATCACATTTTACTTTAAAAGTTCTGTCTCAAAATTTACTAAAAACTTGTAATAATTATTGCTGTCAGTTAAACGCATTATTAACGCCGTTAACGCAAACCCATTTTAACAGCGTCAATTTTTTTATCGCGAGATTAACGTTCTTTTTGGCCTAGCAAACTTTGTAGTTTTTTTCACATGCTGTTGCAACAACTAGTAACGTTAGAAAAACGACAACACAACACCGGATCTAGCTAGACCAGAAACAAAACAGGCACGCCGCACACACTTGTTTGGGGTTTGCGAGCTGGCCAAAAGAGTAGTAGGCTAACGTTACGGTTTAAGTGGATGGTGAACGCGAGACGCCGAAATGGATGCCAATAAGATTTTGAATGGAAAGTTTACTTTTATAAAGTTGCCAAATGGTTCCATTGACAAGACCAAAGTGATCTGTGCGTTTTATAGTTGTGAACTGAGCTATCATCGCAGCACGTCCAGTCTGAAATACCACTTGATGGCGAAGCACACACACAGCTGATGCGAATTCTCCCCCCCCTCGTCAAAGCCAGGCGACAATGGATGTTACATGTGCACTTTGTAGTTGTATTTTGTATCGCCCTGTTTTAATCCCTTAGAAAGGGCTGTTGAAGGGGCTGTTTGTGTGACAAAGTATTTTTTTCACCCTTTTATTAAATGGACAGTGTTACATTGTGAGAGAGATTATTTGCTCCAAGTGTGAATGTTAGTGTGAAATTGAACACTACAGTATATGCCAATGTTGTTTTCAATAAAAAAAAAAAAATTGCACAAAGCAAGTCGATCCACTTTTCCATGTTGATAAGTAGGGTTGGGCATCGAGAACCGGTTCCAACTTGAACCGTTTAAAAAATAACGATGCCATTGGAATCGTTTAGAAAATTTGTTTTCGATTCCGATCATCGGTTCCAAACGCGCAAGTTTTGGTCCATAGTGGCCACCGGATTTCTGGAAGTGCTTGCCGCGCCCGCTTGTTCTGTTGCAGCCATGGAGCACGGTAAGCAGCGCTCAAAAGTGTGGCTTTATTTCACCTTAAAAAGCCTGGGTCGGCACAGTGATTTTCATTTCACTTGAATAAATATACATATGGTTTGCTTGTGTACGTAATTGGTCCAGTGGCAGAATTTTTGCCACGCATGTCACAGGTTCTGGGTTCTAATCCGTACTCGTATAGTTTTTTTTTCTCATTAAAACCAAATATGTTCATCAGTGGTTGTATATCAAGCAGGGAAACGTTAGTGTGCAATTTGTTTTGTGATTTCACTGGAACGAATATAGTCTCCGCAACGGATTGAAGCGCGCGTCCGAAAGAAGACTGCGCTCGCGCGAGCCAGAGAACACTGTATCCGCACCACTGATCGCAGCGGCAACGAGCACTTTGCGCACATTTTAGCGCTAGATCGTATTTTATTTAACAAAAGAACGAAATTAATGCTCTGCTAGTTAACTGGAGATGATTTATTTATTTGTATGGGGACATCCGTGCCACGAGATGTTTTTGGTGAGGACAATATCAACGAAAAAGTGGTGGGGACATGTCCCGCCCGCAAATTATGTCTATGCCTGCATAGTGTACAAATTAGTAGCGTGTGTGAGGTAGAGGTCTTCTCGGGTCCTAAAAACTGTACCCGACCCGAATCACTACTTACCCGAACCCGACGTGCTAAAATTTTTTTTTTTAAAGAAAAACCCGACCCGAGACAGACCCGATAAAATTAGACCCGAGTCCGACCCGACCTGACGCCATTTCCTTTAGAACCCGACTGGACCCGAACGTAAACGGCATTTACATTGTGCACAGCCTGCAGCCCTGCGTTTCTCAAAAATGCACTTAACATAAGACGCGCAAGTGTAAGCGTGCTGAAGTGCTAAAATGTCAATCACACATCACTGTAACCCATTACGTCCTATAAAATTTGGCATAATGTTATTTACCGGACCATACGATGATTAGAACCACCATTCGTTTTCCCTGACATATTTCTGTTATCGCCTCCATGCTTTTCTGACAGTGTCGCGTATTTTTAAAATTGATTGACAGGCCTGGCTAAACAACAATTCAAATGCTTGCATGTAGTCAAACATCCATCCACATGATGGCGCACTAGTTCTTCTTGGCAAAGGGAGGAGTTGGTTTATGTGGAGCGAGCAACTGAGTAAATAAATGCGGAGGAAACCGTGCTTATGCTTATAGCCCATTTGCACGTAGAAGCGCGGACTTAGTGTGAGAGAACGGTGTCATAGAGTTGTTTTAAATACTGCAATTTTAAATGCCCAACATAGTTTACAAGAATTCGGGTCTTCTCGGGTCCATTTGGAAAAGGCATATTTATTTTAAATTACCCGAGACCCGAGGCCACTAATACCGAACCCGACCCGTGTCCGAGACACTTGTCGGAGTTTTGGACCCGAACCCGCTCGGGTCTCGGGTCGGACCTCGGGTTTTCGGATCCAAGTGGACCCGTGAAGACCTCTAGTGTGAGGTGCTGCGCAGGTCCACTGTCTCGTCCTCCTTGGGCAACCCTGCGCTAACCAACGTTTAACGTTACCTCGTCACAATCAGGTAAGTGATTGTAGTGTAACAAAGCGCTTGACCAAATTGCTAATTGTGGTGAACAACAACAACATTACTGAAATTATTTTTTGCCTCGTAGATGAATGTAGCGTTATGCAAATTCCCCACGCTAGTAGCAGTCCTAATATTACTTTTTAGCCTTTACATGTCCAGAGAGTACAGACCAGAGTGCAAGTTCTGCAAATCTTCTGCAAGTTCTACTGTTTTTTGGTCTGGTGCAGAGGCATTCCTAATTTTCTCCCACATGGGCTGCAGCTCCCAAAGCTAAAACTCATTATTGAATCAAAATAAAATGTTCCTCTGTGAAATGAGCCTGTGACATGTTTTGACTCCACCCCTCAAAGAATCGGAATCGAGAATCGAAAAAAAGAATCGGAATCAGAATCGTTCAAATCAAAACGATGCCCAACCCTATTGATAAGAGCATTAAAATGAGAAAAAATAATGTGACATAAAAAGAAATAAAGGGACATTTAGAATAGATGAAAATGTGCGATTAATTGCGAGTTAACTATGACATTAATGCGATTAAAGATTGTAATCGTTTGACAGCACTAGTAATAATTATATCTATAACATTAGTTAATGCACTATGAACTAACATGAATGACCAAGGTATAATTAATATATGAATATTTATAATTCAAAATTATTGTACATTTTCATGCATCAGTGTAGTGTTGTCACGGTACCAAAATTTCAGTATTCGGTACCAATACCAGTGAAAATCCACGGTTCTCGGTACCAAAGCTTAATTTAGATAAAATGTACATATATTAAAGTGTATATCACAGTTACAAAGATGGAATCTGTAGTATTAAAAACACTTTACAATAAGATTCTATTTGTTAGATAACATTAGATAAAATGACCTAACAATAAACCATAGTTATATACTGTAGCAATTATTCTCCTTGGGGTTAATTTAAAAATATAGCCTACTAATACATTTTTAAAATCAAAAGTTTTATCTGTTAACATTATTTAATGCACAATGAATGAAGTGAACAAACATGAACAATCAAGTGTTTGTATTAAATAACATTCACAAACATTAATTAATGTTGTAAAAATATATGGTTCACTCAATGTGTTGATGTTAACACATTAAGTAATGTTAATGAATGGTATCTTATTGTAGTGTTACCAAACTATACAGGAGATAAAACATGTTTTATTTGACTTAACTGTAGCCTACTTTTATTTAATCCAAAACTGCCAAAAATGTCACTCTTGCCTGTCTTCAAAACTGATTTCTAATGCAAGGGCTAGAAATCAATTAATTCTTTGCTGATACTTCCTCGTCATCACGGAGAGCGCAGTTTGCACCGCTTTCTCCTTCTCTCCACAAGCGCTCTCTCTCGCATGTCTCCGCTATGCAACCATAAACAGTGACGCGCCTGGAAAAACAAGCTCGCACGTCGCTTCTATTATGAGCGCGCTTCCCGCGCGCCTACATTTGAAATTTGCACGCGCAAAAAACGTGCTATGTGAACGTGTGAACGGCCCTTTATGGCAACGTGACATTAGCCTAATTCAACATATTTCCATATGTGGCTCTTTCCTCCTTTCTTGTCATCAAGTGGATTCAGAGCCAACGCATTAGCAGCGCCGCCGGTCGCCATGTCTCAGTGTTTTTATGAAGAGGACGCAACTCTGCACCTTTCGGACAGCGCATCAAGAACCGGATTAACCCGGTACTCGGTACCTAGAAAAGCTGGTACCGTAACCGTTCATTTTTTTTAGTACCGACTTGGTACCGAAGTACCGAGTTTTTTGACAAAACTACATCAGTGCTTTGTTTTGTAAACTTTAGCACTATTTTATGTTGTTTGTTTTCATTCACTATCCATTTTAAAAACTATCGGTTGATTAATCTGTTATCAGCCAGCGTGGGCCAACCCAGTTATTGTTATCAGTCAAATTCACTATCGGTCAACATCTACAATAAATCTTACCATCTTTCTCGCTGGACTGGTCATCATCTTTCTTTTTGTCCTTTTTCTTGACCTTTTGGTCTTTCTTGGCATCCTCATCACCTGATAAAAAATAAAACATATTCACAAATAAGAGCCTGTGGATTAATGAATTCAAATATATAACAAAAACATGATCCTAAAAACAAAGCAATCATCCATACAGGAAAACACCCTTCAGAAAGCAATCATCTTCAGGAACACACCCTTATACAAATAAATATGTCAAACCCTCAAAGTTTCAATGGATGCCAAAGCTAAATAGATCTTACCTAGTGGAGCTTTCAGGAACTTGCGCTCTATGCCCTGCTCTATCTGTGCCAGGGCCTGTGCCAAGTAGTGGACAATGTTACTGACAGGCTGTGGTGTGCTCACACTAGTGGACGTGACACTCTGACCCTCTGCCTTCAATTCATGCAGCCTAAACATAAGACACCATCAGTTGTCCCATTCGCAAACAGACTCTGCAGCAGCATCTGAACATAGAAGTAAAAATGTACAGATAACAGATATTACAGTAAAATAACCTGTCTTTGACTCTGACGTGATTCTCATCCAACTCCATCAGCTCCTCTTCTCCATTGATCAGCCCATTCTCTTTGGACTCTGGGTTTAGGAGTTCATAGTTCCCATTTTCCAGTGCAGCTCTCCATGAGTTTCTGTCCATCACCTTTCCAGGAATGAGAGGTGAAAAAAGGAGGAAAAAGACAGGTAGCCATTAACAAAGATCCAGATTAAACCACAGCAGGCTGTAAGAATGAAAATATACTGTGGAATCAACATACTTTAATAGCTCCCAGAGTTCCCTGATAGATGCGGTCCTCAATATCCAGTAGTAGATCTCTGAGACGGTTCTCCATGAAGCGCTCAGCAGGTACAGTGCTTTGTGGGTAAGACGGACCAACTTTTGGCTTTACAGCACTGACTTTGGTCTCTGACAGGGATTCATCTGCACAATAAATTACATTAACTATTATATAAATCACATAGTACAGTATGTTAATGCTATCTGCAACAAACATCACTATTAAAAAAGTCACAGGGCACCAAACTTTATTTAAAAAGAAATAAATAAATTAGGGTTCCACGATAATGCTTTAGATGTGTAAAATTATTTAAATTATATTTAAAAACTGAAAATGATATAGGCCTAACATATATCACATACATATGTTTCACATACATATGTTTCTTTCTTAGAGATGAGTGAGATGCGTTCCCTGTCAAACATCATTTATCCTTAGGCTACTTTCGTAATACTGTTAAACATTTTTTCTGGATTTCTTGATCTTCGGAACACAAATCAAGATTTTTTGATGAAATCTGAGAGCTGGCTCACTCCTTCATAGGCTGCTGCTAGGTAATTGCATCTGTTGGCCAAGAAAAGTTAGTAAAGCCTCTGACGTGAGTTCAAAAGAGCGAATGCGCGAGAACTGAGAAGATGACGCTCACGATCATTTGATGGGAAAGTGTGAAAGGTAAGCCATTCATTTTGCAGCATCTGTGGCATTGGTGTTATCAAAAGTGAAACGTAAATTTTTAAAATGTGAAGCTTTAAGCGGAATCGTAAACGCCTGTGATTGGCCATTGTACTCGCACTCATCAAATACGTCTTTGATTGGATACAATGATCAGCGCTTCAAAAACATGTTGAAAATATACATCAATGACATTCTTCACCGAACGCTTAGATACACACGGGAGCTAGGGTTGTGCCGATAGACGATATCATCGTCCATCGTGATGGCTGACAGACATCATGATGTTAAGCCAACATCGCAGGATTTGTTGCGCAACATAGACTAACGTCTGATTTAACGTCCAGTAGAATGCACGCTCAGCACCGCTGCTCCCAATACACAGAGTACGCGTGATCACGAAAGTGAAAGTAAAACACAAGTAGGGATGCAACGATTACAGATTTTCTAAGTACGATTATTGTCTGAGAAATAATCACGGTTTAACGATTATCACGATTATTATGCATCAATTAATTTCACAACACTACTAATGTATAATATCACATGAACACTCAACACTAGATTTTAATGTGTTATTTATTGCTGCCACAACACAGTACAAAATTATAAAATGGCAAACAATAATCAATCTCTTCCTTTGGAATTAAAGAGAAGTGCTTTGTAAACATCCAGCATTTTTCTTTTAAAAATAACAAATTAAGTCAAAGGCTGCAGGACTCTTTGATTGAAATAGATCACAAAATTATTAAGTTTTTAGTTTGTTCTAAATTTATTTTCAACCTGAGGTAGAAAACTTGATAACATGAAAACAATATCTTGTTGGTATTTGACATAAAAATATAAATAATACTATAAAGGGATAATAAATCCCAATGAAAATAAGAATAAACAAAGTATTTGGCTCTATTGAATTAAATGCAAGCTAAATATTAGGCCTATGTATTTCTTTTAAAATAAAACAAATAGTCCAAATGTTATCCACCAATATTATTGTACTTATTTTAATACTCTTTTTTAATTATTAATCCAAATTTTACATGTGCCTTTAGGAAATCATCTATTATAATCTCATTATTTTGGTTTGTTTGTTTGAAGTTTGAGTACAAATTATAGAAAGAAACTGAGAACATCTCTCATGCAGTGTTATTAATAACTGAAATGCAGTTAATTGGTAGTCCTAGAAGTCTACACGGCCCTGATCTTATGTTAGTGTTTTACACCGGGCATATTACAACTACAAAGCCTGACATTTACTCAACACAGACAGGAGAAAGCAATAGGATATTAAGTTAAATGTTCACTGACTGAAACTCTTGAGAGCACGTCACATTCTGTTTTCCACAGACTTGCGTAACCAAAACATTCCGCTGTTTTTTTGTTGTTGTTTTTTTTTACGTTGCACTGGAAGCTGAAAGTTGCACGCCGCGTTCTCCTTTTTCCAAAGCGCTAGGGCGGTTGCGCTCCGCAGGCGTCTGTCGTTGCTCTGTTGATTCTTGTCACTTGACCCACGGTGCGCTTGCGGCATTACGAAAAGTTGAGATGTTTTTATCTCGATGCAGCGCGGACGCGCTTGGAAAAAACGAGCGCGTCGCTTCCATTATGAGCGCGGACACCGTGCGCCTACATTTGAAATGAACTTGAGCGCGCAAAAGACGCGATCTGTGAACAGGCCCTTAAGGCGTTTTTTCGGTGGAAATAGAGCGTCGCTGCTTAGTCCCTCAGTGGTTGACGAGCACGACACTTTAAGCTGGTGCACCGCTGGTGTAACTTTGTTTTCGTTTTGTGTTAGGTGCAAAAGTTCCGTTCCGTGCCGTCCGCGGTGTAGCATAGTCTTTACGATTAATTAACCGTGACGTTTTAAAGCGCGGTTAATTGTGAAATCCGGTAATCGCTGCATCCCTAAACACAAGCTCCCTGATGTGCATTGCGCACAAATTAGGCCGCGAACATACAATAGTCCGTCTCCTAATACCCATCTCTGGACTGTTTATTTGCGGCTATGGTCTCAGTTTGCACTTCGAATATATTGAGAGAGTACTGTAATGTCTTAAGGACAACAGACAAGGGAGGCTCTATTTCTGAACTTAAAATCGGAACGCAAGAACAACTGTAGAGACAAACACACCAGCCTCGTTTCTCTCTACCCGGCCTTTGCCGAACTCACCGCATTAACCCTATAACTGCCGGTGCAAAATAAAACAGCAATTTGAAAACAATTATAAAGAGTCTGTGTGCTAACTTTGATTATGGTTGCACTTGGACTTATTGTTTGCGTTTAATAAGACTTCAAGGAGTTCAGTTAGGAGGTCACCCACAGCCTCAATCAGAAATCAGCTCTTAAATGTACAGTAAGGGCTGAAGAGACTAATGTGAAATCATACAGGAGAAAAGCCAGTCAATAAAAACCTTTTACAGTGCTTGTATATTGTTTTCTTTCAATGCATTTGATAATTCATACTCATAATGCATGTCATTTCAGGTCTACTTTATAAGATTATTAGTTAAACATTGCAGAATGCACCTGCTTACTATTTTTCCAGTCATGAATTTTGTCATTGAGGATTTCTGAAAAATTGTGCAAAAATCTCGTCTCGTTCTCGTGAACCCAATCTCGTGTCTAGTCTCGTCTCGTGAGATAAGCGTCTCGTCACACCCCTAGTTGTGATATATGACAAGCGCTGAGCGCGTCCATCTCTGGCTCAGCGCAGCCACATCGCGAAAGCACAGTTTGAATCTGGCAGTTCTGTCACGTCACTGTACATTCGCTCCTCAGTGCTCAGCTGCTGCAGAGCGTGCCGACATCAAAATTGCTGATGAGATGTATAGGAAAATATCTCCGTGTTGTGCTACGCCCCTTAGCTGTTCTAAATCCACTGTAAAACACGGCTTTGCGGGGCTTATTGCTTAAGTGAAAAATTAGAATGTTAGCCCCGCCCCTCCTCCCGATATCATCGTCCATCGCGATGTTTCACTGTACACATCATCTGATGCCAAATTGGTAGACATCGCACAACCCTAACGGGAGCGTTTGAAAGCAGGCGTCTATCAGCGGATCGGCTTGTGCTTTCAAATGCTCCTGCTTTCAAAACACTTTCAAACACTTCCGTGTGCTCTCAAACGCTCCCGTGCGTTGATCATTGTAGCCAATCACAGACATATCCCATGAGCTCGTGACCACAATGGCCAATCACAGGTGTTTATGATTCCGCTCAACAGCAACAACATTTTTTAAATTTCAGCACCGACTTGGTACCGAAGTCGGTACTTTTGACAACCCTAGGTAAGGCACTTTTACGTTTTCTTGTTGGTTTCTCACGATTCGGACAACCAGGAATTGTATTCTCGTCGATTGAAACATTTAAGATTGAGTTACTGTAGTCACCTGGACTATTGTAACAATGTTTTTACTAATTTGTCTGGGCCGGCAGATGCAATTACCTTGTAGCCTATGAATATGAAGGAGTGAGCCAAATCTCAGATTTCATCTTAATTTGTGTTCCGAAGATAAACGAAAATCTTACAGGGTTGGAACAACATGAGCCTGAGTAATTACTGACAGAATTTGAATTTTTGGGTGAACTAACCCTTTAAGGCCAACGATTAAATTATTAATTGGTCGTTAATTTAAAAGACTTTGGGAAAAATCACAAATCAGGGGAATGTGTAAATTGACATCCCCAATTCTGATATATCATGCAGCCCTAAAACAATTAAATAAAACATTTAGCAACCTGGTTCCAAAATCCCACAGTACCTGAGTGACGGTAACGCTGAGCAGCGTTGCAATCCATCAGTTGAGTGATGCGCTTCTTCTCCTGCAGCAGAGTCTCTTTGAGGCCGCTCTCTCTGTATCCACGAGGGTTCAGAGCCTCTATGAGCTGCTCCACCTCCTCAGGCATGCAGTAGAAGTACCACTGATTGACCCGGTTAACTGGGGGTGAGGTGTTCTGCACCAGCACCAGCTCCTCAGTGGTGGCATCGGTCTTAACTGCGCTCTCAGCTGAGAAAAACTCTTCAATTTTGGCTTCGGTAGTAGGGCGGGGCTCTAGCATGTCCTCTGTTAGGCCAAAGAAGTCATCCTCAACAAACAGTGCCCCGGCAGAAGGGAAAATCCAGTAGCGGCGATAGAGGCGGTCTCGGCCGAGAGGTAGGATGTAGGTGCAGGCCATAGCCTTCTGAATGCGCTCCAGGAGTTCTTTCTCTTTGAGCTGCTGTTGCTTTAATTCCTCTGGGCTCAGACTGTCTTTCGTTTCAACCTCATCAGCTTGTTTCTGATTTGGGCTGTCATTTGTTTTCTTTACTGGAAAATTTAAAAGAATATAGGAACACTATTAATATATGCTACAGAATTAGCATGTGAACAACCATTATTCTTTAGGTTTTACATTTCACACACCAATTGAATGTTTTTTTTTTTTTTGCTCATTTGATCTTAAAACCTAATATTTTCTCTTTCAAGTAACTGATTATTAAATCACAACAAGACCAAGAATGTGTCTTATGAAAGTAAACCGCTGCTGATAATTTTAAGAGAAGGTACCTTTTTTAGATTTTGCTGGTTGCTCCTCCTCATCCTCTGTGTGTTGTTCAGCGTGACCTTCCTGACTCTCTGTGCTGGTGTCCAGCTCTTCTCTACAACCAACAAACAGAAAGCTTAATCAAGCATTTGGACTGGAATATAAACTGTGTCTCGAAACCCAGGGATTGAGAATTGAGAATGGATTATTGGTTCAGCTTACCCTGGCACTTGGCCTCCATTTTTTGCCTCCTCTTTGAGTTTTTCATGTTTTTCTTTCAATTTCTGCTCCTGTTCCCTCAGCTTCTCCTCCTTTCTTTTTCGAACCCTGGAATATGGAGACTATTAACAACTACTAACAACTATTAATTTCTAAGCAAAAAAAAACTTTAGTGCTGATAGGTAGGTGCAGGTCTATGTAACGCTGTACCTCTCTGCAGCTTCCTCTCGCTCTCTGCGATGCTGTTCAGCTTTAAGTTCTCGCAGTTCCTGTTTGGCAGATCTCTGCTCGTCGGCATTGTCTTCTATAAAGTCTCGTGTGGAAACCAAAGTCAACAGCTTCCCACACAGAGAATGGAGGATCTTCAGTTTCTCTCCTGAACACACATTTGTAACAAAGTTATACACGTGCAAAACTGGAATATGGTGACTTTTTTCTTTCTTTCTTTTTTATAACTCATTTTAAATCAAACTGGCTTCTTTGTTTTATGCATTCATTTATTTTTAAGTTCAGGTAAATTTAGATTTTAAATTCTAGATCATTTGTTCTGAAAAAAAATCTGAAACATCTCATTTTAATTTTCCCCCCCAAACATCTACTGTGGAAATATTGTTTATTGAATAATATTGATTAATAAATAAATAAAAACAAGACAGAAAGTCAAACAAAAGATGAAAATTAAAAGAAATAAACACTCACCAGGCAGCAGATCATAGACAGCAGTGCAGGATAGCTTTTTGAGCAGGAACTGGTTTGACAGACGCAGCTCCACACAGGGGTCATCTGTGGAGCCAAACCCACCCTGTTTCTGGTAGCGGAACTTTGCACTGGTTGAGCTGCAGTCTGCCCCCGAGGACAGGATGTGCAGCCTCAGAATCTCAGAGAGCGTACAGCTGTCCAGATCCAACTGCTTCAGACTACAGCCTGTGCAGACAAATGGAAGAAACATGAAGGTGCACTAGATGTTTGAATTTACAGCAATTCTAAATTATAACTGTCAGTACAAACATATTTCAGGGCACATTAGGATGTAACGATTCACTCATCTCACGATGCGATACACGATACTGGTTTCACGATACGATTTTCTCACGATTTTTTTAACAAATGAGATTTAAGACAAAAGTGTCCCTTTTATCATTTCTCAGACAAAAAGCTGCACATTTCTTTTTAATTTAAAATATATTGGTCAAATAATAAAACTACATTAAAAAAATTCCCTTCAAGGTTGTTTCAACTAAGTCTTTCTGTCTGTTTGGTCAAGAGGCCGGACACTGGTACCGTCGCACACTATGTAAAATACTGTGTAAAATTAGTACCAGATTGACAGGGGTTTTACATTGTAATAAAGGCAAGATTCTAATTTTGTTATAATTTGTATCATTACACTAGTAAGAGTAAAAAAAAACACACATTTAGAGAAAGAGATAGTAAAATAAATACAACACCTAATTGCCACGGAAACACTGATGCACCTTGTGATCTCCGTGGCTGAAAAACGGAGGTGACTGGTGCTTCTCACGGTGGTGATTATTATTAGTCTACGGAAAGTCAAAATGCCGCCACACCTCCGATTTGAATTAGTCCACATCTACGCTTGCCGTCGCCATGTCTACTGTTTGACGGCGCGTGCACACCAGTCTATGCCACACACTGGCGCGGCGCGAGCGGAGCAAACCGAGCGTTTTCAGTTCATTCCTATGGAAGTTGAGCTTGGCTCACACAAGATCAAGTTCCACGAATGAAGTGAAAACACTCGCTAGCTTCACGCCAGTGTGTGCTCGCTGCTATTGTGCCTGTAAAGCGAGGTTCACAACTTCACAGTAAAACGTGTATCGCGATTCGTTTAACATTTCAACCGACTTGAATCGTCACACATTTTTATCGATTTTCAACCGGTTGCGAGTAAATCGTTACATCCCTAGGGCACATTGTCTGACCTTGGTGCAGTTGTGGCCAGGCAGCAGCAAGAGATGCCACAGCGCTGATGGCAGACTGTGTGGGGTCAGCATCATCCTCCAGAGCTTCACTCAGATCTGAGAATGAGAAAACAGTCAAAAACACCTGGCTCACTATGATACTGAAGGTAACTAACATAACACCTGAACTTTTCAGTAGTCGTAAATCAATATCAGTGAACTAATTAGCTACAATTTGGCACTTAAAGTACTGACACTGGACTAACCGTATGCTATAACTAGTCTAATTTGAGCACACATTTTTTTCCCCCCAAATATTGAGTATACAGTAGGATTTAATTTCAACCTTGAAATCATTGAAGTATATCTGTCTTTTAGACTTCGTATGATAAAATACATTTTTTACAATTCTGAACAAGACTGCTTGTGTAGTCTCTATTATAAATAAGTTGTTACCTCTGCCACTCTGACCTTTTGTGTCCGTTTCCGCCACTTGGTCTTTAGCCACTTCCTCCTGTTCCTCTGCCAGAGCCTGGAATATGGCCGAAAGAAAGAAGAAGAGCAATTCACAGAGCGGACCCTCAGGATCACAGCCCACTACGGCCTCCTCCAGAACCTCTGTAAACAGCAACAACCCTCATGAGGAACATTCAAAAATGATTTTGCTCTGACTTAAAAAAAAACATTGTAAATTAAAAGCAAATTTGTAAGCTAGAATATTATTAGGGCACTCGGGCTAGATTTATCAGTGAACAAGACATTTAAACAATACCCCATGGTGTATTGTGTTAATGAGCAGCCAGTAAGTATATCTTACCAATAGTTACACCATCAGGGAACTCATCATTTAGATCAAACAGATCTCCAAATGCATGCAGAAACTCTAGAACCATCAGAGCATCTCCAAAAAGCTCTGGAGGAAGACGTGTCTTTACTGGAAGTGGTTTTGGCAGCTCCTGAAGACAGGCAAATTTAAAAACAGTGTTTAGTCTGCTGTTTATGTATGTGCCAACACAGAGTTCTCAGAAAGAATGCTTACCTTTAGGTCTTCACACTCCATGTCCTCTCGAGGTTTGTTCCATAACTTCAGTCGTTCTGCATATTTTTTCTTTTCCTCCTTTAGCTTCTCTCGTTCCTGAAGCACATCGCAAAGAGATGATTATGGAATCAGATTTAGTTAACAACTTATAAAAGTATAACAGATGCAATAATTAATAGCATATAACAAAAGATAAGCATTTAAAGGACAAGTTCGGTATTTTATACTGTGTACTCACCGAGTGGTCTGGGGTGTTCACTGATATGCTCACACAAAAATCGCTGCAAAAGATGCTTTTCAACAGGTTTTATCGTAGTTTTTGTCCAACTCCAAAAACTCAAATTTCAATCTTAACCATTCTATTTCATCAGAAACGATCTTAAAACAGGGCTTTAAGTGTAAAATACCGAACTTGTCCTTTAAAAGAATAATATTTAGACAATGTATGTAGGACCAAAAAGCAGGACTGGAGATGAGATCTGAACGTTCTTCCAACTCACCCTCTCTTTCTCGATCTTCATTCGTTCCTTCACCTCTTTCCGCCTCTGTTTCTCCTCTTCTAGTATCCTCTTCATCTCCTCTCTCTTTTTTTCCTTGTCCTCTTTTTCTTTCTTTTTGGCCCCTATTAGATCTTCTCTTTCTTTCTTGAATTTTTCTTGATAATGCAAGCCATGTAAAGAAACAGCAAATTTCAGGGCAATATTTTGATTTAAACCCAGTGCTAATAGAGAACCTGCAAACATTGAGGCAATCTGTAAAGGCCCTGTTCCAGTTGGCACACTTAACATGCATTTTCGTGCTGTATGTAGGCCTAAATGACAAACTAATAAAACCCATATCCAGCCTTTGCTTGGGCTGAATGGATTTAATGTCTTGCGTGTGTTCGGGTAGTTGCAGTGATGGAAACAGTGACAATTTAAGTTGGGTCGGAAGGGAGTAAAGCCTGTGTTTAGGCTATTAAGGAAAAGTAATTTTGCCAAAGAAGAACCTTTACTTTAAATGTTGCTTTAAAAGATAACACTGAGAATTAGAACAATTGTAATGCGAAGGTCGGGTGCAGATATCTAAATCGGAGAAAATCATAGGGTTCGGGACCGGGTGGATGCTTTGGAAGAGCTGATCCATGCATCTCTAGTGTGGCAAACGCAGTGTTACCTGCAACCTCAGTCCCACAGGCTTTACAGTGAATGCAGTGCATTGGGCCATTTTCATAGCAGAGCCACTTAAATTATTTCAGCTACTCTCTCCAAAAACTGTAACCCTTTCCCACTGGTGGATCCACAATCACCACATGATCACCATCACCAACCTCAGGAGATACATTATCTGTAACTTTAGGCGGCGTACAAAATAAATCTCTATATTCTTTTCATCTTCTCTCTTCAGCTCTTTACATTTTGCGCAATAGTTAATAATAATAATAATTTATTACATTTATATAGCGCTTTTCTTGGCACTCAAAGCGTTTTACATAGAAGGGGGGGGATCTCCTCAACCACCACCAATGTGCAGCATCCACCTGGATATTAGTTAGCTCTGTCACGTGACAACGGAGCGCTGTGAAAGCGATTTACGGCTAATATTAACCAACCTAAAATTTTCATTAAAGTTAAGAACGTAAAGATGAATTGTAATTGGTTATGTGATAGAATGGTGGACCGGTCACTGTTATCAGCTCACAGCAGGCACATACTGTGCAGTATTAGCAAACGTTTTGTAGAGAAATTAAAACGATTACAACAATTATTTGCACTCGCACAAATGCTCCCAAAAATATTTTGAGGTCGCACACATTCAATTTCAGGAACATATGCAAAAAGAATTGCTGCAACTTCGAGCCTTGGAATCGAAGTCGTTTACCCCATGACTTCTAGATACATTTTCATGTGTAACATGTATTTTGCATTTTAAACTTACCCATGGCCATCATTTGTTCTTTCTGCTGCATCAATTTTAACTTCTCCTCAACATAATTCATCTAAAATTGGAAAACAAATACTCTTCAGAGAAACACTATTTAAAACTGCATATGTCCAGAACTTTACACCAGACAGTTTTTTTTTTAATGACATGTCATGCATGTAATAGCTTGAATCAAGATGGCCTAGGCAAACATCTCATTGTAAACAAACATTTAAGCAGACAATAAGACAAACCTCTGTTGGAGAGGCATCATTTGGACGGCGACCTTTCCCCTTCCCTGGTGGACTGAAGACAAACACTGGGGGCTCGTCCGGGAAGAAGTCGGAGAATTCGTGTTCAGCTAACTTATATTTTACAACTGTAGAAGGCTGGAAAGAATAACAGCAACCAGACAGAGAGAGAAAAAAACCCATTAAAATTGAAATAATTAAATCAGGCAAACTGGACAACTGTCTGCAGTCCAAAAAAATTACTACATTTTGATTTTACCTTCAGTCTGACGGTCCCGTTCATTAGTTCACAGTGCTGTTTAAGAAGAAGCTTCAATCTGTCTCGACTAAAAATGTTCTTCTTACGACTATAGGATGGAACAGCAAGGGGAAAAAATTGCAAGTCATTTTTTGAATGACTTTACAATCTGAGTAACAAGCAAGAGAAACAAACAGAGTTTATTCATGAATTTATCTCTTGTGTAACTCACTTAATCTGAGCAGCTTTTGTAACTAATGATTCACAACCCTCTGGGCTGACAGGTTGAACTCTGTATTTAAACGAAGATGGACTGGTGGGTTTCTTCTTCTTGCTTTAGACAAAAAAGCATAAAACAGACAATTTATTTAAAAATGAATTCAAGGATACACATATGAAGCATTTAATAGAAAGGCAGTTCTGAACACTGACCCACTAGATGGTGTTTTGGGAGAAGTGACTGTGGGCTCTTCATCACTGTCGCTGATCACAATTGAGTCACCCTCTATGCGATGTTTGACATGGCCGTTGACTGTGCCATTGGAATGGGGAGGAGTAACTTCTAATATTTTGCAGGGTTGCCTGCTGAACACAGAAACATTAAAATCAATTAAACAAATCTGAATGCAAATGTTAAGTCCAAATGAACTGTGAAATTAAGTGTGAACCAAGTGATCTGAAAAAGAACTAGATGTCCCAATTCAAATGGGACAAAATGTTAGCCTTAGCATGAGAACCAGAATTCTACCTCATAATTCTACTACAAAAAGTAGGTACAGATAAAAAGTTTATAACCTTTAAAGAGTGGTTCATAAAAGAAAATTGTGAGGCTCCATCTCTCCCAAAATAGCCATTTATCTTCCTTCTTTCTTACTATGTGAAAACAGATGTAAATTATAATTATCCTAAATGTAGAGAACACATCACTACTTGCAAAGCAATACAGCAATTTCTTCAAGATCAGCCACCTTCAGTCTAGAATAGATAGATAAACTCCATCAACCACCAATACAGGATTGGGTGTGATCTATTTGTCTGACTGGATGAGACAGCAAGACTCAGCCAGACAGCAGTCTTCCTACTTATCTTCCAAAAAAAAAAAAAAAATCCCCCTCCACCCCCTGTCTACCAGTGGGGCTCAATTCTGCCTCACGTCTGGTTGTCTCTGCAAGCTCTGATGATGTCTGGGGCAACTCCTTGCACCAGTTCATCCAATCGGAAGGATTCTCTTAGCTCCACCCATTCACTTTATGTTATCTCCAAATAGCACGGTCAGCTCGACATGGCTGACTCTGATCCTTTCCTAAAGGACAGAGCTCTGATACACTTTCCTTTAACAAGCAAGTTTCCATTCAGGATCAGGCTTACAGCGCAGTCTATGTTATTATCTCTGGACTGATAATTGTGCAGGGTTGGCATATTTCTTTTCTAAGACTTGATACTGTACTGCATACAGAGCTGGCAAAGACATATAGAGCTCCAAATACGCTTTGTCCAGAGGAGGCAGGCGAGGGTGGAGACATACTGACATCTGGGTGTTTCTCTTCTGTTAAGCCATGGTCTGTTCTAAACAGTACTTTATATACAGGGCTATTGTTCATCACCATTCACATACTTTCTTTTCAGCACAATTGTGGCTCATCTGCACAATGGTTGTTTTCTTCCAATAAAAACAAAACATTGAAGTCAACTGTTGTGATTAAATTATTTTGCAATTCAAAAGACAGATTTAACCATTATCAAATTGAGTAAATGGACTAGAGATGGGGATCTCTATGCACCTCAGGATTCTATTCGATTATGATTCAGAAGACTCCGATGTGATAAAACGATTATTTGATGCATCTTTTTTTTCTCACTGTGTGGGTGGGAATCTTTAGGCACCCACAATCCGATGCGACCATGGGAGTCACGATTCGATTCCAAAACTATTCTTCATCTACATTTTTCTTTTCTTAACCCTTCGGAGTCTTGGGCTTTTTTGGCCATTTTTTTTTTTTTCCACATACTAATGTTTGCTATAATTTTTTTCAGCACAACATTCACCTATATAACCAGACAATTAGTTTTTCACTTTGATGTACTGTATCAACATACTGGACCCCAAATCACACAAAATCCGAATAGAAAAATTATAGCTTTTCTACTACAAAAAAAACGTTTAAAAGGTTTAAAATGTAAACACAAGTTGTAAATGTCAACATATACAGGTACAATTCAGATATAATCAAGCTAAATACAAAATAAAAATGATTTACAAAAAAAAAGTGGGTGTAGCCATAGGCTTTTTATTTTTATTTTTAGCTTTGCCACTTTAAAAAAAAAATTGTGCACACAATTATACAGAGAGCTATATTTAAGGCCTTGCATTCCCAGAGTATGAGGGTTCCCAAATGTGCCAAAGCAGGTGTGGCAATAGGTGTTTTTTCTTTTCTTTTTTGCTTAGAAGCTCTACAAAACACTTCATGTAAAATTACACAGATAGCTACATTACAGGGCTTTCATTCCTTGAGTAAGAGGGGTTCCTCAATAGTGCAAATATACCACACAAAACTATTTACAACAAATATCAGGGTTTTTTTCTATTTTTTTCTGTGCCACTCCTCAAAACAAATCTAAATCTACTCCTAAACTACCTAAACTATCTACACTACTCCTAAACTACTCTCAAAATCTACTCAAACTCTTCCAAAAACTAGCAATAATATCTCTCTATATATATAACGTATATATGTCTCTCTTTGTCTACTCCGTAAATCTCCTGCCTTTCAATTTGGCTTCTTTGCTCAGTTGGCTCCTCCTCCATTCCCTAAAATGTGCAGCCTGAAGAGAAGAGTCAGCAGATTCACACATTTTTCTGCATTTTGTTTTATGACAAAACCGACGAAGTTATTAGAATAAATGCAACGCCGGTCGCATCCCATCTTGCGATCTTTTACGAACGCGTCAATATTTTTTTATATAAAGTTTAAATGATCATATCTTCGTTTTTACTTGGTCTATCAACACAAAACAAAAAGTAAAATAAAATTTCAAGCCAGCACTTTCGACAGAAGTGGACGGCAGCGCTCAACGTGACTTTGTTTTCATGCTTTGACGTCTTAAAGCGATACTCCACCGTTTTTTCATATTAAACTATGTTATTCCCTTAACTAAGACGAGTTGATACGATACCTCTCTCTTCTCAGTGCGTGCACTCAATCGCTCTGGCGCGAGACACTTTGATAGCACTTAACTTAGCCCAGTTCATTCATTAGGATCCAACCAGAGAAGCGACCAAACACCTCCACGTTTTCCCTATTTAAATACGGTTACACGAGTAGTATAACTCGACCAAGAATGGTGACACAAAATAAAACGTTGCGCTTTTCTAAGCATCTCATTCTGTTTACGCCAAATTCTGACTCTACCATCTGAATGTCTCAACAGAAAATCGAGACTCATCAGACCAGGAAACATTTTTGTCTTCAACTTTCCAATTTTGGTGAGCTCTTGCAAATTGTAGCCTCTTTTTCCTATTTGTAGTGGAGATGAGTGGTACCCGGTGGGGTCTTCTGCTGTTGTAGCCCATCCGCCTCAAGGTTGTGCGTGTTGTGGCTTCACAAATGTAATATTTAAAAAAAAAAAAGCTAAATATTTCTTAGCCAAAAAGTAGTTGCAATTCATAACACCAGTAATAGGCTATTTTTAACAGCAAATGCTTTTTAAAATCAGAAAATAACAGCACCTTTCAGTCTGTCACAATCATGCAAACATGAAATATCAAACATACAGTTCTTTACAGGTTTTTGCATTCCATTGCACTATTTTTCCTATTGTTTTAATGTTTGGCAGACGTGTTTGGCTGTGATTGAGGAGTTATGAGTAACAACAATATCTCACCTGGTACCAGAGCGACTGACAACATCCACTATCTCTCCGGGAAAGAAGCGGTCTTTGACATAGGCGTACACATCATCACATATCTCATGCAGGCGTGAGCGGTGCGTAAGTGCTGTCAGGTGCAGGAGGGGGGTGACCAGGGCATTGGGGAAGTTTTGAAGGTTGAGTCTGGCTTTCCTCTCGCTGTCCAGAGCCTCCTGGTAGGTCAAGCCAGGCTTCCCCGTCACCGCACAGCTCCACACCAGGCTGTTACACAGAATAGTCCTCTCAAAGAATTCACTGTTAAAACAAAATCACAATGTGTAATGTTGTTATTAACTAGCCTAACACCTTTATTGTTTACAGAGAAGAACATATTGCTCACAACTGACTAATCAACTTGACAAAAAAGTTCATGTTTTGTGGAAAACAAAAAAATAGAGTGGAGAAATTTACCCAAAATAAATCTACTTGTTGATCATTAGCCTACATCATCTAAAAAAACTGTCATTAGTAATGACAGCAAATAGACTGTTCTGTTGTCATCAAAATGAGGCAATAATTTAAGCGTAGTTAACACACTCAACAAATTAAACAACTTCTCATATCAGTCTTATGACATGTAGAATGTCAATGGGAAAAAAAAGAAAGAAAACGCTATCTGAACACTGTAAAGGTGCAAAACTATGTCATCTCTCCTGATTCTCATCTAAAATACACAAAATAAATTGTATTCACTTCAAATTTGTATTATTACTTGAAATGGGCACAATGCAAATCTTTTGATTTATTTCTAAACAGTTAGAAGTCAAAACTTATTGATGGTTATTTATAGTAGTAAAAGCTCTAACACACTATTTTTATCCTATTCAAACTCAGGTGAGAAATGTGTATCTTAACAATTAGACAGAAACTCATGAATATACCATTTAAATAGACCATTTGTATTTCAAAATAACAATATAACTAATAATTAGCAAATAAATAAAGTGATAAAACATTTATTGGACAGTTGGTCTTAAAAACCAATATCTGCCAATATCTTGCCTTGGGATTTATCTCCAAGTAGTTAACTTATAGCCATAACTCAGTAAACAGACCTAATGATAGTTGATTCTAAATGATAATCTGCATCCTAACTTAGCTCCTAAATCAACCTCACATGAAAACTGGTCAAGGCGAATGACTTTCCAAGAGCTGTTGACAGATGACATATTTGCCTGCTTCAAGACCAAAACCATCTAGACCAGTCCAAATAGCTGGTCATCATAATATTTCCCATTCCAGCCTCATATGACAAACAAGTTAAAAGGCCAGATAACAAGTGACATCAACATAAAAATGGGAAAAGCAGTAAAACTTCTGCCTCCAATGGCCAAATACACCAACAATAGCAGCGACCACGTTTCAGGCAACAACATCCTGTGTGTGGATGAGAGCTGTCCCATCCCCGCGAACAACCCCAAAAACACCCGACCAGGGGCTTCCCGTGGACATCCCACCCGCGATATGACACTATGTTAGCCTTTAAAACAAATCGAGAAATAGGCTTAAGAAATATGTCCCTCAATCTGGTCTATATATCGTGGTTTAGTTGGCTAAACTAAGCTAACTAACTAGCAACCAACTCTGTTAGCGAAGGCCTCCAACTGACACCTGCCGGGTGTATCAAGGGGTAAAAAACTGAACTCTTTATAAATACAAGGTTATTTCACACCAGGGGTGGTGGGTTATAGGTAAAGCTTGTTTAAAATAACAAAATAAGATGGAATCTAGGTTGGTAGTTATTTTATTTATGAAAAATAAAACTTTAAAGCGGGCTGTCACTTCTGTTGTTAGTTTCTGGAGCTTCTGTTGTTGGCTGGCATTAAAGGGGAAGTTGAAATGTACAAACAGGAAAACAATAAAAAATATCTTACTCATAAGTCCTGAAGACTTCGTGTGTGACTTTACAGAGGAAGACTTCTTCATCGGGTCTGAGATCAGCGGGCGGTTTCTGCCTCACGAAAGGCTTTTTGTGGAGAAGCGGCATCTTTTCTTTCTCTTTCTCGGAGACTTTCAAAAACAACAAACACAAAAAGACAATCAGAAAGTGAGATGATGCCAAATTAATGAGAATCCATTAAAGGTCAGACTGTGAAATTTGTCGAAACCGGTTAAAGTAAAACCGTTAGGATTTCAAATGTAAAAAAAAAAAAAACGATATCTTCTTCAGTCTTTGTTAATGACACGCGCTTCCCGGGTGACGTTCAAAATCCAGCCCACATGTTTTACCGTTTTATTAAACCCGAATTTAGAGCACACGCTTGGTTACTATATATCAAACGAGTCTGATACATAGACGACTAAATCTGATATTTACCAAATCTATGATGTAAAAAGGATAATCGGCTCCGGAAGGGAAAGAAAAACACAAGAGTATCAGAGTATGTCCCACTTCTCCGAGCGGGGATATTAAGCGTGTTGACGACAAGTTTTGATCCGCTCTAGTTCACTTACCCACCGGTTAGCGCTGGGGGCGGGACTTCCAAGACAATCCTGTCATTGCATTGGGCAATTTGAGTGCCAATCACGCCTCCGCAGCCAATAGTAGGAGGCGAAAGTGGGAAAGTAGGGGGGGGGGGTTCTACCACTGAAGCTTCATGAATCTTGAAAGACATTTTAGGTTCATATATAAAATATATATTAGAAATAAACATATAATTGTAGCACTATCTTTGTGACAAATTTCCCAAACAAAAAGCCTTTTTTTCTGTGAACAGATGTACTTAAAGTACAATAGCTAAGTTTTTAAATGCTTCATCATACCCCCATGAAATAAAAAAGTTTGACTTTTCATTCATGTCTATTAGATTTTGTTTAGACCTATAGACACTTAAAATGTCTCTTCTGTGAATATATATACATACATATATATATATCACCTGGTTTTAGACAACAATAATTTATTATTATGGTGTAGGGCCTCCTTTTGCGGCCAAACAGCATCAGTTCGTCTTGGGAATGACAGATAGAAGTCCTTAACAGTGGCCAGAGGGATTTTGAGCCATTCCTCTTCCAGAACAGCGGTCAGGTCACTGTGATGCTGGTGGAGGAAAACGTTTTATGTCTCGCTCCTCCAAAACACCTCAAAGTGGCTCAAAAATATTTAGATCTGGTGACTGTACAGGTCATGGGAGATGTTCAACTTCACTTTCATGTTCATCAAACTATTCTGTCACAAGTCTTGCTTGTGTGTACTATTGGTGCATTATCACACTGATACACGGCACCCCCTTCAGGGTACAATGTTTGAACAATGGTGCACATGGTCCTCCAGAATGGTTCGGTAGCGTCCATCAAGCACAGTAGGGAATGTCATGAGATTGCAGCCCAAACCATCACTGATCCACTCCAGCAACAGTCCAGGGGTTAAACCTCTTTGTGCTTCTCCGCACAGTAACTCCCACTGATCTGGGAAAGACAGTGAAGGTGGACTCATCAGAGAACAGCACGTTTCATATTGTCAACAGCCAAAGATTTGCACTGTTGCATCGAAACCAACATTTGGCATTAGCACAAGTGAGCAAAGGTTTGGCTATAGCAGCCCAACCATGAATATTGACTCTGTGGAGCTCCAGACAAACAGCTTTAGTGGAAACAGGAGAGCCAAGGTGCACATTTAATTCTGCAGTGAGTTGAGCAGCTGAGGTATTATTTATTTTTTTGGATACAATACAGGTTAGTATCTGGACATCTCTTTCAGACAGCTTCCACTTGCGTCGACAGACACTCCTGTTGGATGTGGTTCGTTCGTCTGATGTGTAGTATGCCGACATTACCCTGGATACCATAGCTCTCGATACACCACAAAGACGTGCTGTCCTGGGCACAGACGAGCCAGTGGGACACGCACCAACAATTTGTCCTCTTTTGAACTCTGATATGTCTCCTATTATGTTGTATTGACTGCACTATTCTTTGTACAGCTGTGCTATTGCTCTGCTAATTCAACCTTCACACTCTGCTCTTACTGATGGAATGTAAAATCAGTGAAACCTCCAACACCTTATTGGCCAGTGTTTCAGTTTAATTGTCCAACCCCTAAATACAGGTCCTTCTCAAAAAATTAGCATATTGTGATAAAGTTCATTATTTTCCATAATGTAATAATAAAAATTTAACTTTCATATATTTTAGATTCATTGCACACCAACTGAAATATTTCAGGTCTTTTATTGTTTTACTACTGATGATTTTGGCATACAGCTCATGAAAACCCAAAATTCCTGTCTCAAAAAATTAGCATATCATGAAACGGGTCTCTAAACGAGCTATTAACCTAAGCATCTGAATCAACTAATTAACTCTAAACACCTGCAAAAGATTCCTGAGGCTTTTAAAAACTCCCAGCCTGTTTCATTACTCAAAACCACAATCATGGGTAAGACTGCCGACCTGACTGCTGTCCAGAAGGCCATCATTGACAACCTCAAGCAAGAGGGTAAGACAGAAAGAAATTTCTGAACAAATAGGCTGTTCCCAGAGTGCTGTATCAAGGCACCTCAGTGGGAAGTCTGTGGGAAGGAAAAAGTGTGGCAAAAAACGCTGCACAACGAGAAGAGGTGACCGGACCTTACGGAATATTGTGGAGAAGGACCGATTCCAGACCTTGGGGGACCTGCGGAAGCAGTGGACTGAGTCTGGAGTAGAAACATCCAGAGCCACCGTGCACAGGCGTGTGCAGGAAATGGGCTACAGGTGCCGCATTCCCCAGGTCAAGCCACTTTTGAACCAGAAACAGCGGCAGAAGCGCCTGACCTGGGCTACAGAGAAGCAGCACTGGACTGTTGCTCAGTTTTGCATGTCATTTGGAAATCAAGGTGCCAGAGTCTGGAGGAAGACTGGGGAGAAGGAAATGCCAAAATGCCTGAAGTCCAGTGTCAAGTACCCACAGTCAGTGATGGTCTGGGGTGCCATGTCAGCTGCTGGTGTTGGTGCACTGTGTTTTATCAAGGGCAGGGTCAATGCAGCTAGCTATCAGGAGATTTTGGAGCACTTCATGCTTCCATCTGCTGAAAAGCTTTATGGAGATGAAGATTTCATTTTTCAGCACGACCTGGCACCTGCTCACAGTGCCAAAACCACTGGTAAATGGTTTACTGACCATGGTATTACTGTGCTCAATTGGCCTGCCAGCTCTCCTGACCTGAACCCCATAGAGAATCTGTGGGATATTGTGAAGAGAAAGTTGAGAGACGCAAGACCCAACACTCTGGATGAGCTTAAGGCCGCTATCGAAGCATCCTGGGCCTCCATAACACCTCAGCAGTGCCACAGGCTGATTGCCTCCATGCCACGCCGCATTGAAGCAGTCATTTCTGCAAAAGGATTCCCGACCAAGTATTGACTATTGAGTGCATAACTGAACATAATTATTTGAAGGTTGACTTTTTTTTTTGTATTAAAAACACTTCTTTTATTGGTCGGATGAAATATGCTAATTTTTTGAGACAGGAATTTTGGGTTTTCATGAGCTGTATGACAAAATCATCAGTATTAAAACAATAAAAGACCTGAAATATTTCAGTTGGTGTGCAATGAATCTAAAATATATGAAAGTTTAATTTTTATCATTACATTATGGAAAATAATGAACTTTATCACAATATGCTAATTTTTTTAGAAGGACCTGTATATCTTATCTACACACACACACACACACACACACACACAATTCTGCTAGCGAAAGAAAAAAACTTCTACTTCCTACTTCATCAGAAAGAGTGTAACACAGAAATGCATTAGAACAAAATTCAAAACCAAACCAAGGAAAAGGGCACATACAGGAATACATATTTATTATCACTCAATAAGGACTCCTTTAAAATGCAGCAGTGCCAACATAACATTACATAAATAGATTATCTGACATGTATGGCTAGTTACATAAACAGACAGTTTGAAGTATAACTTAAAAAAGTTGACAAATTAAAGTTCACCTAAAACAGGATGTTGTATGTTAAATTAAATCTATCCTGTTAAAGACCTCACTGAGGCTAATCGTATTTATTGTTCCACTGCATCAGAAGAGTCCAGAGCTTTCTCTTCTAAGGGTCAAAGTACTATATAAAGATGGATTTGCTTGAGAGAATCTGGATCTGTGTCATTTTTTAGATAAACAGTGTAATCAAGTTGTACTTCCTCTATCCATTGGCTGAGTGCTAATGTCTCTAGGAACTGGGAAAGAAAAAACAACAACTTAGAATTGTTACATCAAATCTTGATAAAAGGCTGATGTATTAAATTATACTGCCAATCACAATTAGGAGACAAATACAGTATTATTAGAGACAGAGCAAAGCTTCTTACAACAGCATCCTGAAGTAAAGCAAGTGCTTCTTGAATGCCGGGTACAGTTACTAACAGTGCACCTTTCTTTCGGAAATTTTTATTAATAAACAGCCAAGCTCTGAAAAAGAAAAAAATGGGTAATTTTAGTGTAAACCAATTCATTTTGTATATCATCATTTATAAGTGATTTATAATTGTTAACAACAGGCATATCTAGTCCAATGGTCACACATGCAATTTCTATAGTATTGCATAATATATAGTATTTCTATCGACTTGCATAATAATTATGCATGCACAATATATCATTTGTTTATTATAAAAAATAATAATTGTATGCATTATTTAAATAAGATCTCTGCATGTTCTTACTGTAAGTACAATCACGGTTTGGCACTTACTGCATTTGATCACTTGGTTCCATGAAGAATTCAAAAACGTTGTTCATGATCAAAACGTCTGTATTTTGCACTAAGGCAGCCTGAGAGCGGATATCTGCATGAATCACCTATGTAGGGCGCATTGAACATCTCTATAAACATACTATCTGGACAAAACAATGATCATACAAAAAAAAAGAAGAAGAAGAAAAAAAGGTATGATCAATTACCTGAATTCTGTCACTGAAGCCATATTTCTGTACAGCCATAGTTTGAAGCTTGACAAACTCTGAACTTATTTCAACCCCCATAAGCTGAGATGCTGCACTGTAAAGGTAGCCCTGAGAAGAGAAAAAAATCAGAGGCAATAATATAGATGTGTCATCAGAGTCAGACCATGTTTTAGAAAGAAAGATAAAAGCTGGTGTAGCCTAGTGGATACAGATCTGGGCTGGTACGTAAAATGTTGCAGGTTTAAACCCAGAAGGGAAAGGGACTTAACCCCTGGTTGGCCCAGGGCGACTGTTACTGTTTCAAGTATACTATAAACATCAGTTAATTCACAATTGATAATGAGTTTAAGTGTGCTTAAACAAACATCATCAGCAATTTACCCCAAATAGCACAGCTCCTAATCTAGATCCCACATCCACCACCAGTTTTCCTGTGAGGTCTGGAAGAACGTTGCGGAATAGGAACTGGAGCTCCGGGATCGAGAATGAATGTGAGATGAACTCTTTGAAAAATTATTAATTGCATATTATGATGTTGCTTTTTATTGCATGAGTTTATGTACACAGTTAAGTATCCATGCAAACACTTACCCAACGGTGCTGTTCTGTGCGATCCACAGTTGAGGCAGTAGCTGCGACTCATTTTTCCCTCTTCACACAATGAATCTACAGTTTCCTCATCATATAAGAATGCATCTACATGCACAGTGGGATGAGGTTTCTGTTGAGTCTAAAAGTTAAAGAGTGCTTTAGCATCTAACAATGAAATGTAGTTGTGAATCCAAGAGCACAATACTAAAAATCTAATACACAAACCTTCTGAATAGCCATGGTCTCTGAGGGAGCCATAGCCTCCAGTGGAAGGCAAGTCCTTAGGTCCTCTGCAATACTTTGAAGAATTACACTTTGGTTATCCACCAGGAAATCATCCAGATCACCTAAAAATGTAGATGAAAAACTGTTATAGACAGAATAATATTAGGGTAAACAT
The DNA here is from genome assembly GCF_029890125.1 of Rhinichthys klamathensis goyatoka. Taxonomy (NCBI): domain Eukaryota; kingdom Metazoa; phylum Chordata; class Actinopteri; order Cypriniformes; family Leuciscidae; genus Rhinichthys; species Rhinichthys klamathensis. Next base: position 8,725,533 of record NW_026606660.1, read on the forward strand.
TTTAACTAATAGATAATACTTTATTCTTAATATACTATATACTTAAGTTACATTAACCATTGCAAAATTGTTAATGTAAGTAAGCAATAGTATGTCTAAATATGCAAATGAGGCATTAAATATGCACTCATTTGCACAAATTTCCAGAACAGATTGTGAACATTACATAAAGCCAGGATCAAAACTTAATTTTGTTGACATTTAGGAATAAATGCTATATAAAAAAGCCCATTAAAGATATTGTTATTGAAAGACAGGCCTATGCATTGTAAATTAATTACAAAGGCAAATAAATAAAGTGTGGTAAAATAAACACTTAAATGTGTATGTTGGATGTTTTCCTTTTGCCTGAACGAAGACAAGTTATGGAAACAAAATAGCCCAAAATCTCAAAATTGACCAGTCCATTAAAAAAAAAAAAAAATTTGCCCTAAGTTTTTTTTTGTTTTGTTTGCATTAAGTCTAACAAGAACACATGCTTACATCTTGCACATAATCTAATCTTTAGCTAACAAGACAATAACAAAAGTTCCTGATTTTACCAGATGTTTTCAACCATTCTAGAAGTTTTGGAAGATGTTGCCTCTCCGTCTTGGAAAACACCTGCAGAATTTCATTCTTTGCATCGTTAAAATGCATCGATTCAAGCTCTTGATACGTATTTTACGCCTATCACAATCTAGATTGCCAGCATAGGCTACTACTACTGAGCAACACGTATGAGCCTGCGGTAGAATCAGTGGGAAGAGTCTTGTTTAAGGTAACGTTAGAACTTCACATTTTTGTGAACATCAACCTGATATTATAAAATATTCCAGGCGATAATTCCATTTGTAATTTAAAATCGCATTAATTAGATTCGAATGACTCTTAAAGGTAATTTTTTTTACCATTTTGTTTTACGTTGGAATCAATTTTATCTACTGCTGTGCCACCTTAACACAAGCTTCCATAATTTTGCCTCATGACCAACATATCTAATGTAAAGGATATTTAAAAAAAAACCAATAATGGTATAAACTTATATTCTAATTTATATACATATAGATATAATAATATTACACGCAAGTTAAGTGAAGGAAAACGAATCTAAACTATAAATAATATACATTTTTCCGTTAAATAAAAAAGGCGAACTTTTGTTTTACAGACGGAAGTAAAGGTACGTCACGGGAAGTTGGGGGTTAGATGACGTTTGTAGTCGCTTTTCCACTCGCCGAAAAACAGCTGCTGCGAGTTTAGGTAAGTAATGTTTAATCGAAACATATCTCTATATCTTAATATTTTGTACGTCGAACGTTTTAAACTGACATGGGGTTGACTTAAACATGAATTAAATCTTGTATTTAAGTAAATCGACAACGGCTGTGCGGGTTACAGCGGCTGTCTGGCCTCTTTTCAGCATAGAGCTTTAGTCAGTCTTAACAGACATTTAAATATTTAATATAAAACTATGATGATTTCATAATAGTTTAAATACTCTTGTGTGTGCCAACCTTTGTGTTTTGATGAAGTTTCGATACATGGCTTAAATATGCCAGATTCATCAAAATCGTACAGTCCATAGGTGGTAATAATGAACATTCAAATATATAATATAATGATTTCATAATAGTTTAAATACACATGTGTGTGTCAACGTTTGTGTTTTGATGTAGTCCCGATACATGGCTTAAAATGATCCATATTTATCCAAATCGTACAGTGCATAGCTGGTAATAACAAAACAGCTCATCCATTTTTGTTTGACATTTTCTGATTTGTGTTTGCCTAATGCCTAGAGAGGTTGAAAACATCATTGTGCTGGTTCCACTGAAGTCTTGAGGTTCAGAGTGAGCAGTGACAGGAGGGTTGTTTTGGGGGAAACCCCCACAACATTGGAAAGTCTCATTCTCATAACAAGTAAGGAAGTATACATAAGATCAATCACAATTTTATTATCCTCACTCAAGTCCTACTCGATAGCTTTGTGACTGGAAGCTGGTCATCTGTTAAATCTCTTTCTTTATTTTAATCTGTTGCAGGTTGGCAGCTCTTTAACCGCAAAAATGGTTTTAGCTGATCTTGGGAGGAAAATAACCTCAGCTTTGAGGTCTCTGAGCAATGCCACCATTATCAACGAGGAGGTACAGTGAACAAAATGCAATTTGGGCTTGTTAAGCATTGTCGTCCATCATAAAATGCTAACTACTTTACAACTTTCCTTAGGTATTAAATGCTATGCTCAAGGAAGTCTGCGCTGCCCTGCTGGAGGCTGATGTGAATATCAAGTTGGTAAAGCAGCTTAGAGAAAATGTCAAGTATGTAACAAGAGTTTTTGTCTTTTAATGGTAAAAATTCCCTATTATAGAATGTCTGTTCTCTCTATAACCACTCCATGATTTCAGGGCAGCCATTGATCTGGAGGAGATGGCCTCTGGGCTGAACAAGAGAAGAATGATCCAGCATGCTGTTTTCAAGGAACTTGTCAAGGTAAGTAATTGTTTCCTTTTTTTGTGTCTGTTCGAGGAGACTCTGATCTCCTGCTCAGGAGATCTCTATTTTGTCATGGAGGAGAGAAATGCTATTAAACCAAATTAAATTGCATTGACTGATAGATGATAGGAATGTATTCTAGAAGATGAATACTGAGTGCTTTTATTGCAGCTGGTGGATCCTGGAGTCAAAGCCTGGACTCCCACAAAGGGAAAGAACAACGTTATCATGTTTGTGGGTCTGCAGGGCAGTGGGAAAACCACAACATGTTCAAAGGTGAGCAGTTCTTGGGTGTTTGCCCAGATTTAGACCTTTTACAGACATTTTAGATTATACACCTCTTTTTATACAGCTAATCGCACAAGCAAGAATCTCTTTTTCCTTTTTATTAGTTGGCATACTACTTCCAAAGAAAAGGATGGAAAACATGTTTGATTTGCGCCGACACATTCAGAGCAGGTAAAGTCGACTCTGTTTACATGTGTTTGGACACTAATACTTTCTGTACTTTTTGTAAATTGTCTTGTTTGTTTTTAAAGGTGCCTTCGACCAACTCAAGCAAAATGCAACAAAAGCCAGAATACCCTTTTATGGGAGGTAATAAAAGCGTTATTTCCCATATTATTTCCTGTTACAGTTGCATTTGTTCACCAAACCTAATCATTGATTCATGTTGGTGTGACTTAAGTTACACAGAAATGGATCCAGTGGTCATAGCTGCAGAGGGTGTGGAAAAATTCAAGACAGAAAACTTTGAAATAATCATTGTGGACACTAGTGGTAGACATAAACAGGAAGACTCACTTTTTGAGGAAATGCTTCAGGTGTCAAATGCTGTGGTAAGAGAACATTTTGATCAAATATCACATAAAGCAATAAAAATGGCAAAATATAAATTATATAATAATAAAGCTTGATGCTTTGTGGCGGTTATTGTCTGTTCCCACAGCAACCTGACAACATAGTGTATGTGATGGATGCCTCCATTGGTCAGGCTTGTGAGGCTCAGGCTAAGGCCTTCAAAGACAAGGTAGATGTGGCTTCTGTTATTGTCACCAAACTGGACGGCCATGCCAAGGGTGGTGGTGCACTCAGTGCGTAAGTACACACTTTATGCTTTGTACTTTCAGCACTTAAGTAAAGTAAATAAATCAAAGAGTTGACAGACAATTTATGTTTACAGTGTGGCGGCCACAAAGAGTCCAATCATTTTTATCGGCACAGGCGAGCACATTGACGACTTCGAGCCTTTCAAGACTCAGCCCTTCATAAGCAAACTGCTCGGTAAGGTTTGGAAATACTACTGAGCTTCTGTTAAAACCTTTATATAAAAGCTTTAAATGCACAAACATCTGATTGTCGTTTGAACTGCTATTTATGTTGCAATTCTTATTTTTCCTCTAGGTATGGGAGATATTGAGGGACTGATTGACAAAGTGAACGAACTAAAGCTTGATGACAACGAGGAGCTAATTGACAAGCTGAAACATGGTAACTATAACGTTATTTCTATAAGAATGTGTATTTTTGTGTTTTCAATGCGATTTTTTTTGGACACTGGATTTTTTCCAGTGTTTTTTTTTTCCACTAACAGATGTGACATTTCTCTCTCTTAGGTCAGTTTACACTCAGGGACATGTATGAACAGTTTCAGAACATCATGAAAATGGGACCTTTTGGTCAGATCATGGTAACGCCAACCTTGACTGAAAGTATGTCTAATTATGATTGTCCACAGAGTAGTTCTTTTCTCACAATTTCTGTTTTTCTTTGTTTGTCTTTAGGGCATGATCCCAGGCTTTGGAACAGATTTCATGAGCAAAGGAAATGAGCAGGAGTCAATGGCCAGACTAAAGAAACTCATGACAATAATGGATAGCATGAATGACCAGGGTATGTGCTTTTTAAATTCTTTTTAATACTGTCTTATAACTTATATATAAATAAAGCATTGACTAGCCTAAATAGAGAGCTTCAGGTGCGACGTCAAGCCCCGGAAGATTAATTCGCCAGTGGTTACCTCGAGATTTTCCATTATAATGGGTTTTTATAATGTTTTTTTTTTCCAGTTTGAGTAAAATAAGGTCTGTGTTAAACATCTAGAATGATTCTTAAAGTGTAAATTGCAGGTGAAAATTTTCACGAAGATAATGCAATGTGCTTACTAAACATAAAGATAAGAACCGCCCACCATTGTTTTTTTATGTTTTTTATACCAAAATGCTGAATATAATATGAAAAGTTGGTGCGTTTTACAGTGGTTTTAAGCACGCCCCCTCCCTTCCACTAGGCTGGGCGTGACGTCATAAAAGGTACTCCAAGCTACTCTGTCTATGCTCCAGGCCTGGAGTTACGTTATATTGGAGACCTAGCTAGCAAAAATGGTTAACTATTGTGTTTGTGCGGGATGTACGAATACATCAAAAACTGGGGAGAGGCTCCACAAGTTCCCCAAGGACAAACGGCTGATTCGTGCCTGTAAGTGTTAGCATAACTTACCCGAGGTAACGTTAGAGCTTAGATCGGGCCCAAAAAAATCAAGCAAGACCCTACCCGAGCCCGCTGTGTCCGAGCCCGGTCCGGCCCTGCCCGACACATTAACTGTAATTATGAGCCCGAGCCCGGTTTAAACCCGACTATTTTTTAATACGTGGGTCGTTATAACTGACGTTCTCAACTACTTTCTATATTACTTTCTCCCGCCCGCAACATTTATGTTTTGTCCCGCTCCTGCCCGCAAAAAGACTTTTTTTTCTGTACCTCCAAATACTTTCAAGTTAGCCTACGTGTCGCCACCATACACATCAGCATACATGCTCCTGATCACTGTTATAACATAAAAGCAAGCGGGCTACTGCGTGCATAGTCTGGCATGACTGCTCGCAGAGTGCGCTCCCATAATAATTCCTAAAAAGCTGACATCAGTTCATCGCGATCTCACACATCTGTTATTATCAATGAATCTTTCATAATATATACACTATGTTTGTTATAATTAGAGGATTTGTCAGCATACATAATTCAGCACTGAACAAAAAGTCCGTTTTGAGCGGTGAGGGGAGTCCATCGTAAATGCTTCTGATTGGCCATTATTGGGTTCAAGAAATCAACACGTATGTCTGTGATTGGCTACATCGCTCAACGCTGCAGACATGTTAGAAATACAAACTCTGCCTGTAAACCGTTTCTATTTTGTTTTTGTTGTTCTTATTGCTTTTCTGCAACAGATGAATAAAAATGTATTCGTTTTTAGGTTTTATTCATAGATATTTCTAGTTTGCAAGAGTCCCGCGAATCGTTTTATTCTCCCTCAACCGGCACACACAGAGTGAGTGCATTACCGCCCGCGCTCCCTGTTATGACGTCATCACCCAGTTACGGTAAAAAACATGCTACCTTTGAAGAAACCCCAATAAATGTTATTTTAACGCATTTTAAGACAGAAATTTTTACATATATACACATTGACCACTTTAATTTACACATTAATTGGTTGTGGTGGTTAACCTGCAATTTACACTTTAAGCCCAAATGATACTCTTCTTTGTACTAGCAGGTTGCACATGCTCATTGAATTTGCATTAATCAGTTGTTCCACAAGGTGGCAACACTGGCCCAGGATGTTGTTTCACAGTTGAAAACTAAAGAGACAGAACAACAACAAAATACCGGAGACGGCAACAACAACAAACGGCCGCATTGACAAGCGCTTGTGTAAGGGGGTTATGAGAGAGCCGCAACTTTAGTTTAAAAGAATACAAAGATATTTTTATCGGCCATAAATTCTGGAGAAAAATAGCGCAGTCACTTGATCAAGATGAAATTTCTTGGGCGCATTTGTCGACTGCCATCGCTCACGCACGCGCTTTAAATGGAGTATACTTTGAAAGGCTATGCGTTTGATGAAAAAAACGAAGCATACTTTGGGCTTTAGAATTTTTGTTCTACAACGTAAACTGGACACACTCACACCCCAAATGTTTTATCTAGTTACTTATCAGAAACATGTGTTTTAAATAAACATTACAGCTTCAAAATTTGTGTTTTCAATGTGTGTGCGTAATTTACATTGTAGAATAAAACGTCAAAGTATTAAGTTGTTTACCACAGACCTTATTTTACTCCATAATATATTGAAAAAAACGTTATAAAAACCCATAGGAAAATCTTGAGGAAACCGCTGGCTAATTAGTCTTTTGGTTTTTGACGTTATCTGGAGCACTCTATTGGAAAGTTTTAGGCATAGTTCTGAACTTGACCGGTTCAGTTAACATATTGTGGTTTTTCAACTCAGAACTCGACAACAAGGATGGTGCCAAGCTATTCAGTAAACAGCCTAACCGCATCCAGCGAGTGGCCCGGGGATCTGGAGTGGCTACCAGGGATGTACAAGAGTTGCTCACCCAGTACACAAAGTTTGCGCAGATGGTCAAGAAGATGGGAGGCATCAAAGGCTTGTTTAAAGGTTGAGTGATTTGCATCCAATATTTGTGAACCAACCAAACATGATGCATTCAAACATTTAAAATCAGTGACTCATTGTATCATTGTTTTGAAGGAGGGGACATGAGCAAGAACGTCAACCCTTCACAGATGGCGAAACTGAACCAGCAGATGGCTAAAATGATGGATCCCAGAGTGCTTCATCACATGGGTATGAGCTCCCTTGAAACCATAACATACTTTAGCTTTTGCTTGACCATTGATTTACCTTTACTATAGATGGGGAAGTTGTTGCAAAGCATGCAAGAACCTTCTTAAAATGAGCTAAGCAATGCATTGCTATTGCACTTTTTTTAATGTCACGTCATCATGAGATATGTAAGGTTTTTTGAATATCGATTATGGTTGTAAAAGCTTTACTTAAAGACAGCTGTCTTTGTTTATTTGCAAGGTGGCATGGCTGGACTGCAGTCCATGATGAGGCAGTTTCAGCAGGGAGCTGCTGGCAACATGAAAGGCATGATGGGATTTAACAACATGTGAACCTCTGATCCTGCAAACAGAAGATGCAAATGATGGTTTTAGCAAACAAAACCTGGGCAGATGAAGATGGTTTGATTTCTGTGTCTTGCCACGTATAATTTAATTCTTTAAAAGGTGTAAAACATTTAACAAAGACTCATTTAAATGTAAAGACCAGTGTTTCTGGAGCAAAAAAATGGGGACTGTTAGAAGAAATTTTGCTTCCTGAGATCAAGTCCAGGGATTGTTTAAAATGTCTTGTGATGTCAGAGAGTGTTCATCTTGGGAAATATACACACAGGCATCTGAGTGAAAAATTGACAACTGACTTTTACTATCAAAGCTGGATTACAGGTAAAGCCGTAAAGGTTATATGATTTTACAGTAATTGCTATGACCATCTTCATAGCATAATATATTCATGAGTAGAAATCATGGTTTATTGTATAATTGACTATTTCTTATTTCTTGGTTTGCCATAGAAAAGCTTTGGCTTTGTATCAGAGATGAATACAGTAGTTGCAAAAGAGTGGCAATATTTTTGTCATAATGTTATAATAAAATTTATATGGCAACATTTTAACGGCAGTTGTGTTATGATCCTCTTTGATTATGCTGAAATGTCATCAAATATTTAACTTGTGTTTTTTTTAACAGACTGACCATAGTACTTACACTGTTTATGTACATTTGAAATCCAGACAAAGCAAAAGCTTGATAGATTTGCACAGAGATTAGTTGGTAATATTTTTGGTGTATCCCTGGTTAAATGATTGTAATTGCCTAAAAGTAAATTACAAAAATGCTTTTAAATTGTAAATTTTTGCAGTGAATGTAAATTGGTCACATTTTAAGTTTTGTATTGCTTTTAATGAAAAAAATCAAGGAAACTGCAATTAAAGATAATGATGCATCATGAAACATACATAAAATGTTTGTAAAAAGATAGTTTATTGCTTTAATACTTGAATTGTATTCATTACAATTACAATTTAATACATCTATTGATCCAATTCCATGTGGGAAACTGATTTGCTTCTAATATAATGTCTATACAATATTTTCATATCAAAGCATTTACAAAATCAAGAATACAATGTTATTGCGTGAAAATTATGGTCATCATAAAACGTGGATAAATGAGTGTTTAAACATAAAAAGTTGATAAAATACATCACTACTTTATCAATACTTTACTATATATGCACATTTAATAGTTGAGTTTAAGTAAAAAATATTTGTTGCATAATTATCTTGAAAATAATGCAGTTTCTCAAAGATAAAATGTTTAATATAACTCTTGAAATGCATAATTTGCCCGAGTCTCGGGCTCTTGACGTGGCACCGACTCCATGTTGAGTTGCTACGTCATCAGCTCGAGAGCTCGCTTGCGCCCGTGAGCGCGCCGCTGTCTGTCACTGACTGAGAGTCTCCGAAGAGACACAAAATCAAGGCTTCAGGTATGTTATAACACAACTTTCCCTTTACAACTAGATGATCATTTAAATTACGTTAATGATTCGACCAATGTTTACGATTGTAGAGCGTTAGATGGACTGTAGCTCAAGAAATCTAGGGTTTAAAGGGCATTTAGCTTGAAGTCAGTGTTGAATGGAAGCATCGTATCTGTTAACTTACATCAACAAGCAGGGAGGCATTCACAGGGGATTGTTACCTGGAATGTTTGATCATGTCTTTATGAAGTAGTTGTAGCACTCAAGTTGTTTTCTTGTTGGTGTAAGATGAGTAATATTTCCTAAGCTATCGAACTAGCTTTCTGTGGCTAATTTTGGAGGGTGGGCTGATGCCTCCAGTGGATTCATGTAACGTTAGTTCAAGTAAACTAAAATAAACTAAACTTATTCAACAAAGTAGGATGTGTCTGTATAGCTGACTATATAGCCATAGTTTTATGTCTTTCCTTGCGAGAAATAAATAATCCTACATTTGCTACTAGCCTTGTAATGTTATGTTAGCATAGTCACTGATTTGAAAACTGCAGCTTGTTGCATTATTTATTTATGCTGTATCCTATTATTTCCCCAAAAGTGTTTTAATTTGCACACTTGGCTGTTTCGAATGTTCTCTCTCATTGGTCTGTTCTTCTCAGCTGCACATGTGGCTTTTTTTCTTTTTCTTTTTTTTGGGTGCTCTCGTAGTCAGGGTTTGGTCTGTGAAGGGGTTTCAAACTAGGGTCTGGGGTTAGTGTTAAGAAAATTTTACATTAACACACACACACACACACACACACACACACACACACACACACACACACACACACACACACACACACACACACACACACACACACACACACACACACACACACAGAGTACCTTTCAAAAGTTTGGAAACATTACTATTTTTAATGTTTTTGAAAGAAGTCTCTAATGCTCACCAAGGCTGCATATTTGATTAAAAATACAGAAAAACTGTAATACTGTGCAATGTTTTTATAATTTATAATAACTTTTCTATTTGAATATATTTTCAAATGTAATTTATTCATGTGCTAAATTTTCAGCATCATTACTCTAGTCTTCAGTGTCACACGATCCTTCAGAAATCATTCTAATATACTGATTTATTATCAATGTTGGAAACGTTTTTTGAGGATTCTTTGATGAATAAAAAGTTTAAAGAGAACAGCATTTATTTAAAATAGAAATCTTTTTGTAACAATATACTCTACCATTCAAACGGTTGGGGTCAGTGATTTTTTTAAAAAATTGTTAAATTGTTAAAAGGTTATAGTAAAGATTTATATTGATAGATACAAATTCTATTTTGAATAAATGCTGTTCTTTTTAACTTTTTATCACAGGTTCCAAACCTGTAATAATACCTGCAATTTGATAATAACCGAGTATCAAATCAGCATATCAGATTATCAGAATGATTTCTGAAGGATCATGTGACATTAAAGACTGTAGTAATGATGCTGAAAATTCAGCTTTGCATCACAGATTTTTTTTTTTTAAAGTAAAGTTATAATAGAAAATCATTATTTAAAATTTTAATAATATTTCACAATATTACTGTTTTTTTTTTAATCAAATAAATGCAGGCCTGATGAGCATAAAAAAAAGTAATGTTTCAAACTTTAGTATATACCGTACTAAAATTCTATCTTTATATATAGCTACCTTTATATTTTAGGACAGGGGTTTCTCACAGAGGGTATCTTATGTTGATGACCTTGGCTTCAAAAAGTTTGAAAACCACCTAGTAGGCAGCATTTTTGTGCATCAAAGTCACGGTCAGACATAAAGATATAGGCTGTTACTCAAACCCTAGTGAGATGCTTACCTAGATGGCATTTGTCATCATAGGTTTCTGAACGGAACTTCTATCTCTTATCTCATTCCAGATTTTAATGATGTGTGATGAGACATTATAGTTTGCCCTATGTCCAAAGAGTAATGATGAATCAGACTGGGCTGGCCTGTCTCTGTAATATACACAGAGACCAGATTGCATGTCTTATTTAAATACATCACTGTGTCTGTAGTGACTGTTTCACTGCTTGATCTTTTAGTTGTTCCTCAATTAAGATGCCATTACATGGAAATCAGTAGTGCTGCTCCATCTGTAAAGTGTGTATAACTTGTAGATTCCAGAGGGTGCTATGGCGACCTTCCAGGAGTTCATCCAGCAGAACGAGGACCGCGATGGCGTCCGTTTCAGTTGGAACGTTTGGCCGTCCAGTCGTCTGGAAGCCACGCGTATGGTGGTTCCAGTGGCCTCCCTGTTCACCCCGTTGAAAGAGCGTCCGGATCTTCCCCCGATTCAGTACGAGCCGGTGCTGTGCAGCCGGGCCACGTGCCGAGCTGTGCTCAATCCTCTGTGGTAAGTCTTGTTAAGTCAGAGCAGACAGCATAATGAGTTCACAGATGGAGGATCTTCTACTTATCCATTGCAGTAATTTCCAAATAAACACATTTATTATGAAAGCTGGATACATTATATGCGATGCTCTAATATTATTATGCTTCTGTTTTTTTTGTTTTTTTCCCATTGTTTACACAATCAGTCAAGTGGATTACAGAGCAAAACTCTGGGCGTGCAACTTCTGTTATCAGAGAAATCAGGTAAAGTCTTTGCAGTTTTAAAAAGAGCAGGGCTGAAGCTCTCAAATTTTGATAGTCAATTAATCGATGCCCAATGTTGTCCTCAAAATATGCAATTTCAACATAATGTAAACAAATATAGTAAATGTAAATGTATAAACCAAAGGCTCTGTGCAATTACATGACTAATCCAGGGCTCGAATTTCGGCGCGGGATTGCGGGTATTGCGCATAATTCTAATCATTCCCGCAGGTCTCCCATTTATAATGCGGGAAATTCCCGCAATCGTAATCCACACAGATTATAAAATCAAATCATTCTTTTAACAACTCTCTGCCAGATGCAATTTCACAAACAGCGTGAGTGTTCAGCGGTGCCGCGTCTTCTTCTATCTCTTCTCTCAAAATGTGTTGTGCAAGGCAGGCATCAAGCGCTGCGGCGATAATACACACTCGCGTTTAGGAGTCGGGACATGACGGAATATTCACTTGCACAATCAGGCCAGCAGTGCATCGTCACTGAAGTTTACCATTTGCACGTCTTTTTAAGTCTTACCAGTTTAAACATTCAAGCGATTTTAAACTAATCAGTGCTCGCCCGCTCTCTGAGATGGTTTTCTATGCGCACATTCATAGAAAATCCGCCTCAAGAACAGCTGGCCAGTAACAAAAGTTATTTTTCGCGGATTATATTGCTTTAACACGCAAAATTGTCAATTTCAGTCTTCGTGAGTATACTCTAAACATAGTCGGTTTTGTCTTTAATAAGCATAAAACGCATGCCAGTATAATGAACACAGGATCCGTGCACTAGCTCTTAAAGTGACGGAAGCCATATGTGTCTGTCATTAATTTTGTTGTCAAAACAACAAAAGATGGCTTTAAGTTAAAGGAATCAGGATTAATAGCCTATGTATTTAATTTATTCAGGACTAAAATACTACCCAGTGTTATTGTGTAAAAAAATGCCCCCCATGAGAATCATCTAAGGGGGGATTTCCCCCCCATTTTCCAAAACGAAATTCATGCCCTGTAATCAATAATCAAATTTGTTAATTATTTTCATTATTGATTTTTTTTATTAGTTGTTGAAGCCCTGCAAAAGTGCATTGTCATTTAATTATTGGCTTAAACAATATTCTGTCATAGTTCCCTCCAACTTACGCTGGAATATCAGAGGTCAACCAACCTGCTGAGCTTCTCCCACAGTTCTCCACTATTGAATATGTTGTCCAGGTATCACCTTTAATTAATTACCTTTCATTGCCATAGAAATACTGTACACTAGAAGTGGCATCATGAATAGCCACTGATTCTGTTTCTTTTCTGTAGCGTGGTGTGCAGATGCCTCTGAACTTCCTGTATGTGGTGGACACATGTATGGAAGACGATGATCTGCAGGCGCTGAAGGAGTCTCTTCAGATGTCCCTCAGTCTGCTGCCTCCCTCTGCTCTGGTGGGCCTCATCACGTTTGGACGCATGGTCCAAGTTCACGAGCTGGGCTGTGAAGGCATCTCTAAGAGCTACGTCTTCAGGGGAACCAAAGACCTCAGTGCTAAACAGCTCCAGGTGAAGATTACATGCATGAGAAACTAATTTAAGATGCAAGTGTTTGACTGAACTAGTCGGCACAAGTGTCTCTTAATATGCAATATTTTAATTTCATGTACAGGAGATGCTTGGCTTGACTAAACCAGCTGCAGCGCAGGCAGGCCGAGGTCCACAACAGCCTCAGGTTCCTTCTTCAAACAGGTGTGCTAAATTCAATAGCCTCTTCAAGCTATATAGATGAATAATTACTTTGCATAATCAAATTGAAGCTCGCAAGATCCTTGTTAGCTTTCTTGATTTCAGTTTCTGTTTTCTTCTATATATTTAAAGGGGCCATGACATGAGAAATCAATAATGGCTTGATCTATTATTGAAAAATGAGAGGTCTTTGTACCATTAAAACATCCTGCAAGTTTCATAGCTTAAAACGTCCTCCTCATTATAAACAAAGCATTTATTTAATCAAGCTCCAAAAACGTCTCGTTTTGATATTGCGGGATCTGTGACGTCACACGGGCAAATAAGTTTGCATATGACCGCCTCCAGAGCTAGACATCGACGAATAGTTTTACATCATCGCACTATAGGTCCTGCCCACTGGCATTCATGTGAGAGTCACATCGCGTCAAAAGCAAATAGAACCCATTATAATCAGACAAAGTCTACACTGGATACAGCATACAGATGCGGGTTGCACATACAGGGGTGCACATAACTGGTGCTCAGGTGCGCATGCGTGGTAAAATTGAACGATGCGCACCAGAAAACGTGGAGGGAAGCGCTTTTGAGTACCAACATTTTTGGGGACACGTTTACTTAAGCCCAATTTATACTTCTGCGTCGACCTCCCGCCGTAGCTACGTCGTAGGCTGTGTGTAGCGCGCGTACCCTTCGGCGTACCCTGACGTGCACCTCTCCAAAAATCTAACAACGCGTCAATTCTACGCGGACGCAAGCGCTGTGATTGGTCCGCTAGAACCGCTCCCCGGGTTTCACATGCTCCCTCTGCATGCGTAATTGCGCGTCAAGGCGGACAACGACGCAAAAGTATAAATGAAAACCAACGCGTAGTCTATAGCGGCGGTCCCCAACCTTTTTTGCGCCACGGACCGGTTTAATGTCAGACAATGTTTTCACGGACCGGCCTTTAAGGTGCTCCTAAAAACGCATAGAAAACACTAGGCGCGAGGTTGCACTCCGGAGGCGTCTGTCGTTGCTAAGCAACCATCAGCTGCAGCTCCGTTACAGCAAGGAAATTTCAGCAATGGATTTCCACCACCGAAAAGCCCTTGCTGTAACTCTGTTACAAGATTTATTTACTAAGAAGAGTAAAAAAAATAAAAATAAAAAACCCGCTGCAGTGTTTGGGTGCAAGACCGTGCAACCGATACTACAAAACCGCAAAAACCATGGGGAATTTCACCAGCTGATTCAGGAGCTCCGCCTGGACAATGGGAGGTTCAAAGCCTATTTCAGAGTTGACAAGGACCAGTTTGATTATATTTTAAGAAAAGTTGGCCCAAGCATCAGTAAACGGAGCTTCTGCCGTGAAACTAACTTATCTCTCCTGCGCAACGGCTCTGTATTTGTCTGAGGTTAGACTATAACTGAAGTGGTCATAAAACACCAGAAATAGCAAACACATACACATTTATATATAGAATATAGAACAATTCTGTATAAACAATGATGGATTTAACAAGGAATCAGTTGCGAGCATTAATATTGTTAGTAAAAATATTTTTTACTAGTAACTAGTGCAGCAGTTTACAGTGTGGAAGATGATTGGTTGGTTCTTGTCACGTGACCTGCAGTGCGCTTGCGGCATTCTGAAAAGTTGAGATGTTTTTATCTCGATGCGGCGGTGCGGACGCGCTTGGAAAAAACGGGCGCGTCGCTTCCATTATGAGCGCGCATACCGCGCGCCTACATTTGAAATAACAAACTTGAGCGCGCAAAAGACACGATATGTGAACAGGTAAATGTGTGAATAAATAAAACGGAAACAATGTAAGTTATTTATTCTTTCTGTGCGGCCCGGTACCAATAAATGACCCACGGACCGGTACCGCGGCCCGGGGGTTGTGGACCCCTGGTCTATAGCGTAGAGGCTCCGGCGTAGGTCCGACGCAGAAGTATCAATCAGCCTTTACTGGAGTAGGATTTTTCTCCTTCTCTGGTAAGATAGCAATCATGATTAGGGTAGCACGATATAACGTTTTAGCATCGATATCGCGATGTGCGTATTCGCAAAATAGTCACATCGCAGGATGTGGGATGTCATGCACGTATAGGAATCTTAGTTGATTGGTTCTGGTTCGGAACGCATGTGATTCGCGGATTAATTGCAAAGTTTACCCATCATGGAGTGAAAGTTTATCATTTGCATGTGTTTTTAAGTCCTGTCAGTTTAAACATCAAGCGCAAGAACAAGACTGTAACTCGCGTGCTGTTTTGTGCGTCCACACAGAGCCACGCAGACAGCACGTGAACCAATGCAGGCCCCTTTCTCTTCTTTTGAGCTTGAACCACGGCTTGAACAGACACGTGCACGCACAATTAATTCATAAGGCCTGTCTTGGCAAGTATCCTCATAAACACAGTCGGTTATGTGCTGTAAACAATTGAGAAAGAAATCGGATGCGTATCAGTGGATTTGTGCATTTGTCTTAAAATGATAGCAGCCTAATTTACCAACAGTACCACCAATGGTACCACCAATGTTAATCAAACAACAAAAGAGAAAGAGAAAATCATTAGCTTTAACACAGATAAATTGTATTAATTACATGAATTATATTTACTTTATACAGTGAAGAAGACTATAGTCTTATTTTACATTTAAATATTCATTGTCTGTACCTGTCCAGGTGCTCCCTTGAGAACCAGACCAAAAAAGTTATTTGCACCCCTGGTTATATGTTTGTGCGGAGCATTTTGTTTTGTAAACGAGGCACAGTGTAATGGTAAAGTGTAATGTAAAGAATTTTTTGTTGAAAAATGAAGCAGCCCAACTGTATTGGATCTGACAGCAGCTGCATCACAAACCGCAAGTAAACGATTTCATAATGTTTTGTCTGTAAATGATGTTTAATATGGGTAGTGTTTTCAAAACACTTACGTGCAAAGTGTGGGTACTGTTGATACTGTTTCCTATGCAATGACGTAAGCCAATCATAACACTGGCCGTTTACTGACAAGCCGTAAAGGAGCCGTCCATTGATATAGGATCATTTCAGACAAAGGGGCAGAATGAAGGTTGAAAATAATCGTTTTTCCGCATATACAACCCGATCACACTAAATGAGTTTTTACGTACATAGGATACGCATGTGTTGGTTAGGATACGCATGGGTTGGTTAGGATACGCATGGGTTGGTTAGGATACGCATGGGTAGGTTTAGTAGTGGTGTGGGGTGCGTGTGTGTATTTTACGTTTGGGTAGAATTAGTGGTGTGGGGTGCTTGTGTATTACACGCAAATGAACTGCGTATCAAATGCACGCGGAAACTGCGTATCATATGCACGTAAAAATTGTAAATTGCATGATAATACACAATGCGTGCTATAGAAACGCATTTACGTGAGAACAGGCTGGCATATATATGTATTTTTTTGTGTGCAAACCATCATAAGTGAAACTTGAGGAACATATTAAAATAATAATAAAAAAAGAAATTTCATGTCATGGTCCCTTTTAATATATCTTTGGGGTTGTGTTGGAATATGGTGGTCACTGATTTTATATGTGCTCAGGTTTCTTCAGCCAGTACAGAAGATAGATATGAATCTGACAGATTTGCTGGGAGAGCTGCAGAGAGACCCCTGGCCCGTCACTCAAGGCAAACGACCACTGAGATCACTCGGAGTGGCCCTTTCCATTGCTGTCGGTCTGTTAGAGGTGACTGTCAGGATTTATGTTATTATCTTTAATGGTTTGCTGTGCTGGCAGCTTTGCTACCAGCTGCAGTTACACAATTATAAGTTTACACTTCCGGTTTGGACACACCTTCTCATTCTTTATTATTACTATTTTCCACACTTGTGATTAGAGCTGTATGATAAATCGGTAAAAGATCGTTTCAAATTCCCACACTATTATGCAGTATCGATTCAAATCCCCACACTATTTTTATTCCTAAATAAAAATGATTTAACTATGTCTATTAAACCTTTGACCAATATGATCCCAGTGGAGCATTCAAATCTGCGTTGGTGTTTCAGCTGAGCCAGAGAAAGCAGTTGTCATGTATAAGTGTAAAACCACACAGTATCATTATTTATGTTACAATAATTCAAATGATCACAAAAGTAAAGGTATACATTTTATAGTTCAGATATAAACACTAATGTCTATGGTAGTGATCAAAATGGAGGAAATCACCTTTTGAAAGTAACTTCACACTTCAAATAAATATTGTATCAGTTACATCATTACACAGTAGGTGGTGACAAGTGACTGTTAAAAAAAAGTATTTGTTATTAAATCATTCATTAAAGAGATTGGTTTAAAAACACTAATTCATCCAGTAATGAAACTTTGAGTCTTTATGAGTGAGTCAATGAATCATTCATTCAAACCGAATGTTTTTTAAATAGACTGCAGCAATTCACATTTTGTCAGAACCTCTAGTAAATGAAATGTTATTTTATATAATGAAATAACACAAACAGAAGTATGGGAATGATGTCATATAGCTTCTTCAAGCTCAACATCATAAGGGGCATCCTGGGATGCTTGTTAAACAGTATTTAAGAAATTACTATGTGTGCCGAGTAGTTGCTGACTGCTTTTTTATTCACTATTCTGCTCATAAATGCATATTTTGTAATGAAAATGTAGTTTTCTAAAAACTTCATGTACACACAACTTATATCTGTAATATTTATATTTGCATTAAGCCTTTATCTCAAAAGGTGATCATGAAAGGCATAAATTCATTAGTTTTCAAACACTGAATTGGTCGTCTTACTCTAGCTTTGTGCTTGTTTATTGTTTCCCTCCATTTACTTCCCTCCTGTAGTGCACTTACCCTAACACTGGCGCTCGCATCATGGCTTTCATCGGTGGACCCTCCACTCAGGGTCCAGGCATGGTGGTAGGAGATGAACTGAAAACACCTATTAGATCCTGGCACGACATCGAGAAAGACAATGCCAAGTTCATGAAGAAAGGCACTAAAGTGAGTTTTCCCGTATTTGTTGTTTGTTTTATTGGCTTGGTAGAAGTACCCACATATGCTTTCATGAAGGTGAAGTATCTTCAAGCGGCTGTACTGTTGACTGATGGGTTTTAAAAATTGTCTGTCACAGAGGTGCATTGGAAGGTTTACAATCAAACTGATGCCTGCATTCTTAACTATTTGAAATCTCAGAGCAGCAGAACACTGTAATATCAGAGTTATTGTCTGGAAAAACCTGCATATTTTTTCTTGCATATGATATGTGTGAAAACTGGCAATTAGCTGGTCTTAAAAACTGATGCTCATAATTCTTACATTTATGCATTTGGTACACACTTACTGTACATTGTAAGGTAGACATTTTGACCCAAGTTCTTGCTTTCCATGACCTTGGCGTATATAATGCCATGCTCCACTAATTTGGGAAAGCCTTGTAGCCTAAACAGTTTGAAGTTTTTGCAGGCATTTAAAATGGTATTTTTCCCTTGTAGCACTATGAAGCCTTGGCCAACCGTGCCGCCGCCAATGGACACATCGTTGATATTTATGCATGCGCTCTGGATCAGACAGGATTACTGGAAATGAAGTGCTGCACCAACTATACAGGGTAAGTAACTCAAAAAAAGGTTTTCAATTTTGTTTTTAAATGGTTTCAGCATACTGATAGAGTATGCTTGGAGATTTGAGTCGACGTTGGTGCATATTAAAACATGTTTAGAGTCAAGAAAACAAATCTAGACATATTCCCATCCCCAAGATTTTAAGTATGAGCGAATTTGTGAAACTCTCTTCCTTCGCCATTATGTCATTGTACTGACTGTATACTTGTATTCTTGAAGACAATCCAAATACATACTATGTACCTTTCTGCTTTTCTGTAAATGCAGGGGTTATATGGTCATGGCGGACTCTTTCAATACATCTCTGTTCAAGCAAACTTTCCAGAGAGTTTTCACTAAAGATGTCCAGGGTGCCTTTAAGATGGCACTTGCAGGGACTCTGGAGATTAAGGTGGCTTGCTTTTCTTTTTTTTCTTTTTCTTCTTACAATTTAAAAAAAAAAGTTGTTCTAATTGGCTTGTCTTGGCTATTTTAATTACTTTATTATTTAATTGTGCTACATGTGGCTTTCCTTTTAATATTATTACACTATTATTTCAGACTTCAAGAGAGATAAAGATTTCTGGGGCAATCGGCCCGTGTGTCTCCCTGAACGCCAAAGGTCCCTGTGTGTCAGAAAACGTAAGTAGCTCATCTATTTTAAATTAAATAGACTCGCTATACAGTGTTTTCTCTTAGGTTCAGCTTTATCTCTGGCAATGCAGAGAGCATACTGACATTCTTTGACCTTTGCTTGTAGGAAATAGGAACTGGCGGCACAAGTCAGTGGAAAATTTGTGGACTGGACCCAAATACCACTCTTGCATTCTACTTTGAGGTTGTGAATCAGGTACATGCCAGTAAACTTTGTTTGATCTGCTTACAATAACCCTTGATATGCATGTTTACAAGTTAACATTGCCACAGATGGTTTTGGAAAACCATCACAGAAAAATAATTGTCTCTCAGTTTGCAAAATCACTTACTACCATGAGCCGGAGTCAGGTAAGATATGTTCCTGGATCAACATATCCTGAAGATTTAGTCCTAACCCTACCTGACTTATCGCTAAAATAAGAGGGACATGGTTGGTGAATAGCACTGATGTAGAAGCTAACCCTATTTTTAAGCTTAAACTTGACACAAACTTTTAGCTTGTCCCTCAAATCTGATTGGTTGATTTGGAATGTTGATCCTGGATCAACAACAATGTTGATCCAGGAACATGTTGTACTTAGTGAAATCACCAGTCACAGATACTGTTGTTGCTGCAGTCTGACACATTTCAGGTTCATGTAAATTTCCACCTTATATGCAGGGGGTCCACTAGAGGGCAAACTTTCATCATACATGGGATGGTTTTTTTTTTTTTTTACTGCATTTTAATTTAAAGCATTACTTCACTGCAGTAGTTTTTAACCTTTTTATAGCTTTTAGTGATTCACATAAATTATTCCAAATGTAGCAAAATATATTGAGGAATATGACATGACATTTTTACAGAGAATCATTTTGCACAAGTTAGTCTCATTTTCAGTTATTTTTATATTGTAAATCTACGGATAATGCATGGTCTTAATGCTTGCCATCATACATTTCACAGTAACTGTAATGTGAGTATTCGGTTTTGAATTTGCTCTGAGCTTATATATTAAGAAAACTATATTTACATAGCCAATGATATACATAAGATCAGATTGTGCCATCAAAATTATACAAGTTGCTATTGAAGTCAGTCAAGTTTCAAGTCTCTGAAAGCTATTGAACTTTGATTGGCAGTTTCAGGTGTCTGCTGAACATTTTAGAGAGAGCTTTTTTCACAATCACATTGCATTGTCCTTTGAGCATTCCTTTAGAAAAAAAGTGAATCAATGTTTCTGCTCAAGTCACAAAAAACACAATACATCTTTTTGATGCAAAAGTCTTGTAGACTATCGTACAAGGTTCCTTCTGTCTGCATGAAGTCTGCTTGCATCATAAATTGCTTCTGGTGAGCTCCGCCAACCCAGTGTCCTCTTCTGCTGTGGTGAAACGATGCTGTAGATTCCTTAAGTCATAATTATTTCTACACTATTCCATTCAGCAAAGGTCAGGAAGGGTCGTGCTCAAACCAGCGTGAGGTCCTGTTGGGGTTGGTTGTTTGTTTGTAGTGCCGGAGGATCACTGGGAGCTGGCGAAGAGAAGCTGTTGCTCTTGTGGCGGGGCTGTATGGTTGTGCACTGGGAGAGAGAGTTTTTACGAGGATAGTCAAACATCTGTCGGATTTTATTCAGGCTTTTGCGCAACGCAACTCTGTATCTCCTGAAAGATACAAACAAGGTCACGGTAAACCTCCCACATACTCTCATGCTCTTAGAATATAAATAACAACCACAAATCAGTACCATGAATCATAGCTCTATACAAGTTCCCTTTCTAAATGTTGCCCGAATTGGCCATCGAGTTTTTCATCGGCAGGTTTTTACCTCCACCTTCCTTTTACAATCCTGCACCACATTCAGTTCCTGCCACATTTTATTTACGAAACATTATTGAATGTGGCAGGTATTAATATGAGCTGCCACATCTGATAGTTAAAAGGCCAGAAAAGTCTTAATCAACAATAAAAAGGTAATGTCTATCCATGATTACACTTCCCAAAATAGAGAGCTTATTTTCTGGGAGAATTTGTTTTATGGATCTTCCTGTCTGTCTTCTATCTATCATGACATTTAGGGGTGGGCTGAATGAACAAAATCTTATACTTGCAGTATTAGTAATGATATAGTGAATATCACAATATAGTTGTTTCCCTTTGAAATTCAACCATAAAATAGTTTATATATTAATATTTAAATGCATATTGAATAGTCCACTGAATTAAATTAAATGTTTTACAAATGAAAGTTAGATTATGTTCAAATGTTTGGGGTCTGTAAGATGTTTTTTTAATTTTATTTATATATGTATTTGGTCAAAAAATACAATACAACAGTAATATTGTAAAGTATTACAATTTTAAATATTTTAAAATTATATTCTAAAATGTAACTTATTCCTGTGATGCAAAGCTGAATTTTCAGCATCATTACTCCAGTCTTCAGTGTCACATGATCCTTCAGAAATCATTCTAATATGATGATTTGCTGCTCAAGAAACATTTCTTATTATTAACTATGCTGGAAACAGTTGTGGAAATCGTGATACATTTATTATTTAAAAATTGAAAGTTCAAAAGTACAGCATTTATTTGAAATTGAATTTTGGTAACAATGTGAAAATTTTGCTTTCAGTCAATTTATTGCATCCTTGCTGACTTAAAGTATTAATTACTTTATTTTTTTCACTGTACTGACCCTAAACTTTTGAACAATATTGTACTTTATTTAATTTCCTCCTGACTGCTCTCCTCACTATCTTTTCTCTCGAACATGGTAGATGATAATTATGATGGTTTTTAATTTTATTAACATTGACACCGACAACAGCAGGAATATTAGGCTGCTGTCACTTTAAAACCGAATGCATGGACCGAATACACTGATACACATCCGGTTTCTTTCTCAACTGTTCACTTATCACTAATACTTGTCGAGACGGGTATTTTAACGATTTATTTTGGGGCATTTTTGCCTTTTATTGGGATAGGACAGTAGCTACACAGAAGTGAGGTGGGACGGGAACAGGAAAGGTCCACGAGCCGGGACTCGAACTCGGGTCGCCGAAGCACAACGGTGCTACATGTCGGCGCACTTGCCTACGAGGCTATTGGCGCCGACACGAGACGGGCATTTTGACATAATTTTGTGTATGTGTCCATTCAAGCGCAGGTAAACACGATAGAGGAATCAGTTCGGTGTTCGAGCTCTGTCTGAAACGCGCATCTCTTTCTCTCTCTTTCACCTCTTCTTTCTCGTTTAAAATCGTTTGAATTTGCAAATTGGCCAGACAAAACGTGTCCAAATGATAAACTTTCACACTATGATGGTTAAACTTAGCAGTTAATCCACGAATCACATGCGTTCCGAACCGTGGGGCCTGATCCGTACAGATCGTGGATCGACTCCAATCCGTTGCAACCCTAATAATTAATGAAAACATTTGATTTCATGATTTCATGATTGCTATCTTACCAGAGATGGAGAAAAATCCTACTCCAGTGAGTAAATGTGTCGCTGTCCCCAAAAATGGCAAAAATGTTGGTACTCAAAAGCGCTTCCCTGCTCGTTTTCTGCTGCGTATCGTATATTTTTTCCATGCATGCGCACCAGTTATGTGCACCACTGAATATAGCAGTGAATTACAGTATAAACGGTATTGCAAAATCTGTACTGGTTGACAAGTGTTTCTGTCGTCGGACTGAATATATCGTCATACTGCCCAGCCCTATATGCATTGTAAGAAAAATACTTGCCATTGGACACTAATTCCACATAATATACAGTCATCAAAATGATGCACTTAGTTGCTTACATTTGAGACATGGAGTAGATCCATGGGTTGAGAGCTGAAGTGAAGAGGACAAGCCATGTGGCAACAGCCGAGGCAGGCTGTGGGCTCTCTTTTCCCGTCAGTGTCTCATAGAAGCAGATAACAATGTATGGCAGCCAGCAAACAAGAAGGCACACTGTCAACAACACACACAAATCACATCATGTGGTTAAAGATTTTTTTGGACAAGCTCATTTCATTAGCTCGAGAAGAATATCGAATTGCTCTCTCTCGAGGTTGTGTTGCATGTGTGATGTATTTTGCTAATTAATTTCTCCACAATCTACCTGGACCCTTGCTGGGGGGTTTTCTCAGTAACCAAAGACATAGGAACAAACATTATACATTTTAAATAATTAGGTTGTCAATTGATTAAAATTTTTAGTTAAATTAATTTCATTGAGTCAATTAATCCACTGCAATTTATTTTGCATTCAAGCACTTGCTTTTCCTTCCTCTCCAGTCCAACTCTTCCATTAAATAAATTAAAATTTTAGGTTTGAATAGAAATTCACACGTAGACAATTTATGTTTGTCTGCAAAAAACAATTTATAACATTTCAACAGAAGTGTGTCTATATTTGCATAAAGCAGGAAACAAATCTCTATGTGCCAAGGGAAAATAAATGTACTTAACAGAATGATGTCAGAAAGATAAGCACTTAATGAACTTCCAAAACACGGTGACAAAATCAAATACAATAAAACTGCTTTATGTCCTCTTTTTTAATTATGCTTACCGATGGTTGTCGCCATTACTATGGAGCTTTTGAAGTAGTTATTGGCTGGCACATAGAAACAGTGGTCTTCGTTGCAAACAAACGTCCCTCTTCGCACCTGGTTCCTAGCTATATGCACTATATATCCATACATGGAGCACATCAGTACAATGGGAATGATTATTCCCAACACCATGAAGAGCATGTTGAAGGCGATGCTGGACGGTTTGAAGCTGGGAACGCAGAGGAACTTTGTCTCGCTGTAGACGTAACTGCCGAAACCGAAAAGTGGCAGAGCTGCGTTGAGGATGCTGTAGACCCACACTATCGCGAGGATGATTTTGGCCCTGTGCGATGTAAAGATCACCGGGTAGCTGAGGGCGAAGCAGATCTCTGTGAACTTGTCGACAGTGGCCCAGGTGAGGGAATGGATGGAGGCGAGCTGGAGCAACAAAAACAGAAAGGCGCTGCCCTTGCAGGTGGCACTCTTGCTGGGGTAGCTCTTCACTTGGAAAAGACTGTTATGGATACCAAAAGGGATGGTGGAGACGCCCAACGCCAGATCGCATAGGCTGAAGCTCAACGTGAGAACCCAGGTGTCCGTTTGCAAGTTCTGGTTGAGTGACACCACCAAAAGGAGTAGCAAGTTCCCCAAAATGGAGCAGAAGCTGGAACCAATCATCAACACTCCATAAACCACCGAAGTCCACTGCATGTTTACATGGGTGTTCAAATGCAGACATGTACAGTCAGAACATAAACACTCATTCTACGACAGAGACCACAATGGAAGCTGTGGAAAGAGGAGGTCACGTTATCAGTGCCAAACCACCAGGGAAGGTGTTGCTGTATGGGAGGAGTGTACCTCATGCTGATCTTTAGGAGTAGACGATCACTTCACCAAGCGCTGATCTCTTTGGGGAGTTTAGTCAAGCCCTCTTCCGTCTTTACTATCAGCACCTATCTCAGTCTGTTTGAAAATGGCAAACACGTTGCCTTGAGAGGCAAAACTATGTGAACAGCTACAATCACATGTAGCGAGGTAAATAAAGCATCTAACATTTAAAGAGCATGTTTCTGTGGACACAGGGCGCATGGGGAGGCTGGAGCTGCACTGCTCGGCAAACATGTCGCTTGAGATTCAATATCCTCTGTTGCCGACTTTATGAGCCATTTCATACTCAAGTGTTTTTTTTTTTAGTGTAATTGGCGAGAAGCATGACCCTAATTCGATTTAAGCCGTTATCATTAATTAAGGCTTCAGTGCCTTTACCCAGAGCTTAAGCCTTCTATTCCAGTTATATCTTTTTTGGTGGTATAGCATAAGCTATATTTGCAGTACCTTACCTGGATGTAACTGTTTAGTCAAAATTATTTCACGATTGCAGTCAGTTTATAGACATGTTGAGCATTTAAGAGCTGTGATTGAGATGCATACTAGAGCTTTTAATGGGATATTTATATTTTAGAGAAAGGATTGTTACAGAGAGAGATTTTTAGGTTGTGCTTTCTATCCTTGTTTAATGTTTAGAGACAACGACGCTTTAAAAAAAAAATATTGAAATATTATTACACTTATATAATTTATTCCTGTGATGGTAAAGCTGAATTTTCAGCATCATTACTCCAGTCTTCAGTGTCACATGATCCTTCAGAAATCATTCCAATTTGCTGATTTGCTTCTCAAGAATCATTGCTTATTATTATTATTATCAATGTTTTATGTTTTTGTGGAAACTGTATTACAAAACAAGTTTATGGGTAAGATAAAAAAAAAGATAAACTAATTGGTGCATTTGGTGAATTGGTGCATTTAATTAAAAAATTACAGTAAACATGTTTATTATGTTACGAAAGATTTATATTCAATGTTCAAATGTTTTTATTTTAACTTTCTATAAATCAAAGAATTCTTTAAAAAAAAATGTATCACGATTTCCACAAAAATATTAAGCATCAGAAACCATTTTTAACATTGATAATAATAATAAGAATCATTATTAACAATTGAGCTCCAATAATAATTGAGCAGCAAATCAGCATATTAGAATGATTTCTGAAGGATCATGTGACTGAAGAAAATTCTGCTTCAGAAATAAATTTCTTTTAAAAATATATTCAAATAAAAAACATTTATTTTAAATTGTAATATTTCACTATATTACTCTTTTTACTGTAATTTACATCAAATATTCAACATGCAAAATTCTTGCTCAACTAATTGTGACTTTGGGTAAGACGACCTATAACAAATTTGTCTAAACAATAGCATATTGGTGCCAGGATGGTGGGAAGGTTTGGGAAACCTATTTAAAAGCAATCCTTTATTTTTGTCATACTATTTGGCGGGTTCTTTGTTAAGCAAAATATTAGCTGTCTTCATTCTTTTTATTTCCCCTCCTCAGCACAACGCTCCTATCCCACAGGGTGGACGTGGAGCCATACAGTTCGTAACACAGTATCAGCATTCTAGCGGACAGAGGCGCATCAGAGTGACCACAATTGCAAGGAAGTAAGTCGTTTGTCCTTATATTAACCATCAATGATTGCTACATACATTACCATTTCAAAGTTAGGGGTTAGTAAGATTTTTTTTTTTAAGAAATGAATTATTTTTTCAGCAAAGATGCATTAAACTGTGAAAGTGATGTTAAAGACATTAATATTACAGATTATTTCTATTTCAAATAAATGCTGTTCTTTTGAAATTTCTATTCATCAAAGATGGAACTAAAAAAAATTGTAGATTGTTCATAGATTGACCCTCCTTTCAGTTTGGACATCATCTCTGCACATCATCCATGTGTTATCCTCAATGACCATGTCCAGTTTCCATGACAATGTGAAAAAGAAATCAAAATATTCCACTTTTAGAACGTTGCATCAGAATCGATGCACCCTGAAAGAGTACACTCAGTCTTCGACAAAGACTACTGCGCTTGCATGTAGCTTTCAAACGTACTAAAAAGGCTTAAAGTGCCTGAAAGAACCTTTCGGAGCTCTTTGACTATTCTGCGGCTTTTTGCATATACCTCTTGTGTGTTTTTTTTTAAATATCAGACATTGAGGATGAATCAGTGTGAGTCAGACTGATGTACAAGCTTGTGTTAGAAGGTCACTGTGCTATAACGTGTTCTCCTCATCCTCCTCTTCAGCTGGGCTGATGCTCAGACTCAGATCCAGAGCATCGCTGCATCTTTTGACCAGGAGGCGGCCGCCATCCTCATGGCCCGCCTGGCCGTCTACAGAGCCGAGACGGAGGAGGGTCCAGATGTTCTGCGCTGGCTGGACCGACAACTCATCCGCTTGGTGAGTCCCTCAGCCTTTCTTCTTTCAGATGGGACTAGCAACCTATTTCTTGGTATAATCAGTCTTTTAGTATTAGGGATGCACAGTAATTCTAATTATTTTCTTTAATTTGCAGTGCCAGAAATTTGGAGATTATCATAAAGACGATCCCAACTCATTCCGTTTCTCCGAGACTTTTTCGTTGTATCCTCAGGTACTTACCGCCCGTATAGCACTCTATGACAGCACTGAACTTAATAGCAAAGCGAAAATGAGATCTTGACTTTGTCTTTGGCAGTTTATGTTCCATCTGAGGAGGTCTCCATTTCTGCAAGTGTTCAACAACAGTCCTGATGAAAGCACCTATTATAGACACCAGTTTATGAGGCAGGATCTGACCCAATCTCTGATAATGATACAGCCCATCCTGTATGCATACTCGTTCAACGGGCCACCAGAGGTAAAATTATGTAATTTCTTTAAAATTCATAATTTCTCCCATTGAATATGTCAAATTTGCATGATTCAGGTGACCAATCAGGGACTTCATAAATAGTAGACACTATGTTCCCTTGGAGAAATTCATGCACTTGCACGCTTTTAAATTTCCCCAAATTGGTAGACATCAATATATATAAACAATATTTTTTTCTTTAGCCATGTCTATATTTAAAGTGCCCCTATTATGGTATTTTAAAGGTTCCTAATTTTGTTTAGGAGGTCACCTACAACAGGTTTACATGCATCCAAGGTCAAAAAACACTTTCATTTTCTCATAATATGCATTTAAATTCACCTCATTTCTCAAAGATTTTCAAATTATTAATTCGAAGCAGTTTGAAGAACCCCACCTTTCCGTTAGCCTACTGTGCTCTGACTGGTCAGTAGCCTACTCTGCTGTGATTGGTCAATATATAGATGATAAGGCAATATATATTCAAAACCAAATAATATATTAACTAATATATTGTATAGACTCATTACATGCAAAGTGAGATATTTCAAGCCTTTATTTGTTATAATTTTGATGGTTATGGCTTACAGCTTATGAAAACCCAAATTCAAAATTAGAATATTGTGAAAATGTTTTCATAGCTGTAAGCCATAATCATCCAAATTATAACAAATAAAGGCTTGAAATATCTCACTTTGCGTGTAATGAGTCTATAATATATTAGTTTTACCTTTTAAGTTGAATTACTGAAATAAATAACTGTCTTTCAAGTATTAATTTCTTTTCAGATAAAAAAAATATTTACTCACTCCAAACTTAGAAAGTTTGGAAGAAAGTAAAACTGGCTTAAAAAATTTGTAAAAGCGTTCTTTAAATATCAGTATTAATTCAATGAGCTTAATAAGTAAATCACATGTCATCATGAGTCATGACTCACGTTGATTCTGAAGTGCAGTGTCATGATGATTGTTCTGCACTTGATGTCCCCTGACACAAAAGATTAAAATGTGTTCTGTTTAATTAGTGGACTGAGATCTTTTGTTCTTATTTTTGTTTAAGCTCATATTATTGTTGTCTTCAAATCTTTTTGCAAAGGCATGGTACCATTTGTACCCAGGACAAATGGTACCATGCACTGGTCCTGCACGGGTCCTGTTTGGTAAACCTGCACCCGCAGTACCTAACAGAACACCCGACCTGTTATCCAACAGCAGCACTAATTTAATTCCGTACCTGACCCGACCTGAACCGTTTTGCCTACATCATGTGAGCAGCCTGCCCATACAGGCTATTTTGAACAAATGTGATAAATCGCACCATAGGATATACAGACGCTTAGAAGTCTCCATAAATTAAAAGAACATAAAGACAAATATAAGCCTTTACTGTCATGTAATATCAAGGATATTTTAGTGGATTCACTCTGCATTTAAATGCGGTTGTCTCCTGAAACTCTGCAGTATATATGTGGTGTTACGATACATTGGTCCTTTTAGCACCATGAAATTATTATTATTTTTTTTAAATTGTGAATAGATTATGTACCTAAAGCGAGCAAAGAGCTTTCCCTTTATAATGCCTGAACCTGTTAATCACTTCAGTTGCAGAGCGATTGGCTACAATGCTCAACGCTGCAAACCATGATGTAATTAGAAACCTTTGGCAGTCTTTAGACTACAGAGCTTGAAAATAAATAAGCACGGGACTGTTTGAAAGCAGCTGCCTCTCAGTGGGTACCGAACTGAGTCCAAAAAGTCTTGTCTATTGGACCCGCAGTCCGCCCTTGCCTATTGATTCCCGACCCGTAACGCAAATGGCAATGTAAATATTATTCCACCTGTTACATCAAATATTAGCGGTTCACCCGTCTGACCCAGGAGCCTGAAGGTTGCATGGATTTGAACACAATTATTGTGAGGTAGAAAGCAAGCAAGCAGGCAAGTGTTGTATAAATGGGTTGTTTAAACTCTGATGGTCTGTAGTGCTTGTTCTTTAGTAGTACTGAGTGAGTTAAACAACATCAGGGTGATGATACATGGGTAACTCAAACTGACGCGTGTTTTCTAATCTGCTTTTAATGGAGGGCTTTATGTCACTAACTGTTTTTCCCCTGACACAGCGAACAGAAGGGGGGAAGTTTCAGGAAAGAGGTTTATCAAAGCATCTAATTGACAATGACAGTCCAATAACAGGCTTTGTTTCCTGTTGTTGTAGCCCGTGTTGCTGGACAGCAGTAGTATCTTGCCTGACCGCATCCTCCTCATGGACACCTTCTTCCAGATTCTGATTTACCACGGAGAGGTACGGTGTAAAAAGGGTTCACTTTGGACATTCTACTATCTAGAAGTAACTTTGCAACTACATGTTAACTAACCTTCATTAGAGTATTTATAGACTGTTAGGTTAGTTTGTAGAATAACCAAATAAGATGTTACTGTAAATCACAGGGCATTTTGCCTTCCAATTGCACTGTGGTGTATTTTCCCCTGTGACTGGGTAGATGTTGGTTTAACGCCAAGTCTTTTTCATGTGTTCAATAATTAAGAATGCAGTCTGTTTTCTTGGTCTCGGTCTGAGCTGTTCAATAATCTGAGCACATGAAATCAGAGCCAGTTTTGCACTGAAACAATTTTAAACTTGGCTGTGTTTCAACAGACAGACGTTTTCTGATGAAAACTTGTAGGTGTCTCGCTGAAGTACATGCTAATGAAGTGAAATAAAAAACAAAAAAACAAATGAATTGAGATGTTCCCATAGAGTCACAGCTTAAAAAAAAAATCCATTTATTAGAAGTAGTTAATAAGTTTTCAGATTTATCATATTATAGTATGACTTCTGACAGATGTTTTCCTTCATGTAGACGGTGTCTCAGTGGCGTAAAGCCGGGTACCAGGACATGCCCGAGTACGAGAACTTCCGCCACCTGCTGCAGGCTCCCGTGGATGATGCCCAAGAGCTTCTACACAATCGTTTCCCCATGCCACGCTACATCGACACAGAGCACGGCGGCAGTCAGGTACAGGCGATGTGATGACATAGTTTCTTTCTGAATTCTTTCCTGTATATTTATGAGGCACTCATACTGCACTGAACAGGTTACACTGATTTAGTCTAAGATTATAGGAAAGTTTAGGCCCCGTCCACACTACTGCGTTTTCGTTAAAAAACGGAGACCTTTTGCTACGTTTGCGCCTCCCGTCCACACTAAAACGGCAAAAACGGAGACCCAAAACGGAGAAGTTTAGAAACGCTCAGAAATCGTTTTGAATCTCCGGAGGGCGTTTTAGTGTAGACGGGTCAAAACGGAGGACTTTAGAAACGATGACGTAGTAGAGGCTCACGCTCGGCTCTATGATTGGGTGTCATCAGTCATGGCGTATATCTTTGCTAGCAGCTGTTGTACAAGTAAATTCTGCATTTTACAACGCTATAACTGCCTACATGCGCCGGAGTCAAGCTATTATTCGAGCGATCTGTGACAATTCCCGTGTGCAGCGGCGGCGTTGACCGTACATGGAGCGTCGGTTTGGGGTTAACCCAGAGCATGGTGGGATAATTTTATCAATGAAGTTGTGTTTACACCGGCACGCGCATGCCCAGTGTTGGTGAATGGTCACGTGATCCGCGTTTTCAGTCGTTTTAATGTGGACGGAGATCAATTCTAATACGCAGCTAAAACGCTGGTGTGGACGGAGATCGTATTCGTTTTAATTATCCGTTTCTAAACTAAAACGCAGTAGTGTGGATGGGGCCTTAGTTGAAAAGTAATATTAAAGATTATTAATATTCATAATTCAAAATGAAAGGTCATTAAAGGGCAGAGCGTGTGAGCGAAATGGACCGGTGTGGCGCTCCTCTCAATATTCTGCTCATGACAGTGCGCTCCGCTCAATCGCTCACGGCCCAAGCGAACGCTCCACTCATGTACCGGTAAACCGACTTTTAAATCCTAAATCCTGCTCCGACTTTAAATTTCTCTGTACTATACATATTTGTTTTTGTAATTAATTTCTTGAATAAATGTCTCAACTATGTAGGCCTATAGATAACAGTTATGATATTTGTGGCTTTAAAGCAATATTTTATAAAGTAGACCATAAATAAACGTGATGTGACTTGACTAGTTGGACTGCTGTTATAATTGGTTCAAACTTCTTTTTATCCATAAGTAAAAAGGCGAAACAGAACTTCGCTGTTAGTATATCACCAAATTAATCTTTTGCTAAATCAGTTTCTCCACACTCCCTTTCGATTTCTTCTCCTTCTTCGTTCTTAACTTTGAAGGTTACTGTGCATTTATGCATAAGGTTCGGAACTTCAGTAAAACAATATTTAAACTCCATAACCTTAGACCTATTGCTTATTTCACATATTCTCGAACCAGCATATCACAAAGAGCATTCTAGGTTGCGAGCGGAACAGAATCTTCAGAAAGGCGCTCTCCGCTCTGCTCACATGCTCTGTTAAAATAGTTATTCACCCACAGTTGAAGATTCTGTCATCATTTACTCACCCTCCTGTCGTTCCAAACCCATAAGACTTTTATTCAACTTCAGAACACCAACAAATTCTTTCATAGATTTCTGTTCCTCCTTTGAAAGTCTATTGACCCAAAACTTTTACGCTTCAAAACGATCGTAAAATAAATCCATATGAATTGAGGGGTTTAACCCAAATCTTCTATAGAGACACAATCGCATTATATGATCGACATATTTAGGCTTTTATTCACATATAAACATTGATCAGCAACAATTTTGGTAAACAAACTCAAGCATGCTTACTTGCGAGAACCAATGAGGTTCATTCTCGTGCGTCACGCCACACCTTTTGAGCTTCCACGAGAATCAATGAGGTTTGTTCTCGCGCATTAAGCAAGTACAGTTGAGCTTCTGTTTATGTTCACTGATCAATGTTTATATGTGAATAAAAGCCTGAATTCAATCTTTTCATCGTATAATGCAATCATGTCTCTTCCGAAGAGTTGTATTAAATTGCTTGATTCACATTCATTATTTTACGTTGTCTTTATGAACGTTTTGAAGCGTCAGAGGATTGTGTGAACAGACTTTCAATGAAGGGACAGAAATCTCTCAGAATTCATAAAAAATATCTTCATTTGTGCTCTGATGATGAACAAAAGTCTTAAGGGTTTGGAACAACATGAGGGTGAGTAAATGACAGAATTTTCATTTTGGGTGAACTTTAATGTTCACAGACCTGTATGATCTTAATTAAATAAAGTAATAAGCCACAAGCTGTTGTGTAATATGATATTTGTTCATAAAACCTACATGGACAGCTGCCTTGTAAGGTGCCTTCTAACAGAAATGAAGCTTAAAAAGTGACTGATTACAAATACTACTTGTACTTGGCAGCAACTCTGCACTACTCCTATGAAACACATGAGAGGCTCGACTAAGTTGATTTCAATAAAATCTGATATTAGCATGTTGCCAAGCGATAATCTTATAAGCGCAGTTTTTGGTAAAATAGATAAAAGATAGTTTCATTAGATTGAATTGGGTTGTCAATACTTTTAGGCATTTAATAAAATATATTTATAATAGAGCCTGTTAATAGATGAAATAAACCGAACCCAAACCCTAACCTAACCGGCTACTAATACTCTAGTGAGAGTTTGTTGACATGAATTTGCAAAGTTACTTATAGTTAATAGAATGTCTAAAGTGGACAATAATAAAGTGTAACCAACCTTGTTGCTCATCTTGCCCCAATGCATTTTTGGTTTTCCCTCTCAATGCCTTAGATTTTAGTCAGCATAATGTTTCTGCCTAATTTTTTGACATAGCCTTCATATTGGGAGCGCACAAGGGATGCCTTAAATTGCTGTCTAGGTGGGCAGTGAATGAATGGAAATAGGAGCAGGCTTCACTCAATGATTAGACTTAAACTTTAAGAATGCTGGCCTGATGATTACAATATATAAACAGGAAAGAGGCCGCACTATGCATAAATAGTTTTATTTGCACAAACGCGTTTCGGGGTGTGCCGCCTTCAGTGTGCAACAAGATCACAATGTAACCAATCTTATATACCCACACCCATTAACACACCCATATTAACATCAACCAATAATTTTAAAATGATGCACATGTTACCAATGTTTCAATCAGTCCATTAATGAAAGACAAAGACTGTTATATATATTTAGAATCAACATAGAATACACATACTAGTATTACATTTACAAGAAACAGATAGTGACAGATCTTCATGATGTTTCTGCCTAATTTTTTGACATAGCCTTCATATATATATATATATATATATATATATTATTATTTTTTATTTTTTTGAGCTGTTCACAATCATGTTCGTTACAGAAGTCTTAAGATTACACAATAATGGAAGCTCAAAAGGGGTAGGCTGAAGCAAGGAAGCTTATGTGGGCCTACCCCTAAGTTCAATACTCTCAGTACTCATAAGAAGATTTACACCTGATGTTAGCAAAAACAAAAACAAAACAAGAAAAAAAAAAAATAGAACAGAAAGAATCATAACTGACACAACTGACATGACCAGTCTCCATATTGTTTGTTTCTTTCAAATCTTGTCATTATTATTATTATTATTATTGTAATTTTTGGTTAACCATATGTTTATTATAATTTTTATCCATTCTATTATGTCAGTATTAGATTCAAAAGTATCATCATTATTAACAGTAATGTGTAAAAAATATTTTTTTTTCCTTATACACATTACTTCTTGTTATTACCTGGTTGTCATTACCATCTCTACATCAACTGGTTATACATTTGCAACATTCATTTTAATAATGAGGTGTATCCTATCTTGTGTTGTGCGTTAAAAAGCCAGGGTGTGGGCCAGATGGGAGTGGGTCTTAGCCCCCATCCAACATGCTCGCCCAGCTACCCTAAATAATTGTCTAGGCGGGTGATGCGTTTGCTGTGTGATGCGTTTAAGAAGACAGTGTTTCATGAGCCAGTCTGGGTCAGACTGGCTCATGAGCCAGCCATATTGGGAGCGCACAAGGGATGCCTTAAATTGCTGTCTAGGTGGGCAGGTCACTAAGTTTTGGAACAGAACCCTCTTAATTGTGCTAAAAATTACAGTACCATGGTGGTTTATTGCTTTTTTTAAATGGAATGGTAGGAACAGTTATAATATAAAAGATGCCCATTTTCAATAAACAGTTAAAGGTGCTATATGTATTTTTTAGCGGCCTCTATCAGTGATGTTTCAGATTGCAACCAATTTTTACAAGAGCGCTCGTGGCGTGCTCTTGCGCGTGCTCGAACACAAGAGCGAGCACTCATGGTACCGGCCACACTGAGACTTTCAACACACCGGAGAAAGCATCACACAACATGCTGGAAACTCATGTAAACTCCCACTGCAACGTTACAATCATAGGCTACTTTTATCAGCTTGACGTTGAACTAATGCTCCATGCTCGTACCATGATAATTGATAACGTTACATTGACTGCATTTAGCCGACATGTGGTGTTATAGCATAAGGCATTTCACTAACTATTCGTGTATCTTTCACAATCAGCACTGTCAACATAGATGAATGTATAATATGAAAAATGAAAACGGTTTGTGACTAGACTGAACAATTTGAGTGTAACAGTAAGATCGTAGGAAGTAACACTGTATTGAACGTGTCTGGAAATGTGTATTATAAACAATATGATAGTAGTGGGATGAGTGACGTTAGACAGTAGATCTAGTACATCAAATAAAAGTTACATCCTAAAGCACCTACTTTTTGTTATCCTGGAACAGTCTTTTGTATTCATTTCATATCTCATGTATGTTGTAGTTTACCTTGCTATTTCATTACGGTTTACCATTATTTATTTCAGCATATCTGAAAACTTGTAATTTATCACAATAAAAATAGCGGAGGTCTCTCCATAATTCAAACGCTCTGCCGATGTTGATCCGTGTTTTCGTCCTAAAATCGATCCGATTCACGTTTGGCCTGACGAGCTTCAGCAGATACATTTTTGTTTTGTTTTGTATATTTATGTGGAGTTTGTGTTGGAGTGTGTGTTGTGCTGGAGGCAGGTCGTGTTTGGGTGTTATCAGACTCCATGTCGTCAGCTGCAGTGCCGTCGCATAGACTGTATATAAAAAGGAGAGAGGCTCGGGAGCGCGCATGCACGTCACATCCGATGGATTTCGCAGAAAATCCGACCCGGAGACTTCACATAGAAATAGGAATACTGGCCTTCAGAGGTAATAGCAAAACCCGACAAGTGGATCATTGTAATGTGTGATTACAACCCCTTCACACACAGGCAATACAAAAAGGATTCATTTTAGAAGAAAAGTTACATATAGCACCTTTAAATTGATTAATTATAATAAGAAAACCCAAACAAACAAGCAGTTCTTCTGCCAAGTAATATAGTTCATTAGCCTGATGGAGGTTTATGGTTGCCAAGCAGCATAAAAAAAGCAAAGATCATTCTGTGTTGCAGCCAACATTTAAGTGCACTTGGCTCTTGAATATGGAATTCAACTGATGTTTGGTCACACATGAAAACCCAATGTGTGTGTGTGTGCGTGTACTTATACAACTATCTTTGTGAGGACCAGTTTGGGTTTTAGACCATTGGAGTGAGGACAAAGAGAGTAAAGTGAGGAAATTGTGGCCGGTCCTCACTTTCTGAGACCCCTTTAAAGGCCTGTTTGAGGGTCAAGACTTGGTTTTAGGGATAAGATTATAATTAGGTTTAGGGTAAGGCACTTAGTTGTGATGGGTAAGGTTAGGGTAAGCGGCTAGAGATTGCATTGTCAATTAATGTCCGCACAAAGATAGATGTACAAGATTGTGTGTGTGTGTGTGTAGGCCTACTGGCTATTTTACAACTGATTTTTACAGCAAGATCTATCAATTCTTTTAAATAATGGATTTGGTTTGAAAGAGCCATGTTGTTAAATGGCAAACGACAGTTGTTTGAATCAGTAATTTTTGGATTAGTCTGTGCAAATATTTATAAATTGCTTTTACAAAACCACCTCCATTTTCTCAAGCCTTGATAAATGACGGCTCAAATGGAAGGTGCTACTTTGAAAACAGTTTTTCTGACAGCTCTTCAGTCAATTTCTACGCTCGAGAAACTCGCCCTCGAGGATTTTTAAATGCTGCTTGTGAATAAATGACTTTAATGGGTCATTGAGACTTGGCAACTGTTCTACATATTAATACACTGGATTTAGGGTCTGAAATTTTACCATGATTTATTTATTTTTCTTTCCCTCCAGGCTCGTTTCCTCCTCTCCAAAGTGAATCCTTCTCAGACTCACAACAATATGTATGCATGGGGTCAGGTGAGTGCTGTATATCTCACCGACACAAGAACATTTCCTTTGTGAGGAATATTGATTAGTCTACTGTAACGAGCTGTTGTTATACAACTTTGTAAACATGTCTTTTTTTCTAATATTCACCGCCGCTGATTGAATCCCACTTCCTGTGTTTGTGTAGGAGTCTGGCGCACCCATTCTGACAGACGACGTGAGTCTTCAGGTGTTTATGGATCATCTAAAAAAGCTGGCAGTTTCCAGCGCTGCCTAAGAGCCTTCAATCCTCAATCTTTTTGTCAGTAACACACAGCCAGCAGGATCACATTGGCACTGCCCTCAGTTTTTTCCATTTATATCATGCAAATATGGAGCCCAGACCTTTAAAAAGTCATTCGTGAATGGAAGTTTCGATCTTTAATATTTAATTGTGACAAAAAATGGCACACACCGCATCCTCATAACACTACATGTTGAGTATACATCAGGACAAGATATTTGTTTCTGTTTCAATCAGAATGAATTTAGCTACTTAAGTGAGTGAAGTGGCTACATAGTTTAAGAAATAGTTTACACAAAAAAGACAATTCAGTCATTCTTTACTCATTCTCATGCCATTCCAAACCCATATGCTGCCTCTTTTTTTTTTTGACCTGGGACACAAACAAATTTTTTTTAAAGAATCGTTAGTCTTTTGAAGCCAAATGATAACTTTCTAGTTGTCTAGTCAGCATTTCCCTTAAATTCACGGTCTAGTACTTTCCTCCAAAATTCAAAAATGGCATGTTGCTTACTACACAAGCAAAAAACAATGCCGTTTTTGGTTGATGGCTTTTTTGCACCATTTTTGAATGTGCACATGCGGTAGACATGAAATATCTGGATAATGACTTCGGTCTGTTCCTTCTACAAAGCTATCGTACGGCTTCAGAAAACCTGGAATGAGTCATATCGATTATTTTTATTGTGCTTTTGTCTTGTGGCAAAAACGACAACGATTCTTTAAAAGTTATTACTTTGTGTTTAATGGACGAAAAAATAACAACAGCATACGGGTTTGGAACAACATGAGGGTGAGTAAATAATGATTGAACATACATTTTTTGACTGAACTGTTGCTTCAAATCTGATGTTTACATGTATGAAGCTCTGTGATGAGACCTTATGTTGAACGGAGGGAGGAAACTAGCTCTTTTTAGCATACCTGCTGCAGATACTTTTGTTTTCCTAGTCATGGAAGGTGAAAGCTGTGCCAATGTAGCCAATTAAGCATGAGAGCTCGAACGCCGCCTCTAGCCAGCAGCGCAGAACAATGGCTTATTTTTAGAACCTGTGCGCGTCTCTCGTCTCGTTGCTGTTGATGGTTTGTGTTTCACCACGAGGTTGAGTGGCCCGTTCCAAACACAGACTTGCGGAATTTGTAAGCTGCCTTTCTGTCTGTCGCTCTGATATTTATGAGCCGGTTCTAGCAGTATTGTATGTTTTGTTTCTAATAAAACCAGCTTCATGATCCCAGCTGGTCTGCATTGTTCAAATTTTGAATTTTGGAAACTGAAAACTATTCTTTCTTTGGCACTCTTGCCTTTCAATCAGCATCCTGTGAGTCTCAAAGGACACGGAAGCCTATGTGTGTGCGTCTCTATTTTCAATGAAAGAATAGTTGAAAACACTGTCATTTTCTCAGCCTCATGTCATTCCAAGCTGCATGACTTTCTTGCATCTGTGGAACGCTGAGGTTTTGTGTCATCTCGGAGTTTGTTTTTTCCATACAGGCTTTGATCGACATGAGGGTGAAATATTCCTTTAACCGAGCGCAACTATTGCATGTTCCCCAAGAGTTTGGGTTGGTGTGCAAAATAATTAATTTGATTACACCATCATGAAATATGATAGCACAGTCTACATCCAACACAAATACTCAGAGATTTGCTTTAAAGAAAAATGACTTGCCCATTGACAGCATTTGTGTGGTTGTTTTCACTGATGACCACATGGGAGCAGCAATTAACTAAGAGAGCATTGGTTCAACTGCAATTATTGGAGAAGTCCAAAGTTCTTTTAAATGCCGTATGTAAATGATTAATCTCTCACAGCAGTCGATCCAGATTTTTATGGAAAGACAATTACCGATTCATGCCTTCTGTGTTCATTATTTCAGAACTCATCATGTTATTCCCAGTTAAGGTTTCTCATCAGTCTTCCTCTGCATAC
Source organism: Rhinichthys klamathensis goyatoka (assembly GCF_029890125.1). Taxonomy (NCBI): domain Eukaryota; kingdom Metazoa; phylum Chordata; class Actinopteri; order Cypriniformes; family Leuciscidae; genus Rhinichthys; species Rhinichthys klamathensis. The sequence continues at coordinate 8,764,822 of NW_026606660.1, forward strand.
TTTATTTTCATGCTTATTAAATTAATAAATTCAACTGCATTAGGCCGGTATGGAAAGGATATTAGTTTCACCCCCTGAGCGCAATGTAATGTCATCTATATTCTGATCCTATAATGCATTCTGAAACTCTTTTCACACTGATTTCAGCTCACTGGCTGTGAAAGTCTAACTACAATTGTAAATTCCTCCTGTAGAATCCTATATTATTTTCTTAAATTTAGTAATATTTACCTCTCTGCCAATTAATTCCAAAGTTGCATAACAAATGCTAAAGAAATGTGTCTGAAGAACATGCTTTACATGATGATTCGAAGACGAGAGTAGTTGGATACCGTGACCTCTTATTGCAATTGTACATAGAAATCAATGTGTATTTGAGAGCTCCCTGTCTCTCCATGAAAAATAGTCATTTTGTAGCAATAAAAACCCAAATCATGGTTGGTGTCCTGATGCATTTTACAAGCACTGCGGTGCAGAATGCAAGCAGGTTGCAGACACTGAGAGTAGAAACACAAAGCATATTGCCACAGACAATATTCCCAAACTATTGCTGTGATTCCATCACAGTCTCATTGATTTGACCGACTTGATCTTCGATAACAATCTTTTACTTAGATCATTGCCAAGGGGCAGAAAAATATGAAATCTCACGCTTGTTAAGACAAATTAAGACATGTCTCTACCAAAACCACATCTGGAGTGTTGTTAAACCCGCTGTCTTGTAACATCCTCCAGAGAGGTTGAGAATGATCTTGTTTCCTGCCAGAAATGCTCTATTAATTATTGACAGAGATCTGCTGCATTTTGGTACAAAATATGCACTTTAATTATTCATTAAATTTGATGATAAAATCTCAATTGCCCACTGGAGGAAATTCAGTGCTACAGATTTTGGGTCAATGTGTTTCACTTTTCCAATTCATTAGGCATGATAGATCCAGCTAATTAACCCACACATACTGGCCTCTCACAGATGGGTGAACATTTACTCATTACACAAAATGAAGGCATGTCTTGCAGATTGAAATGATCTAAATATCTCTAGATTGAGAATGTTTGATAAATTAACAAACTTAAGACAGCCTCATTCGAGCATATTTGATTTGAATGCACACATAATGTCACATTAACCACAAGCAGGTTTGAAATGCCTGCCAACATAAATTATCCCAGATAATTATTATTATTTTATTTTTTTGCAGTTCTGTCTAGATAATATAATCAGGTCTTTCAAATAACCTTTGAAGAAGCTGATCTTTTGTCCTTGTATTCAGGACAACTGTGTCTTTTAAGCTGGTTGCTTTAGAGTCTAGATTGAATAGGCTGTACGTGAGGATGAGCACATAGTTTATCTGATTCTATTAGTACAGTAATGTCACAAAATAGAGTGACAGAGTATCTGACTGCATCAGAAGTGAATCCAGAGGACACGCTGAAACACTACTGCCATGGATAAAGGGCTTTTATGGGGTTATTTGAAAAATTCACTAATCCATCCACTAATCCATCCATAGACCCACTCATCCATCCATTCATCCGTCCATCCATAGACTAATCCATCCATAGACCCACTCATCCATCCATCCATAGACCCACTAATCCATCCACATCCATCCATCCATAGACCCACTAATCCATCCATAGACCCACTCATCCATCCACTCATCCATCCATCCATAGACCCACTAATCCATCCACATCCATCCATAGACCCACTCATCCATCCACTCATCCATCCATAGACCCACTAATCCATCCACTCATCCATCCATAGACCCACTCATCCATCCACTCATCCACCCACCCATCCACTTATCCATCCATAGACCCACTCATCCATCCATAGACCCACTCATCCATCCATCCATCCATAGACCCACTAATCCATCCACATCTATCCATAGACCCACTAATCCGTCCACTCATTCATCCATAGACCCACTCATCCATCCATTCATCCATCCATCCATAGACTAATCCATCCATAGACCCACTCATCCATCCATCCATAGACCCACTAATCCATCCACATCCATCCATCCATAGACCCACTAATCCATCCATAGACCCACTCATCCATCCACTCATCCATCCATCCATAGACCCACTAATCCATCCACATCCATCCATAGACCCACTCATCCATCCACTCATCCATCCATAGACCCACTAATCCATCCACTCATCCATCCATAGACCCACTCATCCATCCACTCATCCACCCACCCATCCACTTATCCATCCATAGACCCACTCATCCATCCATAGACCCACTCATCCATCCATCCATCCATCCATCCATAGACCCACTAATCCATCCACATCCATCCATAGACCCACTAATCCGTCCACTCATTCATCCATAGACCCACTAATCCATCCACTCATCCATCCATAGACCCACTCATCCACCCACCCATCCACTTATCCATCCATAGACCCACTCACCCATCCATCCACTCATCCATCCATAGACCCACTCATCCATCCACACATAGGTTCACTGCCTTGATGCTATGGTATTGCTATGCAGTTGCTGAGATTGTCTGAGTTGTTGTCAGTGGTTTGCTATGGTGATAATAATAATGGACCTTATTCACAGTAGATGCCATATTCTTTTTTTCACAAATACAAAAGAGAATCTGAGGGATAGATGTACAGTCTGACAGTGCAACTGTCCAACCTGTATGTCTCTAGTAAAAAATGGAATCAATGCTAAGGGACGACAAGATACTTGACAAGTTTAATAGCCTATACTTGGAGTTAGCAGTTTGTTCATATCACTAAACCTAAGCACTACTATTAAATTTACCACAAACGCCTCAGAGGTTACTTTTCACTCAAAAATAAAAAAAAATTCAGCACCTTGCATTACACACCTTACATATAGCATTTTAAAGCAGTTTAAATCAAATCTGCTAAGTGTGCTTTCAAAGAAAACATGCCTGCAGCATGTTAACTTTGAGCTCTCGCTTGTGTTATTCAAAGGTTTTAAATTACAGCTATTTAATGTAATAAAAAAGACCATATTGTTGTATGGCAATAAATTGCGGTTAATGTTTCCATGGCAACCATGCATCTCCGGTTACTTTTTCGCCATATAATTATCTGACGGAATTGAATCCAGAATTGACTGCCAAGACTTTACTTTTACGCTGCTTTAATATTCGTCTGTGAAAACTGGCTGACACTAAAAGATGATGATACACAGGGCAACTTTTTGAGCAATGTTGCAGGGCAATCTTGCCGAGCGATTGTTGCCATGTCTATCCATAGCATTTGCCACCATTTTTTTGTTATTTGAATTTCTTTTGTGAACCACAATGGTGCCTAATACAAAGTTACCAGCTTTGATGTTTAGGGCAAACTATGGTTACATGGTAATTTTTAAACTACCTACCCAAGCAAAGTTATCCTCTGAACTGAGAAACAAAATTATAAGTCAAGGTTTAGTTCTGTTTTATGTTGTTGGCAACTGTGTATTAAGATTAATTATGAAAAGGTGAAATACAATTGCATTATTAAGTAGAGATATCATTGCTTTACAGTTATAGTTGCCCTTTAATAGCTGACCCATATGTAATTTCATATTTGCAGTATGTTTCTTTGTCCTGTGTTGCCAAGTAACTAATGCCCATTCATTCAAGTACACTTCTTTTGCCTTAGTCTACCGCACATCAGTAATTCTCATATATCTCAGTACACAATCTCTGAGAATGGTCAAAATGAGGGTTCAGTGAGCCTGCAGCGCTGTCTATTTGAGAAATCATGCTCATTCATTGGAACACTTGTCCCTGGACATCTGGGACTTGCCCTGAATGAGCAATGAGCCCTGAATGAGCCCTCCAGGCTCACTGAACCCTCATTTTGGGATATCACTAATAGATCGCTCTCCTGTGCTATTGACAGTTCTATTTCAGTCAGACAGTCAGATCTGTGAAATAGAGCTAGAGAATAAAATTGATCTTGGCTGCTTCCGAAATTGCATACTCTTGAGTACGTACTTCTTGAAAATAAGTAATTACTTGGCAACCATTAAAAAGTAAGTTCTATATACACTCACCTAAAGGATTATTAGGAACACCTGTTCAATTTCTCATTAATGCAATTATCTAATCAACCAATCACATGGCAGTTGCTTCAATGCATTTAGGGGTGTGGTCCTGGTCAAGACAATCTCCTGAACTCCAAACTGAATGTCAGAATGGGGAAAGCAAATTTTGAGCGTGGCATGGTTGTTGGTGCCAGACGGTCTGAGTATTTCACAATCTGCTCAGTTACTGGGATTTTCACGCACAACCATTTCTAGGGTTTACAAAGAATGGTGTGAAAAGGGGAAAAAATCCAGTATGCGGCAGTCCTGTGGGCGAAAATGCCTTGTTGATGCTAGAGGTCAGAGGAGAATGGGCCGACTGATTCAAGCTGATAGAAGAGCAACTTTGACTGAAATAACCACTCGTTACAACCGAGGTATGCAGCAAAGCATTTGTGAAGCCACAACACGCACAACCTTGAGGCGGATGGGCTACAACAGCAGAAGACCCCACCGGGTACCACTCATCTCCACTACAAATAGGAAAAAGAGGCTACAATTTGCAAGAGCTCACCAAAATTGGACAGTTGAAGACTGGAAAAATGTTGCCTGGTATTTCTGTTGAGACATTCAGATGGTAGAGTCCGAATTTGGCATAAACAGAATGAGAACATGGATCCATCATGCCTTGTTACCACTGTGCAGGCTGGTGGTGGTGGTGTAATGGTGTGGGGGATTTTTTCTTGGCACACTTTAGGCCCCTTAGTGCCAATTGGGCATCGTTTAAATGCCACGGCCTACCTGAGCATTGTTTCTGACCATGTCCATCCCTTTATGGCCACCATGTACCCATCCTCTGATGGCTACTTCCAGCAGGATAATGCACCATGTCACAAAGCTCGAATCATTTCAAATTGGTTTCTTGAACATGATAATGAGTTCACTGTACTAAAATGGCCCCCACAGTCACCAGATCTCAACCCAATAGAGCATCTTTGGGATGTGGTGGAACGGGAGCTTCGTGCCCTGGATGTGCATCCCACAAATCTCCATCAACTGCAAGATGCTATCCTATCAATATGGGCCAACATTTCTAAAGAATGCTTTCAGCACCTTGTTGAATCAATGCCACGTAGAATTAAGGCAGTTCTGAAGGTGAAAGGGGGTCAAACATAGTATTAGTATGGTGTTCCTAATAATCCTTTAGGTGAGTGTATTGTGTATGTAATCCATGCTGTCATTGTCATGTGGCATACCAGCGTCATTTGGTAAAGCGTCCACCAGATGCACACTTCAGAATCCCGATGGAAGTAGTAAGTCATCTGGGTACTTTTTGTCTTCTGTTTTATGAACACTGTGAACTTGAACATACTGACAGAGTAGGGAAGTATGTGGTTTTGGAAGCAGTCCTTTTCTTAGTAAACCTGTAGAAAAATGCAAATCATGAATGAGATTGCCTTAATATCTCAGTTGTTTCTATCAATGAGATTAAATGGTAAGAAACTTGCTTAAATTTCCTGCTTCTCAGATTCATCTCTTGAAACAAAGACCCCAGTCATGTCTCATTTTTCTTTCTAAAAAACTGTCTTAAACTGTGCTCAGCTTTGCCACATTACCAGTCAAAAATCATAGATCTCAATATGACCTCAAATATTTATGAATTTCTTCCATGATCAAATATTATGTATATTTTATAGCTCTATACTCCAGCTGTATGTCAAAAAAATAGTCTCATTTGGCTACTTTTAGAGCTTTCAATCAAACAAACACCTAAGGTTCCATTTGTAAACATTAGTTAACTACATATGAATAAATTATTGCGTCAATTAACATCCAATGGGACCTTATTGTAAAGTGTTACCCAGAAAAATTTTAACATACGATTTTATAGATAAAATGCAAATTAAGAAGATAAAAATGAATCACTTTGTAAATAATTAAGTCATTTACATTTACACGACAATGATGTACTAAAACCGCAAAACAATTTTCTTCGTGTTTTTCGCGTACAGAAGTCAACTTTATCAAAACGTTCCCTATTTACACGGATCCGCGAAAAACGATAAAAAAACGCTGTATTCTGCTTCCAGGCCAGTAGTTGGCGATGTTACTTTGTAAAGAAGCACTACACGCCTATAGACTGAATACGCATGCACATGATTTCAAGTTTTTGTAGTTTACACAGAGACGATAACGGTATCGTTTTCAAAAACTGGGACTTTGAATCCCGTTTTCAAAAGTTTGCATTTTTAGTTGAAAGCGGTGTCGTGTAAACGGCTCCTAAATTAACTGTTAAATTGGAAGGCCTCCAAGCAACCATTTTTCATTTGGGAATTCATCTTATTTGAGTTATGCTGTTTTTCTTCTCATGGCAGCTTGAAATGTGGCTAAATATAGTTTGTTATTTTTATATTAGCCACCAGGCACTAATTTGTCATATCTGCATCAACACTCACACAACCTGCAATAATAACACGGATCTGATTCTTTTGTCAAGAGTTTATGTGTGTGCGCTGTTAATTATTTATGTTACCATATGGAGCGCTGTGAGCTAAAAGTGGTTTTCATCCTGTTTATCTATATCTGTACCTACGGCGCTGATTACTTTGACTGAACAGCAAATAATCTCCTGATATAAAGATGATGCCTGCAGGGAATTGATTTAAGGGCTGCAACAATAAAGAACTAGAGTCGATAAAGCATGATTTTGAAGTATGTGAAGTTGTTACTTCATCATGACCCTTTCAAACACAAACCCTGGACTGTGTTAAATAGCATTTTGTTTTCTGCTCATTATATATTGCCTACACTCTAAGTGAAGGTTCCAATAGGGTGTTTTCACAGCGATGCCATTGAAGAATCCTTAAACTCTAAAGAACCCTTTTCCCTGATAAAGAATCCTTTGTGGAATGACCATTTTCCAATAAAAACAAATATAATAGACATTTTTTTCACAAAATTGCATCAAAAATGTTCATTTTATTTTTGATGAATTAATAATGTAACACAATGAGGTCATGTGTCAACAATTTTATTAAAAATATTTTTTTTATTGAAATCTATGATTTTAACATCCATGAAACATGGTCATTCCACAAAGGATTCTTTATCAGGGAAAAGGGTTCTTTAGAGTTTAAGGATTCTTCAATGGCATCACTGTGAAAACACCCTATTGGAACCTTCACTTATAAGAGTGTGGGCAATATATAATGAGCAGCGAACAAAATGCTATTGAACACAGTCCAGGGTTTGTGTTTGAAAGGGTCATGATGAAGTAACAACTTCACATACTTCAAAATCATGCTTGGCAGCATCTTTATCGACTCTAGTTCTTTATTAAGCAGCCCTTGAATCTATTCCCGGGTGTCTTTTGATATCACTTGTGGCTTATTTACACTGTAATGCATGCATAGCCTTGTATTTATTGTATTATAGAAGAGGATTGCAGTTGTTTTTGGAGAGCTCTTTAAAACATTATGTTTTTCCAATTGTCTACTTAAAGACATTCTTATTAGAGAGATTGATAAAATGGCATTGAACTGTGGAGCCCATAAAGAAAAGACGGCGTCATCCATGTTGCATAGTTCAAGGGGTTGTAAGCTCCAATGCATACGGCAGGAATATTGTGAAAGCTTTTTCAAAAATGCTATGTACATGCAACGAATTTTGGATGTTCCTGTCAGTCTGTAACATGAGCTGTCACTAAAGCAGGTGATTAGTCGGAAACTACTTTTCCACACTGAGAGCGTTTACATGAATAGAGAATCGTCACACTTTCAAAGGTCAACCAGCACTTCAGCACAACTATCAGAAAGGAAGATTTCTCATTGGAAAAAAAGTTACTCTTCCATATTACTAGCTTTTTGAGTGCATATTGGGCTGTCAAAAATCAAATGACTTTCTAATGAGCTCCTCTTCTTTGAGATGTAGAAATTATGTTACGACCAATACTGCGGTCTCAGAGATGGAACGCAACAAGAGATTGAAGGTCCCATGACATGAAATTTTCACTTTCTGAGTTTTTTTAACATTAATATGAGTTCCCCTAGCCTGTATATGGTCCCCCAGTGGCTAGAAATTTCAATCGGTGTAAACTGAGCTTTGGCTATCTTTCTCTGCCTTTGAGAAAATGAAAGCTCAGACGGGTTGATCTTGAATCTCCTCCGTATGACGTCATCCGGAGGAAAGGTAACCTCCCCTTTCTCTGCTTTGCCCGCCCAGAGAATTTGGCTCGCCCGTGAGAAAATGAGCTAGGAAGTTCGAATGCGCGAGCGCGATTTGAGTTTTTCCTCGAGAGATATCGTGGCTTGCAAACGAGCGAAGCATGGCAGTTGATCAGTGTTCGGATGTACAAAAGTATTTTTTAGTTCCTTCATCCGAGCCTCTGAAAAAACAATGGGTTAATTTTATTTTCTCTGGAAATGCGCCGCCGACACAACTTCCCAAAGTTTTGTATGGTCCAAACATTTCACCGACGACTGTTTCCTCAACTTGCGCCAATACAGAGCTGGCCTCGAAAAACGTCTGAAAATAGATCGATCGAGCTACCAAGCAACAATTTCTGATGTGTAGCCTAATTGTTCAAGTTCAGACAGTTAATCTTTCTCTCAAAATCGATCAATACTGTTTATGAAGCCAGTGACTAAAATATTAACTTCTCATCGTTTCTACAGCTTCTGCTTGCTCAATGCTCATCACGGCAACATTTTATGTGATGGGAATAGATCTAAATACTTAAAAAACTTCTCAGGATTCGTTAATCTCGATAGCTGTAATAGTAAAAACGTATAATAGCTGTAGTAAAAGTATTCGATAGAGTTTCACATGTAATACGTAGCTATTTCATATGCAAGCATGTCAGCCAATCACAGCAGTGGCCGTTACACTGAATCCCACAGCAGACACGCCCCTTCAAACAGAGTGTTCAAACAGGCTAAAATCAGGCTAGGAAAAATGCCTTTTATTTCTAAATTATGACTATTTTTGATCTAAAAAACATACTAACATTATAAGGGCAACCAAGGAAACATTATAAAATAATAAAATATCCCCATGTCATGGGACCTTTAAAGGAAAGAATTATATTAAGCAAACTCGTGAAAGGTGTCGTGGCTTCATGACACCCACTGAGGAGGAGTCAGATAGGACACCTAGAGACTAAGAACAAATCAAGAGAAATGGACATACACAAAGTGGTGAAATTATATTACAGCAGAGAGAAGATAAATAAATTACAGCAACTACAAAACACCAGCATTCACACATTCAACTCTTCACACAGGCTTTATAGTCCGCCAGCAGAGTTAATAATAATCACCACATTAGGGGCCATTTACACAACACTGGTTTCAACTAAAAACATAAAAAAAATTATGCTTTTTGGCTACTCATTTACACGACAACAGTGTTTTTGGGGGGCTGAGAACGCAAACTTATGAAAATGGGTTTCAAAATGCAAGTTTTTGAAACCAATACCGTTATTGTCTTTGTGTAAACTATAAAAACATGACATTGTGAAAACCGTGATGTCATGCGCATCCGTATTACGTGTTGAGTCTACTTTTTAAAAAAGTCTACAACTTTTTAGTAAGATACGGGATACTCTTTGTAAACTACATTGTCACAATCAAAGAGATGAACCAGTCAAAAGTTCTTTGCGAGCGAACGCAAAGTTTCTCGGGTGAACGCGAAACATTTCAGAGAGAACGCAAAAGCAATGAAATATTCCCCCCCCCCATCTCATATTTTTTTCCATCGCATGTCCCTTTATGGGCTCCATAGAGCACTAGTAATCCAGATATGGTAATCTGAAAAAGTGTGTATCTGGATCAGGGTGATCCAATCCAATTTTGCTTTGAAAAACCGGCACAAAAGTAAGATGGATTACCTTAACCTGGATAGCAAAACATGGAACAACTGGGCCCTGGGTACTAAACAGCATGTTGGCGAAACCACAGACCGCAAACTCTGTTTGTAAAACAAACAAAAACCAAACAACAAAAAATTTGAGAATGCACGTACAATGGAATCTGTAGGGCAGGATATGTCATAGAGTCTAAAAGCAGAAATATGTTGCTTGTATTTTTGTGAAAGCACTTATGTTAATTCTTCAGTACAAAAAGGTATTATTTGAGCTTTAAAGTCAAAATCATCCTTTTAGGTGGATGAACTTTAGTGCAGCTGAAGCAGCTTTAGTAGCAGCTTTAGTGCCATGACAGGTATTAAAAAATTATTAAGTGATTTTATCACATTAGTGTCATATTAATGTTAAAATGAGTATACTTTTAAAACTGTGTGCGTAAGTTTTCTTCCAGTGCAATGTCTTGCCTCATAGACTTCCATTGTAAGTGCATTACTGTAAACATGATTTTTACAAAAGTCAAAATCCCTTTTTTTTTTTTTTTTATTCAACATGCCACAAGGTTAAATAGTTTTGAAACGCTGAACTTTCACAAAAAAATAAAAATAAATCAGCTCAAAAATATTTTTAAAATAAGCGAAAGATAAAACAAAAAATCATTAAAAAAACACATAAAAGCAGCATTGGCTCTAACTTTCTAAGTGTACACTGGCCATTCTGAAAGCCAGCACATGTGAAGGCCTCTCGGCAGGTTATTCTGACATTAGACCGAGTTAATGATGTGTGAACTGTCAGTGATTGTGTCCCTGAGTCCAACAGCGCTGCTCTCTCACCATCCTTTAACAGTAGTAGGTCATTTTAATCACAAAACGTGGCGCTAGACTAACAGCCTCACATTTCTCACCCCACACAGGAATAAGCTTTGACAGCTTTATACAGATTCACAGTCTGCCAGTGCGCTCCAATATTCGGCACATCGCTGAACAGTTGTGTGTTTTTGTCTTAAACACACACCATACTCTAAAATTAGGCTTTGACTTCACTTTTATATAATGTGTATAATGCGTTTACACTCGGCTGGGGGAATTGCACTGAATTAGTGCTCTTTTTGGAGTAATATCTTAATGGTTTTTGTTGGGTAATGATGGGCTGGTGTGTTTGGGTCTGCTGAAGCTAAATGACTCTAATGAGTGTCTCCTCTTCAGTGCTGATGATTACCAGTCTTTTTAGCTCACTTCCATTTTCAGCTCTATCCAACTGCGACAAAACGACACAGTAACCATAAATGAACTCAGTTTTTTTTTTTATTATACATATTAGACACAATTCCTTCTTAGAGACCCAATAGTATATAACACACTTTAAAGTTCTGCACAGTCTAAAATCACATATATTCTCTTGTAAGACTGGAAAAACTGGAAGAACTGAAAGAGGGCTACTCTCTGAGAAAACAAAGGAAACTAACATTTAAACTCTCTTGCTATATTACCATCCCCATTCGAGACACGATTACACTTCAGTTGATCACCTCCCAATTTACACATCCTTCCCTTCACCCATCCCTACCTGAATTCACCCAAAAATCTATAATATGAACAATTATCATACATGTTTGGTATCATTTGAAATGTCTCAGTGCGACTGGTACAAAGGTCTTATTCCCACAGGAGTAAACCAAAAACAATAAGGTGTGGAGAGTTTAGAGATATCTTGTTAACTGCTGTGGGTGTGCCCCAATGTAAATCAACTGCTGTCACCAGTAAGTCTGGGACGGTAATTTATACAAATTCCCAGTGTGAACTCATGTTTACATTTGAAAAGAGGTTTCTGCCTTGGTCTGAGTATTTAGGGAGATGCTGAAGAAGGCTTGTGGTGATTCTGTACCTCAGATCAGCCCATAATGTTGAAGGACCTTCAGCATTATGTATTTTCTAAATGTTGGGTTTAGCCTACATCTTTTACTCTTTATCTCAGAGCATTTGATGTTTTCTATCTATCTTTGAACTGATTATGAAACTGGTATGATACATTTACCTGACATAATAAATTGTAAAAATTTGATTTTATTCTAACTGACTCTGGCATTATTTTCAGTAAAGAGTTAAAAGAATAATCAAACATTCACTCACATTTAATGATGCACAGATATCATTAAAACCTTTTCATTTATGGAGTCAGATGAAATGACGAGGTAATACATATGAAAACATGTATTTCATTTAATCAAATTACTTTGCCACGTGGAAAGACAGTAACGCGCAGAGACCTTCACTCGCTGATCGGATGCCTCCATTGGGCCGATTGAGTCGGGTTTACACTCTCTAGATCTCCAATTGGCAGTAGAGTTTTTAAATATGGTAAACCAAGAGTGCTGTTAATGTTAACTAAAACTAAGACTATTACAATCTGAAATAAAGCTGAAATAAAATATAAATTTTAGAGGTAAAATTAAGCATGAAATGGGAAAATGTAGCCTTGGCAACTAACGTCTCGGGTAATAGATGAATAGGTTCCTTAAGAAGGGGACCGAGACACTGCATCTGAAAAAGACACTATGGGGAACGCCTCAGCTTGACCGGTGCCTGAAGCACGTGTCTAAACGCGACAATTGTATTGGCTGGCGACAGCCTAGACGTCACTACAAGTGCGACCGTAAGAATAAAGGGGCACTTGAGGAACATGTCATCCACTTCGTTGTCTGAAGGAGACGTGGCAGGTATCCCAGAATCATGGCAACAAGACACAGTGTCTCGTTCCCCTTCTCAGGGAACATTACATTTGGGGTAGCCCGAGACATTCCCTTTCGAATGGGAACTTGCACTGTGTCTGAACAAGACGCTTTGGGGAACAAATGTGGGGAATCCATGTGCCCGTTGGTGTTTTAAGCCCCCAAAGGATCCTTCAAGGCAGCGCTGCATGGAAGGCGCTCCCCACCCCTGCCTTATTTCAGCCAATCGCTGCAAAATCTACCATTGCCAATCTGTTTACAGTTAGCTAGATAGCTGAGCGTGTCCGGCCGGCGGCAAAGAAAATCCATAGCAGCTAGTGTTGGCTACATTTCAAAGCATAGTCTTTTTTTTAAAATAATAAAACATTTCATTATGAATTCAGATCTTAGAATATTGCTCTATGCAACTTACCGTACCAAGTTGAGTGGAGTCAAGATCGATCGCTCGTTGGTTCTCAAAGTTGAATGCGAGCACCATTGCGCGGCGGGGAGCGCCTTCCATGCAGCGCTGCCTTGAAGGCTACGTTGAGGGCTTAAAACACCAACGAGCAATGCATGTCCTATCGGCTGTGACTAAGCACTCCAAAGGTTGACTCTCCGGACCTAACTGCTGGAGTCAGATTCCCCAAAGGTATGTACCAGCAAGCTGTCAGTGACTATCCCCTACGGCCACTGTCCGAGCTACATACCCTAAACAAGGAAAGTCCTCGCAAGGCCAAGCGATAGGGCTTGGCCCAAGGGCAGAACTCAAAGTCTTGGAATCATTTACCTAATGAAAATATTCCTTTAAGGGAATATGGCCAGGCACAAAAGAGACCCTGGCCTGTCACTTCAGGGGGACATAAGAACATCAACCCCTATAATCAGCAGTGAGGCTGACTTCCGCTATCTTAGCAGAAGAAGCCTACATCAAGCGTTCACAATGCTACACAAAGCTACACAAGTATTCAACTCCCTCGAGAGCCGAATGTGCACCGTTCAACACTAGATTCTTATCGCTCAATCGAGAACAGAGACTGCCACCATGATTGCATTGCTACGAGTGCCTTTAACTCCCTCGTGAGCCAAACGCACTCATTCTAACAGTAGAAAGGGGTCACTTGCGCTTCAGCCTAGTTGGTGCTCACGGAACAGGACACAGAAATCTAAGGAAAAGGACCCAAGGTCTAGCTAGGACCAAGGAGCAGGACCGGAGCACAGAACGTTTTAATTATTCTATTAGTACAGAATGACTAACGTTTCGACGCCCATGCGTCTTCTTCTGAGTCCTCATGCTAATGTTGACTACTCTCCCTCAGGAGAGAATAAAAGAAGCACAAAACTTCTTACCAGTCTCTTTCAGTAGTTTTTTCGAATGCATCATATTATGAGCATATCCAGCTTGCTTGAGGAGTCAAACGCGCTTCACCCGTGGCATTTCTGTCTTACACATGCATACAAACAAACAGCTCCTTCAGACAACGAAGTGGATGACATGTTCCTCAAGTGCCCCTTTATTCTTACGGTCGCACTTGTAGTGACGTCTAGGCTGTCGCCAGCCAATACAACTGTTGCGTTTAGACACGTGCTTCAGACACCGGTCATGCTGAGGCGTTCCCCATAGTGTCTTTTTCAGATGCAGTGTCTCGTTCCCCTTCTTAGGGAACCTATACATATATTACCCGAGACGTACTTGCTCAACATTTAAAGTCTGGTTCAGTGTTTGCTGTAAACTAGTCCTGCAGTGCACTTTCAGAGTTCTCTCCACCTCCCCAGCTCCACCTGCCTAGATCTGCTACGGGATTTATGTATGTCTATTTATGTAGCAGCAGCATATCTTACATGCTCACAACAGTGTGTCTGTGTATTTATTAGCAGTATCTATAAGCAGTAGCAAGTCCACACGTCCTCTGAAGCAACAGCAGATTTAGTCTGCCAAGACCAAATACACAGTGCTGTATTCAAGAACATGCTAAAACTATTCCAAAAGTTGTCATGATTGAAATAAGTTTAAGTTGAATTACTAAAATGACTAAAACTAAACTAAAATGAAAACTGAAAATATAAATATAAAAACTAACTCAAAATATTAATAAATACTATAATAGTATATAAATAATGCTAAAAAAAACACTGGAATACAAAGGTATTTTTCATACAGTAAGGGGTATATTTTTTACTTTAGATAGCATAGATAGCATTAAAGTATTTATAATTCAATGTTTTTTGACTCCATATAATGAACTTACTCCATATAGTGTCAGATAAGTCCCCAATATAGTCAATGAACTATAGTATTTTTTCTTGGACAATAAAGGTAAAAATATTAGCTTTTTATAGTGAAGAAAAAAAATCCTTTTATACTCAGGCTTTACAAGGTACGACACTGGCTCTTAAAAATTACCCCCACCCTGAAAAAATTTCATTAGAGTAAAAAGTGTGACAAATAGCTCCAGTCTCAACTCTTTTAAAGCAAAGCGGAAGTCTTTATATTGATGTTGAAAGGTGTGTTTTTGCAGTGCCAGAGCATGAGGGAAACTATGAAACTCATGCAGCTCTGTAGTCTTTCCGCAAACCACAAATCAATCAATGCTGAATTAATCTGCGCCCCACAGCGCTATGTGTTACAGTCACTACGTGTGATGAGGTTTTACTCTTTCCTCTTGGAAGGAAGCCAGACAGAGAAACGTGTCCTTCCTCAAACTGGCAGCAGCAGCTCATTGTAATAGCTGCAAGATTAACTTTATATAATGTGCCAATCAGATGGGAGAATATGAATATTTCCTTTGGACACTATGACAGACTTTCTTCTGCAGCCTTTTTATCCTGTCTCTCATGAAAGAGATGAACAGGACAATGTTGTCACTTCCTTTAATTTCTGAATGTTTTGCAGCAGGAACATCAATCACTTGGGACTCAATGACACATAATGCTGGAATTCTCAGCGTTTGATCTGTCCATAATCCTTTCCAACAGGCAGTGGAAAAGGCTGAGAGCTAATACATTATTCATGACATTGGCCTTAAAGTGGGAGAAATGAATAGAGCATGACAAAGTTTAGAATAAAGGTTGAAGTTAATTTGTTTTGTGGCGTCCCAGGTGGCTTCTCCGTTGCTGTTGTTGATCCAGCAAGTTGAAATTAAAGTTTGATCCGTGGAAACCCAAAGGGAAATGCATTCTAGGCATGAGTATTTACCTCTCACCCCCAACCTGGCTCTGTAAGAGCAATCATTTCTTCCTATTGGACTCAAGGGAGCAATAGAGATATGGAACAATATCTAAGCACATCCAGGTTGGAAATGAGCAACAGGAATTTGACAACTGCCAACTTATATAACAGGGTTCATATCACTGATAATGAAAAAAACAATAACAAGTATGATTATGGATGAAGTAACAGAATAACCTGCTATAGATGATATTACTCCTTTCAGACAACTTTTAAAGGGACAGTTCATCCCGAAATGAAAATGTTGTAATTATTTATTGCGGTAAACCTGTATACTGTTGTTTTTATGTGGAACATTTTTTCTGTAGTAACATTTAGTGGCATCTGCCAATCTCTAAAAAAGACAAAAACGCACCATAAAAGTAGTCCATATATGACTTTGCTATATTCCATGTCTTCTGATACACGGTCTCAAATCAAGTGGCGCTTTATCAGGTTGGACATCAGTGATATTAAATGGCATTGGTTCTTGTGCATCTTGTGACCAAAAACACTGACATGAGACCTGAGGTGACGTCTCTAAAGGCAAATATTTGATTTGAAATTTAAACAATACCTCTAAAGATTTTTTTTTGTTAAATATGAAAAACTAACGTGATGAAATAAATTAATTAAATCTTCACAGCATGCAATACAGGCTACTTAATGGCTTTTTGGAAAAATTAATTAGCAAAACAATTAATGAAATAGCAAAAATGGAAATTGTAATTAATGAGTTGAATAAAATGACATCATATAAAACATGTGGCGACTTGCCCCAAAGTGGCTGTTGACATGATTTGAAAGCATTATTATTACATAATATTTTTGACTTGAATAAAGGGTTTTAATTTAGATGTTACCACATGAAGCAAATTTTCAGCTTAGTTGACAAAACTTTTTTTTTATTCTAAATTGAAAGATAAATGCATGCAGTGTAGTTTAAGAGCACACCGCAGGCAGAACACAACGTTATTCGAGTGAGTGCTGTTATCATGGACTAATACATCACCTCCACCTTTTCTGTGTCTGTTGCCATAGTAAACCCATTCTTCCATCAACCAAAACATATGCAAAACAGAGACCCATTCCACTTTTAGCGCGAGCTTCAGCCGTCTCTATGGCAATGCCTGTTAGAAGGCACCTTTGATACTTTGAGTTATGTGCAGCAACTGCATGAAACAATGGCTGTGTTTAACATTCTAATCAGCAGAAATGCGGAGTCACAAAGACAGCTCCCATATCTCACACTAACACAAAGCCTCTGCAAACACTGCAGCGTAAACTCCTGATTTAACATACTGACACAGACAGAGGTGAGACGGAAAATATTGCAACATCTCATCTGCCTTTCAGAAAAAAGCTTAGAGAGGAAAGCTGTATAGTTTCTTATTTGTTAAACTTTGTCATGTTGTCATTAAAAGCAATCAACAGGTCATAATTTAACATTACTTGACACATTTTGGAATCAAATTATCTTAATATATGCTCCTTAAACTTATTCAAATTCCATAAATGAAGTTTTGTGTTAGTTTTGCGTCACTGTTACAATTTAATGTGCATTAAAAAGTACTGGGCAAAATCAATTACCATACGCTACAATTTTGAGCTTAATCATCATATTGAAATGAATAAGTGACAACAATAGCTACGTTTCCATCCAAAGTTGTGAATTTAATTTATGTGTAACATTGGAATATCGCATAAACATTTGCAAATCAAGCAGCGTTTTCCATCCCATCTGTTGAAGAGAACAAAATTGTCACTTCCTGGGAAATTAGCCTCAAATAAATTGCCCAAAAAAATCTCCTGGGGAGACTTGAGTGACCATGATGTGAGGGGACTCTGGCATCACGGCCATGACATGCTGATATTTTGGCGTCACGACCATGACATGCTGATATTTTGGCGAGACTCTGGTGTAGCGGACATGAAATGCTGAGACTCTGGTGTGGCGGCCATGACGTGACGAGACTCTGGCAGGGTGAACATGACGTGAAGAGACTCTGGTGTGGCGGACATGAAATGCTGAGACTCTGGTGTGGCGGACATGAAATGCTGAGACTCTGGTGTGGCGAACATGACGTGACGAGACTCTGGTGTGGCGGACATGAAATGCTGAGACTCTGGTGTGGCGGCCATGACGTGACGAGACTCTGGCAGGGTGGACATAACGTGACGAGACTCTGGCGGGTCGGACATGACGTGACGCGACTCTGGCGGGGTGGACATGACGTGACGAGACTCTGGTGTGGCGGACATGAAATGCTGAGACTCTGGTGTGGCGGCCATGACGTGACGAGACTCTGGCAGGGTGGACATGACGTGAAGAGACTCTGGCGGGTCGGACATGACGTGACGCGACTCTGGCGGGGTGGACATGACGTGACGAGACTCTGGTGTGGCGGCCATGACGTGACGAGACTCTGGCAGGGTGGACATAACGTGACGAGACTCTGGCAGGGTGGACATGACGTGAAGAGACTCTGGCGGGTCGGACATGACGTGACGCGACTCTGGCGGGGTGGACATGACGTGACGAGACTCTGGTGTGGCGGCCATGACGTGACGCGACTCTGGCGGGGTGGACATGACGTGACGAGACTCTGGCAGGGTGGACATGACGTGACGAGACTCTGGTGGGGTGGACATGACGTGAAGAGACTCTGGCAGGGTGGACATGACGTGACGAGACTCTGGTGGGGTGGACATGACGTGAAGAGACTCTGGTGGGGTGGACATAGACTTGTAGTCGAGACCGCCTAAACCGAGACCAAGACACTACCAAGACCAGATGGTATCGAGACCAAGACAAGACCAAGACCAAGACCAAGACAGACCAAGTCGAGACCAAGACCAAGTCGAGACTAAGACCGAGACCAAGTCGAGACCGGAGGGGAAAAAAACATTAGTGTTGAAGCTAAGCAATAACTTGTCAAATGTTGTTTTGCATTTGCCTGCCTATCTCTGCTGATTTCGAAGTCTCCAAATGAATCCATTCTGCAACTTTTAAATACATAATTATATTTTTAAAAACGAAATTATAGGCTTAAGTGCAGGATCCGAAAGTTGGTCGTTTTTGTCGCTATGGTTACACACACACACACACACACACACACCGTTGGCGGTGCGCTCAAAGTCATCTGTCAGTTGTGCAGTTACCCAAAATCTCCTGAATGAAGGTAAAACCCATCATGTCACTGATATGTGTTTTACTAAATATTAATATATCAAAAACTGTACATGATATGTGTTTTTTAAATCAAGTGATCAAAGTGCTCGTTGCCGCTGCGATCAGTGGCGCGGATACAGTGTTTTCTCGCGTGGCTCGCGTGCACCGCACTGTCTTCACTCGGACGCGCACTTCAATACGTTGCGGATATCGTCGTGGATATTGTAGTATTGTATTGCTCAATCCCCTGACCACTATGTCGGTCTGAGACAGCGAGACCTAGACAAGACCGAGAGGTCCGAGACCAAGACAAGACCGAGACCAAAGACCGTCAAGGCCGTGACAAGACCGAGACCACGTAAAAGTGGTCTCGAGACCGGTCTCGAGACCAAGACCGGTCTCGAGACATACATCACTAGGTGGACATGACGTGAAGAGACTCTGGCGGGGTGGACATGACGTGACGAGACCCTGGCGGGGTGGACATGATACCATGGTTTTGGTATCTGCTTGATTTTGAGGGCTTCTCAACTGGCGACTCTGGCGGGGTGGACATGACGTGACGAGACTCTGGCAGGGTGGACATGACGTGACGAGACTCTGGTGGGGTGGACATGACGTGACGAGACTCTGGCGGGAAGGACATGATGTGACGAGACTCTGGCGGGGTGGACATGACGTGACGAGACTCTGGCGGGAAGGACATGATGTGACGAGACTCTGGCGGGAAGGACATGACGTGACGAGACTCTGGCAGGGTGGACATGACGTGAAGAGACTCTGGCGGGGTGGACATGATGTGACGAGACTCTGGCGGGGTGGACATGACGTGAAGAGACTCTGGCGGGGTGGACATGATGTGACGAGACTGGCAGGGTGAACATGACGTGAAGGGACTCTGGCGGGGTGGACATGATACCATGGTTTTGGTATCTGCTTGATTTTGAGGGCTTCTCAACTGGCGACTCTGGCGGGGTGGACATGACGTGACGAGACTCTGGCAGGGTGGACATGACGTGACGAGACTCTGGTGGGGTGGACATGACGTTACGAGACTCTGGCGGGGTGGACATGACGTGACGAGACTCTGGTGGGGTGGACATGACGTGACGAGACTCTGGTGGGGTGGACTTGACGTGACGAGACTCTGGCAGGGTGGACATGACGTGACGAGACTCTGGTGGGGTGGACATGACGTGACGAGACTCTGGCGGGAAGGACATGATGTGACGAGACTCTGGCGGGGTGGACATGACGTGACGAGACTCTGGCGGGAAGGACATGATGTGACGAGACTCTGGCGGGAAGGACATGACGTGACGAGACTCTGGCAGGGTGGACATGACGTGAAGAGACTCTGGCGGGGTGGACATGATGTGACGAGACTCTGGCAGGGTGGACATGACGTGACGAGACTCTGGTGGGGTGGACATGACGTGACGAGACTCTGGTGGGGTGGACATGACGTGACGAGACCCTGGCGGGGTGGACATGATACCATGGTTTTGGTATCTGCTTGATTTTGAGGGCTTCTCAACTGGCGACTCTGGTGGGGTGGACATGACGTGACGAGATTCTGGCAGGGTGGACATGACGTGACGAGATTCTGGCGGGGTGGGCACGACGTGACGAGACTCTGGCGGGTCGAACATGACGTGACGCGACTCTGGCGGGGTGGCTTCTATGGTGTAATCAACTTGACGAAGGCACAGGAGGCGAACTGCTGGATTAATCTCTAGGGGTCACATGACATGACCAGTAACTGTAAGCATGAATTACAAAATTCATAACCCCAAAAACGTTTCCAACTCAGTTGATCTAACACAAATCAAAAATCAAAGATAACTCCACAAATGTTACGACACCATTCAGAAACATGTTAAGCCAAGCTGCACGCAGTTTAATTGGAGGCAATTGGAAGCCCGACCTGACAGCACAAAAAATCATGCGATGAAAGCTTGAATGCATCGGCTAAAGGAAAGTACTTGATTGAACATGGAGGCATTGAGCATGGATGAATTTTGAAAGAGTGTTTCGGAGTGTCAAGACCTTGTGCAAGGATGTCACCTTTATTATTGTTAGTCGATTAAGGAAATGCTTATGAATACACTAAGAAACTTTCAGCTCCAGAAGACATTTCATTTAGGAGACTATTTTGTCTTTTGATTCAGTGCTCTTATATTCAAAGAAAAATCCTCTGCAACCGTCTACGGTTATAAAGCAAGACATCTAATTTACAGATACTCTAATCTGGTTGACCAAAAGGATTCATTCAAAGGGTCCAGCATTTTTCTCTGTTTGCTACTGGCAGTTTCTCTCTGAGCCCTGTGGTGAAAAACGTCATTAAAAATGTGGCCTTAGTTCAGGGATCATTCTGGTGTCATACATTCCTGTATGCAGCCATTGGGACAAATAATTATTTACTGCTGCAGCAGCAAATCATTTCTTTCTTCACTGGAAATAGACATCAATACTGTCACATAATACCAGCTTGTTTTATGTGAAGGTTATTTGAGAAGATCAAAATGACACCACTTGTTTCCACTTCTACAGTTTCATATTGGCCCTTTCATATCAGACAACATGCACTGCACAAGCTCGCTAACACAAAAAGCCAAAAAAGTACCATGGTATTACCATATTACTTTGGAGTACCATGTATTGTAAATATTCAAATACATGACTAAAAGAATCATTGAACCCAATCAGAAACTGCCACAGTACTTTTTAGTGGAATGATGGGGTTTTATCAACCCATACTGTCTTATTTTGGAAACCCTGAGTCAGTGTCTATAAATAACCTGGCAGATAAATGATCACATAGTCTGGATCTGAGGGATGGTTTATATTCCCAGTTGTCAGTATTTTCTAGAAAGGCAATGCATCTGATGATTTTGCTTGGTAAAGAAAAACAAATCTTTGAAATACAAATCTTTTGTAACATTATAAAGTCTTTACTTTGCTTTGATCAATTTAATGCATTCTTGATGAGTAAAAGAAAACATTCATCATTGTTGAAATGCTGTTTTATCTGCTAATATGTAATTTCATGCACAGCTGAGAGGCCCAAAACTAGTAAACCATAAAAGACAGTTATGATAAAAGAGTTTAAACTTTCTTCAACAATGAAAGTTCATCAGAGCAATAAATAGTAATTTAGAATTGGGATCCTGTTGCTAAAATGGCATCAGTATTGATGATGCCCTTTCCAGACTGATCTCATGAAATGGCGTATGTATGACACGCCAATTCGTATTTCCATTTTTGGCGTGCTATCAACACGCATAATCGCTTTTCAGCGTGTTTATCAACGCCGTTGACTTAACGTTACATTACTGTATATGACCTACCCCAACCCCGTCCCTACCTACCCGTCACTGGGGTTAATACTATTTATGAGTCTTCCCCTACCATCCTAGGAAAAAAAATATTGCTCCACAGATGTAGATATGAATTTTGCTTCGTTTCGCTCGGACATTTAACGGCGTAGGCCTACACATACACGCGGAATCACTCGGACGTTTAACGGCGTAGACATACACGCAAAAGATGACGGTTCGTTTCGGCGTGGACATACACGCAGATAGCTCAAAATGCGTTTGAGCTTAAAAAAAATAACAAGTGAAGTCAAGTGGCGTGTATGTTTAAGCAAAGTCATGATGTCATGTTGCCCTTTCAGGCTTTAGTCGTAGGCCTACTGTACTGTAATGGACAGTAGGCAAGAAAAAAAAACAGCAATAGTAATAGTGATGCTTGCTTTAGCAACTAATTTATTTAAATGAATACATTTATTTATTTTTGTTCAGTTTTAGATTCTTCCCACAATAAAGACTTTAATACAAAAGCTGTTGAATCTTCTTCCTTATATTTGTTGTTTTCCCACAGGCAGTGTTTTTCATATGTGCTCCATGACAAATCATTTTGGGAGAGACTATGTGGGCGCTTGACCAGGCAACTGAAATTTCACACATGTCAAATGTGATTACGATCAGCTGTGTGCTGCTAACATTACTGAGTGAGCATTAATCCACACTACCCCTCTCAGTATCTGTGTGTGTGAACGCAGTTGAACAGCCTTTTCCTGAGTCTGGTGTGAGAGTGTAAATGTGTGGGTGTGAAGGACGAAAGGTGTAGGGTTTATCGCTAGGTTGATAAACCACAGCAAGACGGGGGGAAGGGAGTGTTAACTTGTGTATTGAAAACTTCAGTGATGAATAGAATTTCAGGACATGACAGAAAGATCACTAAAAAACATGGATATTTATCAAATGAGTGTATACAGCGTTTAAAGATTTGAGGTGATAACCATAAGTTTGTCAGCATTGACTCATGATGTTCTCAGCCTGTTTCACTGTTGTCATTGATAACTAAAACTATTAAAAATCATTTTTGTTAACTGAAATAATACTGAAATAATATAAAATATAAATATTAGATAAAAAAGCTTAAAGAACTTTAATGAAAATCAGAAATGTAGCCTTGGCAACTAACTGAAATAAAATAAGTTGAAATAATACAATTTTAACAAACTAACAATAAAATAAATATAAATGAAAGCTAAATAGCAATTTTACAAAAGTTAATACAAAATATTCATGAATATATCAAAACTAACACTGACCTACAGTGACATAATTTTTCCTCTTTTTTTGTATATAATGAAAGTCAACACGTTCCCACTACCAACTCGTCACATATTGATGCTTGGTCGGGACCCCTCTGCGTCACTTTTTAGCGCACAGGGTACTCCTCATTTTTCGACTTGCATGAGACTCTTGCATGATATGATGCTTTGAAACCTTTGGTGTCATATACACAGATAAATGTTATCGTCATATAATGATATTATATCCTAAATAATATCAATCCCTTTCAGTTCATCTTGAGTTTATAACAAAATGTTAATTTTGGGGAGAAATCCCTTTAACCCAGCCTTCCCAAAAGAGGACTGTGCCTTTAAATAAACATGCTATGGCATGTTTGAAGGTCACAGAAACAACATTTGTGTGGTGATAAATAAAGATCACAAACGGATCGTTACAGATCTAAATGAAATTTTCTTGGAAATCGTAGTTAGCTAATGAACTATATCGCTTGGTGAAAACACTTAAAATAAATTACATTTTTTATTGCCACTGCTTTATAAAAGCAGTAGGCCGTGAGGGGCCGTGCGCAACTGTGATTTTACTAGTTAAGGAGGTCACATGCTTCACATAGTGCCTAACAACAGCTCTTAACCATGGTGAAATCACAGTAACACATGGTCTCTTGGGGCTTATTGCTTTATTATATCCCCACAAACATGTTTACTTCATGCAGAGTTTAGAGCTGGAGATTTAAGAAGGGTTGTGTTTTATTTGTCATGGATGACATGATACTTGTTTTTTATACTGGAAAAAAGTTCCTCAGCCCAAACAAGTAAATTACAATGAGAGACTAAAGAATCTTGTGCCTTTAGTTCTGTGTAAAACGCTCTCTGAGGACAGGTGAGTTATTTGCCACTGCTGGAAATGCAGAGCTCAGCTATAACTGTCAGTCACTGCTGAACTATATTCCAAATATAGTGTGAGGTTAATGAACTAATGACGGGCTGAGCAACAAACATGAACTTTAGTTAATTATCCACATTTAATAGGAATGACATCATGATGGCAGAACCATCATTTTACAGCATCAAGTGCCACAAGTAAGTCTATAACTCTGTCTTTCATATTCTTCTAAAGCCAGTGTTGACATGTTAACTTTGTGAAGGAGCATCTTATGTTAAATGACTTTGTCCATCTGGAATTGATTAGATTGTTGGATGTTTGTGGTTTGCTATTGGTTGATCTCATGTGAGTGACAGGTCGCCCCGCCCTCACGTCAGTAAACACATCATCAGAGAAGAGAAGAGATGTCGCTGCAAAAGGGAGGGGAAATAATTTTGATTAAAGATTACAAGGGCACAGGAATTAAATAAAAAGAATGATGTGCACAGATAGATCATTTATAGGCTAACAAACACTGCAATATTCCATAAAAAATAAGGACAAAACACTTTCTATGAAGACCATGCTTATAATGAATTATAGCCCCATTTATACTTATTTATAAGTATTTCTTTACAAATATATTTATAAAGACTCATTGACATCTATACTGCATTATAAGATCAGTTATAGTCACATTTATATTATTTTTATAATTATAAGTCTTTTATTTGCTTTTTCAGTGCGTATGCTCATAATCTATTATACACGGATTTATAAATTATCAAATATAAAATAATTCCAGAGACCCTTGCTGTACCAATTAGTTATCAATTATGTCTTTAATGCCCAATGTTTGCATTAGAGGTAATGAATGGTAATTTTGAATAAGAAATCTCCTCAGCCATATGGCATTGCTTATAGCAGTTTGGAATTATACTTATATACTTAATTATATTGTTCATTAATTAAATTTACAGATAAACAACTTAAAATGTATGATGAGCACATCTTCATGATTTCTCAACATTTGCTTTAGGAAAATTGCATCCTATGTTTTCACTTTATAATTAAAGCCATCAATGATGCATTTATAGAGGTTAGTAACTGTATTATTACTCACAATAAGTATTTATAAGAACACAACACAGCTTTTAATAACAATATATTCACTTATTTGACAGAAATAAATCTGAATTACTAAAATGTCATTTTAACTATAATAATAGTAACATAGCAATGCATCTTTATAAATACATTCATACACAATACATTCACTTATAAATTAGTGTATAATAGATTGAGCATGCACATTGAAAAAGCAAATAAATGACTTATAAAAATAATATGAATGTAAGAATAACTGTTGTTATAATGCAGTATAGGTTTTAATGAGAAATATATTTATAGAATACTTACTTATAATGAATTATAGCTCCATTTATACTTATTTATAAGCATGGTCTTCATAGAAACCAAAATAATAATTGTCAACTGTTATTTTTATGGTGACTAAGACATTGGCAGCATAATTACACTGCTATCCAGTACTGCCAGTACATTTAACATGCATCTCAAGATAATCGTCAGCATCATTACAAAGCAGATTATGTACCCCGTTACAGGAAAAACTTCCTCTCTTCCTTCCCTTCCTTCCTCAATCATCATTTGATTAATTACTGCTGCCACGGTCACTAGGCTATATACACAAATGTCTCTTTTACATGAAATTTGGTTTTATCATATAGCATGGTGTTATTTGTGGCAGGGAAGTACTGCTGAATTTTGTCAATAAAGCATGATCTATAATAACCCTCATCTGCAGCTCTGAAGTGAAGCATAAGATTTGGTGTTAACATATGGTGCTACGTTGCTTGCTGGTTGAGCCTCGTAAGGTGGTGTGTAAAGCAAATAATTTCCTTGTTTAAAACCTTGTTTCAGTCCTGAATTAATCAGTATTTTTGAATAAATGTTCTGTGTATGAGTCTACTCTTTATATAACCTGTGCAGAGAACACAATATGCCAATTACTCCTTGCCACCATCAGAACAATGAAACCAGCAAATGTTGACCCCCTGTTTCGCAATTTCTTCAAACAGCTCTTCAGACTACTGGAAGCCTACTGTTTCGCACAGGCGAAACTGCCTGAGGATTGTAAGAAGGCTCTTCAAGACCTCTCAATTGTTCCTGGATACCTCTTTGGGTCTAATGTTCCAGAACTTCTAGAAAAAAAGGTTGTCTGAGTACCACCCATCAACTGACTCAGGTTCTGTGCAATCCTTTTTTTTTTTTTTTGGTGCCGGCCACTCAGGCTCATCATCGCTTCGCAATTTCATAGCAACGATTCCACAAGCAATCTACTCGACAGCCTCAGGGTTCACAGAGACACCGTGCTGCTGAGGACACTCGACAGACTGATCTCATGAAATGGCGTATGCATGACACGCCAATTCGTATTTCCATTTTTGGCGTGCTATCAACACGCATAATCGCTTTTCAGCGTGTTTATCAACGCCTTTGACTTAACGTTATATTACTGTATTATGTACATATAAATATATGACCTACCCCAACCCCGTCCCTAAACCTACCCGTCACTGGGGTTAATGCCATTTATGAGTCTTCTCCTACCATCCTAGGAAAAGAAATATCGCTCCACAGATGTAGAATATAGATTTTGCTTCGTTTCGCTCGGACATTTAACGGCGTACACATACACGCGGAATCACTCGGACGTTTAATGGCGTAGACATACACGCAAAAGATTTCGGCGTGGACATACACGCGGATAGCTCAAAATGCGTATAGATAACACGCCACTTGAATTGAAAGTGGCGTGTATGTTTACGCAAAGTCATGATGTCATGTTGCACTCGAGGGTTTCAACCTCATCAGCGGCAGTTGCCAGGGGGTCCACGTCAGTGAGCAAGGGGTATACTCTGCAGTTTCGACGCCGGCCACCAAAGCTTTCAAGGATTGTCCCTACAGTGATGTTGGAGAAGGAAGCCATAGGAGGGGTTCACCCCCTCATCAACATACTTCCTCGTTCCAAAGAAGGTAGTTTTCATCCAATTCTAGATTTAAGGCATCTAAACATGTTCCTGAAAACTCTTCCCTTCCAGATGTTACATGTAGCCGATGTTCTTTGGGCTGTCATGAGGAAGTTTCTTCAATTCAGTTTCAAGAGACAGGCCCACCAATTCAAGGTCCTACCATCTCTGTCTCTGGCTCCTCTTGAGTGGCCTAACTGTGTACTTTATGCATTCTCTCCTTTTCCGCTTTTGTGGGAAGGTCAACATTACAGAGGATATATCTGTGCAACCACAGAGTGTACTTGTAGCACCCCAGTGGCCAGCCAGGCCTTGCTTTCCCATGCGTTTGAGACTATTGATGGGCAGACCGTGGCAGATTCTACTTTGGAAAAGATGGATGGCGCTGTTTGGCACCTAAATCCAGCCCATCGGCAGCTTTGAGTTTGGCCTCTAGGTTCAACTCTCTTTTAACTGATTGTGAACCTGCTGTTGCTCATACCATAACTGGTGCTAGAGCTGAATCCACACGTCAGCTCTATGGTTATTTTTTTTGCAACATCTTTTGTAGTAGGGTAAAGCAGCCTCCACGTAACAGGTATATGTTGAAACTAATAAAGATTCTTGTAATATTAATGTGTTGCATAGGCATCAACATATAACAAAGGATCATTCAAATAATTAAAATAGAAATTCATAGATACCAAACATGGTATAGGTGAGGTTACAGTAACTATAATGGTTAAGCATCACAAAGCATGCATAAAACAGTATACCATACAAAAGACAACATAGAAAACAGCAATAATACACACAATATCCTGGGGAGATGCATGTTTATTCGTAGCAAGGTTTGTCTATGAATAAAATGGAAAGAAGTCCTTTTTTATGGGCATTATGTATTTCAATAGGGAAATTCAGCCTTTTCGTCAGCCCCGCCTCCGCTGGTTCCCTTCAGCCCCTCGACTTCTCCTCTAATACCATACTGTTGTGTGGATAAGCCTCAGGACTTCCAGTCTCCAGCGTCACCCAGGCAATTAGATCCCCCATCTTTGCTTCCAGACACTAATCCTGTCACTCCACCTCGGTCCATCGACCTGTCGGCTCCACCTTGCCTCCTCCGTCCCTCAGCTCAATCAGATACCATCGTCCTTTCGGCTCCACCAGGCTCCCTCGTCCCTCCGGCTTCGCCTTGGTCAGATATCACCCTGCCTGCACCACAGGCTTATGAACTGTCCGCTGTGCTCCGTCTCACCAACCCTCCTTCTGACTCTGTCTTGGTCCTCGGCCCCACCGGCTCCGCCTCAGATCTCAGGTACTCTAGCTCCACCTTGGACTCTCATCGCTGCGGCTCCACCTCTAACTCCAGGACCATTGGTTTTGCCCGGTCCCATCTGCTCTCTGTCTGTGCCCAGGGCTCCACTTCCATCAGCGCCATCTCAATCGGGACGACTGGTGTCGTCAGCCAAGTCTACACCATGGCACTTCCCATTGTTATCTCCACCGAGAGCTTTTTCAGCCTGACTGCGCTCTGAATCATCACCTGGCTACTCATCCAATCTTCCCCTCCCTGGCTCCTCCCACCATCTTCACCACCTTGGCTTCTCCTGCTAGCACATTTTTCTGTCACCCGTCCTTATCTAGCCCCTCATCCACCTCCAGAACCACCTCCTTTTATGGCACAAGGCTGCAACTGCCCAGAGGAAGTCGTTCTATCGCAATTACCTTAAGTTTAGTCTGTTTTAGTTACATTTTCATGGACTTTAGTTTGTTTCTCTTTAGTTTCCTGTTGCCTTTGTTCTAGATTCCCGCCAGTCATTTGTTTCCATGGACATTCATTGACGAGCACACCTGTCTGTATTTAGTTCATCACCATGTGTATTTATTGCTGCTTTCCAGGCAGGTTTTTGAGCATGTAAATCACGACCTCAAACCACGACTCACGACTTTGTAGTGTTCCAGGCCAGTCACGCCAAACTACCTGAGTGCAAGGAATTGTGGTTGCTAGATGTAAACAAACCATTGTTGTTTTGCATGGTTTCGCAGGGTATGTGACGTCAAAGCTCGTAACTGGGAGTACATCGATCTAGTACGAGTTCACGGGTGGGAAGTCACGGGTTTGACTGCCGTTCCAGTGCACTTTAACGGGTATAGGGTTGGAAAAACACGGGTTACAGGTTGCCTGGAACGTGGCATAAGGTCCTCATTTCCTCTTGCTCAGAGTCCAGTATAGTTGTGTTTCTGTTTCATTTGTGTTCTCAACAGTTGGATTGCTTGTATTTACTTAAAAAAGCAGCAGTCCGTAACTTTTTTGGTTAAAAATTATAGTACATAACCAATCAGTGTACGGGGCATATCGTATGTAGCCTCTTCTTACAACTGCTGGAATGTAATTAAACTTGTCACTTTGATGGCGGCTTGTAATCCTGAAAGCTCTAAATGACAATCATTTTTTACAACTGGGGAATCACCTGTAGTCAAAAGTAAAAGACTTCAGACTGTGGAGAACCTACAGCTAAAAATTACACTGTGCTTACAAAAGCTTTGTATTTCAAGGAGAACGAGTTCTAAGGAACATTAAATAGCTTTTTGAGGTCAAAAGAACAATTTCTTTAGATACAATTAGAATGTTATGAAACTTAGAGATTACTGCACAGAAAGTGAAATCTACAGATAACGCTAATACACACTAAATACATGAAGTCAAGCAATATTTATGTTGTTAACAATATACAATTTGAGAACAACGTATAATAATAATAATAATAATTTGCACGGTTTGACATGATCTGAGCTAACTTTGCGATCATTAGATTTAATCTCCATTGGTAGCGTAATTCATTGTAAAACATTCGATTTTTTTCAGTGGCTCAGAACAAAAGTGGCAGACATGTTACTTGTTCAGATGACATTTTCCAGTGAAACCTCTTACTTTAGACATACACTCACCTAAAGGATTATTAGGAACACCTGTTCAGTTTCTCATTAATGCAATTATCTAATCAACCAATCACATGGCAGTTGCTTCAATGCATTTAGGGGTGTGGTCCTGGTCAAGACAATCTCCTGAACTCCAAACTGAATGTCAGAATGGGAAAGAAAGGTGATTTAAGCAATTTTGAGCATGGCATGGTTGTTGGTGCCAGACGGGCCGGTCTGAGTATTTCACAATCTGCTCAGTTACTGGGATTTTCACGCACAACCATTTCTAGGGTTTACAAAGAATGGTGTGAAAAGGGAAAAACATCCAGTATGCAGCAGTCCTGTGGGCGAAAATGCCTTGTTGATGCTAGAGGTCAGAGGAGAATGGGCCGACTGATTCAAGCTGATAGAAGAGCAACTTTGACTGAAATAACCACTCGTTATAACCAAGGTATACAGCAAAGCATTTGTGAAGCCACAACGCACAACCTTGAGGCGGGTGGGTTACAACAGCAGAAGACCCCACTGGGTACCACTCATCTCCACTACAAATAGGAAAAAGAGACTACAATTTGCAAGAGCTCACCAAAATTGGACAGTTGAAGACTGGAAAAATGTTGCCTGGTCTGATGAGTCTCGATTTCTGTTGAGAGATTCAGATGGTAGAGTCAGAATTTGGCGTAAACAGAATGAGAACATGGATCCATCATGCCTTGTTACCACTGTGCAGGCTGGTGGTGTAATGGTGTGGGGGATGTTTTCTTGGCACACTTTAGGCCCCTTAGTGCCAATTGGGCATCGTTTAAATGCCACGGCCTACCTGAGCATTGTTTCTGACCATGTCCATCCCTTTATGGCCACCATGTACCCATCCTCTGATGGCTACTTCCAGCAGGATAATGCACCATGTCACAAAGCTCGAATCATTTCAAATTGGTTTCTTGAACATGACAATGAGTTCACTGTACTAAAATGGCCCCCACAGTCACCAGATCTCAACCCAATAGAGCATCTTTGGGATGTGGTGGAACGGGAGCTTCGTGCCCTGGATGTGCATCCCACAAATCTCCATCAACTGCAAGATGCTATCCTATCAATATGGGCCAACATTTCTAAAGAATGCTTTCAGCACCTTGTTGAATCAATGCCACGTAGAGTTAAGGCAGTTCTGAAGGCAAAAGGGGGTCAAACACAGTATTAGTATGGTGCTCCTAATAATCCTTTAGGTGAGTGTATTTCCAAGTAGGTTATCTGTAATTCCGAAGGACAGTGAAGATCCACACTGTCTGTTGACAGACAACTGACACATGCACCTCAAAACATTAGATTCATCCGCGCTGAGGAGCCGTGCCAATGCACAACCCACTTAAAGAAGATAACTCTGCAAATTACTGCAATTTTTGGTTTCAAACAGGGATGGTGACAAAGAGGCAAAACTTACGGACTGCAGCTTCAATAAACAACGCTTTTACTTTGATCAACATCACCTATCTTCTTAATCCTCAGACTAGACTTTACAATCATAATTTTGGATTCAGATACAGTACATCATTTGCTTCAAAGGATGAATAGTACACAGTCCTTTACCTTGAATATCTTCCCTCTCGTTTTCTTAAACATTTCTGCTTCAAAAGTTTGTTATGCGATTCCTCTCAGAGCTGGTTAAAACTCTTTACTGAAGAAGATGGCCATGTGGAGAAAATGAATGAGTGTTTTTTCCAGATAAAAGATTGACTTCATAAATACCAAATGTAATTGAGCTGATTCAGTGGGCCAGATTTATTGGTTTCCCCAGACACTCATGCAAATACACTCTGCTTACACTGCATTACTTAACAACCACGGCGTATACTGCAGTGTTTTAAGCAGCTAACATATGGATTACATCAGTATTCCAAATACAGATCACATTAGCATTCCGAGCCCAGTGCAATCAACAGAGGTGAAAAGGACAAGGAAGGTGGAGGGATTTTAATCGGGATAAATGGGAGGGTGGGACGGTCAGCCTCTCACTGTGCCTGGCAGTGAATGGACGCTGGCACTGTGTAATACATCATCCTTCATTTTATCTGCCTTTTCCTCCTCTCCCATTTCTCTCATCAGGTTCTGCCAAAGTCACATCCTCAGCGTATTGATATTCATGAAGTGTCACCTTTACTAAAACATCTAGTGAAACCCAAAACTGGGTTACTGGCCTGGCTAAGTGTGGTAGGAAAGGGTGAGATATTGTTCATAATATGTTCTTAACACACTGAATGATTCAGACATTGTGACAGAATTGACTCAGTATTGATCAGTAGACACGGTGAAGAGCTTTAAGCTGTGTGAAAGCACTTCTGCCGGTCGCCTGATGGATGACCTTTGGGGGTAATTTGGAGTTATGGCCTTCATTACTGCTCAGTGGACACAGATACAAGCCCCCAAAGCACAGTCACCTTGATAATAGATGTGTGCGAGTGTTTTCTGTTGATTCAATGCCAATAATGCAGCTTTTTGCACATGAACAAGGTGAAGACGTCAAACAAATTTGCCAAAGGATTTACTAAACTGACCAATAGGTCATGCAAAATGTGAGAAGTGGCTAGAAGTGGTGAGAAAAGATGATTTATAGGGCTGCTCTGATATTAAAATCCACAAGCCAATAATTACTTTCATTTTATATGGCCAATAACTGATAAATGGCTGATAGTAAAATTCATATTATTTTTTATAAATCGTTTAAAAGAATAACATACTTTTTAAATGCTACAAGTAATTTGAATAATAACAATCTAATAATGTAGAGTATTAAAAATAGACATTCATTATAAGATTCGCTAAAGTTTATATTTAACAGTATTATTAAATCGTGTTCCCTTTCGAGAGGTTCCTCCTATTGCGTAAGTAGCTTACGCTATGGGAAAACTCCTCGAGAAATATTGAAGTCTTTATGTAAAACGCATTGGAGCTGCACAGCATACAGCAATGAGCGAGGCAGCTCGGTCATTGGCTGTGCTGCGGCAACTGCACGAACCTATGACGGGGCGACTCTGAACCCGCTTCCAATGAGCGTGCTTCGCGCCCGCGCGCGTCAGAGCCCGCCAAGATGGACGTGGCCAAGGGCTATATATTGGGCGCCCTGTCGTCTGAGTTCTTTAGATTTAATCTCCTTCAGCAAAGACCTTCTCTTCGCTGGATCCTCCGGATTTCTTGGAGTCTTTTCGCCGCCGCCATCGACAAGCCTACAGCAGGACTGCTTCGAGGACGCCGGCGCCTTCAGCCGCCTTCGATTGCCTTCTGCTAAGCCATCCGGCACGCATCACCGATATCCTTTTCTAAGCATAACCAGTGTTCGCCTCCGCGACACTTTTAAAAGAGCAAATTAACTGGGCGTTGTTTCAAATGCCTTCCTGCGCCTCGTGTCGAGGCCCTCTTCAGGACGGGGATCGTCACATCATTTGCACCTGCTGCTTGGGACCGGACCACGCAGAGGCTGCCCTTACTCGAGGCGGATGTCCCAAGTGTGACGCCCTGGGCCTCACCGAGCTGCGCGCTCGCTTCGCCGTTTTCACCGCGAAAGAGCCCACTTCCACCGTGCTACCATCCCCTCTGGTCGAGCCGCGCAAGAAGAAGCGCCGCTCACAGAGGCCGCCAGAGCACGCGGTTTGCAGTGACGTCACGCCGGGCCAATCCCCGCGTGCTTCACCACCACCCGAAGACTCCCCGCCGCCAGTCCAGTTCACACAGGCGGACCAGCACCCCTCCAGCGGAGCGATGGGTCTCGTCTCGTTTGGCGCGTCAGGGGATGACGACGACAAGGATGACAGCCTTTCCTTTGATGCTGCATCCGACGACTGGCCGGGCTCGTCCTTCGACCCCGCGCCATCGACATTAGCGGGCACAAGCGTGGGCTCCAGCATGGACTCGGAGATCGTCCACATCTTGTCTAAGGCCGTTGAAGACCTCGGGCTCGATTGGTCTTCCCCGGAAGAACCCGCCCGCAGCCGACTGGACGAGTGGTTCCTGCAGGGGCGCCGACAGGCCCCTCGGCAAAGGCCCTCCCCTTTCTTTCCGGAAGTTCACAACGAACTCACGAAGTCGTGGAAAGCCCCGCACTCCGCTCGCCTGAAGCCTTCTTTTTCTTTGTCGCTCTCCTCTGTGGACGGCACAAAAGAAAGAGGATATGAGGGGACTCCGCCCCTCGAGGAGGCTGTGGCCAATCACCTGTGTCCACCCTCCAACGCTGGATGGAAAGCCAAAGCTTCTCATCCCTCGAAGCCTTGCCGGTCTACTTCAGCTCTCGCCGGTCGCGCATACGCCGCCGCCGGCCAAGCTGCATCAGCGCTTCACTCTATGTCTGTCCTCCAGGTGTTTCAAGCTAAACTTCTCCGCAGTATGGACGAGTCTGGACCTGATCCTGGACCTGATCCCGCCCAATCCATCGGCCGTGCTATGGCTAACCTAACTGTCCTTGAGCGCCATCTGTGGCTGACGCTAACAGAGATGAAGGATGCAGACAAGGCGTCATTCCTCGACGCGCCTATCTCCCAAAGCGGCCTGTTCGGACCAGCGGTAAAGGAGTTCGCTGAGCGCTTCACCGAAGCCCGTAAGGATTCGCAGGCTATGCGTCACTTCCTGCCCAAGCGATCTAGCTCATCGCAGAGCCGCCAAAGGCCGCCTCAGCAGCAGCGAGCTAAGACGGCGCCTCCCGTCTCTCAGCCCAGACCTGAAACTGACTTTCGACGCCGCTCGCGCTCTGCCAACAGGAAGCAACCGCCCGAGCGACGGGGACCTCGGCCCAAGATTGTGCTGAACCCAGAGCCTCGTAAGTCCTCCTAGCTACAGGGAGAAAAAGGTAGTGTCTCGCAAAAGCCGGAACGTTCTCTCCAAAACGTTTAAAACATTACCCAGTCCCCTTACAGGCGGCTGGAAATGTCTGTACAGCAGCCAATGTGCCAGCCACACAGCTCGCTCACCTGCAAACAAACGCCGTTTTTACGGCGACACACAGAAATCACATAAAGAGCCATTTTCTGCCTGTGTCATTAAAGGGTCACGTGTCCACACCAAAGTGCACATTCCCACATATCAAAACTGTCAAAGCAGTGCCAAATGCTTTCCCAGCTCAGGCTGGACGCCCCATAAATGTAGATTGTGTGCCAACTGTCACGTATGCACCACTACACATAAGCACTGTTCCCACAGTTATAAACACTTCCCCAGTAAAAGCTGGAAATTCTATAAGAGTAGCGCGTGTGCCCGCTGTTATGCACACACCCCAACTCACAAACACTGTTTATATGGCCAAAAACCTCCCGCCACGAGCGGGAAGTTTTATGAAAGTGGCGCGCGTGCCTACCACAGTCTATGCACCCCCACCCATAAGCACTGTCCATACAGTCTTAAACATTTCCCCATCTCACACTGTGAGCTTTACGGCGAGCGTGCCTGTAACCTCACATGCACCCCTGCACTCGGCATTCAACAAAGCTGCTCAGCGCGCGCCCGCGCCTCTGAGAGCTGTAAGCTCGGTATTAGCACAAGGCGATTTGCCGGCGGGAGCCATACGTCACTGCGACACGCCCCAGCCAGCATTCAGCCCATATCAGTGCGAGCGAAAGCTTGGGAAAATATCCCCGGCATGCCGAAATGGGTTTTAAACATAATAAAACACGGTTACTCGCTTCAATTCGCTCGCAGACCGCCCCGCTTCACAGCAGTGGTCGAGACGAAAGTGAGAAAAGATGTTTCACATGTTCTACGCACCGAGGTGCTCAAACTGATAGAGAAAGGCGCTATAGAGACAGTCCCTCCCTCTATGAGCGAGGCAGGTTTTTACAGTCGCTATTTTCTCGTCCCGAAGAAGGATGGTGGTCTCGCCCCATTCTAGATCTCAGACATCTGAACAAAGCTTTAATGATTCGCTCGTTCAGAATGTTAACAACCAAGCATATCCTCGCGCAAGTTCGCCCGGGGGATTGGTTTCTATCAGTGGATCTGAAAGACGCTTACTTTCACATTCCGATAGCGCCTCATCACAGGCCTTTTCTGAGATTCGCTTTCGAGGGACAGTCATACCAGTACACAGTACTACCATTCGGCCTGTCACTGGCACCCCGTACATTCACGAAATGTATGGATGCAGCACTTTCCCCCCTGAGGCAGCGGGGAGTGCGAACACTAAATTATCTCGACGATTGGCTAGTCCTAGCACAATCAGAGAGCCAGTTAGTGACACACAGGTCTTGGATTATCAGTCATCTAGAATGCCTGGGTCTAAGAATCAATTTTGCAAAGAGCATGCTATCCCCCAGCCAGAATATTTCTTTTCTGGGAATAGTGCTAGACTCAGTGCAGATGACGGCGCGCCTCTCATCAGAGCGCGCGCTCACTATCCGGCGCCTTGCAACATCATTCAGAGCGGGCGCGCACGCCCCCGTCAAGCGATTTCAAAGGATGCTCGGTCTCATGGCCTCGACATCAGCTGTTCTCCAGCTAGGTTTGTTGCACATGCGTCCTCTCCAACGCTGGCTCAAAAGCCGTGTCCCCACTCACGCGTGGCGCTCGGGCCACTTTTTAATCAGAGCAAATCACGGCTCCATAAAAGCCCTGACGCCCTGGAAAGCTGTCGACTGGTATCAGTCCGGTGTGAGTTTGGGCGTGAACACAAGGAGAAAAATGATCACGACAGATGCCTCCAAAATAGGTTGGGGGGCCCTTTACGAGGGCAGGCCTGTCTCCGGCTTGTGGTCAAACCCGGAGAAGCGCCTACATTTAAACTGTCTGGAATTGAAAGCGGTCGCTTTGGCTCTCAGAGCCCTGCTTCCGTACCTGAAGGACGAGCACGTCCTAGTCCGAACGGACAACATGACGGTAGTCTCGTATATAAATCGTCAGGGTGGACTCAGATCGAGCTCCCTGCACTCGATGGCCAGGGAGCTCCTCCTATGGTCCCAGGAGGTATCTTTGCTGCTACCTCCTGTCCTGCTCCTCCATGTGGCTGTTCCATCTCTGCTGCTGCCTCCTGTCCTGCTCAATCCAGCGGGTGTTCCACCTCTGCTGTTGCCTCCTGTCCTGCTCCATCCAGCGGCTGTTCCACCTCTGCTGCTGCCTCCTGTCCTGCTCCATCCAGCGGCTGTTCCACCTTTGCTGCTGTCTCCTGCCCTGTTCCACCCAGCGGCTGTTCCACATTTGCGGCTGCCTCCAACCCTGTCCCACTTAGCGACTGGTCCACCTCTGCTGCTGCCTCCTACCTTGTTCCACTCAGTGGCTGGTCCACCTCTGCTGCTGCCTTCTGCTCTGACCCACTCAGCGACTGTTCCATCTTTGCTGCTGCCTCCTGCCCTGTTCCACTCAGTGACTGTTCCACCTTTGCTGTTACTCCCGGCCCTGCTCCACTCAGTGGCTGTTCCACCTCTGCTGCTGCCTCCTACCCTGCTTCACTCAGCGGCATTTCCATCGCTGCTGCTGCCTCAGGCCTGGCTGAAGTACCCAATGGTGCTTATTTTAGCATGGAGGACGTGAGGGCGGAGCTCAGAAGATTGCGCCCTGGCAAGTCAGCAGGACCGGATGGAATACCCCCGAGGCTGCTGAAGGACTGTGCGGCAGAGCTGTCGGCTCCTTTGCACATACTCTTTAATTGGAGTCTCCAGAAGAGTCAGGTGCCGAAGCAGTGGAAAACATCCTGCATTGTGCCAGTGCCTAAGGGGGGAGACCTTCCGGGGTCAAGGATTACAGACCAGTGGCCTTGACTTCTGTGATTATGAAGACCTTCGAAAGGCTACTACTCCGGCTCCTGGGCCCACACCTACAGCAGGCACTTGACCCCATTCAGTTTGCCTATCGAGCGAACATGGGAGTGGAGGATGCTGTCCTCTACTTGCTTCATCGAGCCCTCTCTTATCTTGATGGTACAGGAGGGTATGTGAGGCTGATGTTTTTTGATTTTACGAGTGCATTTAATACCATCCAGCCTCAGATTCTGAGAGGGAAACTCGAGAACTTGAGAATGGAGCCTGCTCTCATCAAGTGGATCATCAGTTACCTTACAAAGCGGCCACAATATGTCAGATTGGGGAACATGGTGTCAGACACTGTGGAAACAAGCATTGGGGCCCCCCAGGGTACTGTGCTATCCCCTTTCCTCTTCACCCTATATACATCAGACTTTTCATACAGAACATCATCATGCCATATACAGAAATATTCTGATGACACTGTGGTGGCGGCTTGTGTAAGGGGAGGAGACTAGGAGGAATACAGGAGGGTCATCTCGGAGTTTGTGACCTGGAGCAGATGCAACGGTCTCATCCTCAACACATCAAAAACCAAGGAGATGATAGTGGACTTTGGGAGGCGTAAGTTAAAACATCTGCCTGTGGTAATTGAGGGGGATGACATTGAGGTGGTCCAGACTTACAAATATCTGGGAGTCCACCTGGATCATAAACTGGACTGGTCAGTACATGTTAATGCAGCATACAGAAAGGGTCAGAGCAGACTCTTTTTTCTCAGGAAGCTAAAATCCTTCAAAGTTTGCAATGAGATGCTGTACCTTTTTAATCAGTCTGCTTGTATGACAGTCAGGGAGGGGAACCGACTTGACAAATTTGTTAGGAAGTGTGTGTCAGTGCTGGGGAGGAGTGTGGACTCTGTAGGAGATTTGGTGGAGGGAAGAATGAGGAGCATGATGAAATCTATCCTTAGTAACAGGAGCCACCCACTGTATTAAACTGTGGTTGCCCAGCAAAGCAGCCGCAGTGACCGATTCCTCTCCATGAGATGTAGGACTGAGAGATATAGGAGGTCATTTGTTCCGGCCGCCATAAGACTGTATAATTGATCTTTGTGAAGTGCATTATTTACTACTAATTATAGTAGTTTGTTTTTGTGCTTTTTTATTTTTTATTTAATTCTTAACTGTTATCATTTGTGTGTTTATGAGTGTATTGCGGTGAGAATGCTTGTTGGTAGTCTACACACATTATATGCTGCTGGACATCTGAATTTCCCCTGTGGGGATGAATAAAGGTTTTAACTAACTGAGAGCAGCGTATGTGCCAGGTGTTCTGAACCAGGGAGCGGACATGCTGTCCAGAGACAAAGTTCTCCCAGGAGAATGGTCTCTCCACCCCCTGACGATTCAGTGGTTATGGCAAACCTTTGGCAGAGCAGAGGTCGACCTCTTTGCCTCCAAGGAAAATGCGCACTGCCCTCTCTTCTTTTCGAAGAGCACAGACGCGCTCGCCCAAATCTGGCCGAGCCGCCCGCTGTATGCCTTCCCTCCGGTCGCGATGCTACCTCAGGTCATCAGTCGGATCAGGGAGGAGAAATGTGCAGTGCTCCTGGTAGCCCCACTCTGGAAGAACCAGACGTGGTTTCCAGAACTGATGCAGATGATGCAATCTGCTTCATGGCCGATTCCGCTGAGGCTGGACCTCCTCAGGCAGGCCAACGGGATGATCCTCCATCCCCGCCCCGATCTGTGGGCCCTCCATGCATGGCCCCTCAACGGGTTCCCGGGAACCTCCCCAGTGGAGTGTTGAGAACCATCACTGAGGCGCGAGCGCCCTCTACGAGGCGCTTATATGCCCAGAAATGGAAGGTGTTCAGTGACTGGTGTAAATCCAGGAACCTGAACCCTGAGACATGCGAAGTACCGAGTGTGCTCGTTTTCTTACAAGAGCTGTTGGAGGCAGGCCGCACCCCCTCCACGCTCAAAGTATATGTGGCTGCCATAGCGGCATCACACGACCCGGTAGAAGGACGTACACTAGGGAAAAACTACCTAGTTGTTCGTTTCCTGAGGGGCGCCAGGAGGATAAATCCCCCACGCCCCCCCTCAGTGCCGATCTGGGACCTGGCCACGGTCCTGGACGCACTCAAAAGTGCCCCGTTCGAACCCCTCCGAACTGTGCACCTTAAACAGCTCTCGCTCAAAACTGCTCTCTTGCTGGCTCTCGCCTCGGTCAAGAGAGTGGGCGATGTCATCAAGCGCTGCCTGCCTGGAGTTTGGACCTAAGGACAGCAGAGTTGTCCTCAGGCCAAAACACGGGTATATTCCTAAGGTGCTCTCTATACCCTTCAGAGCACAGGTGATATCTTTGGCCGCGCTATAGTCTCCAGCAGACGAAAGCGACGCTAATTTACTCTGCCCGGTCAGGGCGCTCACTCAGAGTATATTTGGAACGTTCTGCCCTGTTCAGACAGACAGAGCAATTGTTCGTATGCTTTGGCGGCCGCACCAAAGGTCTCGCTGTTTCAAAGCAGAGAATATCGCGCTGGATAGTTGATGCTATAGCGCTGGCTTATGAAGCCAAGGGCCTTCAGTGCCCCTTGGGCATCAGAGCTCACTCTACAAGAGGCATGGCCTCCTCGTGGGCGTGGTCGAGTGGGATACCCATTCAAGATATTTGTGCGGCAGCAGGCTGGGCCTCGCCGTCAACATTTATCAGGTTTTATAACCTACAGGTCCCCTCATTGCATTCCAACATACTGTCGGTCTAACTATGCATAGGCTGGAGTGTGTACATGCTGAGCATTGTCTCCTCCCTTATAGGATCCGTCTCTGACTGACTTAGAGGATTTTTCATGCATGTCAGTACATAAAAATGTGCTTGTGTGTTTCTCTGGACGCCCATTGGGCCGTTCCACATTGTCCCTTATAAAGCCCGCCTTCGGCCGGCTCGTTGGATAATTACTTTGCTTAAAGGCTCAGGCATCTGCCTCCGGCTTAATAGAGCGAAGTCAGCACGCACAGCGTTTTACATGGTGTTCCCATAGCGTAAGCTACTTACGCAATAGGAGGAACCTCTCGAAAGGGAACGACTCGGTTACTAACGTAACCTCGGTTCCCTGAGAGGAGGGAACGAGTATTGCGTAAGCTGCCGTGCTTGTGCTTGGTCAGTTCGCTTCAGTCGATTGAACCTAAAGAACTCAGACGACGGGGCGCCCAATATATAGCCCTTGGCCACGCCCATCTTGGCGGGCTCGAAGCACGCTCATTGGAAGCGGGTTCAGAGTCGCCCCGTCATAGGTTCGTGCAGTTGCCGCAGCACAGCCAATGACCGAGCTGCCTCGCTCATTGCTGTATGCTGTGCAGCTGCAATGTGTTTTACATAAAGACTTCAATATTTCTCGAGAAAAGGAGTTTTCCCATAGCGTAAGCTACTTACGCAATACTCGTTCCCTCCTCTCAGGGAACCGAGGTTACGTTAGTAACCGAGTCGTTTTTAACTTTACTTTTATGTTAATGGTAATATGGATGTAAATAGGGGAAATGAGAATTCACAATTAAAAAGGTCTATCCAATAACCAATCAAAAAAAAAAAAAAAGAGAAGAAAATCAGCCATTAACTGATATGATGAAAATACGTGCTATAATGGATTACTTTGTATGGGCAAATTAATTGTAAAGTATTGCAATTAATTTGCCCATACAAAGTAATCCATTATAGCACGTATTTTCAATCGAGGCTCAAGTCAAGGTTCTTCTGCCTTAGCCAATTTCTTCTTGTGAAGTTGTTTAGTAACATTTAGTGCCTCCAGCCAAAGGAGTGCTGTGTACTGTTCAACCACACCACAACACCAGCCATTATCTGCTTTAATTTAATAATAGTAAAGGAAAATAGCATCCAGAATGTGACTGGAGCAACAGACGCACTTTGGAGATAAGTCTTACAGTATCAACCATGACATCTGACATTAAAGCTGGAGCACTCAAGGAACAGAAGAGCCAAATGGAAAAGCATGTTTCAGATTCACGACTGAGATTTTTCAGAATTTTCAATTTCAGAAACAGTTTCACTTTTATTATATAAATTGAGTAATGTGTCTCCTCTAGAGTTTCAAAAGAAATTGTCTCAAAACATGCTCACATTTGCAAAGTCACCAATCAGAAGTTAAAGATCTTAATATGAGCACTTCTTTACAAATCCCAAATAATCAGAGCGCATGAATATTAATTTTACATCTATATACTTTTACTGTATGTCAACTACTGTACATGTCTGAGATCATGCTGAACAACAATTTTATTGTTCAGTACTTAGATAATTGTTTTGACTCTTTATCTTTAACTTATTATTTGTGTTTGTATATGTGCATTATTATTTTTCATTTCTCCCAAAGAATATTGGAGAAACATCTGAAACAAAGGTGATATCTAACATGACAAAACAAATTCGCAGCCAAAACTCAATTAAGTGTAATGGTAATGAAAGAGCAGCTTTGTTCTTGCTTTATTCACTGCTGAAAAGGACCTGAATTTTAGGTAGGCCTATATGACAACACTCAATAACTTGAGGAAAATCCATATGTGATTAATCCGAAAGCAACGTTTTAATAAAAGAGTAGTCCATTTCTACTCACCCAAACTTCCAGAACAATAGAAGCTTCAGCATGAGTAACGGGCCTGATTTACCTTGAGATGGATCTCGGTGAATGGAGTTGCCATTAAGCAGACTTAAAAGGCAAGAAAATCCATTAGCAACACTTGGAAAAAAGGACTGATCAATACTGAGAGGGAGAGGGAACAATGTCAGAGGCTTACTGTGTGTTTGGAGGGTGCAAGTGCTCTTACTTAGGGTACATGTATATGTTCATGGAAGCTTTTAGTGTAGATTCCACACAGAGGAAAACAGTACAGCAGCACAATATATGTGCAGTTATTTGCTGCATTATGTTGCTCGCATTTCACAATTGGATTTACTATGAATTTTTTTTCAAAGATAATCTAGGAAAGTTTAAATTAGAACAAAATTCTGTAAAAACAGTAATTTTGTCACATTATGTTTTCTATTTTACCAAATCAGCATATTAGAATGATTTCTGAAGGATCATGTGCCAGAAGACTGGAGTAATGATGATGAAAAATCAGCTTTGCCATCAAAGGAATAAATTACATTTTTAAATATATTCAAATAAAAAAAGGTTATTTTAAAGCTGCAGTCCGTAGCTTTTCCTCTTTGTCGCCATCTCTCTGTTCGAAATCTGTAACTGCAGTGATTCGCGGAATTATCATCTTTACGTGGGTTGTAAATCGGCATGAAACAACCCGGATGAACACAGTGTTTTGAGGCGAGTGGTGCTGTCAGTCACCGCGCTGTGTGGATACTGTCATACATTCTGAACAAGTAAGTAACATCCATTTTTGTTCTGACAAACTAAGGGGGGAAAAGCATTCGACATGATAAGCTTCGTTAGATTTAATCAACGCGATTTACAGCAACCGTGCAAATTATAGCCTACTTTGTTCTCAAATTGTTCATGTTAACAACATCACATCAGCATTGCGTGACTAATGTTAAATTTAATGTGTTTTATGGTTACCTGTGTAGTTCAGAATTCATATTCTCCATAATAGCAAACCGAGAAAGGCACAACAAAGGAAACGAATCGGTTACCTAACGTAACCTAGGTTCTCTCTAGATGAGGGAACGAGTATTGCGTAAGCTAGCTTACGCTACGGGAAAGATTCACCTTTTCTGAGAAATTGAAGCCAAAAAATTATCCTATAATTTTGTATCCATTGTCAACGCAGTTCAGCTGCAGCAGACCATGAGCGGGCTAGCTAGCAGCTCATTGGTTCGCTCACAGAGAACTGCTTAAGCCTATGAGGAGACGCGAATGAACTCTCGGCCAATGAGAGTCTGACATGCTCTCATTACGTCAGAGCCCGCCGAAACGGGCGTGGTCAGAGAGTATATTACTGGCGTCCTAGGCTGTAAACACTGGTTTTCATAGAATGAAGCGAGAGCGCTAGTAGCACAAGCACGGCCAGCAAAACGCAATACTCGTTCCCTCATCTAGAGAGAACCGAGGTTACGTTAGGTAACCGATTCGTTCTCTTACGAGAGGTTCTCTCGTATTGCGTAAGCTAGCTTACGCTACGGGAACAC
Organism: Rhinichthys klamathensis goyatoka; assembly: GCF_029890125.1. Classification (NCBI taxonomy): domain Eukaryota; kingdom Metazoa; phylum Chordata; class Actinopteri; order Cypriniformes; family Leuciscidae; genus Rhinichthys; species Rhinichthys klamathensis. The sequence continues at coordinate 8,809,098 of NW_026606660.1, forward strand.
CTGGTCAACGCCGTGCGTGCTAAGCATCCACTATGAGTCCCAGGAGAGACCCCAGGGAACCCTTATGAGTGGGAATAAATATATGTACATGTGACAAAGGCCAGCAGAGCGGGCCGGAGATTGTGTAGTACATAAGCACATGATAGAGAGGGACAGAGCGAAACCGGTCTGTGTGAATAACTCCCTATAGTGCAGCTCAACCAAAAGAGCTGAAACATACTAGACTGCTAGTAGTTTAGCCTGCAAGGCGGGAACTTCCAGATTGTAAAATCTGACAAAGGTGGAGGGGGAAGCCTATCCCGCTGCCACACAAATGTCATGAATGGAAATTCCGCTGGACCATGCCCACGATGAGGCCATGCCTCTAGTGGAATGAGCCCTGATGCCCGGAGGGCATGGCAGGTCTTTTGATGCGTATGCGGCTGCAATGGCATCCACTATCCATTTGGATAGAGTCTGTTTCGAGGCGGCCGACCCCTTGGTGCGCCCACCGAACGAAACAAAAAGCTGCTCGGATCGTCTGCCCGGAGCAGTGCGAGTAATGTATAATCTCAGGGCCCTGACCGGACACAGGAGATTAGAGTCAGATTCGCTATCGGATGCAGGCAGAGCCGATAGGGAAATAACTTGTGCCCTGAACGGGGTACCAATCGCTTTTGGGACATAACCATGTCTAGGTTTGAGAACGACTAAGGAGTCATTGGGCCCAAACTCCAGACAGGAAGCGCTACTGGACAGCGCATGAAGGTCTCCCACACGTTTTACTGACGCGAGCGCGAGCAGAAAATCTGTTTTGAGCGAAAGGTATTTGAGGTCCACGGTGTTTAGCGGATCGAATGGGGGGGCTTTCATAGCTTCGAGAACTATGGAAAGGTCCCAAATCGGCACCGAAGGGGGGCGTGGGGGGTTCATCCTTCTAGCTCCCCTGAGGAAGCGGATGACCAAGCCATCTTTGCCAAGTGATTGGCCGCGCCGGGGTTCAACGAACGCTGCGACGGCTGCCACATACACCTTGAGAGTGGACGGGGACCTGCCCTTGTCCAACATCTCTTGGAGAAAAACTAGCAAGGAAGGAACCTCGCATGACCGTGGGTCCAAGTTTCTGTCGGTGCACCATTTAGAGAACATAGACCATTTAGACGCATAGAGCCTTCTAGTAGAAGCCGCTCTAGCCTGCATGATCGTGTTTAACACTCCCTCTGGCAAAGCAACGGGTAGTTGTTAATCACCCACGCATGTAGCGCCCAGCGCTCTGGGTGGGGATGCCAGATCGTGCCGCGAGCTTGAGAGAGGAGATCTGCTCTGACTGGAATGGGCCATGGGGCTGTCTGTGACAGCTGAGTGAGCTCCGGAAACCAAGTCTGACCCTCCCAACGCGGGGCAATGAGGAGCACCGAGTGGCGTGTTTCCCTGATTCTCTGAAGCACCCGTGGTAGCAGAGAAACCGGAGGGAATGCATAAAGCGGGCGGCTGGGCCAGGTCTGGGCTAGAGCGTCCTCGCTCTTTGAGAAAAATATTGGGCAGTGGGTGTTTTCTTCTGAGGCGAAGAGGTCCACCTCTGCTCTGCCGAATATTCGCCACAGCTTTTGGACTTTAAGAGTGTGCAGGGACCATTCCCCGGGGGGAATGGGGTTCCTGGACAGACTGTCTGGACCGTCGTTCAGAGGACCCGGCACGTGCGTCGCTCTGAGCGAGAGCAGGTGACACTGAGACCAAACTAAGATGCGTTCTGTCAGCCGGAAGAGATTTCTGGATCTGACTCCGCCCTGACGGTTTAGATAGGAGACCACGGCTATATTGTCCGACCCGTGTTGGATGCGTCTGTCGAGATGACTTTTCGGCGAGAAAGGGTCCCCATGGAAACGCCCCGCTGAAACCATTCTGCCACAGTCCATGGCTGTAGAGCTGTGATACAGGTCTGCGTTACTTTTTATCAGCTGGCGGCCCGTGGTCCACACACGGTGAGACACACGGTTCTTCAACCAGAGCTGAAGCGGGCGCATACGCAGTAACCCCAGCTGGAGCACCGCGGAGGCTGAGGCCATGTAACCCAACGCCTTCTGAAAAGTTTTCAGAGGTGTGAGTCTGTTCATCTGAAAAGATGCGGCGAGACGCTGAACACGGCGCGCGCGCTGTGTTGACAGACGAGCCGTCATCGTGACCGAGTCTAGCTCTATACCCAAGAAGGAGATAGTCTGACTGGGTTGTAGTGCGCTCTTTGTCCAGTTGACAGAGAGGCCCAAAGCTTTCAGATGGTCGAGGAGAACTGTACGATGAGACAGTAGCTCCCTCTGCGATTGTGCCAAAATCAGCCAGTCGTCCAAATAGTTCAGTATTCGCAGCCCCTGACTCCGCAGGGGGGCGAGCGCCGCATCCATGCACTTCGTGAACGTACGGGGTGCTAGGGATAGGCTGAACGGAAGGACGGTGTATTGATAAACCTGGCCTTCGAAGGCGAAACGTAAGAATGGCCTGTGAAGGGGATTTATCTGAATCTGAAATTAAGCATCTTTCAGATCTAGTGAAATGAACCAGTCCCCCTGGCGCACATGCGCGAGAAGTTTTCTGATAGTGAGCATTTTGAACGGTCTCTTCATGAGAACTTTGTTCAGAAATCTGAGGTCTAAGATTGGTCTTAGGCCGCCGTCTTTCCTGGGAACCAGAAAATAACGGCCGTAAAACCCCGACTCGCTCATAGACAGAGGAACTCTCTCTATAGCCCTTTTGCACAATAGCTTTGCTATCTCTGAACGGAGCAGCGTCACTGCTTCTGGGTTCACAATAGTTTCTAGCCACGCTCGAAAACGTGGAGGGCGGCGGTGAAACTGTAAGCGATAGCCTAGCTTTATCGTGTTTAGCACCCACTGGGAAATTCCCGGTATAGCTTCCCACGTTTTGAAGCGTAACGCTACAGGGTGAATGGCTACATGGTCCCCGTCGCCGCACATAGCGGGCTGCGTGAGCACGCTCATAGTGTTTATAACAGTGGGACTTACACTCAGAGAGGAGTTTATGGGCCGTGTAACAGAGTAAGCAGAGGTGGGACGCGCACACGGGCTCGTGGGCGCGCTTATGCACTCTGAAACTCGAGCGGGTTGGAACCGCTTTATGAGAGTGGACTCTGTGTGAAACACGGGAACTGAAGTGCTTTTGTGTATGAGTGAACACAGTGTTGTGGGCACATTTTTTACACAGGAGGCTTTTATGCTCATTATGAGATTTCTCTGGGTCGCCGTGAAAACGGCGTTTGTGCTTATGCAAGCGGGAAGGGGGGCCGGCTTGGTAATGGCGGAGTACACTGCTGTAGTAGCCGCGTGAGCGGGGACTAACAGAGGGCGAAACTTTGACGGCGGTCCGGCCGCGGCGGGAGAGCGCCGTCTTTTTCTCAGCTGTGCTAGGCAGACTTCGAGTGATCGGGTTTCAGCGCGATCCTAGGCCGAGGCCCCTGAGGAGGCGGCGGTCTGTGGCGGCTGTCAGAGCGAGAACGAGGGCGGCCGCCCTGGCGTCGCTGAGAAGTCTGACTGTGCTGAGCTGGGCGCTGGAGTGGGGCTCGTGCACGAGGCTGGTCACGTGAGCGGCCTGCAGAGGAGCTAGCGCGACGAGGCAGAAAGAGATTCATGGCCTGGGAGGCTTTCTGCACTTCGTAAAATCGGTCGACGATACCCGTGACAGCAGATCCGAAGAGGCCGGATGGAGTGAGCGGGGCGTTGAGAAAGGCGGCGTGCTCAGAATCTCCCATGTCGGCGAGTGTGAGCCACAAATGTCTCTCAGACACACAAATGGCGGCCATGCATTTCCCCAGGGCTAGAGCAGCAGATTTTGTTGCGCGAAGGGCAATGTCCGTGGCACTCCTTTAAATCCGCGACTGAAGGGGGATTTTTTTTTTTTTTCTCGTCCCATTCACGAAGTATGTCACCCTGTAGTATCTGAAGGACGGCATGGAGTGAAGTGCAGAGGCTGCTTGGCCGGCGGCTGAGTAAGCGCGGACGTGAAAGCTTGAAGTCGCTCTGCAGGCTTTAGAAGGGAGCACAGGTGATGAGCGCCATCTCGCGGAGGGCGGGCACAGATGTGCGGCGACCAGGTCCTCTACAGGGGGAATGGAGAGATAACCCTTCTCTGCGGCTCCGTCCACAACGCGAAGCGGGGTGGAAGAGTCAGAGCGAGTTCTAGCAGAGAGTGGGGCGTTCCAGGACTTCGTGAGTTCCGTGGAAGTAGCTTCCGTCCATACGGTTGATGGTCTGCTCGGGGGGAGGAGACCAATCGAGCCCAAGGCGTTCGACGGCCTGTGAGCGAGAAGCGAACATGTTTCCTTGATGTCCGCGGCGTCATCGGAGGCGACAGAGCGGCCACTCGGCGGCAACTGTATGTCCGGAAGCGGCGGAGAAGGCGAGCGGGAGGCGACAGGCTCCGGCGGGATGAACGCTTCTGGCTGGGGTTCCGGCGGCCTCTGAGAGCGGCGTTTCTTCTTCCGCGGCGAAGTCAGAGGCGGCGTGGAAGCAACTTTAGTGGCCTAAAGTCGAGCCCGCAGGGTCGACAACGGCATGTCTTCGCAGAGATCGCAGCCGCCATCGGCGAGGGCGAGCTCGGCGTGCTCCAATCCGAGGCAGAGAGCGCAGATGACGCGGGCGGTCTCCATTCTCGAGGGGAGCGCGGCAAGAACCGCAGGAAGATTTACGAGACATCTTTAAAAAGACGCTCGGCTCTTTTAGATACAAAATGTACAGGAAGCTTTTTGTAAAAAGGATACAAATCCGTCGGATGGCACTAGCTCGCAGGACGGCTGAAGGTGGCGTAGACGGCCGGCTTCCTCAGTCTCCCAGATGCACGCTAGAGTTGCCTTTTCGACGACGGCGGCTTCTCTCAGGATCAGCAGATGCGTGTAGCCTCGCTGAAGAGATGAAAATCAGTGTTTACAGCCTAGGACGCCAGTAATATACTTTCTGACCACGCCCGTTTCGGCGGGCTCTGACGTAATGAGAGCATGTCAGACTCTCAATGGCCGAGAGTTCATTCGCGTCTCCTCATAGGCTTAAGCAGTTCTCTGTGAGCGAACCAATGAGCTGCTAGCTAGCCCGCTCATGGTCTGCTGCAGCTGAACTGCGTTGACAATGGATACAAAATTATAGGATAATTTTTTGGCTTCAATTTCTCAGAAAAGATGAATCTTTCCCGTAGCGTAAGCTAGCTTACGCAATACGAGAGAACCTCTCGTAAGAGAACTCCATAACTGTGTGAATTAAGAAAACGTACTGTTACACGATTGAACTATTGAAATGTCTTAACTTACTTGTTCAGCAGTAAAAAGCCGTCTCTTCTTCCGTTTTGAACCCCTTCAAAATACGGAGTTCACGCACTTTTCAAAAGCCCCGCCGATGTTTAAATCCTTGTGTTCGCATGAGACGGTTTCTTTCTCTTTCTCTAGCCACCTTAAATCCGAAGTACGAAGTCTTTTGGGTTTTATAACTGCTGAATCTCCAGTTGACACTGATGATTGTTGTTTGGATCTTTCTGGATGCCATAAGTTTAATTATGTAAAGTGCTGCGAGAAAAGCTTATACATCTAAACATCTCGTCACACGCAGTATAGCCGGCTAGCCGGCTAGCCGAAACTCCTTCTTTATGTGTACGGGTGTGACGTAATGACATGCAAAGACATGCTCGAATTTCCCACGGAAACCCACCAGTACCACTGGAATTAAAATCATTATTACAAGCTAACCGTTTTGAATCTAGCTATGGCAAGCAGATAGTTTTGACCACTGGCAGAATAAGTTTTTTTTAATATAATTATTTTGGATTATTTTTAACTTAAAAAAGCTACGGACTGCAGCTTTAAATTGTAATAATATTTAACAATATTGCTGTTTTCATTGTATTTTTTATCAAATAAAACAGGACTTGGAGAGATGCCACAGATTATATTTGACATGTTATACAAAGATGTCCTGTTTATTTTCTCATTATCTTCAGACTGGTAACAACATCCCCTTTCCCCTACAGCCATTCCTCTCACACACAAATTCACTAAATAAATCTAATATGACTGTCACAACAATATTGTCACTTGCTTCCAATTGGTCACCGGTTAATTCATTTGAAATAGCAATTGCTTTAAGCATTCATTTAATGCATTCCTTTGTAAATTTGTGTGTGTGTGTGCGTGTGTGTGTGTGTGGGAGGTAAAATGTAAGCACTTGAGGCTGCACGGATACTGGATTATTCTGTATTGTTATCAACTTGGAGTCTCACATCAGCAGTTCCTTTACAAATGCAACCATTCTTAATTATGCAGGACAAGCTTTAAATATATATAAAACAAGGGAATTCAGTTCTTTAAAAGCCTGAGGTCATCTGTACAACACAAAGGATTACTGATCTCACTGAACTTTTCATTTCTAGCAGTTGCACAGTTTTCAGACAGTGTAATGAGGAGCTTTCACAGAGTAACAAAAGAAACAAACTCGCTGACTTTAAAACCGCACCTCTAAGAAATATTTTTTTAAGGATGACAGCTACGCAGTTGCATGAAATTAATACATGCATATTTTTTCATCTCATCTTCCCATTTGCTTTATTGCATTGCCTTTGACCGAATAATGTTTAAATGTCATTATTTCAAGTTTGTTTTGCAGCATCTGTCCTTGATTTAAGTAGCATAATACAAAGTTAATGTTTCCATTTCAAACTTTCTTATCTTTCTCATTACATTTCCACCATTATTGAACTGGACAAAAAAAATAAATGTGAGCTTTTGTGACAACATCCCCCAATAGTAGGGCATGTTGTGGCACTATGGGGCATGTTGTTACAATGGAACCAGCCACTGCAAAAAAAAAAAAAAGCAGTAAACAACAACAACAACGTAATGTCAACAAATTATGATTTGTCTGACTTTGGTTTTGATGGACTAGGAACATGAACTCATGAAAGCAAAAAAATGTGCAACAAGATTCACGAGATCTGCCATTTGTATACAGTAATATCTGACAATTTGACAGTTTTTTTGTGCTCTTTAATCATGAAAATGTTTCCTCCTTGAAGATACGATTCTCTTCATACCTTTCCATTTTCCTCTTCTGTTCTTTGATGTGTCATTTGCTGACTGAACACAAATGCAAATGTTTCATGCTCAAGGGTGCACAAAAACATACAAATCGAAGCAAACTTTATAATAAAAGGCCCTATAATAAGGCCTTATAATAAGAGTCACTTTTTAACCTGCCATTTACTCGTTAAAACATGCCCATCTTTTCATGAGTCTGAATAACTTTCTTTCTAGAATCCTTCCCAACCTTTAATGATGACTGAAAAGTTAAACACAAAGATTTTTTTTTTTTTTTTTGAACATTGTATTTATTGGGTTTTTTCTTCAAAAAAAAATAAAATAAAGGAGAAACAATACAAAATACAAATTGAAAAATTCTTCCATATCACAACCCTATATCACACCCCAAACCTCCCTCCCACAGTGCCACTAATAAACCCAAACAGATTAAACAAGAAAAAGGCAAAAATTAAATTTAGGTATTTTGTCCTGTTGTTGTTATACCCATATAAGAAAGGAAACTGCCCAAGTGTTTTACAAACAGATCTTGACGTTTCTTCAAACAAAATGCAATTTTTTCAAGAGATACATATGATGATACTTCTGTAGTCCACATAGAAGTAGTAGGTGGTTTAGAGTCCTTCCACCTCAAAGTTATGCATTTTATTGCTGCTAAAAGAGCTAATCTAACAAACCTCAGATTAATCCCCCTTCGTTCATCCAGTAATGAAGTGTCCCCCAACAAGATAAGTCTGGGCTCCCTGAGTATATTAGTACCGACAACTGTGCCAATTATCTCTAAGACCCCTTCCCAGTATACCTCAAGGTCAGGACAAGACCACAACATGTGTAAAAGTGTCCCTCTCTGCACTTTACATCTGGGACATAGCTCTGAATAGTTACTTTTAAAGGCGTGTAGTCTTACTGGGGTATAATAAACTCTGTGTATCACATTAAATTGAATAAGTTTATGGCGGCTATTGATCGACAGAGTCTGAGCTTTCTCACATATGGTTTCCCATTCATCATCACTGAATGAGCACTCCAGGTCTTTTTCCCATTTAGATTTAACATTGCAAAGATTGCCAGCCATCAACTGGGACAGTTTACCATAAATAAATGATACAAGACCTTTAGGGTCTTTTTTATCAGATAAGATGTCCTCCAGGGGGGAAAGGGAAAGGTTAGATAGGCGACCACCTTGCTGAGTCTGAATGTAGTGTCTAACTTGTAGGTATTTGAAGAAAAATTTAGAAGGGAGGCAAAATTTCTGTTGTAGCTGCTCAAAAGACATGAGTGTTTCCCCATCGTAAAGTTCTTCGAAAGTTTGAATACCACAGTCATACCATTGTTTGGTTATGCCATCTTTAAGAGCTGAGGGTAGGAAAAGATTATAATAAAAGGCAGTGGATCTGAACAAAGTTTGTTTGCATTTCATCTTTTTCCTGAGGTCTGTACAAATTTTACAAGTACCCACGATCAGAGGATTAGAAGTCAATTTTTTTAAGCAATTCAGAGGGACAAAAGGAGTTGCAGCAAGAGCTATACCCTGTACTTGTGCTTCCTCTAATTGTCGCCATGCCGGAGGAGAGGTGCATTTTGATCGCCAAATCCAAATTGAGCGCAGCTGAGCTGCACAATAATACAAATAGAAATTGGGCAGCTTTAATCCACCGTTCCGGAATGTCATACATAGTGAACTTAGCTTGACCCGTGGCACTTTTCCTTTCCATAAGAACCTCGAAATAATACTATTAAGTTCCTTAAAAAAAAACTTTGGCAAAACAGGGGGAAGCGCCTGAAACAAATATAAAAACTTTGGTAATACAGTCATTTTGATAGAATTTACCCGGCCAATTATCGAAATAGGGAGAGATTTCCACCTATCTAAATCCCCTTCTACTTTTTTAAGTAAAGGAGCATAATTTAAGTTATATAACTGAGACAAATCTCTGGATATTTGTAGTCCTAGTTATGTGAATTTTTCCATATTCCAGGTGAAGGGAAAATTTCTAAGAGATAATCGAGTAGCAGCTATATTAAGGGGCATAGAGACACTCTTGTTTACATTAATTTTATAACCAGATATGATTCCATTATCTTGTAGTAGAGTCGTCAATGCTGGTATAGTAGAGTTTACATGAATCAAATACAACATGATATCGTCTGCGTATAGTGAGATTATATGCCGAGATTGAAGGGTTGTAAAACCACTAATAACGTCATGCGAGCGAATTGCAATAGCTAAAGGCTCTATTGCTAGCGCGAATAAAAGGGGAGACAGTGGACAACCCTGTCTCGTGCCCCGCTCCAAGGAAAATAGAGTCGAGATTTCACAATTGGTCTGAATGACTGCTGTTGGATGGTTATAAAGCATCTTAACCATATTAATAAATTTAGGGCCAAAATTAATCTTTTGGAGGACCGAAAGCAGATATAGCCACTCAACTCGGTCAAAGGCCTTTTCGGCATCTAAAGAAACGGCAATAACAGGATAATCCACCTGGGAGGCGGAAAAAATTACATTTAGAAGCCTGCGAACGTTGTCAAAAAGGCATCGATTTTGAATAAATCCTGTCTGATCCATATGTACTAACTTTGAGATGACTTTTTCCAATCTTAAGGCAATAATTTTGGCAAACACCTTGTAATCTGAATTGAGTAATGAAATTGGCCTATATGAGCCACACAGACAAGGGTCTTTACCAGGCTTAAGTAGAAGAGTTATCATAGCCTGTTCGAGAGAATCTGGTAGACGTTGAGACTCAATAGCTTGCATATACATATCCTGCAATGGCTTAATTAATTTGGGTATAAATGCTTTAAAAAAAATCCACAGAAAAACCATCCAAACCAGGCGATTTGCCAGCAGCTAGGCATGATATGGCCTCTTCTATTTCGACCTTAGTGATGTCCCCCTCCAAATTGTCCCTGGAAACTTTAGTAAGAGATGGTATGTCCAATTTATCAAGGAAAGTATGTGCTTTCACCATATCAGTACCTTGGGAGGTATATAACAGTTTATAGAATAGCATAAATTCCTGATTAATAAGAGTAGGATCTCTGATAACAGTATTGTCAACTCGACGTATTGCATTAATAGACCTCACTGCATCTTCTTTTCATATTTGCCAGGCCAACAATTTGCCAATTTTGTCCCCATGCTCATAATATCGTTGTTTGGATCTAAGGAGGACACACTCTGCTTCTTTAGTGGACAGCGTATCGTACTCAAGCCGCAGTGAGCTTAGTTTCTGAAACATATTTTCATCTCCACGGACAGAACAATCCTGTTCCAATTTTTTGATGTCTTTAGAAAGTAGATTCAGTTGTCTCAGATATTTTTTCTTTTTACCAGAGGAGTATGATATAATTATTCCCCTTAGATAGGCCTTTAATGACTCCCAAACCACCCCTTGAGGAGCAGAGCCCACATTAAAGTTCAAAAAACTTTCTATATTGTCATTTAAAAAAGCTATAAAGTCAAGGTCATTGAGGAGATAGTTACTAAATCGCCATCTTCTAAGATGTGTTCCGGTAGTAGGAGCATTAACCGTAAGGACTAATGGGGAGTGATCAGATAAGGTCCGTGGAAGGTATTCACATGAGTCAACTAAGTATTCCTGTGTTTTGTGCAAAAGAAAAAAGTCAATTCTAGAAAAACTTTTATGTGGCCGGGAATAAAAAGAGAAATCTTGTTGGGTCTTATGTAAAGTCTTCCAAATATCTATCAGCTCTAATTCAGACATCATGTGTTTCACAGCTCTTGCTGATGGTGTCAAGACAGAACATTTAACAGGTGATCTGTCTGATGGGTCTGGGACCAAATGAAAGTCACCTCCAATGATTGTACAAGGCAAAAAAAGTTTGAAATGTAAATTATGGAAAAATTGAGGTTCATCTTGATTGGGGGCATACACATTTGCTATTGTGATACGTTCAGATGCAATATATCCTTTAAGGACAATATATCTTCCGCAGTTGTCTTTGACCACATGTTCCAAAACAAAAGGCACTCTGCGGTTTATCAGAATAGCAACCCCTCTTGAGTGAGAACTATATGAAGCAAAAAAGACTTGTCCAGGCCACTGACATGATAGCTTACAATGGTCCTCCTCAGTCAAATGGGTCTCTTGTAGAAGAGCAATGTCTATCTTATTTTTCTTTAAAAACAACAGTATTTTCTTTCTCTTTAAATTGTTATTAATCCCATTAACATTCCAGGACAAATAGTTATATTTATCTCTTTCAGTTATATAAGTCAAAATAAAATAAAAGCAACACAAATAGATCGAGAAAAAACAAACAAACAAACAAAACAGCAAGAAAATGGCACCCCCGTTTAATCATGACGGCCCGTGGTCTTTCATATTCTGCCGGTCGGCGCTGAAGCGTTCAATTTCAAAGGGGCGCCCCTGATCAACACCGATGATTTTTGGAAGCCATTCCTCCACAAACGACACTGCGTCTCTCCCTTCTACCCCTTCAGGAAAGCCAACGAGGCGTAAATTGTTACGCCTGGAGCGATTTTCAAGATCATCGACCTTATCTTTCAAAGTAAGTATTTCACACTCTGCGTGCTTTTTACCGTCCACGATGTCCTCACGCATACTCACAATGGCTTCTTCAAATCCGTCTTGGCGTGATTCGAGTTCGCACAATTTTTGCCTCGTTTCCTGAAGGTCGCTGCACTTTGTCTACTGAGTCCCGTATTTCGCACAGACGCCCGTCTAGCATGCCTTGAATTTTCGCGAAACCTTTCTCCAGTTCTGACTGGAACCATTCAGGAGGCGACGCCAAAGCTGAAGGGCTGTCATCGGTGGCGTTAGTTGTTTCCTTCTTGTTCTCGACGAGTTTTTTAGGGGGCATCCTCAAAAGTTGCCAAAAGAAGAGTATCCAGTTTAAATGAAAGAGAATACAAGCGTAGCCGCGTTTTACTCAAGTTAATGCAATATAAACAGGATTTTCTGTGGGAGCGATGCTTTCCGCGTCTTACTCTATGGCGGCCATAACCGGAAGCCAAACACAAAAATTAAGAAAATTTTAGACTATAATACTGAAATTTGACATAACATTAGAGAAATGAAGTGACATTTACAGGACGGCACATTAATTATGTCCATCAGGTTCGTGGTAATGTATTACACTGTTGTGCTTTTAAAATGAAGCAAAATTGCACAAAGAAATGCAAGATTATTAAATCAAAAGTGTATGTCTGAACCTCAAGTGAAAAATTTTTCAGTCAAAATGTGCCGTTTTCTTATTGAGCAGTATGAAAATGTGTTCTCAAGGTTTCCTTGAAGAGTTAAACTATTCAGTGCTTTCATTCTTCCCCAAAAAATCTAGAATGATATTGTTTAAAATGCATCTGCATCTGATTCACTATAAAAAATATATATAATTTTTAAAAACTGATTGCTGAAAGGTTCTTGGAACCTTTATTTTTAAGAGTGTTCCCATGTCTATTTGGGGCATACAGAAATCTGTGTGAAAAACACTCTGAAAGCAAAATTAGCAAACACCTTTCAAAAGAGAGCAAGACAAAATCATCAGTCTCATCTCAATACTTTCATTATTGCAGTTTTTGACATTAATTTCCGCTTTGACCCACATCCTCCAATGACATCAGAAGATATTCTGGGGCAATAAATTGCAACGAGATGGGATTTTGAAGGGGGATGTTAATCAAAGTAAATATCAAGATTCTGTGCTCTGATAATGGTTTATGGCGCTACTCCATCTCGTCTAGCCCTCTGTTCACCAAGCAAACACTGACTCAGAGGGAAGCAACAAGGCACTGAATTTTAATTAAATATCCAGCCTTAATCCTTATGGAGTTGAGATGCTATAAATAGTGACATTACGAAACTGTGCATTTTGCCGTCTTGCTCTTTTCGGTTACACAGAAGCCAGTGAGATGGCAGTGGATTTCCCTTTGCATTAAGTGGAAATCCCCTGGGCTTGAACACTTTTCCTGTGGCCCTCTAACATGCAAGCATCAGGATTTATTGAAGCTCAGATTTGTTATCTCTTCCACTGCAATTACAGTTGCAATTTCCAAAAAGGAGACGCAGTTTGTTCGGATAAACAGAATGGCCTACACCCTGGCCGGGGTCAGGAAATTTCCCGCTTCTCTCAAATATCAAAACAATCAGCACGACCTGAACGCAAGCCTCACAGTTGTGGAACAAAGTACCGTATATGCGGTAAACAGCAGTTTGTCAAAACACATTCTGGCGCAGAAACAAATCATCACTTAGCATGCTGAGAGAAGACAGACTTCAGAGTGAAAACAACAAATTAAAGCCACAAACCTCTGTGGGAAAGGTGTCAGGGAACAATGTTTTAACTGGCTCAAGAATTGTCCGCAAGATTTTGTATCATATCTTCTGCTGTTGTTGGTTTTTGTATCTATCTTTGAACTATCCAATTCGATGTTTCCTTTACCCTTTAAATCGCACACTTAAACACAGTGAAAACCAAAATCCACTGCAATCGAATGTAAATTAAGTGGTTAAGGTGCTACGCTCTGAATATGTTTAACTTTGTTTTTGGAGTGTGAAACAAATACTTCAATTCTTAATAGTCACAGCCAGTGTTGGGGACACATTACAAGTAACACGAGTTAGGTAATCAGATTAATTTTGCCAAGTAACTAGTAAAGTAACGCAGAATATCTGAGCAACTTTTTCAAATAAGTAACATCTTGGTTACTAATGTAACCCCAATTCCCTGAAGGAGGGGATGGAGACGTTACATCAGAACTGACTGACACAATGGGATATCGCCTGTGAGCCCAATCACCTTCGTGTGGTAACAAAACAAGCCAATGTTTGAACTTTTGTGATTTCCAAAAAGGAGACGTGGTTTGTTCGGATAAACAGAATGGCCTACAACCTGGCTGGACCATGACACTATTTTCTTTTAGATCTGCTGTACAGCCGAAACAAACTTTGTTGCATTATTTTCCTGTTATCATTGTAAAGCTGCTTTGAAACAATCTGTATTGTAAAAAGCACAATGTAAATAAAGGTGACTTGACTTGACTCCTCCAGAAGAAGGAGGGGTGCACCCACCGTTTCCTGAAGGGCACCCACCATCTCTGGGTAGCCCGTCTCAGGTATAGTGTTTCACCGAACGCTTGGAGGATTTAGAGGCCGGCTTGGAAGATGGGGAAGAAAAGAAAGCGAACTTTGACAACCTCCTTCATCTCAGCCAGGTTCAGCCAGATATGGCGTTCTTGGACCACTAGTATGGACATTGTCTGACCGAGGGACCGCGCAGTGACATTCAACTGAAGTGGTCCTCCACGGTGCAGAGAAACCAGATCAGGGAATAGCAGAGGGGACTCCACATTTTTCAAAGTATAAGAGTCTCCATCTCAACATCACAGTGGTCATGTTGCCATCTTGAAAAAGATGCAACGTCACCCATGTTTACTCTTTTAGGGGAAATACTGCTCCTTTAATTTTGAAGCGCCCAGTAAAGCAGTCGCTCCACTTAGCTGTGCAATGCTCTTTCAGACGCAACCACCCCTGATACGCTTCCGGCTTCCCTATTGTTTAGATCACACAAATGATGATTGTCAGAGTGCAGAGAGATAACTGCTAGGCTCCGAAGCAAAAGCTTGAATGAATGAGTGTTGCATTCTGTCTTATATACCCGTATGTACGGGAGTGGCTTTCCGTGCAAATCTCAAAAATTGCGTTAGTCAGTTCTGACGTAACATCGAATGTGACTGAATGATCGGGAACGCAAGTTACTTTGTTTTCCCGTATTGACTATCACTTCTCCTATCCCCATCTTAAGAAAATCGAGAATAAGTGTATAGGTGCTGTGTGCGCTGTGGAAACATGATGGTTATTGTAGTTTTTATGTCTATGTGGTATTTTTAATATGCTATTAGACAAACCATGTGCAAAAATTCATGTCAACACCATTGCTGAGTATTTTCTCTTTAAAACCGCAGTGAACCAAAGACTGTCTTAAAAACGCAGTTTGAAATCGCTATTGTTTTGACGTCACAAACTACCTTGTAACCAATCACGTCAACGTGTGATCGTCAACGAGTGGATCTCTGAGCTGGTGTGAGTGAGTGGAGGCGGGGCTAATTTACATATTCATAGAACCTGCTGACCTGCAATGGTCCAATTCAACCATATGCAATAGGCAAAAATGACTTAAGTTAAACATCACATTTGTCTTCCTTTTTTTTCCTTCTTTGTAGTAAAAGTAAAGTAAGTAATAAGTAAAAGTGTTGAACTTTCTTCTCATTACTTTTATAAAGTGACTTTCTCAACACTGATCACAGCTGAATTTTAAAAAGGATGTTTGGTTATGAGCTGTATGAACTGAACCGCAATCGACAACTGGTTGTCAATGTAATTGGCGAGGATGACAGAAGCGTACGCTTTGCTGTCTATCACTGAAGCTAGTATCAATACATTGCTGTCAATCACTTAATGTTAGGGCAGTCAACCTCTCTCGCTTCAAAAGAAGAAGAGGGAGACATAGGTTTTAACCACCCAGATTGCTAAATAAAAAATTTAAATCCATAAAAGGATAGCCATAGGGGTCTATTGTTGTTTAGACCCTAACATTCTTCAAAAATCTTCCTTTTGTGTTATGCAGAAGGAAAAAAAGTCTGAGAAAATTATGACATGAGAAAAAATTGACCATTTTCATTTTGGGGTGAACTATCCCTTTATAATGGAAGTCAATTTCCTCCAGATAAGTTTTTTTTTTTTTATCATAATGATGACATAAAACGTCAAAAGTATGACTTTTTTTCTTTTGCGGCAGAAATGGGCTTGCATACTTTAAAGATGCAATACAAAGTCTTGATGTTTACTATCTGACAGATATCAGTAAAGGCAATCACAAGTTAGATATTGGGAATGACTTTAGTTACCTTTTTTATACAGATATGATTCAATCCACCTCTGTCTGTTGTTGTATACATCAGACATTTTATTTGTAAAGGCTGTTATCGATCCCTAACATTGATTGTGAGAACCAAGACACTCATGTAATTAAAAATCAACACAAACACTTATAATGACAAACCAGAGAGCCATCTTAGGTCACAATTGCTTCTCACTCAGCCCTAGCACAGCATGGAGTGTGTTTGCACTAATTGCATGAGCTCTGGTGACAATGTGTCTGTTTACTCGATGCATCCCTCTCTTGTGGTGAGGTGAGTAAATGTCACCATATTTTATTCATGCGTTATGATAATATGAACTGACAGTGTGGTCTGTTTGGATATTGTATTAATTAACTCAGATGGGTCGAGACTCATAGATTCACATCTTCACAGATGTGTGACTGGACACTGTAGCTTCAATAAGCTCCCGAAGAGCCAATAACTGGGTCATATCAAACATAATAAAGAATAAACGAGTGATGATTAGCTATTTCACATTGAATAATATGTCTACTACTGATGCTCAGAAGCAAAGGTTGGAGGATGTGAAAGATAAAACAATGAAAATAAATCAGAGGATGATTTTCAAAATGTGAGAGACCACAAATATGATGATAAGAAAATAATTTAACAGTTTTGTTCCTAGTGGAGTGACTAGACAGCACAGCACACACTATAATAGATTCCGTTCACTAACAACAGGACTCCCGACTATGAACACGGGATATCTCGCAAAATCTCTTGCGGTCATACGTGACTTTAGAGTAAACAAACAGGCGGAGGACGGGCAAGAAGAAATGGTGATAAGTTTAATAGTAAAATCGTTTTTTATAGAAAATTAGCTGAAAAAAGAAAAGGTTCGGATAAGTCGTGTTATTCTTCCATCTTTCGTCAGCTCGCTTTACCTAATCCTTTACCAAGGATTGTCGGAGGAATTGGGCACAAAATCGGCCGGATTATCTTAGTGTGTGGGTGCCTTCAGGCAACTTTATGGATTTTTCAGTTATGATTCAGTGAAATACCAACTTTGTCTCAGATACAATCATCAGGCATCAAGAGCAAATCAGAATTGTTTATAAAGCAACAATCTCATGCTATATTTTGATTTACAGGCTATAGAAATGATCATACATTAACATATTTAAAAAAAATAAAAAAAATAGAAGGGTAGTAAATAATAATTGAAATAATAGAATAGTAAAATAAAAAATATAGTAAAATAAAATATAATGTCATATTTTATAGATAAAATGCATAATAAATAAACAATAGAACAGAAAATAAAATATAAAAAAATAAAGTAGAATTTCGAAGAAAAACACAAAATAGAGACTGGGAACCCCTTATGAGATATGGATATTTGACTCAAATGTGTCAAATGATAACATACAGTAAGTGGAAATTATAGCCCAGATGGTCTTGAGAGATGAGAAATGTTTGAGTTCACGTCGAGATCTCTGACTGGTAATGGCAGACTTTGTTATATAGGCAAATCTGGGAACAGTTTGAGATACAGACACGTGATATTATAGGCTCTATACTAATTTCCTTTTCATGTAATTCAGCGCTATTCAGGAGAAACATCTTATTTGTCTTTTTTTTTTCTTACCCGCCTGAATCCTGTTGTAAAGCACAGAACTCAAATTCTATCTTGAGAACGTTTGTTTAATCCCCCAGCCTAACTAGAAAAGAGTCAAATACAAGGTCGCTCAACTGATCAAACATCAAACCTGGGAGAGGCTTTTAGTGGACGTATAATGAGACCACAGGGATTTGCTTTGAATCCTCAACATCTAATAAGAGTTTCACCAGTGAAGGATCAAGGTGTATCGTGATACACAAATTTAGATTTTAAAGAAACTAAAACACATGTTTATTTTGGTCTCTTTTGGGGCACTTGTTTAAGACTCTTTCACATGGACCCCTTATAAAAAGCTGTGTTTGTCTAGTGGGAATCTCAATCCTGTAGGGATGTTTTATGTTGTATTCAGCCATTTTGTGAATTTTAAATTGTTAAATCATGAAAGAAACATGTTTGAGTGACAGCTCTAAATTGCCCAATGATTAGTTCTGCGCTGTACTGGCTTCCTAAGATGCCCCCATCTAACGTGTAAAGCTGCTTGTAAAAGCTTTTGACATTAAAACTCAAAGTGATGGAATGAGTTTTAAAGAAAAGTTGTTAGTCGGTCCATTAGGAGTGCTGCGATTGCTTAATTGCTCAAATGAAAGTGAATTGCTAGACTAGTCTCACATTAGTGGCTCACATTTTAGTGCACACACACACAGGCAGTTATGTGTTAGCCTCGATGCATACTCTATTTAATTCCTTTTAAAAAAAAATCCGAATTAATAATGCACTGCATTCTCAGTCCTGCCACACGGGGCACTAGAACGGGCATGAACACAAACTGTCTTCTGAGGTCAATTGACTAAGGTTTGCTACTGCTCTTAAAACAAAAGAACATCAAGTACAACAGGACTAGTTGCTTGCAAAGTGTTGGCTGAGCATTTGCATGCAAGTTATAGAGTTTCTGGCATCCATCTGAAGTCTTGGCCTGACATTGTACACTGAGGTAGACAGCTTGTGTAATTGTGCAGTGACTAAACTGGCTCGTTTCCCTCCTACTACTGAACAGTGCTGTATTGTGTAACAGATTTTCTGTGAGAACACTGATCTAATTTTCACACAGAGCTGATACTGTGACAATAAACATGATGAGTCTTAAACCAAGAGCAAATCAGAATTATACTCGTGAAGCTACCGTCGCATGCTTAACAATATTTTTTTTTACATTTTTCAAGCTATAAAATGACCAAATATGAACATATAAAGTGTAAAAATAGACATTAGACATAAATTCATATTTAAGAATAATAAATAAATAATTATTTTTATCCCCATGTTTCAGCTAATTGTTGTCGGTTCTCTTTAACATTTATGTTAAGTCTGGTTAGGTATTATTTCTCCGTATTCCTGTGTTTGGAATCATTCGTTGCATGATTTGACCAGCCTTCAACGTGACACATACATAAAAAAAACTGAATGTTTGTTCTGAATGTCAAAACCGGGATCTGTAGGAAAGGGGAAAAAATCATTTCATTTTTTTTTCTCCTAGAGAGCAATGTATGCCATTCAATGTTTCTTTTTATGCAGCACTCATCGGTTTATTCAATTTATTAGGTTTTTATTCACTTTTTTACTAAACTGCTCTTGTGTTGGGTGTAGATGGCCTGTTACTTTACAGAGAATATGTATTTATCAGGCTAACCGTTGAAAATAATGAGATATAAATGTCCTTTGCGTTGACTGTAAAAAATGATCGTGATTTTAACGGTAAAAGACTGTAAAAATGCTACAGTGCAAAACTGTTAATTGGTTAACAGAAAGTTTCCTTACTATATTCGGTAAATAACTGTGATAGATCTAACGGTACATTTAATGTAATTTTACTGTAAAATACCGTTAAATTTAAAGTTTTTGAAAGTGAAAAGAACAACTCATTGTATAATTTACAGTGAAAAACCGTAAATTGACATTCCCACAATTCCCTGCATGACACTTCACATTTGATTTATTTTTGTTGAAATAACTGTTTCTTCTATCCGGTTGAAGTGGGATGCAGAGGTTTTGTGGCTTCTTCTACCATCAGACTGCTGAAAGACCTTGGCATCCGTGGACAGGCTCTGCGACAAACAATTAGATCAATCTCTGAAGCGGCCGAAAGAAGCAGCCAGTGGATATGGATTAAGAGGAAGGACCCTTGTTGGGCTCAAAGAGCATCAACATGACCCACTCACTAATCCCCCACCCTATAACCCACTTGAGAACCCATGTCACAACCCTCCATGAGGAGGCTGAACAAGGTATGCGGTCAGCCTTAGGCTTGACTCAGGGAAGAGGACGCCTCCTGCCTTGCATAGTCCCAAGGGCAGCGCCATGTAACAAACCAGGCAATTTTCATGATTGGGCATGGGACACAAGCTCAGGTTTGATCACCCTGTAGCTGGCCACCTTTGATGAGGGTGTCTAGTGTTGAAAGGCCGAAACACCCCCTGATTCAAAGGTACATTACTGATGATGTGTCCCGAAATTTACATCTTTCCCATGACAGAGGTACAGCTCCCACGCCACTCTCAACATCAAGGCAAATCTCATGTGCATATCATCCATTGGCACAATGGACAGTTTACCATCACGTCCCGTGTTTATGATTCTCTCTTCTTAGTTTTCTTAGTTCTTTTCTAATCAGTTATGTACATTAGGGTTTTATGTTACATTTAATGTTGTTAAATTAATGTTTATTGCATTTTTTTAAATTTCATGTGTGGTACCATGATGGTGTTTAATGTTTGTGTGAATAACACTGTGCAGCTTCAATATAATAGTATTAAATTCCTTGTGAAAGATTGCTTATGATGAGCTTTGATTTATCATGTGACCCTCATCACTGCTGTGATGGTTGTTGTTTGTCAGTGTATTACAATGGAACAAAACAGATATTAATACTTCAATAGGTTGGTAAATTATCATTATATCAGATAATGAATGGCATACTGTAAATTTTAAGTTAAGTCTGTAAAACCAAAAACGTTGATACCGTATTTTTGACGGTAAAGTTCTGGTAACCACAGCTGCCAGTTTTTTTCCGTAAAAACAACGGAGAATTTTTTAACAGTGTAGCAATGTGTTTGGCATGGTGCTTTCCCGATGTGCTACAGTGAACGTCTATAAACCTCTTCGTTGCACCTGTTATTTGGGGTCAGTTATTTGGGGTCAGTTAAAGAAAATGTGCATAAGGGCACAGGCTTGACTTGTTACACTACTGAGTTTTGGTCTGACATTGATAGACAAGGTAGTAGACAGCCTGTATCTAAAATGTGCAGTGGTGAAACCAGCTATTTTTTCCACTGACATCTTTCTATACAGCATATCAGCATAATTCATGTGCTTCTGGTGAGATAAAGTGAAACTACACACCTGTCAAGGCAATCAGGTGCTTGTATTAGCTGATGTAGGAGGCAGTTTCCTACTCAAAAGACCAGCATATGTTGTGTTTTTGGTGCTGGACTGCTTAAAGTGCCCCAATTATGCTGTTCCTAATTTTGATTTGGAGGTCTCCGACTCCTACAACAGGTTTATACGCATCAAAAGTAAAAAAAAAAAGTGGGTGGGTAGGCTCCGCCCCTGCCTCTTAAGCCCCTTTCACACAGAGATTCCGGAAAATACACGGATAACGCAACCCGGGATTTGAGTGGTAGTGACATGCCCCCTGAAATTCATACATTTTATATCATATTATAATGCAACTTATTAGGCCTATATTTTATAGAATAGCAAAGTAGGCTTAATCAATATACAAGACTTAACCACACAGATATATAAAGGCTATCATGATCATTTTGCAAAAAATGAACCATGTATTTGTTTAGATTAGGGTATAATACGTTTTATTTTTTACTTAAACAAATACAACATATAACATTTGAAACTCATCGGCTTAGACTGCATTTGAAGAAAAATAAACACAACAGTTTTCTGTAGCCTTGTGCGAACTTATTCAATAGAATTAGACTTCTAGAATGTTCTTTCCGGTGCAAAATTTATTTTTTCAAAAATGTTAGTAGTTTTTCTTATCATAGCCTACAAATGTCTTCGGAAATTTTACTCGATTTACTGAAGCCTGTAAAATGCATTTGCAGCTGCACAGCTTGCACATTGAGCGTCTGGCTCGCTCAGGCTGCGCTGCGGCAACTGCACATCCAATGGCGCGGGCGCCTCTGACGTGCGACCAATGAGCCAACTCTACGTCATTACACGTCAGAGCCCGTCAAGGTGGCGCCAAGTCCCCGAATTTGCCATTGTAGCAGCGGGTCTTCGTTCATTCATCATAGTCTGTCTGACATATATATTAGAAGCTATGCGTCTGTCATGGATTTGCACTGAATTGATTCTTAAAAATACGGAACAAAGTGCGTTCCGTATCAGTTCAATACGGAACAAGCCTTTTATGTGTCAAATACGGAACGATTCCGTATTATACGGAACGGTTGGCAACCCTATGTCTCAGCAACGTGTTTAGTTTGCTTATGAGCTGCGATTTCTCTCTGGAGAAACCACGCTTGTGCATTTTTTTCTCTGATTCGATCATAAACTAGCGCATTATGTACCGTTTCACTAGCCTGCTTTCACTTCACTTCAGCGTCATCATTACGACACGGCATTGGTTACGGCTTTTGTTCACACAGCACGCGTTCCGGGTCTGAACACGACAATGTTACTAGGTCCCCAACCCGGCCAATAGTATCCAGCTGCAGACCCGCAGCACCACCAGGTTCAGAACCCCAGCGCCAGAACCGGAAGTAAGGGGCGGAGCTTACGTTCTAACACCAGCGCCAGGACCGGAAGTGAGGGGCGGAGCTTACGTTCTAAACCGAGTAACGCCACCTAACGTTTTGGAGCGTAATTTGCTTAGACACAAAACGGCATTATTACACACGAAACGTCATACTTTATACGTATTATAATGATACATTAAGGTATAGTACAATAAGCATTTTAAAACATTGATTTTGTGTAATATAATTCTATATAGTTATCCGTTTCATTGTATTATGAGAGTTACTTCCTGATCATGATGGTGAAAAATAATGCTTGAAACTTATGGTCATTTTATATAAAATATACTTTATTTCACAAGAACATGTGCAGCATGCATTTTTCTTTATGTAAAATAATGTCAAAAATCTAAAAAGAGAGAGAAAATCCGGCATTGTTTTAAAAGAAACCATAAAAAATGTACCGTAGCCTACTTCAAATAATAGCCGAGTCCCAAATAGACGATCGTCTCTTTACACGCCTGGTGTGGCTGCAGGTCTGGCAAATATAAGGCCGGTCTCAAATAGAGGTCGGGTCTGTTTTTTAGTTTCAGGTTGTATTAAATCTTCTAAAACCCGTCAGATCGTCCGCTTTTTGGCGGCCGCCAAAGCAAATTTTTGTCCCGTCAATGCCTAATTTGATCGGTGAGTGATGTAGAATAGAATGACTGCTGCGCATGACAGGGCGCTTAACGAGCAGAGAGAGAGAGAGAGAGAGCCCTGGCCGCGCGCGCGCACTCTCACGTCTTCAAACAACACCAGCGCTGTCTTGCTCTTTATTTGTCACATACCAGTTATAGTTCATACAACGAGCAGTGACTCACTGTGTAATAAAAACATACCCTAAATATTATTTAAAAGGTGCAACGATCTTAAATATTTTTAAATACTTGCAAAAATAACCATGTTTGTGTCATTGTAAATAATTCCGCCCCTCCCTCACTTCCGGTTCTGGCACTGGGGTTCTGAAACTGGTGGTGCTGCGGGTCTGCAGCTGGATATATCTCAACCCGGCATCGATCCCGGCATCAGTCCCGGGTCGTGTTTGCGTTCACACAGAAGGCACTCTGGCAATTTGCCGGGTTCAAAGCGCTGTGTGAAAGGGGCTTAACATCAGGCAGGACCTAACGTTACAAGCTAACCTTCAGACCCGGACGGAGGACGGGGCCTACGCCAAAGAACTCTGAGACGGAGCTTGTCGAGCATCTACTTTTATTTTTTGTCTGTAAACTCCTTTCACAAATTAAATTCTATTTTATTCGAGAATCCTTCTGAGTCTTTATGGTAGAACTAGTTATTCAAACCAAACCTCCATCGCAAGGACGACTCGAGCAGGACGTTTCTCGGTGATACGCTACTCAGTTTGAGGTACATTATGAGACGTTTCAACTGTAATTCCTCACCATCGGCATTAACAAGAGTAAGTCCATCATCAAACCGATGTGTATTTTTCTAATTTATAGCAGTGCATATGCGGGACCTGTATTAACTGCATCAATAACGGTGCATGTTCGCCCAGCACTAACGTGAATGACTGAAGTAGCAAACGTTCGTAAAATCTGCATTAATAGACAGTTTTAGGTAACGTTAATAGTAGCCCACAGCTGCTAGTATTTTAGTAAGACAGTAATAACGTGAGTTAGCCAGTTAGCCGGAAACTTACACAATATATGACACAAAATTAAGTATTTTGAACACCTGGTAGAAAATATAAACATCAATAATTATTCATACTTACAGGTTTTGATTCTGAGGAGCAAGATCGTCCAAATAAACTGGGTATTGACCGTTGAACTCCGAGATTTTAAAAGAAGTCGTCAGTAAAATGACGTGATTGTGGGCCGGTCAAGTTGTTCTTGGGCGGACAACGGACAACGTACAACAGGTGGGCATTATGCAAATGTTTCTTCAAGTGACGTAGAACCGTAAAGCAGTAGGATTCGAATACAAAAACGACTCGTAACGGCAGAGTCGATTCTTTCTTTTGGGAGACAATAACTTTATTTATCGTGCACTTTTGACTTTACAACTTTGCAGAACGTTTACATTCACAAACAGCTATATAACACTCTGCAGGAAAGGGAATATTCGAAAAACCAGATTGACTAACATGGCAGTGCTGATCCACCAATCAGACCAGCGCTAACCAGCAATGTAACTAAGTTGTTCATGTCTGCAGGGTTGTTGTGATGTAAGCTGTCTGGAGCTGATGAAGTAAGCAGATTTTTTAAGTTAACAGTTTAGCATTTCTTGGCATTCAATACTGCCATGGGCTGTATCTTTCAAACCCACTTTTAATTAAATCATGACTCACTAGCTGTCTTCCTTCAAGATTTGCCGTAGGAGGAATTCAGTACTAGAGAATTTGAAATTTATGTTTTTATAAATACACACATACCATCTACTAAAGAACAGTAAAGAACAGGCACACAGAGGACAGTCCTAACATTAACCACAGCAATTTTGGATTCTGTATCTCAATCCCTCTAGTGCCACCAACTGGCATGAAAAATATACCACCATTTTGAATTTTCTGAAAAAAACGTACCTTTTCCAACTCCCCCTTGACCATCCGATTTTCACAAAAATGTAAAAGATCTTCAGACCATTGCGACAAAAAAACATGAGTTGATGTGTCAAACCGTTCTCAAATAATGTGTGAACGAATTTGACGTAGAGCATTCCAAAATGGATGTGTGGCAGTATGACCGCAATGCTTTAGCGTATTCAGAACAAACTTGGCACGTGTAATCAATCACAAGCATGACTTGAGGGTACGTGCAGTACCTTTTGCCACTGTGCCGCCTAGTGGTCAGGAGATATGAAAAATTTAATTTTTGCTTGTAAGTTACTCTGACTAGCCTGGTAATACCAGACTCTGCTACTTCACTTTGCTTTGTAGACTGAGTCTGGAATGGCATAATAGAGAAGTGTTTTCTCTCTCGCTAGGGGGCGCTTGTCTGAAGTTGCTGTCAAAGTTAGGATTAGTTCTGTTAAACACAGCTCTTTGTTCATCTCGAGTCTGTCGGAAATGCTACAACTTAATTGCAAGATTACAGCATGTCATGGCAACATTTAAGACCTGGAAAAGAAAGGAGACACTGGCCTGTCAAAAGGCTCCCCAGTTTCTCTGTGACGATCGGTAATAGTTGATAAATTTTTCCCAACGGGAGTAGGGCCACAACATCACCTCCATTCAAAATGTTTAATACACACTCTTCTTGTTCGGGCTTCAGTTTGGTAATGCCGGGAATATTCTCCACAACAAAGCGAATTGCATCCGCATCTCCATATCCGCGGTCGTTTTCGATTTCCCTGACCTAATCTTAAACTCGGCGCTTAGCGACTACGTCACGGCTTTCAGCCCGCCCTCTGTTCGTTGATTGGCCCGGCTGTTTTCAGGCCGGAGGAAAACGGATAGATAGGCCGCTGTCTCAGACTGAGTACAGAAGCGAAATGAAATTGAGCGGAAGTACGAAGTCTGACATAGTCAGGGTAACGTCTGACCAGTTTGACAGAAAATTACAAAACTGGTCTCTTTAGATTCTAGATGACATGCCTAGTCAGACGATATCAAATTTTCCCAAGTTGGCCATTTCGAGCGTCGGCCATTTTGAACTTCGTCGTAAAATGCTATATTTTACGAGCGCATTGGGGTATCGTTACAAAACTAGATATGTGTCTTCGGCACGATTACCTGAAGGTACTCAAAACCCTTTCGGGTTCCACTTTATTTCGATAGTCCACTTTAGACATTCTAATTATAAGTAACTTTGCAACTACATGTCAAAAAATATCATTAGAGTATTAGTGGACTGTAGTAGACTGTTAGGTTATGGTTAGGTGTTTGGGTTTGGGTTAGTAGAATAAATTGACTTGTAGTTGCCAAGTTACTTATAGTCAGTAGAATATCTGTTGGGGAACATCAAAGTAAAGTGTTAGCAGATATTAAGCAGACAGTCTACTAATACTCTAATGAGAGTTAGTTGACATGTAGTTGCAAAGTTACTTATAGTTAGTAGAAAGTCTAAAGTGGACTATCGAAATAAAGTGTTACCGGTCATTTTTGTTTTGGGTAATGAAAAAAAAAATCTTATTGAAACTGGTCTTGATATATTCTCTGAGTCATACCGAGAACATACTGTATATACCAATTTTGCCATAGTCGGCTGAACTTACTGTCTGCTATTAAGTTTTTCTTTAAAAAACTACTTTTGCCAACTCTTCCAAAACCGTTGTTCCGATTTCCACAAAAATGGATTGGAATCATTTTCAGACCATGCTGACAAAAAAACCCCCATGGAATTCATGATTCATAGCCTGGTTAAAACCAGACGATTCTCAGTTGTAACTGAGTTATGGTCTGGCAAAGTGTCATAGACAAATCATTTCCAGAGGGGCGTCACCAACGGACGTCGCGGATAGACCTAAAACCAATCAGAGCGATGAAGGAGATGACGTATGCAGAGCGGAGGAGAAACATCTCCGAGTGTTGTTCTTTGCTCGGTTTTTAACAAAAATGAAACGTTCAAACCGCTTAAAACAGACGCGATAGCTGATTCGAACGAGTGATGTTCGACGGCGGCATCCATCTTTGTAATGTAGGCTACAAAATCTGCTTCAAAATCCCAGCGCTGTCGTCATCGTGTAAAGCCCGCCCCAACGTTTCTGATTGGTGCCTCGATTTCGGCGGATTGGAAATGGGCTTGAATGAGCTCTTTGCCAGACTAACTTTCAGAGCAAATCTAAATTTGCCGGAAGTTGTCTGGGTTTTCCCAGGCTAGTTGATTCATCAAACTGTTCTCGAATAACACTCAAACGAATGAAATGCCAAATAGACATGAGGCTATATCTTTGCAACGCTTAAGTATATTCTGACCAATCATGGTGCGTGCTATGACAACTGTGGCGTAAGGGTATCTGCACAGTTTTGCCACAGTGCCACCTAGTGGTCAGAAGATATATATAATTTTTTTTGTTTTGTTTTTTAACAGTTTTGACCAAAAATCATGAGACTGATCTCATGCAGCATGCCTATTATAATGAAACTGATTATAATAAATCATTTTCAGTCCATGTCGGAAAATAATTATGGATTTAGTGTCGATAGACAAAATTGGCATAATGCCAAACTGCATCTAAAGCTGTATCTCTGGAACGATTTGTCATTTTGGTCAAATGTATGGGTCAAAGGTAATAAGCAATTATGTCACATTATAAGTGATTGCAGTATTTATGGGCGTTCAACAATTTTGCTTAAAATGTCTCCAAATGTCTTTACTCATTTTTGCTTTTGGTCTGATGCTCCCTGCCTTGATTTTTAGCTGGTTGGCCCCTTAATCTTGGCCTCTAGTTGGCCCCTTAATTGCTGCTTGCTCATTGCTATGCTGTTGTTAAGGCGTTGCTAGTTTTTTTTATACTGTAGGTGGTTGGTAGGTGGAATAACTAGTAAATATATTCACTTAAAAAAGCAACAGAATAATTCTCTTTAAAAAGTTGGTTTGATTGTTAATTGTTGGCTCACAAAACAGCAGAGCTCTCCCAAAACACCTGTATTGTCTACCACCTTTATTTCAACTTCTTGTTCTTTGCTCTGTCTTGGCATACTGGTTTTCCTGTTACCCATAATTCCATTTCCTGTCCTTTTTCCCCACCTCTCTGACACTTCAGATTGTAGAACAGAAAATCAAGTGCTCCTGCAACCTCACTTCCTGCCATTCACTGACATTTCCTCCAGGAAGCATCTGCTGGTCTTTCATGAAGCGGCCTGTTGGAAGGACAGAATAATACTGTGTTAGTCATGGGACATTCAACACCGCATTAGTCCCATGTGAGTTCTTGAAAACACACGCTGAGGTCAATCAACACACATTTGAATCTGACAGTGTTGAGCGTGACATGTAAACAAAGGTATAGTACTACTGTAAAGAGCATTCCCTAATGCAATGAGCCACGCTTCCGGGAATTTTTTTCCCGAGCGTTGTTTTGTCAAAGGATCCTGTTACAGACACAATAAGCAAGTTAAATAAATAGGAAAAGTCCTTGTTCAATGTTACACTTATCTTTATGCGGCACGAACAGCCTGCTAGGCTAGATAGTTGTGATGTTTCCAAAGGTATTGAAACCTAAAACCCTCTAGAAGGTGATGGGTGTGGATGAATGAACAGTTTATCAGACCTGTGCCAAGGAACATAGATTTTTCCTGTTGGCCTGAGCTCATCTATCACTCTGCTGTGGGAGTCTGGAAGTGGGATTGTGTATTATGGAAGCTTTAGTTTCACCAGCAACCGATTTTG
Organism: Rhinichthys klamathensis goyatoka; assembly: GCF_029890125.1. NCBI lineage: Eukaryota > Metazoa > Chordata > Actinopteri > Cypriniformes > Leuciscidae > Rhinichthys > Rhinichthys klamathensis. Next base: position 8,837,740 of record NW_026606660.1, read on the forward strand.
TTCATAGTTGCGATTGTTTTGCTTCTGCAGCACCACCACCCAAGAGGAAGTGAACGGCTGTATCAAGGCTGAACAGACTTCCTGTGCTTGTTGTCTTGGGAGGACCTCACAAGGGCAGCTAAGAAAGCCAGGGAAAAAAGCAGACATTGTCATTTAGTTCCAGCCGGAGAGCATTCAGGCAGGGAGGTCTAGACATGGAATTCTGGACGGGATTATATCTTATGAGCTTTCTCAACATGGCATGTTCCTTGCCTGAATCATCCTACACTGTTCATTTGAACAAACTCTCATTCAGTACTGCTCAGAGTCATTGCCTACCTGGAAGTTTCCTTACCAACGTTCCGAAAGAAAAGGAAATGGCAGAGATTCTGAAAACAATCTGGGACAAGAATAACAAAACTGCCACGTCGTTCTGGATTGGACTAAAGAAGAATAAAGGTATATGTTATAGAAAAAATTTGCCTCTTAAAGGATTCTACTGGACGGTAGACAACAGCACTCAGTCTGATGTTAAAATGTGGGAGAAAGAACCTTCAGCTAGTTGCTTAGATATTCGTTGTGGGCTGCTTTCAGTGAAATATGGTGAAACTGCTGCAACAAGCAATGGGTTTGCAGATGCCACCTGCAAACAGGAACATCCTTTCATTTGTAAACGAAACGCTACGGTGACATGCCGTCGACCTGATATATTTGGCACACATGACATAATCGACTACTCAAATGATACGGACACATGTTATGTTCGTTGTGGTTCTGGTGCCAATTTCACATTAAAATGCTCAAAAGATCTAGTTTGGACCGTGTTAGGCAACAAAAACATGGATATATTTCAACTCTGCCTGGAGTGCAATAAAGGCTATAGGAGGGATGCATCCGGAAGCTGTGTGGATGTAAACGAATGCGAAGAATCCAAACCATGCACACACAGATGCCTGAACACTGAAGGCTCCTACAAATGTGCATGTTCGGACAATGCCAAGGATGATTGTGGTGGATCAAAGCCGCCCGCCACTGATCTGAAAAGCAATGATTATTCAAACGTTAACAGGGGCAAATCTGTGCTGACTCAACCTACGTCTCTGCCTGATGATGTCAGGACGAATGAGACAGATGTACACATTGAGGAGAGCACTGGAGACGTTTCAAATATCATAGTACCTGTGATTATAGCGCTGCTGATTTTCATCGTGCTGCTGGTGATCGTAGCGGCCATCGTGAAAGGCTGCATCAGGAGGAGGTCCACAAAACTGTCCCGGAGGAAGGCGGAGGCTGTGGCTCTGAATGGTTCCAGCTCCATGGAGAAGGTGAATGAAAAAGAGGAAACTTAAGTGGAAAAGACTGTGCAAATGTGAAAGATAATTCGATGTGACACCTCCAGACCATGGACGGTGCTTACTGGAAGATATTCCTCTCTCAGAACTTTCAGGTGTGAGGTCTGGAGTCACAAGAGTGCTGTATAATTACTGCCTTTAAATTTCATTTGCCATTCCGTCTGTTTTACTCTCACGGTTGAAATCAGGGTCTTTATGCTGATGTGGATTAATCCTATATCTAGGCCACAGAGTTGGTAATTAGATTTTATGAAAAGCGTACTCTGTCTTTGTTTACTCTTTCATAGCTGATTTTTAAATGCACCTGTGGAGATGTGAGAACTGTAGAAGATGTGGTAAGAAGATTAAAAGCGTTAGCCGGTTCACGGCTTTTCATCCAGTTTTGATGTTGTCTCTGTTCATTTAATCACACGAACACATACATAACTAACATTAACTAAAAATGAGCAATACATTTGTTCCAGTATTACATTTTTAAATGGAAAAAAAATAAATAAAATTGTTATTCATGTTAGCTCAGGTCCATTGAAAAAAAAAAAAAACATATTTTGATTAGTAAATGCTGAAATTACCATTAACCAATTTGAAAACAGTATTTGTCATGTTAACAAATGGAACCTTATTGTAAAGTGTTACTGAAGATATTGTGATAAAACTGTCATTGGATCTGTTTTCTAATTAAATATTACGGTTATGTTTCACAACATGAAAGTTTTACATGTGCCTTTTTACCTGAGGAGTTATATAAATAAACGGATGTTTAAGCTGCTGTAATTTTTTTTCTCTTTTTAATACCACACGTAAATGTCTCTATTTTCTTACAGATCTAGCTGAAATAGGTGTCCTGAGAGATCAAAATTTGTTTCTGTGACTACCTGCTCTGGTGTAAGTTCGTGAGTCAGGTTAATATTTTCAATTCCGTTTAGTGCCGCTAGGTGCGCTGAAATCATTACAGCAGCTTTAATGGAGCACTCAGTGGTTGCATCCGAAACCGCATACTTCCTACTATATAGTAGGCGAATTCCGAATTCACAGTAACGTTACTTATAAAAGAGTTAAAAAGTACCCGGATGACATACTACTTCTGGCAAGATTCTGAAGTGCGTACAATGGACACTTTACTATGCCATGAGGCCACGGGAGAGGATTTATGAATGTCAGTGAAGCGACGCAAATGACGCTGGTAGGTCACATGATAATAACAACATGGCGAATGTAGGCTAAAGCCCCGTTCACACTACACGCGACTTACGTCCAGATTACATTAATACTACACACACCCATACTACGCTGCCCTACAAAGGCAAAAGACCTTAACTAACCAGAGTGTGAAACTGAGAAAAATGACTTTAAAGTTTTTTTGTTGTCCAGCCAATTGTATGATAGGTAGGAGAATGAAAATTTGCCAAGTAGTTGTCATAATGAATATATTTATCTACATAAATTTTTTTTTAGCTCAAACTTGACCTTTTACCCTTATTCGGAAGTTACTGTATTCTGCCTTTGCATTATCTGCAAAACAATAATGGGTCATACAAAGGCAAAATACCTTAACTTCTAATTTATTGACCATTTTGGCTTTTATCACTCTATACAAACATTTCTATGATAACAACGATATCCTTAAAATAACATTTAGTAAGTTCTGTCTAGTAAGGGTTAATATTACATCAATAGTTACAAAATATTACAAAATAAAAAAATAATGAGAAAGACCTTAACTCAGAGTGTGGAACTGAGAAAAATGACTTTAAAGATTTTCAGTTGTCCCTCCAAATTAATTATAGGTAGGACACTGTAAATCTGGCAATTAGATGTTTTAGTAATGAAAATTATCTACATAAAAAAATCTTGAGCTCAAACTTGACTTTTGACCACTATTTTAAAGTTACTGTACACTCTGCCTTTGCATTGTCAGCAAAAAGTGAGAAGTCATGCCAAGGCAAAAGGCAGTAACTTCCACATTATCAATATTTGGTTGCTGATCACCATTAACAAAATCATTATAGTAACACCTGTATAAAATCTAGTGATCATGGCATTTATTTTGTATGATTTACACTTATAGACATCTACTTATTGCTACCCTGTGCTTTGGTTGAATTCTGGTGGCATTATTAATACATGAGACATGGCAAAATACCTCCATAGCGGTAAGATCTTCAATTGGTACCGAGTGGCATAAGACTTGATAAACGCGCGTTCAAAATGATCACGATAAAACAGGTCCTCGCGCACATTCGACCCGGGGACTCGTTTATAGTATATTCGTGTTCGAAGGTGTCATGCTCCTCGTACGTTCACGAAAAGTACGAAGTACGAACGCTTTCCATCTTGAGACTCGGTGGGGAGCGCGCTCTGGACTACCTAGACGACTAATGCATTTATAGCACAACCTTCTGTGTTCTGCGTCTTTTCAGTAGCGGTGGTTTCAGCTGTCTGCCCTATTATTGTGCAGTGCACTTCGCTCGTCCCGCGGATTTATTCCGGACAGTGTGATTGTAGGTACAACCCGCTTGTAACAGCTTGTCTGATGTTGTATGCACCAGCAATTCTTGCTTCATTATGTTGTATGCACCAATATACCGTTGTTGCTTCATTATTATCACTCCCTGTGACATATTAGTCCCGCGTCGGCCCGACTGTGTTCAGGGCGGAGCTGAAGGCGCCGGCGAAGTTTTGGCACTCTGCCAGCTAGATGCATGATTGTTTCAACCAGGTCCGGTACCCAATCTGGGTGAGGCGGGGCTTTAGTTATTTGTTGTATTCACCTGCTACGGCGTGTGTAACATTTTTTCTGTCAACTCTGCATTTATCATTCGCGATGGATAGCCTATCGCACGTTTGTCGATGGAGCGGGTTCAGACCATACTAAATGTTCTGACCGCATTTGTGCTGGACAGAGCTCTGAGGACATCAGAAGTTACAGGGACTGATGGCAGCTGTACAAAGTACGACGGCTACATCGTAATTTCAATTTTAATGGAGAGCAAAACAAAGGCAGAACACCGTACAATCTGAAAGGTAGCATATTTGATAGAACGCCAGCACCGTAACTTCATATTGACGCGCGGCTAAACAAAGGCAGAGTGCCGTAACTCAAAATGAGCGTTCCAAAACAAAGCCAAAGAGCGGTAACTGGTGTTACGGTGTTCTGCCTTGGTTTCTCACGGGCTTTTGGAAGTTACTGTTAAGACAACCCATTATTTTCTCGAAAAAAACAACGGAATTGACTCAAGATACTTATCCACATGATAAAGGGGGTCTTGAATGTGCCAAAAATATAAAAAACTAATTTTCGACCAAACACGAAGTTACGGTCTTTTGCCTTTGCACGGCAGTACGGAGAACATACTTTTTTAGCAGTTGCGAAGTAACCTAATTATTTATTCAAAATAAGTAGCCTGCCTACTCAAGATACATGCGATTTTGGATGCAAACAGTATTTTATTTATGTTTGTGGCCAATATGCCAATCGGCTTGAATAGCCTACTGATTTTTTCTTTTTTTAGCATTTTTTGATCATTTAAAATATATTTGTAAAAAGTAGGCTAGGGCCTACTATTCTTGTCTTTATTTTTTATTAAGAGAAAAGGTAGGCTATTGAGTGCACCTTTAACAAAGAAAATATGCTATAATAATTAATATTTTTTGAAAAGGTGAAACGGGTCTAAGTATATCACCTTTTTGTGTAAAATATGATCATGGTGAGGTTTTGTTGATATTTCACAATTCAAAAGCATAATTGAATAAATATACACATTGTGGGTGAAATGAATTACACTAAGGATTAGCCATAGATCAGCCTTGTATTAGACATATTCCCTTCAGAGGCACAAACAGAATTACAGCAGTCAATGGAAACGTTTCTCACAGGCTTCAGATCAGATCTGTCAGGATCAGGCTTACAGTCAAACATATAACATTTGGGTTTAGTGAACTTTCCAAACCTTCTCATACAACGGTTTCACTTGAAATAAAATATTCTACAATGAACCTGTGCCATATATATATATATATATATATATATATAGCCTATATATATAGGCTATATGGCACAGGTTCATTGTAGAATATTTTATTATATATATATATATATATATATAAAAGAGTAGACTCCTTTTTTTTGGTCAACTTAACACTTATTTAACAACAACAAAAAATAGCATTAACATTAAATGTTGAAAAACGTTCACTGACCAACACTGATAGAACTGTACCACTCAAAACTTCACTGACTGCGGTGACGTCATATTTGCATACTGCATTTTGATTGGTCTTCTTTCCTTCATATATTTGCATACTTTTGGCGGAGTGTCATGACAAAGCGAAGCGGCTCTGATTTCATTCAACAGAACCAAAACATAAAACCCGAAAACTGTAGCATTGTTTTGTTCCTGCTTTGCGAGCACAAGTAAGCCTATCCAATCCTTCAGAAAACACAAATCAGGTTTGATCACATAATACACTGAGAGTGCAAACGGACTCCCCCTCCGTTTTATACCATTTTAAATAGCATCTAAATATTTGGCTGTGGATATTTGTTTTCTTTTTTTTTTTTTTTATCTGAGCGTCACACATTATTTCCATATCGACATACTTTCTAATAGCTTTCATTAATAAGTCAACATATCATATGCAGCGGTCGGGAACCTACCCGATAGGGAGCCACCCTTTCCCAATAAATGATCAATAAAAAAAATTGGACACATCAATAGAGATCAGCTTTCTGTAGAAAAAGCAACCAATTACAATTCCTATGTTGTAGGCTACCTACCGAAGTTATTGAAAAGAAAAGTTTAGAATAGGCTAATAATATATTTCAAGTTGTAGGCTACAGTGCGGGCCAAAGTGCGTGTTCAGTGGGGTTCGAGTGTCACTCACAACAGCACTCCTATAGAGCTCCTGCACTCAGATTCAAGCAGCTATAGTGTGTTTGTGTTAAAGGTAAAAAATATTTTTAGAACAGCAGCGAAAATGTAAAAACAGGCTATTAGTGACTGGACTGAAACATATAATTTTATTGAAACTGGTGCTGTGCGAAGAGACATTTCTGCTACTGACAGGATGATTTCTGCGCGCGCTCCGAGCCGAACATGGATAAGAATAGTAGCCTACCCACAGAATGTGTCAAAACGCCCACCTGTGAGTATTCACGTAGTCGATGTAAGCACTGCGCGTTGTTCTCAAACTCACTCACTCACTCACTCACTCACTCACAAGAAGAAGATTTATACGACTCAGATGGTAACTCAAACTCACAGTGAAAGCCCTGCACAATTAATTCCATATTGCAACTTGTTTATTGTTTGTTGCATATTTGTTTGTTTTCAGGTGTCTATGGACCTAATAAATGTACTATTATTGAAATGGTGTGTATATATATATATAAACACATATGTAACAAACACTTAAAAAACACACACACACACACACACATATACATATATTCACACCATTTCAATAATAGTACATTTTATTAGGTCCATACACAACTGAAAACAAACAAATATGCAACAAACAATAAACAAGTTCCAATATGGAATTAACTGTGCAGGGCTTTCACTGTGAGTTTGAGTTACCATCTGAGTATATATATATATATATATATGCTATATTGGCTGTGGCTCTTTTGGAAAAATGCATAAACCAGGATAAAAAAAAAATCTTTGGTCAAAAACGGTTCCCGACCCCTGAATGTTTAACTGAAATTTCATGCGCATTCATAGCAAATGCACATTAACTTCTGATAAAGCATTATATGATCTAATAATGTAAATAATTAAAGTTATTATAAAGTCTTACCAATACAAAAAAAACACACAAAAAAAAAAAACATACTGCAATGACAACAGATAACAAAAGTTTCATGCTGCAATACAGAATCCTACATAGTCGTAGTTCTGGATGTGCAGGTGCCATTCCTGTACGTGCTGTCCGATTCCAGATTGTCCGGCTGAAAGTCATCCACACTGTATCCTCGACTCTTCAGAGCCGTGGCATAGTAATCTATGGGCTCCTCCGTGGCGTTATCCCACCATCGGAGGCATAAAATCCTCTGGAAGGAGCGTCTGAAGTTGTCCGACAGGAATCCGTACAGTATGGGGTTGGCACAGCTGTTGGCATATCCCAAAATCACAGCCAGCTGACTGAGAGTGGCATTGTGCTGCTGGACGAACACGCTCACCAGCTGCACGATGTGAAAAGGCATCCAGCAGATCACGAACACTGTCACCACCATCATCACCATCAGTGTGATCTTCCTCTCGGACTTTTTGCGCTGCTGCCAGCCCGCTTTCAACGCGACCACCCGCATCTTCACTATGATGAGGATGTAGCACATGCATATGGCAATGACAGGGAAGAGAAAGCCCATCAGAAAGGCGTATATCACAAACACAGCCATCCACTGGCGCTCGGGCTCAGGCATCTGCATGTTGCAAGCCACCGATCCGTCAGAGTTGGGTGCAGTGGTGGAGAAGATGATGATGGGTAGGATGACCAGGATGGAGAACATCCAGACTCCTAAGTTGACCATTTTGGCGATGGTGGGTCTCCGGTACCGGGCGGCTTTGATGGGATGCACCACGGAGATGTAGCGATCAATACTCAACACGGTGAGACAATAGATGCTGGTGAACATGTTAATGGCATCAACACTTAAAACCAAACGACACAGGAGCGAACCAAAGGGCCAGTGATGAAGTAAAGAAGAGGTGACTAAGAAGGGCACACTTAACATGAGTAACTCATCCGCGATCGCCAAGTTCAAAATGTAGATGTTCGTCGCAGTTTTCATCTTTGCATACCTAAAGATCACATAAATCACCATCGAGTTCCCACAGAGTCCCACCAGACACACCACGGAATAGATGAAGGAGATGAAGATCGCGCTGCTGCCGTGAGAATCCGCGTTATGCGTCTCGTTGCTGGAGGAGTTTAACAGATATAAACCATCCTCCAGGTTCTTGAAGGTGTCGTTGAGCAGCATTCCGACACTGTTTTGAGTCTGCTATGGATGTAAAGTATAGAAATACGAGCTCAAAAGATGCGCACATTGACGCCTCGCGACTCCGGAACGCGCATCCAGACGCTGCGGTGGTTTCAGCACCATGGACAGTTACTCCACATCCACATGCATCACATCCACAGCACAGACGTCACGCGTGAAACATGACGCCATCGGGTGCCGGTGTGTTTGACAGCGTGTCTGAGAAACAAATATAGTTTCCTGATGACATCTATACCTTATTTTCAATGTCCATATAAATGCACAATGATAAAAAAAGCTATTTCCAATCAAATAAAGAAATTCAAACAATCTTTTGTCTTTGAATTTAAAAATCACTCTGATAGCTTGTATGTTTATTAGTATAGTTGGGACGAACTTTTTTTCTTCTTCTTTTTGCCTTCTGAACACTGTAACGGAACTGTTCAGAGCACCCTGGAAATAACCGTGTATATTTATGTTTTGGATAATATTTATTAGAAACCCAACCTATGCTCATGCAGTCACACACCCCGTAAAAAAAGGATTATGTCTTACAAGAAAATGTCATGTTTAATTGTAACTTGCCAATACTTTGTAATTATTAGTGAAATTTACTAGCAATTTCAGAGTGAAAATTGTTTATACACCCAATTTTCTTTCCCAGTGCAGACAGACTGCAGTTAATGCTCTGTTTACAGTGTCAAAAAACAGGAAGGCTTAGTTTCCACACCAGTTGTTTAAAATTCATAGCTCGTCTTAATGCCCTTTCCCTCCTAAATTGAATAAAACACATTGTTCGTCCTATATGACAAAGCAAGAGGTTTAACAAAAGGTCCACTGAACAAACGAAAGGCTCAGTATTTTGAGTTTGGAGTTATTCAAGGGAACCCTGATATGGGCATCTTTTGTGATTGTTGCCATATTCTTTATACGCTCTTCCTATATTGCACAATATGCCTTAAAATAACAACAAAGCAACCTGAGTGTGAAGAGGAAGCTTATTCTGGCACCACCTAGTGATGGATCCAAATCTAAAGAACATAATCCAGCTGCAGTGAAATTTAATCCTTTTCAAGGGACAAGAGGGGGAAAAAAAACAGTTTCACATCCATATAACATCAACTCTGAATGTGTATATGACACTTTTATTCATATTTATATATTTTTCTCTGTACTGCAAATCCTTAGAAGTGAAGTGACGTGTAAAAGGCTATGCGGATTTTCATTTTTTATATTTGGAGGCCACTTGAGATTAGTGAACTCATTGCCATGTTCAAGAAACCAGTTTGAGATGATTTGAGCTTGACATGTCACGTTATCCTGGTGGAAGTATAGCCCTCAGAAGATGATACACTGTGGTCATAAAGGGATGCACATGGTCAGCAACAACACTCAGGTAGGCTGTGGAGTTTAAACGGTGCTCAATTGGTACTAAAGGGCCCAAAGTGTGCCAAGAAAGTATCCCTGACACCATTACACCACCACCAGCAGCCTGAACCATTCGATACAGTCAGGGTGGATCCATGCTTTCATGTTGTTTACGCCAAATACTGACCTATCCTCTGAATGTCACATCAGAAATCTAGACTCATCAGACCAAGAAACTTTTTTTCCAGTCTTCTCCTGTCCAATTTTGTTGAGCATGCTTATCCATGTTCAAGCATTCAGAGATGCGCTTCTGCAGACCTTGGTTGTTGAGTTACTGGTATAATAATAATAATACATTTTGTTTTCTATAGCGCCTTTAAAAGTTACATTAAAGCGCTTCACAAAAATAAGAAAAAATAAAAGAGAAATACAACAATATAAAAGCATTCATAAAAGAGAAGTACATTCAAATATACAATACAAAAATAAAATGTTATCAAATAAATTCCATAAGTAAGTGGTATAGAAGAATAGCTAGAAGTAATCAAATAAAAGCTACCCTAAAAAAGTACATTTTGAGGGAAGCTTTAAAAACACTAAGAGACTCCGCTTGCCTAATCTCAGAGGGCAGAGAGTTCCAGAGTTTTGGAGCAAATGAAGAGAAAGCCCTATCACCCATATCTTAAACGAGTTGGCGGGACAGTTAAAAGACCAGCATCGAAGGAGTGGAGATCACGCGTTGGGATTAAGAGTTCTGACAAATATTGAGGCGCAAGACCATGCAAAGTCTTATAAGCAAGCATGAGAATTTTAAAATCAACATGTAACCTGACGGGAGCCAGTGTAAGGACTCCAAAATAGGAGTGATGTGATCCCTATAGTCCTGGTCAGGATTGTGGCGGCAGATTTTTTAACAAACTGTAATTTGATTAGAGTAGCTTTTGAAACCCCCGGCCAGTAGAGCGTTGCAATAATCAATGCGAGAAAATACAAAAGTGTTCATTCACTTTTCAGCCACCAGGAAATGACAACATAGGACTTAGTCTAGCAATGTTTCTAAGATGAAAAAAAGATCTCTTGACAGTATTCTGGATATGAGGATCAAAAGTTAAATTAGCATCAAATATCACCCCCAAATTTTTTAATTTTGTTTGAAACTCTAAATTAGAGCCACATTTAAAGTTAAAGATCCAGCTTTACGTAGCTGGTGGGGTGAACCAATGAGTATAACCTAAGTCTTGTCACTAATTTTTTTTTAGATCTCAGAAATACATCGAGACAGAAAGGCAACAGCCACATTGTCATCAGGTTTTGAATGTATGTATTTGTTGCCTTTCTACCATCTGAACCAGTCATTCTCCTCTAACCTCAATAAGGCCTTTTCGCCCACAGAACTGCCAATCACAGGACATTTCCTCTTTTTCAGACCATTCTCTGTAAACCCTAGAGATGGTTGTGCATGAAAGTCCCATTAGACCAGCAGTTTCTGAAATACTCAGACCAGCCCGTCTGGCACCAACAACCACACGTTTAGAGTCACTTAAAGGGGTCATATAATGGTACATGCACTTTTACAAGTTGATTGTACTGAAATGTGTGTTGGCAGTGCCTGTACACAAACATCATATAATGATAAAAATCCATCCAGTGGTTTTGTTTTAATCTCCTTATATGTTTTCCCCTGCCTCAAATCGAGCCGTTCGTTTTTGTGAAGTCAATAAAACGGACGCCCCTTCCACGACTGTTGATTGACGGGAGCGTTTCAACACAGACCCGCCCTCGCACATGAGGTAGCTGTCAATCATAGTCTGCGCGGCGCGGACCGGACCGGATCGGCGCGGTCATTGTTGATGTGCTGGAGCACTATCTATGAGCAGAATGGCGTCTAAGCGATTGTGGTGTTCTGTTCTTGTGTGTAATAACGAACACAGTCATTTTAATGTTCCTGAATCCGAACCGCTGAAGACACAGTGGCTGAGTTTTGTTTTCGAAGGGAATATTCCCCACGAGCAACGTCAATGCTCTCATGTTTGCGTGGATCATTTCACACACCAGACTGCTTTATAAACGAGGGTCAGTATAAAGCTGGTTTTGCTAAGAAGCTTTGCTAAAAAGGATCGGTCCCAGATATTCGTGTTCCTGCTGAACCTCCAGAAGAACGGAAGTGAGTGAAACGTTTTATTAAACTTTATATTAATATATTAATTGTAAAAATGTATAACAAATCGCTAGCTGCACGCTTCACAATGAATGCGTCTAAGGTTTACACTCAGGGTACATTACGGCATGTTTTCTATGTATGACGTTCTCAATATAATTCATAATTCCACGTTTATAATGAACAACGTGTTATGGTTATTGAGTTATTGTGTTACAAACGGTGTAGCACAGCACAGAACAGAGGGGCGGAGTGAGCGCAGCTCGTGATCATTTAAAGGCATATGCACTGAAACGGCGTGCTGAAAACAGAGCTGTTTTTGACCAGGTAAAATAAGTGTTTTCTTACAATACTAATGAGAATTTTTAATTAAAGTATATTACAAACTTTTAATTTAGACCCTAAAGAATCATATTAGCTTGTACAAAAATGGCATTATATGACCCCTTTAAAGGTCCCGTATTATGCCCCTTTTCACAAGATGTAAAAGAAGTCTCTGATGTCCCCAGAATGTGTATGTGAAGTTTCAGCTCAAAATACCCAACAGATAATTTTTTACAGCATGTTTAAATTGTCATTTTTGGGGCTCAGAAAAACGCGCTGTTTTAGTGTGTGCCCTTTAAATGCAAATAAGCTGCTGCTGCCGGCACAGGGGGCGGAGCTTCATGAGCTCGCGCTCAGTCTCTCAGAACAATTTCATCTCACGGAATTATGATAATATCAGAAACTCTCAGTAACGGTGTTCATTTCGAGTCGGACAATAATGCCCACAGAGTCAGAGTGCTGTATAGAGATGGAACGGTATAGTTTAGTAGTTTAATTACGGTTATTATAACGTATTTGTCATCTGCTTGTATGTATCCATTATTTATTAATAGCCTACAAGTCTGCTGTTTCGGGCCAGGTCCGAATGATGATCAAACATATAGGCTACTGATGAGTTTAATAAAGTTTATTATACATCACACAAAAGATGAAGCGTCCGTTTTACTTCAGAAAATCACCGTAGAGCTGAGTAAACACAGTAAGTTTAGAAGTGCGCAAGTTGAGGGAGTTGAGGGAGCATTCCTGTGGGCGGACGTTAGTCAAAAAACTGACGTCATTAAAGGAGGAAGTAGAGGGATGTAGTCCAAACGGGCCGTTCGATGTAGGCGACTTCTCTTAAATAAAATATCTCGCTTGGCATTGAACTTTGAGCTTTATCATTTTACAGATATTATTTATACTCTAACAACAACATTACACACTAACTAAAGTTTGAAACATTGGATCACGAAGAACGGGACCTTTAAATCCTCTTTCTTTCCAATTCTGATGCTCAATTTGAACTTCAGCAGATCGTCTTGACCTAAATGCAGTCAGTTTCTGCCATGTGATTGGCTTAGATATTTGCGTTAATGAGCAGTTGAACAGGTGTACCTAATAAAGTGGCTGGTGAGTGTGTTTGTGTATATAATTAAAAATTAATTAATTAATAACAAATTGTTCATTTTAGTTCTTAAAAACAATGTTTGCATCGCATTAAAGGAGAACTCCAGCGCAAAGTGAACCTTTGGTCTAATTACACATTGTTACATAGTCAAGCGTTATCTGAGATTTGTTTTCATGATTATCGAATGTAAATAGTTTTATCTCTAAAAACAGTTTAGCCTGTAAAGCTAGTATAACGCTAGTATATTGGGCATGGAGTAATGACAAATAAAAATCGCTTGTTAATACCACTAACAAGGCTCAAAATAGCCCCACACTAACACGGTAGCATAATGAGGGTCCCTACCTTCAAACCGAAGCATTGAGAACTTTGTCAGTGTCCAGACAGTTTAATAAGAAGATATTTTATACACACAGTCAACTTCGCGTATACAGGCAGAAGCCATCTTTGAAAAAGAGTCGCTACCAGTTGATCTACGAACGCCGTGACTTGAAATTACAGTACAAAGGTCAATGGAATTTTGGGATATTTAATCATCAGCTGTGAGCAATCATTTAGATGTATTAATTTAGCAGATGCTTTTATCCAAAGTGACTTACAAATGAGGAACACAAACAATTTGTCATCCGTCTGATCTGTAAGAAAACATAGATGTCGCTTGAAAGCAAAGTTAATGGTCCACTAGATTCTATTGGTAAAGGAAGACACTTGGTAAGACATGTCAGACTCAAATAACCATTTCACGCTGGAATAATTTGACCCTTTTCACCCCCATTTCAAAATGCTTGCACCTTGAAAATAGGACGATAGCAAAATTCTGAAACACTTTTGTGAGAATTTGAGTGATACCTCATTTTTTCCTCACAGATGGACACTTGTGTTGTCCTTGAAAAGTAATGAGCTCAGTCAGAGCACAACATGTGATGAGCAGATGGCTGTCTTCACACTCTTCTCTCTGAGCCTCTCTCTTTCTGAACTGGAGAGGAGCCAGATCATTCAGCAGGTGTTTTCTTTCTTTCCATCTAGTTAAGACCAGTGTTTCTGCTGAGAGTCATATAAGGTGACCTGAATGTTTCAAATAGCATTTCAGACATCAGATACAGCTGTTCGGGTCCAGCTGTTAGGACCTTAATTAGTTAGAACTTTGATTGAACTATAGTCAGTGAATTAATAAATCAACTGATTATTCATTGTTTCGCATTGTTTGTCACTTAATAAACATGTAGAATTCTAGTTAGAGTTTGTTCTAAATCCTCAGTATTAAACTTCTGCTAATAATTTAGTCAAACTTCTGACTCAAACTCTTGAGGGGGAAAAAGCATCTCACTCCATTGATGATCAAATTTATTCTGATTAAATGAGAGCATTTGCAAACAACATGTAAATCGCCCAAAAACTCATCATATTATAGTAGATGTTTGACCAGAGACCAGGGGCCTCATTTATAAAACTGTGCGTAGGATCCTTACTAAAAGTGTACGTGCGCCCGAAAGCCAAAAATGGCGTATACGCAAAAAAATATTCAGATTTATAAAACCGTGCGTACGCCAGAACCTGCGCAGAATTCACTTTATAAATCCCGATAAATCTCAGTCAGCGGAAGATTGTGCGCACACGCGTCTCCTCCCCGAAATAACCATATATGGAGCTTACAACGCCTAGTTTTACTATGCATATCCTCATCTGCATATCATTTGCATATGATTATTCATCCACGTGATAACATGTTTAACGGTAAAAGACATTAGGAAAATATGAAATAGCCTAATACGGATGTGCCGTCACATTAGCCTACATTAATAAAAATAATTTAGTAGCCTATCCTTGCCTTGTTTTTGAATAAATAAATCAAATAGTGTAAAATACATTTCAGAGAAAGTTTTCACAATCTTTTCCACTGACCAAATAGTATTTTTTATTGATTTATATTTTAATGGAAACAGATAGACTGTTGTGCATTATTTGCACGAAACTATTTTCTCAGACAATCTGCTATAAGCAATTATCTCTTTAGTTAAAACATTAAAACACAGCATGCCAGAGGAAAAGTGTTCAAAAGCATTGCATCCACAACAAATATTTATATTTATTGAATATAAAAATGTTGTAACTTCTCAGTAATGATTTCATGTTTAAGTGTTTAACTCCATCAATGACAATGGCATATTTAATCTAAATGTTTATATCAGAAGTAAAACAGTTTAAATCATTCTTTTATTTATTTAAACTGTTATTGTGAACATGCACTGTTTTTATGATTAGGACTCTGTCGTTAGATTGGCGTTAGTTTCACTAAACGGCACAACGCGCTCGCTGGCGCGGACATTTAAGAAGGGATGAATATTTGCCTCAAGTGATATGCTTGGTGAGTGAAATTATATTTGTATTATCTTTCTGTATAGCCTGTGTATAATTTTCTTTAGATTTCCTGTCTAAAAGTGACCAAAAAGACATTTAACTCCAGCTCACCATCGGTGTCGCCAAACTGCTCCATCTCCAAAACGTTCGTACGCATGGGTCAGAGTTTGCGTGCAGGTGCGCACATTTTTCCGTCAAGTTTGTTTTTATAAATCACAACTTATGCGTCGGAAGTGGCGTACGCCTCTTTCAGGGCCTGTTTTGTGCGTACGCAACGGTTATAAATGAGGCCCCTGGGGCCTGATGTAGCCTATAAACGTTGCGTACGCACAAAATGGGCATAGAAATATGCGTACGCATCTTTCCACGCACATATCGGGATTTATAAAAAATAAACTTGGCGTAAATAAGTGCGCACCATAAGGATGCTTTTGACCGTGCGTACGCACATTCTGGAGACAAAGGGAATTGGCGACACAGATGGTGAGGTAGTGAACTGAAGTTAGATTGTAGAAAATAAATGTGAGAAGAACGATTAGAATTAATGACATTTAATTTTCACTCCATTTCATACGTTATATCCACATTATCATGAAGATTAAATCCAACAGTGTTATTTGTGCCGATTGTTTTAGGCTATATACATCTAGTAAAATCCAAACGTAATTCAAAATGTATATAAAAAAAATAATAATAATAATCAGCGCTGCCTTACAGTCACATTGTCCACAACGGGAGCGCAGGAGGACATGGCGCGACTACATGTGATACAGAATAGCATGAAATACCCTTTTATTAGAGAACTGCAGAACACAGTGTAAAAAGGAAATATTTTCCTTAATGTACATATATCATAAAATGTCAAAGTCTGCAAATACAGTCATGAAGCACAATCGCTACTCATCATCGGTCCTAACTACGGTGTTCATTACAAAACCGTCAAGAAGCATGTGTTCACAATAACATTTTAAATAAATAAAAGAATGATTTAAACTGTTTTACTTCTGATATAAACATTTAGATTAAATATGCCATTCTCATTAATGGAGTTTCACTTAAACTAGCTACATGAAATCATTACTGAGATGTTACAAAAAATATATATTCAATAAATAGAAATAGACCTATTTGTTGTGGATGCAATGCTTTTGAACACTTTTGTCTCTGCCATGCTGTGTTTTAATGTTTTAACTGATAATAGCAGATTGTCTGGGGAAATTGTTTCGTGCAAATAATGCACAACAATGTCTATCTGTTTCCATTAAAAATATAAATCAATTAAAAATACTATTTGGCCAGTGGAAAAGATTGAGAAAAACTTTCTCTGAAATGTATTTTACACTATTTGCTTTATTTATTCAAAAACAAGGCAATGATATAAGCTACTAAAAAAATTTATGAATGTAATAATGTGACGGCACATCCGTATTTCGTACCGTTAAACATGTTATCACGTGGATGAATAATCATATGCAAATGACATGCAGATGAGGATATGCATAGTAAAACTAGGCGTTGTAAGATCCATATATGGTTATTTCGGGAAGAAGACGCGCGTGCGCACAATCTTCCGCTGACTGAGATTTATAAAGTGAATTCTGCGCAGGTTCTGGCGTACGAATGGTTTTATAAATCTGAAAACTTTTGTGCGTACGCAAATTCTGCCTTATGTGCGTACGTACACTTTAAGGATGAAATCTACGCAAAGTTTTATACATGAGGCCCCTGATGTATAAACGTTGCGTACGCACAAAATGGGCATAGAAATATGCGTACGCATTTTTCCACGAACATATCGGGATTTATAAAAAATAAACTTCGCGTAAATAAGTGCGCACCGTAAGGATGCTCTTGACCGTGCGTACGCACTCTTTTAGAAGAGTATGTGTTTTGGCGACACCAACTGGCCCAAATAGCAATAACTATTTAAAATGAAAAACTTCTAAATTATCCTATTACATCACCCAATAAATCAAATTGCATCAACCTGAATTATCATTATCAGCATTCTTAACCAGGTGCAAATACTATTTTTTTGTAATGAATGGGCTATAAAAAGGTATGTGCGTATATAACATATCATCATAATGGATGCTCTAGCGCTGTTAGAAGACCTTGCTAATGACGCTCTACGGAGGGAGCATGTTTTCAGAGACCGTGAAGATTTCCTTGCTCCTGATGATGATTGTCTCATGAGCCGATTTCGATTCCCAAGAGCCATCCTCTTGGGAATTGTGTTCTGAATTACGGCCAGTAACATGAAATCATTACTGAGAGGTTACAACATTTTTATATTCAATAAATATAAATATTTGTTGTGGATGTGATGCTTTTGAACACTTTTCCTCTGGCATGCTGTCTGTGTTTTAATGTGTTAACTACATAGATAATTGCTTATCATGATAGAAGATTGTCTGAGAAAATGGTTTCGTGCAAATAATGCACAACAAGGTCTATCTGTTTCCATTAAAAATATAAATCAATTAAAATACTATTTGGCCAGTGGGAAAGATTGAGAAAAACTTTATCTGAAATGCATTTTGCACTATTTTATTTTATTTATTTAAAAAACAAGGGAAGGATGGGCTACTAAATGATTTTTATTAATGTATGTGACGGCACATCCGTATTTCATATTTTCCTAATGTCTTGTACCGTTAAACATGTTATCATGTGGATGAATAATCATATGCAAATGATATGCAGATGAGGATATGCATAGTAAAACTAGGCGTTATAATCTCCATATATGGTTATCTCGGGGTGGAGACGCGTGTGCGCACAATCTTCCGCTGACTGGGATTTATAAAGTGAATTCTGCGCAGGTTCTGGCGTACGCACGGTTTTATAAGTCTGAATATTTTTTTGCGTACGACATTTTTGGCTTTCGGGCGCACGTACACTTTTAGTAAGGATCCTACGCACAGTTTTATAAATGAGGCCCCTGAACTGCATGAAGTCCATGAAGGTTGTTTACTTCTGAGCTGCATGAACCTGCTGACCATCTGCTACTGAGATGAATGAGAATCTGCAGGTACTTTAGTCCGTGGTTGACAGAAAACAAAACGAAACGCAGCTCTTATGCACTCCAGAACCTAAGCTTACAATACATACAGTCATGGTCAATTATTGGCACTCTTGGTAAATCTGCATTGTTGATCCTTTTGGTCTTTTATTCAAAACATTCACAAAAAAATGTAACCTTTCATTGAAGTAAAACTATTTAAATTGGGGGGGAAAAAATCACATTATGAAATAAATGTTTTTCTCCAAAACACGTTGGCCACAATTATTGGCACCCATAGAAATTCTTATGAGTAAACTATCTCTGAAGTATATTCCAATTCATATTTAAATGTTTTAGTACACCAGGGTGACTAGGAATATTAAATTATCTAGCCATGACTGAAGGCCAAATTCCCTTAATCATCCATCACAATGAGTAAAACCGAAGAATATAGTTGTGATGTGCAGCAAAAGATTGTCGAGCTTCACAAAATAGAAAAGTGTCTGTAAGAAAATAGCTAAAGCATTGAAAATCCCCATTTCCACCATCAGGGCAATAATTAAGAAGTTCCAATCAACTACAGATGTTACGAATCCACCTGGAAGAGGACGTGTGTCATTATCGTCCTAATGGACGGCGAGGAGGAGAGTTCGAGTGGCCAAAGACTCTCCAAGGATCACAGATGGAGAATTGCAGACATTAGTTGAGTATTGGGGTCAGAAAGCCCAAAAAGAAAAAGAAAATTAATTCATTACATTTATATAGCGCTTTTCTTGGCACTCAAAGCGCTTTACATTGAAGGGGGGATCTCCTCAACCACCACCACAGTGCAACATCCACCTGGATGATGCGATGGCAGCCATATTGCGCCAGAACGCTCACCACACACCAGCTTACTGGTGGAGAGGAGACAGAGTGATGAAGCCAATTGGTATAAATGGGGATGATTAGGAGGCCATGATGGACAGAGGCCACTAGGCAAATTTGGCCAGGAGGCCAGGGTTACACCCCTACTCTTTCGAAAGACATCCTGGGATTTTTTGTGACCACAGAGAGTCAGGGCCTCGGTTTAACGTCTCATCCGAAGGACGGTGCTCTTTGACAGTATAGTGTCCCCATTACTATACTGGGGCGTTAGGACCCACACAGACCACAGGGTGAGCGCCCCCTGCTGGACACACTAACACCTCTTCCAGAAGCAACCTGGTTTTCTCAGAAGGTCTCCCATCCAGGTACTAACCAGGCTCAGCCCTGCTTAGCTTCAGTGGGCAACCAGTCTTGGGCTACAGGGTGATATGGCTGCTGGCAAAGCCTACATCATCTCAAACTGTTTGGAGGGTTTCAAGAAAAATCCTCCTCGCTCATCCAAAAACAAACTCCAGCATATTTAGTTGTCAGACACGACTGGAACTTCAAAAGGGACCTGGTTTTATGGTCAGATGAAACAAAAAAAGAGCTTTTGCCAGCAAACCCACCAGATGAGTGTGGGGCAAACAGGGATAAAAATCCCAATGCCCACGGTTAAATATACTGCTGGATCTTTAATGTTGTGGGCTTATTTGCTGGAGGTCCTGGACATCTTGTTCAGATACATGGTCTCATAGATTCTAGCAAATACCAACAGATAAAAAAATCAACCTGATGGCCTCTGCTTATAATGGGCCGTAATTGGATCTTCCATCAGGACAGTGATCCAAAACAAACATCAAAATCAACACAAAAATGTGTCAAAATGAAGCTTCTGCAATGGCCGTCCCAGTCCCCTGAACTGAAACCTTTAGAAATCGAGTCGGGTGAACTGAAGAGAAGCACCAACATGGATCTGGGAATCTGAAGAATCTAAGGAGATTCTGTATAGAGGAATGGTCTCTGATCTCTTGTTCTCCAAACTCATCAGGCATTATAGGAGAAGACTCAGAGCTGTCACCTTGACAAAAGGAGGTTGAAAAAAGTATTGAATAAAAGGCTGCCAATAATTATGGCCAGCATGTTTTGTAGAAAAACATTTATTTCATAAAGAGATTTTCTTTGTTCATATTTACCAAGGGTGTTAATATTTCTGACCATGACTGTACATCTAACAACAATACTATCTTTATGCCATCAGGAAATGATACCATTTCAAAAGATTTTTTCAAATAAATTAATACTTTTAATTAATAAAAAAGTAAAAGTAATTCATATTTGTACACCAAATCAGCATATCAGAATGATTTCTGAAGAATCACGTGACACTGAAGACTGGAGTAATGGCTGTGTGAAAAAATTGTAACAATATTTCACAATATTACCATTTTTACTTTATTTTTGATCAAATAAATGCAACCTTGTTCAGCTTAAGAAACGTTTTTTAGAAACATAAAAAAATCTTACTGACCACAAACTTTTGAACAGTAGTGCATCTATTAATTATAACAAGTTTCTGCATAAAACTGAGGTTAAAGTTCTAATAGCCGTCTTATTCACTCCAAAAAATACGTTTTAAATATTAATTAAACGGAGTAATATTTTTAATGCAATCAAAATTAATTTAATACCAGAAAATTATTAAAAACATTACTATTATTTTGGCTTTTTACTAAATATTCACTATTGATATTTCTCTGGAGTACAACAAGAAATAAAGAAATAATTGTGTTTTAGTTTAGTATTATAATACATGGCTGGATGATGGATTTCCACAACTTCAGTTATGGACAGTATTTTTTAATGTAGTTTCACAAACTCTTATTTTAACATGTTTAACTAATTGCATGCAATGAAATTAAGGTAAGACAAAAATGTGTTGCATTAGCTCATTTTGTTTACGACTCCGAGTCCTGAAGTTCCACTGCGTTCCTGTAGTCCTCGAGCGCCTGCTCCGTCCACCCCAGACGACCCCGGACATCAGCCCGAAGCTTATAGAGAAGAGCATCTCCAGGCTGCAGCATTAGAGCTTCAAGAAACACACACACACACAGATGTGTTAGAGCAAAATAACACTCTCAGCATTTATCAACCCGTCTCCTGTTTACACTGAGGTGTACCATTATTTGTGTCGTCTTCACCACAACATCTTTGTTCAGTCTCTCAGCATTATTCTTCTCACGCAGAGACTGACATTAATATTAGGCTACCGCACAACACACAGTGTTTACAGTCTAAGAAGGCTGTTTGCGCCACAACACGTGGGTTTCCATTATGAAATAGCCAGTAAAATAAAGGCTTTTTAAATAATTTTGAAAAAGAGTGCCTTGGATTTTCTCTTTTCTACACACAGTGTTTATTCGAGAGACTGAAACATCAGGCAAAAGAGAGCGAATAAGAGGACATCTACTTTTTAGTTCACACAAGAGGGACAATTTGCGAGCAATTTGCCATCTTCATTAGCATAAATTACCATCACTCGGCTGGTACCTTTACAGATGTTATTTTGCTTCAATGGCCTTGATTCGAGTGAGGTAAAAACTCATTTTTAGGGCTTACAGGATAAGTGTTCAATGTGTCTATTTACTGCTAACTGAATTAGATTGTTTGAAACGGCATGCTGAAATAGCAAGTGATTACTCCATTCACAGAGAACACTAGATCATTAGATACCGAGGGCCATCTGTTTCCTAAAATCCCACCTGTTTCTGCCGCAGACAGAGGGATTTAGGAATGGACTCTAAGAACCTCTGGTTTTTCATCAGAAATGCTTGGACATCCTTGCGTTCGACTACATAAATGTCCAGCCTACCAAGAGGAAATCTATAATTAGTTTACACTGTAACCATGGTAACCACCTGTCTCTTGTTATACCGAAGTAAAGGGACATGGCTGCTGCATTTGTTTTCATTGTTTTTTTTTTTCCCCTCAGGCAGCCATGTGGTCAAACCCATCCTGCTCTGGTCCTCTCGTGTGTGAAGGTGTGCGCTGATCCATCCATCTGCCTCACACACTCAGACTCAGACACAGACACACGCTCGCTCGCTCACTCACTCGTTCTCTCTGAGTGAGTAAAGATTGCTCACATATAGTGCCATGTAGTCAGTGTTTGGACTTTCAGTTGAAAGTCAGCTTGTTTAGACCAAGAACTGGTTTGACTGACCAACCACTATTTGCTTTGTTTTTGTGTGCCGTATAGGGGTGGTTGCAACTGAAATTATACCACAATGACTGATGAGGAAAGATATTAATTCAAATAATGATCAAAAATATAACCATGTGAATGATTGAAGAGAAAATACTGAAAAGTAGTAGATGATAAAAATAAGCACTGAATGATTAATGATAAGCACTATCATTGATAAGCACTGATAACAAAAATGATAAGCACTGAAAACAACATATGCATTACCATTCAAAAGTTTGGGGTCAGTAAAAAACATTTCTAAAGAAATGAATACTTTCATTCAGCAAATAAGAATAACAGGGTATATACAGGTGTCACGATTTGGTTTTGTTTCATGTTCCGGTTTCATGTCAGTCATGTGATCCAGCCATGTGTTCTGTGTTGTCATTGGTTCATTGTTCACAGGTGTCCCTTGTCTAGTCATTAGTCCTTGTGTATTTAAGCCCTCATGTTTGCCATGTGCCTTTGTCAAGTATTGTTTCCTGTTACCAGTGTTGATAAGCGTCATGTCCACGTTTATGTTTGGAGTTCATACCATGCCTTTGATTTATGTTTGATCATGTTCTGTAAATAAACTGCACTTGGGTTTTCTACAAACTTGCCTTCAGTGGACCATCCTTGTGACCATCCAGTGACCTACAACCATGAACCCAGCAGTTTATCTCTTACGACTCCGTCAAGGAGACCTCACCACTAGAGGACCATGAGGTGAAGTTTTGTGAAAACTCTCACCTGGTGGACTTTAATGATGTGGCCCTCAAGGACATTTTTAAGGTCGGTTTTGAATGAGCCCGTTTGCTCCCAGCTGCCTGGGGGGAAATTCATTGGTCTCTTGCACAATATATAGACTATGCCCTGTTATTGAGCGGTTCCTCATTTACTGTGGGTTTTGCGGAGGAGGAGCCCCGCAAACCCGCAGTATCCGCCAAGCCTGAGTCTCTTCACGTCATGCCTGCCATGTCTGAGTCTCTTCACGCCATGCCTGCCGAGCCAGAGACTGTTCACATCATGCATGCTGAGTCAGAGACTGTTCACATCATGTCAGCCGTGCCTGTGTCTTCGGACAGGATGGCCGCCACGCCTGAGTCAGCTCCGCAAGATACAGCACTCCTCCTATTTTGAGTGTGTGGGTAGCACACTCAACTCGGCCAAGATGGCCGCCACCACGCCAGAGTTTTGTCCAAAAATGGCCGTCGCCTCTCATGAGCCAGCCATGTGTTCTGTGTTGTCATTGGTTCATTGTTTCATTGTTCACAGGTGTCCCTTGTCTAGTCATTAGTTGTCTAGACAACTAGACACTGTTGGTAAGCGTCCACGTTTATGTTTTGAGTTCATGCCATGTCATGCCTTTGTTTTATGTTATGTTTGCACGTTCTGTAAATAAACTGCACTTGGGTTCTCTACAAACTTGCCTTCAGTGGACCATCCTTACAACAGGAATCATGGAATTAAATTTAATACCTTTAAGACCCCTTGCATACATTAAGACCTCATCGCCACTTCAAGTTTTAACCAATACATCGGCGATACCTTACATTTACTATATTGATTGTAAGATAGCACAACTAAACAGTCTTAGTTTGTGATAACTCCTTATCAATGCAACAGAAGGGTGGGAATTAAGCACAAGATAATTAATTGAGTGACTAACCAAATGCAAGGTTTATTAGAAAGAGAAACCAGAATTAGACCAATAAACAAAACAATTGAGAAAACGTATTGAGGGAAAATAAACCTCTCTGAGCTAAAGGGACAATGAGTTTACAAAGTATATTCAAAAAATGTATTTGTAACATCAACTCTTATAACTGTCTGCAAACCATAGCTCTTTTGTGGTATACACTTCTCATGACAAACACCTGATTGGTCAGACAGTTTACCAGTGATTACCACGGAGTGCTTGATTTGATACACCAGAGCAGAGTGTCAGTACTAGGGGTGTGCACAAATATTCGATATCATGTAATTATTATTCGAAAAATAAAATTCTCTTTTTTTCTGTAGCCTCTCCGAAGTCTTTTGCATTTTACAACGGGTGAATCTCCAGTTGTCACTGGGGATTGTCGTTTGAACCTTTCTGGATCCGCCATCAAATTGATAAGTTTAATTATATCAAGTGCTGTGAGAAAAGGCTATAAATCTCCACCTCCAACATCCTCACACGCAATATAGCTTATACTAGCCGAGACTCCTTCTTTATGTGTACAGATGTGACGTAATGACGCAAAGACACGCTTGAATTTCCCGTGGAAATCCACCAGTACCACTGGAATTAAAAACATTATTACAAGATTACCGTTTTGAATCGAGCTACGGCAAGTCCTTTGTAAAAAATCTTTGACTGACATTATAAAGGCCCCAATATACTTACACCAAAGTTCTTTTTCATTCTCCGCTTAGGGGTAAAAAGAAGTATGGAATACCTGAGCAGCAGTATACTGTCATCAAACATCCTGACATCGCCCACGCTGCTGAGAGCGGCGTTTAGATGAATATGTAAATGTGTGCTGCATGCTTTCCTCTCAATAAAAAAAAAACAAAAAAAAACAGCAAAAATGACAGCAATTAAGAAAGATTATGAACATAACCACGTGGATATGTCTGCACAAGCTCTGCAATTGAGCACTTAATTTAAGTCACGTTAATTTATATAATAGATTGCTTTGAAGCAAGCAGCTTTACAGTATAAAACATGAAAAAAGTGTCAGTGTCGCTTTCAATGTGACTTACTACAATTTGTACTATAAAAGTGTCTCTCCAGTGTGTTCGTGTTTTTACTTGTATTTGACCTCGATGGACTGAGCCGAAGAAATGAACCGGAAAAGGTTTCCATGTCAAAGAAGGTGGAGCCACAGAGCCACACCTACCTATTACGTAATCGTCATGAATCATTGGTAGTTTGAAGGTGTTTACCAGCCGAAGTGAACTTTTTCTGAAAGTTCTTTGACAAGATTTTTCTAACTAAACAAACTTCAAGCTAAATTTGTTTTGCCTTGATTTTGTTCAAAACTATGTCACACCAGTTCATCTTCAATTTCGCTTGAAGTACATCAGGGGATTAAGTAGACTTGAGGGGACATAATGATGTATGAGTGTCTAGAATATGGTAGAAAGTGGCAGGGAACTCAACCTCCTACAGCTCACCTTGTGTAAGGTCCCTCTCGGCTGATTGGAACTGTCTGAGAGAGCAGTATAGGTTGGCTCGGTTAAAGTAGGCATGTGCAGATAGCGGGTTAAGGCAGAGAGCCTCATTGAAATCCTGCAGGGATTCTGTGACCTTCCGCAACAGAGCGTGAGTGATGGCTCGGTTCAGAATGACAGACTCATCTGAGGGGTCCAGCTCAAAAGCTCGGGTGTAGAACTCACATGCCTGTGTCCCAGAAGAAAAAAACCAGTCTCACTAAATATCTCCGTGGCTCTCGATTAGAGAGTCTAAAGAGAATAGTGTGTCAGTAGTGAACTGCCTGGGGTTTTACCTGCTCAAACTGTCCGTTGTAAAAGAAGAGGTTGGCAGTGTTAAAGTAAGCGAGGGCATATCCCGGGTTGAGGCTGATGGCGGTCTGGTAGTCCTTCATGGCACTAGATTTATCCCCCATGAACTGTTGGATCAGACCTCGGTTTGTGAAGAGCTGTTCTGCGAGAGGGTTATACTAAAAAGGTAAAAGAAAAGAGGAATTAAAGAAATAATTCACTCAAAAATGAAAAATGAATTTTCATTGAATGGGAAAAAAATGGCCAAGACATTTTTGTAAAACATTAATTAATATACAGTACTGTGCAAAAGTCTAAGGCATGTTAGTATTTTTGTATCATTATATACATTAAATACATCTTTTCTGTCACTTTTGATCAATTTAATGCATCCTTGCTGAATATACACTATAACAGAGCTAAAAAAAATAAACATACAGGAAGAAATCATTCTCCAAAACAACCTTTATAGCAGAGTTTATATCCTGCAGGGCTGCAAACATGTTGTCCATCTGTAGACTGGTGACAGCTCTGCCTTCATACGCAGCCCAGTTTTTAGGGTTTACCTCTACAGCCACAGTGAACTGATTCCAGGCTCTCTGGAAGAATCCCAAAACCTGCCGCAGAGGATAAGATATTGACATGGCTTAGTGGAAATCAATAGACTCGAGAGGCAACAGGCTGTCTGGAAGATACCTTTCTCTCAGAGGCACAGAGAAGAGACAGATAATGAGGGCCAGGATGAATACCAATAGGAATCAGATATATCCTTGTTTATCTCCTACTGTTAACCTAATCTTCTGTGGTTTGTCTCTGGGCATCAGCCATTGGTACTTCCACATTTAATAGAGAAAGGTTAAAATGAGAATTGAACAACTAAGTCGGAGACTGCATACAGATTAAAGATACCAAACATGCCAGATGAGTCAAACAAAGGTCTTCTTTTGTGTGAAATTTAATAGAGGAGAAGCCATGCCTCGGGAGACTTGTAGAGATTAAGATTTCCAAGGTTACAGATAGGATTTATTAAGCATAGATGCTTAAGAAGATGTTTATAATATAGAATTGTTTGTTATTTAGATGTCAAGCTTTGAAGTAGACCAACAAGAATGATTGTGCAAAATATTTTAATAATTCTGTAACTGATCCATTTTAAAACAACTAATGATGTTGTCAATAATTTATTGTCAGTTATGATTACTTTCTTGTGATTCAGCTTTCTTTTCATAATTATAATTATGTGTATTACAAGCCAAAATTGTATAATAAAATGATTTATGAATGACTCCCAGTGACAATGACTCCCAGTGCCAATGCATTGATGAAGTCAACAGTTGGATGTGGCAAAACTTTCTTCAGTTAAACAAAGACAAAACTGAAGTCATTGCGTTTGGAAACAAAGATGAAGTTCTCAAGGTGAACGCATACCTTGACGCTAGGGGTCAAACAACTAAAAATCAATTCAGGAACCTCGGTGTGATTCAGGAGTCAGACCTTAGCTTCAGTAGTCATGTCAAAGCAAGAACTAAATCAGCATACTATCATATCAAAAATATTGCAAGAATTAGATGCTTTGTTTCCAGACAAGACTTAGAAAAACTTGTTCATGCTTTCATCACCAGCAGGGTGGATTATTGTAATGGACTCCTCACTGGCCTTCCCAAAAAGACCATAAGACAGTTGCAGCTCATACAGAATGCCAGGATTCTGAGCAGAACCAGAAAATATGAACATATCACACCAGTCCTCAGATCTTTACACTGGCTCCCAGTTACATTTAGGATTGATTTTAAAGTATTATTACTGGTATATAAATCACTCCAATGGCCTAGGACCTCAATACATTGCAGATATTACTAAACCTAACAGATCACTCAGATCATTAGGATCACGTCAGCTAGAAATACCAAGGGTTCACCCTAAGCATGGCGAGTCCGCTTTTAGCTATTATGCCAGCCGCATCTGGAACCAGCTTCCAGAAGAGATCAGATGTGCTCCTAAAGTACATTCAAATCCAGACTCAAAACACATCTGTTTAGCTGTGCATTTACTGAATGAGTACTGTGCCACTGTACGTCCGACTGATTACACTGTATTTTATTTCTGCATCCTCCTTTTGATTCTAAACTCAAATGGCACTGAAAATTGGATAAGAGACAAACATAAATTACTTGGAGAAATTGAGAGATGAAACCATGCTGATGACCTGGGTCTGTGGTGGAGTAGTGAGTTTGATGTGCCAATTAAACTCGAGGTTTTGTGGGGTGCGGACTGCATTGACTCAAATCCTAGAGCTTCCGAACAAATGGTTTTTTTGGGGTGCGGACTGATGGGGCAGTGAACCCGAGGAGTCAGTCCTAGAGCTCCTCCTGTCCGATTTTAGGGAAAAATCGGGTCTATTGGAGATTTTTTACTAGGCGTGACGAAAGATCACCACAGACACAGTACAATCCACATGGGATAATCTCACAGTTTAACAAGCAGCTGTACAAAATATGATACACCAATGTTTTGCCAATTTATCTCTTTTAATTATTTTTATAACTGTATCCACTGTACGTCCGACTGACTGCACTGTATTCTTCCTTTTGATTATAAACTGAACTCAAATGGCACTGAGAATTGGGTAAGAGAGCAAAATAAGATACACCGGCGTTTTGCCAGATGAGAAATTTATTCTATGTATCATCTTTTTACTACTTTAATTAATTAATTAATTAATTAATTTAATAACTGTATCCTTTATCTCTTTTAATTCCTTTTACAACTGTTTTAATTTCCCTTGCTTTTATTTTGTGCTTATTTTCTATGCAAAGCACTTTGAATTGCCATTTGCAGACTTTTATATCCTGGCAAATCTGAGCACAGTTGTAGTCTCTTCTGGATCTTTAGAGGAGACAAGATAACTGTTTTTCCCATCTGGAGAAACATCGTAGAAGCAGGAGATTTAAGCAGTCTCCTTTTAACCTCATTGATGTCTATGTGACACAACTGAGACAGTAGAGAGATTTTATTTGCGATTCATAGTTGCCCATAGTAATTGGATTATTTTAGATTATTTTAATTCCTTTCTATGTAAAGCATTTTGAATAACTGTTTTAATTTTCCTTGCTTTTATTTTGTGATTATTTTTATTCCTTTCTATGTAGAGCACTTTGAATTGCCATAGTGTATGAAATGTGCTATGTAAATAAACTTGCTTTGCCTTGCCTAATGCCTGATCTTTGCACACAACTAAATTCAACTGCATCTGAGGTTAAAGGAGACTGCTTAAATCTCCTGCTTCTAGGATGTTTCTCCAAATGGGAAAAACAGTTATCTTGTCTCCTCTAAAGATACAAAAGAGACTACAACTGTGCTCAGATTTGCCAAAATATAAAAGTCTGCATTCAAAATTCAGTGATCTCAGATTCTCCCAAGAGCAAATTATCAGAGCTCTGCTATCCACGTCATTTTTTTAGTTTTTAAATTTATTTTAGGTGAAGCATGAATAAAACAGATACTTAAATGAAACAGTTGGGAACTTCTCTAAGTCAGTTAAGCTGTGAAAGATCAACCTGTGAGAAATAAAAAGAAGCAAGGCAATTATTTTTATACTACCTGCAAGTTGTATGCCAGGCAAATGCGCGCACTCAAGCAGAGTGGATTGAGATGCAGGGCTGAGAGGAAGTCCTTTTGGGCTTTTTTCCTGCCGTTATTGTCCCCATAATCCATGAAAACTTTGCCTCTGCCCACATGAGAATCCTGCAAGAAGGGATCAAGTCTTATAGCTTCGCTATAAGCATTTACAGCCTCTTGTAACTGGCCGAGCCTTGAAAACAGAGAAAGGAAGCAGATTATTACACTTAATGATGTGTCCTAATTCTGTTTGCACATGAATATTAGTTGTCTGTTTAATTGTGAACTTTGCCTTGAACAGTCTGTAAAAACTACCTCTCTAATAGCTTGAAAGGCTTTCATACCTTTTCAAACAAGCTGTGCACCATTCCCATTGTAAGCATTGAATTCACCCAGAAGTCACAGCTTAAAAGATAAAAAATCCCACCCTGCAATTGCCGCTTTTCTGTATTGATCTTGTGAAGAGCCATTTATTAGAGAGTGCTCTTTTCAGTCAATGAAAATGTGCAAATGTCGACTCCTATGGATCTGAAAACCTTTCTTTTTTTCAATAAAATGACAGGTCAGAGAGCAATGTTTTGTCTTGTCAGTGAACTACTAAGTAAGATATTTTACATTTTATAGTCCCTGAACAGAGATGAGATGTCCTGTCTGTCATAGGCTGTTAATTTGATAGAAGTAGGTCTAAATGCATTCTGAAAGCACAGCAATTTTTGAGTGTTGATCAATAAAAATAATAGATATGCTCTGAATTCACCATTTAAAAGCAGATCTGCATGATAACTGGAACAGTTCACAGAGAGCATCAATAAATATTCATAAATGTCATACGAGATTTCAGGACAACAATAAATGTTGTAGTCCTTAGAGTGTTCTTCCACTCACACTCATGCAAATGAGAAGACAAATACAAATAATCTCCTCTGAAAAGTTATTTTGATTTAATAATAAAGGGGTCGTATTCAACAGTTCAATAGTTTGGGTCCGTGAAAAGCAGCACAACTGTTTTCAACATTGATAATAAAAAGAAATGTTTCTTGAGCAGCAAATCGTCATATTAGAATGATTTCTGAAGGATCATGTGACACTGAAGACTGGAGAAATGATGTTGAAAATTCAACTTTAATAAATGACATTTTATAATATATTTAAAATAGAATTAACATATTTGTACCTCCACCTCTACTATTGAACTATTGAACCATCAAGACTTTCATCTGAGACTGCATCCGGATGCTCGTTCAACGGCTAAGGCATCGCAAGTACATTTAACTAACTAAACAGAGGTTACCAAGGTGCTGATGGTTCTGTTCAGGTGGTTAACTGAATCTTACGGATCCATAGATTCATTCCCCTGTTTCAGTTTCATTCAATTAACTTTAACTTTACATTTTACCCATGTATGCGTAATTTGTGTGTACAGTATGTGTTTGTTTAGACTAGTTATGCGTTTGTGATTTAGTTCAATAAAACGTATGTGCACATACACGTGAGTGTTGATTCTGTGGTCCCTACTTGCAAAACAAAGTAACAATGCGATCACAGCTACAGGCTCTGTAGTAACATACCCAGTAAGAAGGGTTATTTTTCTGTGGCCACGAAAAAAACCCTCATTCCGAGTTGATAGACGATTAATACTAAGTGTTCGCTGGACGAACAAGTTAATTGACTGAGTATTAATTCTGCTACATCAAGTTACATACAAGTTAAGGTAACTGATCCAAATATTTATAATTATTATAACGAGTTGTAATTAATTGTTAATATTTCCCTTGAGCTCATGTGCTACAATATTCCAAGCTTCTTGTGTCAAAAGCAGCCATAAATAATTTAGTTTTACATGATGACCATTTTTCCCCCTCTTAGAATACGCATGTCATTTTTTTTCTCAGTTTTTTGCAACTTTACATTAACGTCATTTAAAAAAAATGTATTTCAAAGATTCGATTTTCCACAACACGACGACATACAGATCGATATTATATAAATCACCTCTTTACTGTGGCGCATTCAACATTTCACTATAAAGAGCAGAATGAAAACTAATCTAAATTCAATGAATTGTTAGTTCTCAGTGAAGAAAACCACATGAACTGCCATGATGGTGTCTCAGAGGGCTAAAGCCTTCTTTTTTTGTATTTTAAACAATAGAAGTTTAACATGCTGTGGAGAAGATATTATGATCTGACTGCTAAATGCAAATGGTTCTCAACTTAAGCTTGGGAATTTAACACTGTGACTATGATCAATCACACACAATAATAACAAAAAATGAATGCACACCTGTGGTGAATGACTCCTAGTGATTGGTGAATTATTACATCCTCTGGTCGGTTCTTTGCTGCTGCCTTAAAATCCTACAACAAAACACAATCATTTTTACTGAAACATTTTTTTCACACACAAAAACATAATACTACTAATAAGATTATTAAAACTAATGCTTCTATATGATAATGTTATTAAAGTCAATATAACACAAAATCATAAATATCCTGTTTCATTTTAAAACATGTCTATTTATGGATATAAAAATGTGTTGCAAATGGTATTTGATGTTGGCTTTGAAAAGAAATACAGAAATAAGAAAAACCTCACACATATGATTCATTGACTATGCTTTCACAATCCTTGAGAAGAACAGATTATTGAGATACAGCTGCCTGATGCAATCAAAGCTTTTTAATTTTTCTTTATAAAACTGGCCTACCTGAAGGGCACTGCTATAGTCATTCAGCTCCACATAGAGAAGGCCACGGTTTATCAACACTTTGAGCTCGAGCTCCGTCTTACAGTCCAAAAGAAGCGTAATGCTGTAGTCTCTGATAGCCTGGAAGATTAAAGAGAAATAATGCGGAGGAAGAGAACAAATATGCATTTAAATGCAAATGCAGAAGTGCAATTGTCACGAAACGACATCCTGCGTTTGTATACGTTTCTGTATATATGATCCTGCATACATTGCTGATTTGAAAAAGCGGATGAAAAGAAACAACGTCACCAGCTCATAATCCCGCAGTTCCTGAAAACATATGGCGCGGTTGTAGTAAGCAAATGAACAGGTGCTGTCGATATAGATCGCCATTGTCAGATCCTCCACTGCACTCTTGTATGCCTTAAACAAGATGACAAATGCACCACATTTCTCTCAAATATCACAGAGAGCATCAGCCTCAAGTGAGAGATAATTAAGCTCAGAACGGTGCTATTTTTACTAACTTTCAAATAGAATTTAAGAGCTCCTTTATACAAGTATGCTCTGACACACTTGGGCTGGATCCTGATAGCTTCATTACAGTCGAGTACAGCCTTTGCATATCGTCCTTCAGACCCATAAAGGGCAGCTCGGCTTAGATGCACCTTGAAAAAGAAAAAAGTCTGAACATTGGAATATGATGATGCACAGAATAATATCAGTTCAGACAGACCAAGCATTGAGCTTGAATCAAGGTGTACCTGATAGAGGTTAGGGTTGATTTGGAGTGCTCTGTTAAAGTCCTGAACACCTGTGGAGTCTTGTAGATACACGCGGCACAGACCTCTCTGATGGAGAGCCTCAGCATGGTCTGGGTTCATGCTCAGAGTGCTGTTAAAAGCATCTAAAGCTTTGAGGAGGAGAGAGTCTTCACACTCCTAAATTAAAAAAAAGGTGAAGAGAGAATAGTGACAGACACGGCTGTGTTACTATCTGTTTAGTTTTTAACTATCACATCTTTAGAACGATAAAATGCTACTTCTCTGTTATCCTTTTTGGATGTGAATCACGCATAATAATACTCAGAAAACGTGCATTGAGAAAGCAAATAGAGTAAATTGGGTTAATGTTGACTTTACTGTTGATTTTATTACCTGTAACGAAAGCATTTGTGTCATGTAGCATATGCCGATAAGATAAAAGACCTCCTCAGCCTCTTGTGCAGTTTTGAGTTTAGTTGTATTGGTACCCAGACGTGACAGGGCCTTTCTGAAACTGTCCACTGCTTCCTGTGTATGACAAAATATAAACCTAGGAAAACTTGCAGCATTGATAGATTAACAGACAAACAAAGATACTTTATCAGAGTTATGGAAGTTATAGAACGGTGAAAGATAATACTGACTTTTTCATTTATATTTATGAATTTGGCAAATGCTTTTATACAAAGCGACTTACATTGCATTATAAATTTTATAATTTCATGCATTCTAATGGAATCCAACCAATGACCTTGGCATTGCCATCACAGGAATAAATGACAATTTACAACATATTCAAATAGAAAATGAATGCTTAAATAATGTTTAGGATAATGCCGAAATATTTTGTACTGTTATGTCAATGTGTCATACAAAGAAAAGGGATTAATTCAAACCAGTCTCACACAGCCAGATCTACAGTCATGTGAGAAAGAAAGGACGCCTTTTAGAATTTTATGATTTAACGTATCAGAAGAACATAATAAAACTCATCTGGTCTTTAGCAGGTCTTAAAGTTAGGTAAATACAACCTCAGATGAACAACAACAAGTTACATATTACATTGTGTCATTATTTATTTAACAAAAATAAAGACAAAATGGAAAAGTCATGGGAAACAAACTAAATACACCCTATGATTCAATTGCTTTTAGCCGCAATAAGTTGAGGAAATCGTTTTCTGTATGACCGTATCAGTCTCTCACATCGTTCTGAAGGATTTTGGCTCGCTCTTCTTTACAAGTTTGCTTCAATTCATTGGGGTTTGTGGGCATTTGTTTATGCAGAGCTCTCTTATTCAGTCGGGTTGAGGTCTGGACTTTGACGGGGCCAGTGCAACTCCTTGATTCTTTTCTTCTTCAGCCATTCTGTTGTAGATTTGCTGGTGTGCTTGGGATCATTGTCCTGTTGCATGTCCCAATTTTGGCCAAGCTTTAGACTTAGGATACTGTATATGGCCTCACATTTGACTCTAGAATACTTTAGTATACAGAGGAGTTCATGGTCGACTAAATGACTACAAGGTGGCCAAAAATCATCACACCTCCATCAGCGTGATGAACAGTTGATACGAGGTGTTTGTGCTGATATGCTGTTTAGTTTTCGCCTAACTTTGCATTACATTGCATAGTCTGACCTTGGGGTGAATTTGCTGGGACGTCTACTCCTGGGAAGATTGCCAATTTTCTTGAATGTTTTCCACTTGTGAATAATCTTCCTTACTGTAGAATAATGGACTTCAGATTGTTTGGAAATGGCAGTGTAACCCTTCTCAGATTGATGGAAGCAACAATTGCTTCTCTAAGATCATTGTTGATGTCTTTCTTGGAATTGTGTTAAAACACACCTGAATGCTCCAGACCAGCAAACTGCCAAAACTTCTGCTTTTATAGAGGTGATCACACATTTGATTAGCAGCACCCAGCGCCGCCGCTCCCACCACGCGCATCACGCGCTGTGCGTAGGGCACCAAGTGCTGAGGGGGCACCAAAAATAGCCTAATGAAAAACCAATCATCAAACTTCTTGTTATAATCAGATTCAGCGCGTTCTTCCTCTTCATTCCGCAGCGGCGCCGAGCAGAGACAGAGAGCACGTCAGAAACACAGGACAGGGTGTGTGTGTGTGTGTGTGTGTGTGTGTGTGTGTGTGTTCATGTGTGTGTTCATCTGAGCCTCATTGGTCTGTCACTGCTCGTCAATGTCAGAATATTTGAGATGACCAATCAAATCAAAGTAGGCGGGCTTTGTTCACAGACGCTGAGCGCGAATTTTAACAGTGCAACTCGACGCTTCAGTGTACGGTCAAGTGCGAGATAAGATGTAAGTAGCTAAACTTAACTTTATTTGACAGTTTTTTTTAGGTCATAAATGTTAAACGAATGACAAAAAATAATTAGCCAAACTAATATAGTTTTGTCTAATTTCGCTATTTTGAACTGAAAATAGGCCTATGTAACATGTAGCCTAGTGTAATAGTTTAGGCTACTGTCATTGTGAGGAGACAAGAAACATGAACAAAGCCGTTTTCATCATGTTAGGCACAGGATTTATAATGAATGTGTACATATTGAGAATAAAATACAAATTGTAACCTTTAGTAAATTAAAAAAGCCAACTTTAGGAGGGGAAGAGACAGGGCAAGATAAAAACAAAGAGAAAAAGAGTGTGATGCTGATGAGGAGAGAAAAATAATCAGCTGCCCACTGACATGGTTTTAAAGCTGTTGTTATTGAATTTTTTATTTTTTTTTTGCCTTCACAACATCTTAAAATGCACATCTGTAGTTCAGAAAAATCCAAAATTTCCCCCGAACACCCCTAACTAACCTGCCTCAAATTCGGGATCCCAGTGATTATAAAACCATGCCATTGCATGGTAATGAAACTAGTTAATAGTAAGCATTAGACCCTAATTTAAAGTGTTACTTTTTAGCTTTTTAATTTTTTTTATAAATTATACCCTCATTGGGGGCTTAGCCCCCCTAAATGAAAATCCTAAATGAAAATGTTTTTTTTTAGGGGGGGCGGGGGGGCATCATAAAGGAATTATGCTTAGGGCACCAAAATGGCTAGCAGCGGCACTGGCAGCACCTGAATGCTGCTTACCCTCTTAATTCCTACGGAAGCAGTAAGGGTGTACTTAGTTTGTTACACATATCTTTTCCATTTTGGCCTAGTTTTTATTAAATAAAAAATGACATGGTGAAATATATTATATGTTGTTGTTCATCCTGCCATGGACCAGATCATTTTTTTATTATGTCCTGAAACATAAAACCATAGAATTCAAAATGGCGTTATTTCTTTTTCACCTGATTGTATATAATCTATAGTCTAAAATATACTTCATAATCAAACTATCATAACAGTGTTATTTGAATGACTTCATAAGTAGTCATGATGCCAGTAAATTGCAGAGGTTGTGCAAACATAACCACATCGCTATGATCACATGCTTTCTTAACTACTGTTTTCTTACCGCTGTCATTTTTGTTGTGTTTATTTTGTTTTATAAAACAGATAGTTCCGGTCCTTGATTCTGATTGGTTGAGCCACGTTCAAAGCCATTGTAAATTCCTCTACAAACATAAACCTATGACATAAACCATAAAATAAAAGTTTTTATGGACTAACCATTTTATTATAGCAATAAGCCCTGTGAAGCCGTGGTTTACAACTACGGGGTTTTTATGCATGATAATGCCTCTTAGCTGTTCTAAATTCACTATTAACCATGGCCTCTTGGGGCTTATTGCTATAATTGAGAGGAAAGCGCACAGCACATATTACATATTCATCTAAACGTCACTCTCAGCAGCGTGGACAGCGCCTGGATGTTCGTTAAAAGCATATCGCTGCAAAGGTATTTTCAACTTGTTTTTACATCTTAGCAAAGAATGAAAAAGAACTTCGCCATGAGTATATCGGGGCATTGAATGACGTTCACTCCTTTGGCTGCAGTTCACTTAACGGCCACCTTGTCGCTAATAATTGTTAGCCTGACGTCGTCATACTCAGATTCTAGTCAGAATGTGAGTCTGATACTGGCCCATTGGGCTATGATTATGGAGCGTGTTTCAACCTAACCAGGAAAAAAAAATGCCTCTGCACTCAATTGGATAGATCGAATCCTGTAGGAAGGATGGCAAAAACATCTTTCCGATCGACAAATGCCTTGAACGCAGTTCTCTGTTCCTCTTTTAAAATAAATGCGCTGTATACATCTTCTATAACAGACGCAATGGCTGAATCTACACATCTAAATTCTCCAGCGGCAGCCATCCTTTGTTGTAAACGAATTCAACCCAAGTGCTCTTTGGTGATGTGGATGATTACGTTACGGTTGATCATCTGTCCATCATCGTATAAACCCCGCCCTGACAATTTGATTGGTCCGAACAGCTCTGGTTCGGGAATACTTGCTTCGCAACGGATCAAGTCCAGACCGAACTTCCCATCCTCAAATGTTGTGGGCGGGGCTAAGTTCGGCTGGCATCCAGGCTAATAAATTGTAATGATATTTCACAATATTACTGTTTTATAATATTTCTGATCAAATAAATACAGCCTTGCTGAGCATAAGAGATTTCTTTCAAAAACGCAAAAAAATTTAACTGCTGAAAAAAGTTTGTACAGTAGTGTATATAACTGCAAAAATAATTGTAATGCACATCCTCTAGTTTATCACCTTAGTGTACTTCTAAAACTGCTGAAAAAAGTATTACTAATAATCACTTGTGTGTGTTGGTGTCTTTGGAGAAGTTTGTTTGGTGTTTTGCTGGCTTTGTTCTGCCAGACAGAGCATGACTGAGATACACCCTGCATGGGTCTCGGACTCACTGTGAACCTGTGTTCCCTTATCAACGCCCTCCCGAGAAGAATGAGTTGTGGAGGAGAAGGGCATGTATCGACCGCTTCCTCGAGACAGACGATGGCATTGGCATCATTCCCCAGGAACAATTGGATGGCAGCTTGCTGGATCGGTGATAAACCCAGAGCTGTGACGGAAAGAAGGAGAGGTTTACAGCTCGGTCTAGTTGTTGTAACGGCAACATAAACCACATTTCCCTGCTAGGTTTATTTCACCTTCAATTGAGCCAGGTGGACTAACAAGATTTAATGATGCTCATTAAAGCGGTCATGACATGGATTTTTTATTACTTTAATATTCCTTCAGGTTTATATACACTGCCCGCAGTGGCGGTTCTAGAGGGGGGGCCAGGGGGGCCCGTGCCCCTGTGACAAAAAGCTTGGCCCCCCTTGTGGCCCCCCTAAATGTGGAGTTTGAAATAATTTTTACAAAACTGTTTTTTGCTATCGTTGTATGCGTATTATTTTTTATTTTTCTATCTTTGTGGATTTGCATTTTCACGTGACAATTCGCATCACATTCGCGGGAATCGCGGCAGAATAACGCCTGTCTCCTGCACGCGAGAGAGGAGAGAAGAAGAAAGTTGGTAAATGTCAGTTCAGTTGTAAGTTCATTCTTTATGTGCGTATGGGGTGTGCGATGTGTATTGTCTATTATGATATTGTAATCATTGTTTTAACTATGTAGCCTACGAGGCACTGTGAGCTGACATAGCATTTGTCTATCGTCCTTTCACTGCTGTGTGCAGTTCATATAGGCTATGTCCCCAAATTAGTTTTTGTCTTATATTTATATCATATTATGTTCTTATATTAGAATATCACATCAGCAAGAGTGCCGTTTTCCCGTGCACAATTGCAACTGTGATATTTATGTTATACAACAGTTAAATTAACAATAAGTTAACATTGGGAGTTACTTTTTAGACACAATATTGTCAATATTGTTTGTTTTCCCTTTATTTCGCCGACTAGAATTTCATAATGAAACCGTAGCAGAGTCTCAATGCAACACAGCGATGATTTATTGACTGAAATCCGCGTTTTGAACGAATCACTTGCTTCTTTCCCGAATAAATCAGCCGTTTGAACAAATCGTTTGAATGAATGAATCCCTCTTACAGGGACTTGCCGCCGCCTACTGGCGGTTTTAGTTTCATATTTAAAGTATCCTTTAATTAAAACGTTAAAATTAGAAATAATTTCATATTTAAATATTGATTTAAAAAAATCTCATAGCTTTATTTATGCAATTGTAAATGGAGTGTAAATATATTAATGCCACTTCTGTGTCACCTCTGCACTGCAAAGATGGATTTTGATTGAATTAATTAATTTGACTGGTAACAGTGGTACTGTATAATTATTGCATAATGAAGTATTATTGTATAAATAAGTATAATTACTGTATAATTTGAATGTTAGTATTTGACATAAAAGGTGATGCATAACTCTAAATAAGTTTAGAAAAAATGTCCATATATAGGTGAAAATGCCCCTGGAAATCAATTTAAGGTGGCAAATATTGCCCCTTAATTAAAAAAATGTATTTCTGTCACTGCTGTGAACTGACCACTGCATAGAATATGAAAAATATTAATATCTTCGTAAATCAGCTGTCAACAACAGGCCTAAACCAGCCATGGCACCAGCACAAAAACACAATCAGTAAAATATTATCTAAATATTAACAAAATGTTGAAAATATTGAAATATATTTTTGTCAATATTGCACACCCCTAATGTACGGTATTAATTTTGATTTCTTTAGGTCTTAAAAAGCCTTAAATTTGACTTTAAAAAGTGTGCAGGAACCCTGTAAACGGTTAGACATATCAAGTCAGTTATTTTCAGTAAATGAATTAATAAGCTTCTTGGTCCCCATTGCTTTTGCTCTATAGTTCTCAAAATGAAGAGAAAGAAGGACATCATGTCTATTACAGTTACTGTGACTAATACTGAATATGTAATGCAAATGTAAAAATATAATGGAAATGCAAATACATTGTTGAATGATTATAAATACGGTATTTTGCCTGTTAATGCCTGCAGCAGTGCAGAAAATGATATGACAACAATAAGGTCTAAATGTAACTGGCCCCTCTAACAGTACAACTGGCCCCAGCTTGGCCCCCCCAGTTGAAATGGGCTAGAACCGCCACTGACTGCCCGGCCACCAAAAAGTTGCTGTTTGGATTTAAATAGGCAAATGCTTAATAGTCTATGATTGGATCATTATTGGAGTGGTTATCATGTTTCTAGCATGT
The DNA here is from genome assembly GCF_029890125.1 of Rhinichthys klamathensis goyatoka. NCBI lineage: Eukaryota > Metazoa > Chordata > Actinopteri > Cypriniformes > Leuciscidae > Rhinichthys > Rhinichthys klamathensis. Next base: position 8,878,159 of record NW_026606660.1, read on the forward strand.
TATATGTTTGGCAACAGTTCTTCTAACCCTAATTGTTGGAGTGTGAAGCTCTTCATTTCTTAAATAACTATGTAGGAAGACACATCATGGCCATATTCTAGGATGACAATGTCAAGACAAGATTCATCAGGCTCAAATTGTGAAAGAATGAAGAATGATTTTCACAAATAAATTGCACCTTTGAGTCCAGACGTTAAATTAATTTGGGCCTTTGGGATGTGCTGGAGGAGACTTTACAGAGTGCTGGACTCTTGCATTCTCAATACAAGATCTTGACCAAAATGCACCTTGATGCACCTCTTGATGGAAATACATGTTGTGATGTTCTTTCCATCAAAATGTGCATACATTTTTTTCATCTTCATCTTACAAGAGTTTAGGTAAACACTTTAGTTTAGGTCCAAGTCTCACTATTAACTAGTTGCTTATTAGATTGCATATAACGAGCATATTGACTGTTTATTTGTACTTATAAAGCACATATTAATGCCTTATTCTGCATGACTATATTCTACATCCCTTAGTCCTACCCGATACCTAAACTTAACCTTTACAACATTACTAACTATTAATAAGAAGTAAATTAGGAGTTTATTGAGGCAAACGTCTTACTTAATAGTGAATATTTGTTACCTCAAACTAAAGTGTGACAAACATCCCACAACATCCAAATGAGGCAATTTTGGAGCTTGGTTAAATACATGCTTTATATATAATGAGAAGGCAGATTTAATCTATGAAACTTGCATGATGTTTTACTGATACAAAGTCCTCTTATATGTCAAAACATCAAGGCAAATTTGATTTCTCAAGTCATGGCCCCTTTAAAAGATAGCATGTGATAAGAGCTTAGATCTTTCAGGAACTAAAAGTATGCTTGCAATTTGCCTTAAAGGAGAACTCCGGCGCAAAATGAACCTTTGGTCTAATTAGACATTGTTACCTAGTCAACCGTTATCTGAGATTTGTTTTCATGATTATCGAATGTAAATAGTTTTATCTCTAAAAACAGTTTAGCCTATAAAGCTAGTATAACGCTAGTATATTGGGCATAGAGTAATGACAAATAAAAATCGCTTGTTAATACCACTAACAAGGCTCAAAATAGCCCCACACTAACACGGTAGCATAATGAGGGTCCCTACCTTCAAACCGAAGCATTGAGAACTTTGTCAGTGTCCAGACAGTTTAATAAGAAGATATTTTATACATAGAGTCAACTTCGCATAAACAGGCAGAAGCCATCTTTGAAAAACAGTCTCTACCAGTCAATCTACGAACGCAGATCCAAGTGCGCTGGTGAGATGTGAACGAGCTATAAGTTGTGATAAGGTGAGCGCGAACAGCAGGCTTGGATCGGCGTTCGTAGATCGACTGGTAGAGACTGTTTTTCAAAGATGGCTTCTGCCTGTATATGCGAAGTTGACTCTATGTATAAAATATCTTCTTATTAAACTGTCTGGACACTGACAAAGTTCTCAATGCTTCGGTTTGAAGGTAGGGACCCTCATTATGCTACCGTGTTAGTGTGGGGCTATTTTGAGCCTTGTTAGTGGTATTAACAAGCGATTTGTTTTTGTCATTACTCTATGCCCAATATACTAGCGTTATACTAGCGTTATAGGCTAAACTGTTTTTAGAGATAAAACTATTTACATTCGATAATCATGAAAACAAATCTCAGATAACGGTTGACTAGGTAACAATGTCTAATTAGACCAAAGGTTCATTTTGCGCCGGAGTTCTCCTTTAAAGTTATATTAACTTTATATGATCATTACCTGTTTTCATTTCTTCTGCATACCGTATGCAGAGGCTAGCCATGTCAATTTTCTTCATTTCATACAAGTACTTCCCTCTAAAATAAGAAACAAAAAATTCAAACAACTTTTTTCTATATCACCAATATTCACCAATTAAAAACCATTTTTAATCTCCAAAGAACCATGCAGCAAACTCAAGAGAAATAATAAAAGAATCAAGGACATGCAAAGTTGACCAAACAGTTGTATGTCCAAATAACCTCATGATGTGCAGATCACAAGCGTCTGGCTTCATATGTATGGCTCGAGTCAAATCCTTCACCGCTCTACTCAGATTATTCACCTGTGAAAAATACAAGTTCACTAGTTTAATTTAGTAAATAAAAATCTACATTAAAATATTCATAATCCCAAATTACTATTATGCACTAGAGGTGCCACTTAAAAATAAGAATCAGCTATTGTACTATTAAATTGAAAATTAAAAATGAAGAAATCAGTTACAACTGATGAGTTCATGTGGCTAAATGACAAAAGGAAAAGCAATGATAATTAAAAGCCAAATGCTTTTTAAAATGGCTTTTGAAAAATGATCTCACACACACATATATTTAAATATATATATATATATATATATATATATATATATATAGAGAGAGAGAGAGAGAGAGAGAGAGAGAGAGAGAGAGACAGAGAGAGAGAGAGAGAGAGAGAGAGAGAGAGAGAGAGAGAGAGAGAGAGAGAGATATTTTTACAATTTTTCTTTACATTTACTTAAATTATTGTTCACCAGGTTAAATCATCACTGCAGTTGTTTAGAAACACCTCTGCTAAACAAGCCGCATGATTTGACGTATCACTCATATACATAGCACCAAACACACACCAAAGTTATTAGGGCTATAACCACAATACACAATAGTAACAGTGATGATTTTTTATTGTAAAATGAATACATTAATAATACATCTTTTTTTTATGTGGCACTCCAAATCATCCAACATCCCCTTACATTGTAATAGGCTCTGGCCCGGCATACGTAGGCTTTTACATGGGTGGGGTCTGCTTTCAAAGCATTACTGAAGCTTTTAATGGCCTCATTATTTCGGTCCATCTTCAGCATGCAGATCAGTCCCAAACTGACATGAGCAACAGCTGCAGTTCTGCTGTGACGATAGAGAGTTGCACACAGAGAGGAGAGATGATGACTCGGATACAATTTAATTGATTTTAGCTTAACTCACAGCTGCTCAAAGACTGTCACTTTTTCCACAGAAAAAAATCTTTTGAAAAGTGAGTTTCAAGCTTCAGTAAACTTATCCTCAATAAACAGAGCAATTCCAATAGGGTCCTCACACCATCGGTGCTCTGGCCCTAACTATGGCCTGCCTTTGGTGCACTTGTTCAATAAAAGAAAATGAAGGTATTTTCGTCACAGAGCGGAGGTGGCTGGGACATCACCTGTCAAGTTTGATCACGACTTGAAAGTCAGCCATAGCCTGCCGCCAGTGCCGGAGCGTCGTGTAGACCAGACCGCGGTGTAGGAACGCGCTCAGGTTTTCTGCACTGTCATTGATGAGAACTATGACACACACACACATATACAGATAAAACATGGCTAATGAGATGATCTGGCTTTTGTCTGACTTCTCAGCACAAAGTTCTGACTTATATATCTGAAGGCATATGGTCTCTGAGGATCTCAAATGTACCACTTGCATTATCTTAAGTGTCTGCCAATATTGTAATACAGTGCTGCATGGCTCTATACACGAAATAAAGTGATTTATGGATTTCTGCTTTGAGTATTTCTTTTAATAACTCCAAATAAAATATAATACAGTTATTGGGAGTTTCTCTTTGAGAATTATTACAAGCTTGATCAACATTGAATTTACATTTACTTCAAAATGGTCATTAATCCACATAGAATGGAATCCAAAGTGCTGCTAGTTTGTCAACATGTGGAACTTGCATCAAGCCTGACAATGGATGACTGGTTTGCTATTTTATATTGCTTAGGCTGTCTCTCTTGCCAAGCAGGGACAGTGGATGAGGTGGGAATGCCTAGAGAGGAGAAAGCTTAGCTGGAGGGAGCTCTGGGAAATGGAGGCAAGCAACATCAGCTTCATCATCAGAGCCCCCTATGATGTGCCCCCATCTCCAAAAAAACCTCCACCAGTGGTATGGCGAGGACCCAAGCTGTGCCCTCTGCCCAACTCCAGCGACTCGTAAGGACATCTTGGTCGGTTGTAAGACCAGCCTCACACAAGGTCGCTACACCTGGAGACACAACCAGGTCCTCAAGAGTCTGGCAGCAGCTCTTGAGAGCCAGAGGAATACCACCAATCAAGTCCATCACAGCCCCAACCTTCATCCGAGAGGGACAGAAAAAGTCCAACCATCCCCCTACCAAACCAGAAGCTGGACAGCTAGCCATGGCCCGGGACTGGAAGATGCTAGTCGATATAGGCCAGCAACTAATCTTTCCACCTGAGATTGCAGTCACCACTCTTAGGCCAGATTTGGTTCTCTGGTCCCCTTCATTGAAGTCTGTTTACATCACTGAGCTCACAGTCCCATGGGAGAATTCAACGGATGAGGCCTATGAACGCAAGAAACTGCGCTATACAGAACTGGCAGCAGACGCTCAACAACGAGGATGGAAACCGAACGTCTATCCGGTTGAAGTGGGATGCAGAGGTTTTGTGGCTTCTTCTACCATCAGACTGCTGAAAGACCTTGGCATTCGTGGACAGGCTCTGGGACAAACAATTAGATCATTCTCTGAAGCGGCCGAAAGAACCAGCCAGTGGATATGGATTAAGAGGAAGGACCCTTGTTGGGCTCAAAGAGCATCAACATGACCCACTCACTAATCCCCCACTTGAGAACCCATGTCACAACCCTCCATGAGGAGGCTGAACAAGGTATGCGGTCAGCCTTAGGCTTGACTCAGGGAAGAGGACGCCTCCTGCCTTGCATAGTCCCATGGGCAGTGCTGCCATGTAACAAACCAGGCAATTTTCATGATTGGGCATGGGACACAAGCTCAGGTTTGATCACCCTGTAGCTGGCCATCTTTGATGAGGGTGTCTAGTGTTGAAAGGCCGAAAGACCCCCTGATTCAAAGGTGCATTACTGATGATGTGTCCCAAAATTGACATCTTTCCCATGACAGGGGTACAGCTCCCACGCCACTCTCAACATCAAGGCAAATCTCATGTGCATATCATCCATTGGCACAATGGACAGTTTACCATCACGTCCCGTATTTATGATTCTGCTTCATATACTGCAAAAGATTGTGTTGATAAATTGGCTTAAAGTGCATTTTTTGCATGCCATGTGTCGCAAAAACAGGCTCAGTGCCGAAACTCTACTCACGCCTACGATCCTGTTACACTGCACGAAGTGCTTAGGTAGGCAGTGTGGAACACTTTACTGATGAATCCGTTCAGTTTGCAGGAGACAACACAGACAAAATATTCCTGCAAGCTTCAGAGATCAAAGCAGCAGATTACAGTTGCAAAATATATGGCTCTTATTTTTTCTCTTGGCTGAGTAGTGATATCAACATCCTCATATGACTGATTCAACAGATGAGGCTGTCTGTGATGAGATGTTAAAAGAATGGCCCCATTGATTGTGTTTAATTGTGTGTAGAACGGCTTCATTTAAAGATTTAGATCAAAGACATATCACAGAAAACAGGATTTCCCTCCCCAGACTATTTATGAAATCTAGGCTAAAAACAAAAAATGGGTCCTTCAGAAATCTGCATGTAAATGAGACTATGAACATCTGACTGCCCATATTTGGACATTATCAACTTTGTCTGTTGTTTCCCAAATGTTTTTTTTGTTTTTTGACATACAGTATGAGTCATAATAGATAGAAATATAAAATAGATCTGGATGGCATAGTTTCAGTTTAATAGATAATTTTTAGGGTGAAATGTTTATATTCATATTGAAATCTTGACTTTTCAATGCAAACTTCAGATCATGCCAAATCTGAGCACAGTTTGAGACATTTTGTTTTGTGGCTCTAGAAGGGACACATTTTTAAATTACTGAGAAAAACGCAATCTCATTGCTGTTTAGAAGAAACAGAGATATTAAAGAGATGGTGTTTCTGACTTTTTCTTTCCTATGGGCTTCCTGAAAAAAAAAAAAAATCCATGAAAGACACCCATGCGTAAATTTCAAATTAAAATGAAGCGTTGAACAAACCATTTGTAATATTGCCTTTCCTACTGTGTTCTCAACATAAAGTGCCAGACCTTAACTTAAAAATGCCCTTGGGTGACAGTTTCCATCAAGGCTCTCAAAATGTTGGTACGGTATCTTTATATAGAGAAACTGTGAAAGAACTGTGAAAATGTTCATGTGGTATATATCAAGCATGTGCATTACCAGATGTGCTGAGATCTCTTAAGGCCTTATCAGGCATTATCTTCCTCAGCAGACAGCCTCTGTGGTAAAACGCCAACCAATCACTGGGATCCCAGTGCACAGCCAGAGAAAAGTCCTCGATAGACTTCTCAAAGTGACCCAGCTTGGAATAGATCCTTCCTCTGTATGTTCTGCATTGAGTGAAACAAATATAATTGGATTTACACATCAACATAGATGTAAGGTAATTATATTTAGTGGAAAACAAAGCGGTAATTCACCGCTGGCAAAAACGCTTCTGCTCCTAGGCTCGACCAGAGTCAAATATAACCTTGCTTGAGTAGGAAATACTTCATAGCAAACTTTTAGTTACAAAGGTGTTGACTTGTATTGTTCCCGGCTGCAAGAATTCAAAGAGTAAAGGTTTAACAGGACAGGAGTGAGTTATTTTCGGTTTCCAGTGAAGGATCCAGTGCATTGTAGGCAGTGAATAAAGGCTGCAAAGAATCTTAAATATAGAGAGAATACTACAATGGATAATCTGAAAAACCTCTATTTCAAACTACTTGGAAGACTACGAATACAATGTTTTACTCCAAACAGAGAGCACCTTCTGCCCAACCCCCAGAAGCAAATGCTGTCACCTACAAGTAAGAAGGCAGTTGCCATATTGTTTCATTTTTACCATAATGAACTTTAAAGAGAAGAAAAAGTACGATGCCATTTTCAGTTAAAAAAAAACTACTCTTACAGTAAGTGTTTGGTTAATTACTGATCCAACTGTACATGCTGAAGTGCAATCTGTAGTTTCCACAAAAGCCCCAGAGCTGTCAAAATGATGCAAAACTTTTGCTGACAAAATAAATGGTAATTTCTCATTCCAGGTAACATGGAGAAAGAGTAAGCATTGTTCTTTTACATGTACTACTAACACTGTAACAACACAGTGGGTTGAAAATAGGTGAACTAGCACTTTAAGCATGCTGAATGAGGTATATAATTTGAGTTGCACATAACTTTTTTGTTCTGGTTCTCAAGGGAGCACCACGAGATGCTGCTTGGTACTCACACTTTACGCGGCACACTTATCCTACAAGCTGCCTAAATGTAAAATAACACTATTTGTTCACTGTAGAAATTAAATATAGGTTCATCTTTGTTAAAGCTGTATTTTTTTTTCATTTTATTAACATTAATGGCACAGACAACAGCAGGAATATTAGGCTGCTGCTACTTTAAGACCGAATGCATGGAACGAATACACAGACCGAATACACTGATACACATCCGGTTTCTTTCTCAACTGTTCACTTGCTGACATGGGTATTTTGACATAACTTTGAGTGTATTTGTCCATTCAAGCACAAGTAAATGTGAAAGAGGAATCAATTCGGTGTTCGAGCGCTGTCTGAAATGCTTCTCTCTCTCTCTCTTTCTGCGTGTAAGAGTCTGTGCGCACAGATAACAGCGCATGAGTCCCGATTTTCACCTCTTCTGCAGCGTTAAAAATCGTTTGAATGTGTAAATTGGCAAGACAAAACACGTTAAAATGATAAACTTTCACTCTATGATGGTTAAACTGAGGAGTTAATCCCCGAATCCCATGTGTGCCGAACCGTGGGGCCTGATCCGTACAGATCACGGATCAACTGCGATCCGTTGCTCCCCTAATCATTAATGAACACACTTATCATCATGATTGCTATCTTACTAGAGCTGGAGAAAAATCTTACTTGTCCCTGTCCCCACAAATGTTGGTACTCAGAAGCGCTTCCCTCCACATTTTCTGCTGCTTGTTTATTTTTAACCACACATGGGCACCAGTTATGTGCACCCCTGTATATAATCCTCATAATAATACTGACCTGGCTATAGCATTCCCAGGTTCTTGCTTTAGCAGTAAGGTAAAGTCTTCCAAGGCCACCATCCATTTGGAGCTGTTGAAGTGCTGTATTCCATGGGCCATCATTGCATCTGTCCTTGTTGAGTCGATAGTGAAGGTCTGGTGGTCAAAAACGGTTTATTTTGAAATCTTCCATGTTTCATGTATACTGCAATCATTGAGGCGATTATTATGCAGCTATTTAGAACAACGGTCTATAATCAACAATACCAGTGCTCATTTGTGAACTATTCATATTCAGATTGCATGATGTGCCTGCCGACAGTAAAACTGACTAATTCTGTCCACCAAGCCTAAAACAAGACAAATATAGCCCTTAAAGTGTGCATACAATAATACATAAAACCTTCTTACAGTACTTGAAACACAAATAATGAACAGACTCCATTCAAATGCTTTTTTGTGTGTTTTTAGTTTAGTTTTTTTCAAAAACCATTTTCCACCTTCTCTCTGACCCCTAGAATTAAACAGACCGTTAAGCGGCTCGTTTTTTTTGTGCTGTTTTTAAGAAACATCCCCTTCAAATTGCAGTTCTCTTGCCCAGGATGATTTTAACCCTCCCATCTTTTGAAAACAGCCTTTTGTGAAACCTGTATCACTTTCTGACAGGTTCACAACATAATTCATGCTGAAATGTGCTGCATAAACTGTCAATATCCGACTGCAAAAAGGAAATGCAGGTGCTACACACAGCCAGGAACAACTGTTCAACAGTTCAACAACTCTTGGCGGTATTCTTCGGATGCTTGAGAATAATATAAAAAAAAATACATTTTAATAATGATAATATTATTTATTATGATTTGATAGTACATTTAATTTGTACAGCACCTTTCATATACTGTATAAAATGTAGCTCAAAGTGCTTTACAGGTCAGAATATAAAAAGGACGACAAATAAATTAATGAATTAATAAAACATAAAACAGATAAAAATCAAGAAAATGCAACTGTCCAGCCTCGTGTAATTTTTTATGTCAAATTTCTGGACATTGAATAGGCTTTGCTGGCATGTAAATGTGGTTGGTGTTTGTAAAAGATAAAAGTATTGCACTATAAAAATGTACTTTAACTTTCATAACTCAGATTCATTGATGTTTTTAAGGCTAAGTTTTAATTTGTGGTCTTTGGAAAATGAAAGAAGTTTTGACTTCTGAAAGTTACAGTATACCGTAGTTTTTTTTGTAGATAAACTCTTTAATCTCAGAAGATCAAGGCAAATGTAACCTAGGTAAATTACCACACTTATGACATTAATGTTCAAAATCTTCCTGGCAGAAAATAATGTAAGTAATATAGTTAATTGTGATTGGTCTATCAACATCACCTTGTAAGCACTGGTATTTCTGTAAATTCAAATCTACAGTATTTATATTGTTTCATAGGGCTTACTTTGGCGTAGTCTTCCATGGCCAGCAGTACTTCGCCCATCTTCTCATACATCTTTGCCCTTTTAAAGTATATCTCTGCATCATCTGGCTTGACTTTGATGGCTTGGGTGTAGCTGAATGCAGCCAGTGCAGTTTCCCCTCTTTGTTTGTAGATTTCTGCTTTAGACATGAAGGCGTCTGGAACACAATTGGCATTAGTCATGAGCTTCAACACTTTGTTCTGAAGAAAGTTTTGTGCACCAAAAAAAAAGATAATTTACTTTTACATGGTCATTTTACATCCTTTCTCTGACCTTTACCTTTGTAGGCTTTTGCTGCAGGGCTAGGCTGACAAATACTGAAGAACTTTTATTATAATGCTAATTTATAGGCCACATTCACACAGCTGCAGAATACGGTTGGCAGTCGTGTATTTGAGTCCTTAATATGGTTGTGTTCACAGTCACAGACAGTTCAATTATTAATGGGAGTGTTATTATATTCTATAATCAAACTCACACGTGTTCATTTTCAAAACTCCTGTCGTTTAATGAAGATTTGACGAATGAACTCGCAGCTTGATTGGACTCTTGTCGTGTCAAAAGTGATAATACTTTTCAGTTTCATAGATGTCGCCATCTTTGATACTGTTGCTGTGGTTACTGGTCAGAGGATACAGACTCGACTCCCGTACCACGTTCATACAGACAGTATCCGAGACACTACGGTGAGTTGCTGTGTTAATGGGACTTTTCAAGACACACCAGTAAGCAAATGTAGTTGTAAATCTCAAAACCTGACATTGTGAACGTAGCCATATTATAATGTGGGCAGTCATATGTTAATGTGCTCATGGATTTCATATCATGATCATGACAAATTCTGAATCTGTGTTATTTTAGTATTATTTATATTATTTTAATTAATTCTATAATTTTATAAATATTTTGAATTGGTTTTTATTTTTATGATTTGTGTTTTATTTTTTGTTAAATATTTTGCCATTTTTTAAAATATTATTATTTAGGTTTCATTTCATTTTTATTTCATTTTTTTGTTTTTATTTATTTCCATTTAGTAAGTTTAGTGCTTTAACTTATTTCAGTTGTCAAGCCAGCATTTCTAATTTTCTGTAAATGACATTTTTCATCTAATATTTATATTTTATTTTAGCTTTATTTCAATTAACAAAAATATTTTAGTTTTATTTAAAAATAATAACCCTGTTCTGAAGGAACTTACTTTGGTCTGTGCGAACAGAGGGGGAAGCTTAGCATTGCTAACGTTGGAGTATGTCTATGTCTATATTTTAGGGGTGTAACAATATATCGTGCCACAATATATCGCAATACAAAAATGCAACAATACATATCGTGGATAGTGACAATATGTATCGAGGATAGTTCCCCCAAAATAAAAATTGAAAAAATTTCAAAAAGTTTTAGTGTCAGTACTACATTAAACTACTACATATATTGTTGAATATAGTGTATAATAATGCAGTGGGGGGATATTTGTGGGTCCTGATAATGCCAAATGTCTTATGTTACCTGACATTTATTTTAAATATATCTAGTCAGTGACAGAGTGCAAGCATATTCGTCTAAAATTATTCTGTATTTTCAGCTTCAGAATCAGGAATATTGTTATTCTGGTGTCACCATTCCAAAACTATTCATTTAAACCCACAATGTAATATCAAATTTAGCATTTTAATCAACAGTACATTTTTTGTTAACCTTTTACCATATGTCTTGGAGTATCGCAATAATATCGTATCGTGAGTTCAGTATTGTGATATGTATCGAATCGTGACATGAGGGTATCGTTACACCCCTACTATATTTTGATACATGCCCTTTAACCGTACAGGTTCTGTTTTGCCCAATACAGAGGTCAGACATTAGTATTACATCAGAATCTTGTCTCTCCTGCTGTCTGGTAATGAAAGGGGACTCATGCGCACACCTGCATGCTTCTTGTTGTTTTTAACGATGACGTTTAGATCGTCCAAAGCTCTATCGGGGTCGTTTCTCAGCAGGTATATGCTGTGCCTGTGCCAGAAGGCATCCAGTAAATGGGGCTCCAGGGAGATGGCCTTTAAAAACAGAAAAACAACAGATCGATCATTAGTACACGATAAACTAAGCGGAAAATCAGGTTGCATTAGCAGAATGTTCTGTTCTGGTTTGGATAATGATTTCTGAAATGAACCATTTAATAATGAACAAACACTGAATGAAAGCTTATGAGAATCAGTATTAGTGATGTTTACCTTAGCTTGCATTACTAATTAAAAAAATAAGGCTTACAGCATTGAGATCTTCAAGGGCCTGGTTGAGATAACCAAGTTTAATGTAAAGTGCTCCACGCCGACACCAGTCGAAGGCACCGCGGTTTCCACGTTCAGTCAAAGTTTGGGTCAGCTTGGCCACTTCATGCTCCAAATCAGCTGTAGTGAGACCGTTATCCAAAACCTCAGACACATCAACTTTTTCCAGATTCTGGATCTCGTCCTGTGGAAGCTGGTTCTCCTCCAGACCAGCAGGGAGAGAGCTTGAGCTCTGAACATTTTCCAGAGGAGGAAAAACCTCGTCGAACCAGGCGCCCCATATGTCTCTAACCCACTCTCTGGGTGATGTAGTGTCAGGTATTCCACCACGATCTGTGGCAAAGCTCTCAAAATCTAGGAGCATAGGCAGACTGAGGCAGAGGGGGGGTGAAACTTGCCCTTTGGAAGTTTTGGACTCCCATGGTATCTGACACAGAGACTCGCTCCTTTTAGAAAATACAAGAAAGATAAACACAAAAGTTCTTACAAAAGTTCAAGAAAGATGATGTACAAAACTGTTTCTTCTAGAACATTTATGAGATACAAGATGCATTGCATCATAGAATGCTGTGAGAGAATATTTTATGTCATTGGTTTACATGCAATTTCATGTTTTGGTCTTGTTTTGGAATTAAAGATATGCTTTTATAACAAAAGTAAAACCTTGTTAGTGTCCGTGGTGGCTCTCTCAGTTTTTTCCAAAAGTATGCCGTTTTGACAGAGCTGCGTGTCTTTCCTCTCTTCGTGACCCTGCGTTTGGAACAGGACACCCTTGCCCTCTCTTTGGCTTTGTGTGGGTTCCTTCTGTGGTTTGGGGTCTGGCGGGGCCACTCTGATGAGTTGGGCTCTGTGTGAACCTCCTGGGGCTTTGCCTGTTTGGCATTGGATGGGGGCTCTCTGGCCAGAGCTGCACAGATTGTGTTCTGCTGCCACTGCCACCACACATGCTCCAGCTCCTGGGAAAGGCTGGTGAAGTCAGACTGCAGCTGAAGACGAGGCTCAAGATCTGGGGTTAAGTGCGGGGCAGAACAAGTCCGTCTGGTCTGAAACCCCGGGGGGAGACAGGATATTACAAGAGGTGAAATTCTGGTTGCACTGGTTTCAATGCAACAGAGCTGCTTGTTTCCAAATATTACAGTAAAAAGAATAAAAACGGTTTTAGGTACCTTATATAATATAAACACAAAACAGTGTCTTGGAAGAATATAAAAATTTCTAAATGCTAAAATTCCATAGCCAAAGGAACAGGAAAGAGTACTGTTGTTATATTACTGAGAATCTAGCTTTACATTAAAATAAACAAAGCTAACCAATAAAAAGTACTAGGAATTTATTAAATAATTCTCCAACAAAAAAAAAAGGAAAGGTTTTTAACCTGTTCTGTTGAGATGAACCCAGAGAGAGTCAGTGAGGCTGTTGTTCTGAAGTCTGCCACAGACTTACACTTAATAGGCGAGACATTTTCCTGGGGACAAGGCCAAATTTTTAGAGAATGTCCAACACAATTTTATTCTGAAAACTCTCTTGAGAACTCACTGGAGTAAGTGACATGAATGCAAAGTAACAAAATCTTTCTTATCTTGTTTTCTTCCTTTTTTTATTTTATTTATGTAAGATGACAAATATGAAGAGTTGACATTTCAAGCAGTGTTCTGCATTGTGACATTCTATACTGCATCAAAAACTAAATCAAATATTTTTCAATTTCCTAAATAAAAATATGTATTATGCATGCATTATAATATTCCTTAACAATATAACTGTTTTTACTGCGAGTATATATTATGTAATATTACTATTTTTACTATATATATAAATAATATTTGTGTATTTAAAAAAAAAAATACACACACACATATATTGTTACGCGTTATCTGCTCTTTGTGTGTTTGGGTGATTTTTCACGTTTAGTTCAGTTTCCTGTTAGTTACCTTGGTTATTCATTGACTGATTATTATGTGCAGCTGTGTCTAATTTCTTTGATTAGTTCACTGTGTATTTAAGCCCTGTGTTTGGTTTAGTTCAGTTGTCCGTTATTGTTGCTTTTACGTGGTTGTTCTGTTCTGTGTCCTGAGTGCCCTGAGTTTAGTTAAAATACATTTAAAACTGCTGCATTTTGAAACTTCATTTGCAACCACCGGTGACATAAATAAAGTCAAATCTGACTGACCCCAAACTTTCAATGGTAGTGAAAATACATAGAAACACTATAATAAATATATATATATATATTTCAGAATAGCGTGTTCATAAAGAGCTTCATGGTGTTACATAATATAAGTATTGTAGCATCCAGGAATTTGGAGGATTTCCACCTTAAACTAATTTAAGGTTAATTCAATAAACAGACCTCAGAAGTAATCTGTTCTGCATTCATCACATGGCTAACTGACTCCGCCACGTTGTGCTCGTCCAAAAGATTCAACAGATTCTCTTTGCACAGGTCTGGCTGAGTTACCTAAGGACACAAAATTTAATAAAGAAAAACTGGCTAAAAAATTTATTAAATTGGAATTCACTTTTTATGCTAGCATTTTTCCAGATCAGAAGGTAACATAAGGAATTTAATATTACCAGCATGAACAAGCTAAAAGGAAATATCTTTGAGATAATATTAATAACTATAATTCATGTGAATTACAGGCGTTAATATGCATGTCGTGCTCATAATTTTATTTAAACTCAAGATTATTCTCAAAACGTTTCACCTCGTTTTTCTTATATTATGCGCTTACAAGAGAATTGTATTCAAATCAAGATAATAACAGAGAGAAAACAGAGCTGCTATAGGCCCTTCTCTGAATACAGTGTAAAAGCAGGAAGCTGATGGGGGAGGCATGCAGTGATTTCTGCAGAAAAAAAGGTGCTGTTAAAAAGACCCAGCACACTGAGAAGGAAGCAGATGTCCATCTGGGAATGGTGCTGCTGTACCTGGTATTTGGGGAAAAGTGTGTCTTTCATAACACAGGGAGCACAGATGAATTTAGGAGGTGCTGGGTTCCAGAACATTCTGAGCTCACAGGGACACAGTGTTGCCTATGAGAAATAAAGAAATACAATAATTGGATGTTGGAAGGAGCTGTTATCTAATAATCCAAGTGATAATCAAAGGGCCTAATGTGAAATTTATTCAACAGTCTACATTTAATGACCCAGCCTGAACAATAAAAAATATGAAAATCTTTCATTCATCTGTTAATTCTATTGGGAAAAATAATGTGTGTCTAATGCCATCTAGTGACAGAATATTTCCAGTACCCTGGGACAATACCCTAGGTTTATTAGCTGTTTGAAAGAACATAAACAACTGTTTAAAACTGTATTATAGTTTTATATATAAACTATTCAAGGAAGATCACAGACATAAAAAGTCAGTTTTAACTAAAAGTTTATTATATATTTGATAATGCACTAAATATCATAATTATCTAATCATAAATCATAAATTACAGCCTCTGTTTTTCATGTACTTCCTTAAAACCAGAGCCTTGGTTTTAAAAAGATCTAGTTGTCAGTGTCACGCATTAGTCACTTTGATGAAAGTCACTGCCGGTGAGTCATAAAACAATAGATCTTTCTTACAGCATGTCCACACATCATAATCCTTGGTCTCTCCACGTAATAATCTGCTATTTTCTGCCAGTCCTCCAGAGTATCTGACGTCTGTTTAGGTATGTGGGAAACACAGTCTGTCTGTGGTGAAACCCCAGTAGAATCAACAGAAACACCTTCACACACCAGCCTACAATGAGTATTACAGCATTAATGATACGTCATCACGTCTGAAAATATCTTTAGGAATGGAAATACATCTTAAGAGGGATTCAAACGGGTGGAGAGTTCAAACGAGTGACCTGAATTTATAATCAATGAGCTTTAATAAGAATCACCCTAAAAGAAATAACAAGAGCCAGGCTTATACCTCTGTATGTCAGGATGTACAGATATATGTCCAAGTGCTTCCCTCTGCTGGTTAAACTGTGCTGTTGCAGTGATCAGTTTTTGAGTGTGGCAGATTCTAGAAGCAAGCTGGAGTTCAACAGGCACGACTTGACTGGCAGGAGTGGTACACAAATAGTGGATGGTTTTATAGCCTTCAGCACTGTGGACAGAACAAACAATTAGAGGGAATCAATTTTTATTTGATTTTCTTCAAAATACAGAAAACCTAAGATGTCATGCTTTACTTCTGTTAAATCCATTTTTTTTTCAGCAAGGATGCGTTCAATTGAAGTGACAGTAAAGACATTTATAATGTTACAAAATAATTATATTTTAAATAAATACAGATTTTTTTTCCTTTCTGTTCATCAAAGAATCCTGAAAAAAAAAATGATCACAGTTTCCACAAAAATCTTAAGCAGCACAACTGTTTTCAACATTGATAATAATAAGAAATGTTTCTTAAGCAGCAAATCATCATATTAGAATGATTTCTGAAGGATCATGTGATAATGCTGAAAATTCAGCTTTGCCATCACAGGAATAAATTACATTTTAAAATATATTCAAATAGAAAACAGTGACTTTAAATTGTTACAGTGCCAGTTTTACTGTTTGATTGTATGGTCAAATAAATGCACCCTTGGAAAGCGTAAGGGACTTCTTTCAAAAACATTAAAATATCTTACCAACCCCAAACATATATCATGGTTTGTGGCTGACGAGAGAATGGTGAGTTATGTACAGTTAAGTGTTGAGATCATGAGAATCATGATCATGTGATCAGAAGAAATGTTGGCATCTTAGGTTTTCTGTATCAGAATAATAATAAATAAATAAAAATAGAAGCCTTATTATCATCAGTGGTCTCAGACTTTTTCATTACTGAAATGTCTATCAATCTAATATTAGGGTCTCACAGGAATATTTCTTGGACCTCAAACGTAAACCATTTTAAGTGCCAAGTCAATGTGATATAGGCCCTATGTTCTGCCATAAAAAGATGATGCGTCAGTCTATTTGCACAGATCGTCTCTGCCATAACTTCACACCACTGTTTGAACTGTAGACAGCGGGAGAAACAACCTAGAACTGACTTTGTGTGTGGGCTCTTTGTGTTCCGCGAACTGCAGACAGGCAGGAGAGGCCCTCCGCCACCCACGTCCCCACGGCTCCACTGACAGCGCCAATTTATTGCGTACGTTTCGTTCACTAAGGCCTGTGACAAGCTAGATTTATCACCCCACTCTGGCACGGTTAAGCCTCAACGAAAGACCTAGAAGGTCACACCAAAGTCACTGGCCCTGCCTGCGCTGAAAAGAAACATTCCTGAACCGTAAGGAGGAACCTTCAACCTGCCCCGCTATCCATCTACCCCGTAGGCAGGCGGCTCTCATATAAAGCCTCTCAACCGCGTCCAACAGGAACCTTTCAGTGACCCTCGTGACTGGAAAAAGCTAGTAATTAAAAGGGCCTTTTTCAAGAGCGAGGGAGTGGCGCAAGTCCAGCCGTGCAGGTAGTAAATCTTGCGTTATCAGCTCTCAGGTGAGTGCTGGAGAGGTTGGGAGGAGGGATGCGTGGGTGCGCTGGCTCCAGACAGACCCGCAGCACAGATGAGTGGAGTAAGTGACGGGGCAATTACTCGCTGTGTTACTGCTCCCTAAATAGAGCTGAGGGGGAGCTGATGACAGCTTTTGGACGCTCTTCTCAGGTAGCGTGAAACTAGATGATCATTTGGGTCCAAGGCCACCCTCTGCGCTCTTCCGCTAGTGACGCGTTGAGAGATTGACATGCTGATAGCAAGTGGAACATGCCAATATATCAACACATAGATTAGTGAACCTTAGTGTCATAATGCACATAAAACTAAGTATATAGCAGCCTCAAAAGTATTTGGACATTGACGTCTTACTTAAAAATGTCTGAATGCCATTGCATTATATGCAAAACATCGAAACTACATCTATTTTAAAAGGACTATCCCTAGTGAAAAAGAAGTGTGCTTAATTGTGTTGAATGTGCACTTGTAGTACCGTATATATATTTTTAAAACTGTACTTACATATAATATTGATGAAATAGAATGCCACTTAAGTCTACTTAAAGAGAGTACACTTCCATGATTGCTTTTCTAACACACTTAAGTGCACAGTGTTTAGTTTTAATTTGTTTTACTTTAAAGTGCATTAAAATTAAAGTGTATTACAAATCATTCAGTTTTAATAATCTTTTGTGATGCTTTAAAGAAGTATGTTATTTTAATATATATTTAGGTTAACTAATTGCATTTAATATAAAAGTTTAACTATAATACATTTTCATTTAATTACATATTACATGCTATTAATGGTCAGAAAACATTAATAGAATGTAATTTGTGCGAACCGAATGTAAAGTATAATATCTCTGTATTGAGTACTCTTTTTAAAAGTATGCTTTCTTTTTTTTTTACAAAGGATAGCATTAGCACATTTTCACAAAAAAATTTATTTGTTAGGTTTGAAATGATGCAATATAGAACGAAAAATTGGACACTTTGTGCTTGTAAAAGGTTAGTGGAATATGTTCATAGTTAATGTGATGAACTACACCTGTGGGGACGCCTGTGTGAACTGACTTCATACATCCACTAAAAATCGTCAAAATGTCAATGATTAAATATAAAGATCCTGCTTCATTTAAGCACAGATGATATTTTCTTTGATAGTTTGTTATTGAATGCAACTAAATGCATTCAATAAGTATGGCTTGAGTCTCCAAATACTTTTGGCCACAGTATGTCACAAAATATTTTAGATCTTTTATACTCTTTTTTAGGTGTCCAGGTTGCAAGTAGTGAAACGCCTTGAATGGTTTTGGTCTGATGGGATGTCCTTTCAGCTCTCTGAATCGGAGTCAAGCTATATCCATGGGCCATTATTATATCTTCATTGGTCCCCTTAAAAATATAAAAAAATATATACAAACTTTCTATTACAAGGATTGTGGCAACATTCATGTATTAAATATAATACATTGAACATCTGTAATTTTGCTCATACTTATCAAAAATTTCTTTGAAAACAAACTGTAGTGAGTTTACCTGGGATAACAGATCCTTGAGTCCTCCACCATCAGAGCCAAACACAGAGTCCTTCTGTAAAACTGACTCAGCCATCTTGTAGATACCAGATGACACAGATGGATGGCACATTGGTCTTGGGGAACGTTTTTCTTTTGGCAGACAGACGTGTGGTACTGATGTGTCCCTTTGAGTTTGCCCCTGAAGGAAAATACACATGAGCATTCCATTAACACCATTGTCATTCCAAGCCTATGACTTTACCCATCAAGATGTACTAATAGGAAAAATTCCTCACTGCAATGACTCTTCATACAATATATTGTCGCCACAAGCTCACCTTGAAGAGCAAACAAGTGTTGCTCCTTTGTTGCCTCTGGGGTTTCTAAAACTGACAGCTACCCTTAGAATTATTTTACTGTTATGTTACACTTGTAATGTTTTATGATTACGCAGTGATTCAGATGAAAGATTTATGCTTTGCAGACTGACACTGTCCCTAAGCAGTCTGGGTAATCTTACATAGTGTATCTCTTTACATTGACATATTGCCTATGCAGTGGCCCCAAGAAGTATTTGGACACTTAAAGGTATTGTAGGTAGGATTTTTATAAAAAACTTTTTTCCAAATTTGTTTAAACTTT
The DNA here is from genome assembly GCF_029890125.1 of Rhinichthys klamathensis goyatoka. Taxonomy (NCBI): domain Eukaryota; kingdom Metazoa; phylum Chordata; class Actinopteri; order Cypriniformes; family Leuciscidae; genus Rhinichthys; species Rhinichthys klamathensis. The sequence goes on from NW_026606660.1 coordinate 8,897,571, forward strand.
CTGTATATATCAATGCATAATTAAAATGTAAGTACTCTGAAAAAGAAAGTATAAAAATCGAGTGTCTGTAGACCTCTCACGACTGTTTTAAAGACAGCTCATTATTTCCATTCACTCCACCCCCTCCCTTCTGGGCTCCTTCCAAAGTCACGCCCCCAAAACACATGAACACGTGACACCGACCGCTGAGCTGAAGACACATTATTTACCTGAGACGAGCGGAGAGGAAGGAGCGCAGTGCATGTAGTGACATCATGTCAGAATCACATGTAATAAAAAATCTAACTTTATCATTATGAAGATAAACAAATAAGATGTATTTTTGTACTCACTATCAAGCTAGCATATTGATATTGGTAAAGTTTAAAATATATATTTATTGATTCGCTAACGAGCTAGTTATCTATAAGGCAAAGCTAAAAACAGGTTGCATGATACACGTTTTTCCATTGCCATCATTTACACTGTGATGAAGATGAATTTCGTGTAAGATTCATAACATATATGGTGTTCTGCATGTAAGAGTTTCCATGATGAAAGCATTGTTGTCTCTGATGAGGACTACACTCCAGAGACAAGTACCGCATCGTCAGCTCGAGGACAGATAAATCGTTGTTTATCCAAAGACTTTTTGTTCATTACCTTTTCTAGTAACGTTACAGTCTTCCTTTTTTTGCCTGGTTTGCCTTCGCGAACTGCATATGTGAATTTTGATTGGTCTTTCTCTGCCATTGTTTTGCTATTCCTAGGTTCCGTGCCTCTTGAATTCCTCAAATCAAACGGGTACGCGCAATTGGGCAGATCCTGTGTGGCAAAAGGGTGGTTGCCATGGTTGCGAGAGAGTGACAGTCACCTAAGCAAATCCTTTGTGTCGTCCCGGATTGAAATAATGAGCTGTGTTTAGTGCAGATTAAACGGTCTAGAGTCACTCGATTTTTATACTCTTTTTATCAGAGTACTTACATTTTAATTATGCATTGATATAAATAGAAAGTTGAAACAAATTTGGAAAAAAGTTTTTTGTAAAATTCCTACCTACAATAGGCTATGTGCACAAGCGTAATTTCGAACTTCCGCTATTGTCAGAAGTCGGCATGTCAGTTTCCGGTTTACGGCTGTTCATCCGCAACCTCTATAAACGAAGAAGATGAGTGCTGCTGTTGTACGAAAAAAAGAGTTGTTAAACACATCTAAGTTTCTAAGAATTGTAGGTGGATCCATCATCTAACGCCCGTTTCACACATACCCCGTTTGCAGTGTGTGTTGCGGTGAAGGAGCAACGCGCGCTATAGTGCTTTCACATATGATGCGTTTGCAGTGAATAACTGATCCGCGGCTGTACCACAAACACATACTTACTATTTTTATTTAAAATCCAGAAGTTGTGCTGCAACTTTTATTTCAAAAAAAGTTGTCAGCATTGCGATTCTCTTTGTACACACTCTTTAATGGATGTATGCACGTTTAAACACAATTTAAACAACGCAAGTTAGGGCTATTATTCCATGCATTACTATTAAGTTGCTCAAGCAAGTGGTCAAATTTACTATATTAAAATGGCAAATATTTTAAATTAAAACTTAAAATTGGCAAAAACAGCCGACTCACATGCCTTTTCTTTTGCATTTAAATTGTAATAGCCTACAATAGATCTTGCATGTCACAAAGAACTTGTTTTTCCACCTCCACGAATGAGACGAGTGTTGTTCATTATGTCGCCTTAATTGTAGTTTTCCTTGATTTACCCCGGTCTTCACAGTCTTCAGATGACTGTGAAAAATAGTAGTACCGGGTATATTAAATGCATTTATGGTGAGATTACTACATTTTATTTAATGAAACGCATTTATGGTGAAATTACTACATTTTCAGGTCAATCTTTGTGCATTTTGACCACGAAACATGCGGTGTCACTTTAATGCAACACAGCAGAAATAAATTCGGTGCAGAAACGATCGCTGCACTGCTGTTATACGTGCCGCATCTGAAACGGTGTGAAAAGTGAAAGCCCTAACCTGTTAACATGGTGCGTTAGGACACTGCTGTGTGCCACTTGCTTCAAGTCGCTAACAGCCATTTGAGCTTCCAACTCTTCCCGAAAAACACCAACCTTCGTGCGCAGTGGCTGCACAAAATAGACATTTTGGGCGACGCGCAAAAAAAAAAATAGTAAGTATGTGTTTGTGGTACAGCCGCGGATCAGTTATTCACTGCAAACGCATCATATGTGAAAGCACTATAGCGCGCGTTGCTCCTGCACCGCAACACACACTGCAAACGGGGTATGTGTGAAACGGGCTTTAGATGATGGATCTACCTACAATTCTTAGAAACTTAGATGTGTTTAACAACTCTTTTTTTCGTACAACAGCAGCACTCATCTTGTTCGTTTATAGCGGTTGCGGATGAACAGCCGTAAACCGGAAACTGACATGCCGACTTCTGACAATAGCGGAAGTTCGAAATTACGCTTGTGCACTATACCTTTAAGCCGCATTTAAAAAAAAGTATGAATGTTTTGCATTAGATACAAAATATGCTGTTCAAAATGATCAATCAAAAAGCTTTTAGTAACTTTTTGCCAGAATGGTCTTACGATGGTGATAATCGGCTAGTAAACGTGCCAGAAGGAGTTCGAAAAAGTAGCTTTTCAACGAAATTCAAAATGGTGGACTACAATTTCGAACCACAAGATGTCTTGAAGCCTTTTGAGTACCTCCAGGGCATAGATAGTTATTAGCTAGTTATACGCTATTCTTATTGATACGCTAATGTATTTAAAACTCAAAGTGGCCGATATGGGAAAAATGGGTATTGTTCAACTCAGTATGCTGCACTGAATCAAATAAGACCAGTTTTATGATTTTTGGGCAAGACGTTATAAGCAAAAATAGCTATTTTTAATATCTCCTGACCAGAAGGTGGATCTATGCAGAAACACTGCATGTAGCTTCTGGTCATGCTTGTGATGACATGTACCAAGATTTGTCTCAATACGCTAAAACGTTGCGGAGATACAGCCTCGCATCCATTTTGACATGCTCTTCGTCAAATGGTAAATGGTAAATGGACTGCATTTATATAGCGCTTTCACAGACCCAATGGCCACCAAAGCGCTTTACAACTTGCCTCACATTCACCCACTCATTCATACACCGACGAGCCATGCAAGGCGCCATCCAGCTCGTCGGGAGCAGCTGGGGTTAGGTGTCTTGCTCATGGACACCTCGACACTTGGTCAGGTGGAACCGAGGATTGAACCAACAACCTTCCGGTTTGTAGACAACCCACATGAACCACTGAGCCACTGCCGTTATTCATGAATGATTTGGTTTATCAAAAATGTTTTAATAAATTTTTGCCAGCATGGTCTGAAGATGATCTGAGCCAATTTTGGTGAAAATCAAAACAAACCATCTAGGACAAGTTTGAAAAGGTAGGTGGAAAAATGTTCAGGACAAGAAAATAAGGGTACAATCGAATCAGCCTTTGCCAGGGAATCAGAGGAAAAAGGAATTGCTGCATCCTAATTCGCATACTATCCGTCCTAAATAGTATTTGAAATTATAATAAGTCCCAAATTTTGTTGAAATGAGAATTCCAAAGATACCTGGATGGTCAACTTTTTACGGTAAGAATCCGTGCACACTCTAAAGGCTAATATTGCCCAGAACTTATTGAATGTTGGATGAGAATTCGATTAGAACTACAAAAACGAATAAGAAAATGTTTTTAAAAAACTACAAACATGGTGGATCTGTGAGTCCAATGGTTAAGTAGAGAGGTTTAGATAAAGGGGTTTGAGTGATTAATAATCAGTATCTAACCTGAAGAAAAGATATTTATTTATTTCATCTGCAACAGCATTGTGAACTTCTGTAAAGATAAGTTTGGTCATTAACTTAAATGCATCATTATGCAAAATACAAACACACGAGGAGAGTTCTCCGCATGAAAGACCCACGACTGGCAGATTAACGTGCAGCAGCTATATTTCTCTCTGAAATTAAATTAAATTGAATGTGGAGGATTTTAACTGTGACAAGATGATTGACAGGCCAGTTTATGGTGACAGGATGCGTGTAACTAAACAACAGAGCTGTCCGTTTAAGACGCAGTTATGACGAAGTAGCATGTCCCAAGGCTTGCCTACTGCGATACACTCAAAAGTTTGTACTGTTTCTTTATAAAAACAGTACATACTTCTAGGGCATAGTATAAGTAGGTGAATTGGGATGCAAAAAAAAATCCTAGCCCTTATGATTCAAAAGGTATTAGCAAAAATGTAAGAGCAACTTTGGACAGTTGGTGGCGCTAGAGAATGAGTTAGAGACTCCAAATTTACTTCCAGCTGCGGCCTGGAATTAAATGACACCAAGGCCCTGTCCCAAATGGCACACTTCATATGCACTTTCGGTCTTGTGGACTTACAATGGCTGCCCCTGGCGTGTGTCCGTTAAGTCCATGAGACCGTAGGGAGTCCCATTTGTCATATTAGGTTTCAGAAGGGTGCTCGTTGATATGCGCCCTCAAACCGCACTTTTGCCGAGCCCGCACTGAAGCAAACTCTACAGCAGACTTCTTCCCAGCAGTCAAAGCGGCGTTACATCACGAACGTGCGAACTCGTAGGAAGACCGCTAATGCTTAGGGTGCCATTTGGGACAGGGCCCAAGATGCTCAGTTTGGCCAGAGGAGAACTTGTTCCCCGACTGAGCCTGGTCTCTACCAAAAAAAAATCCCATTCTGTCACCTTATGGAGTTTGGCTTCCTTGCCACTGTTGCCTCTGGCTTGCTTAATTGGGGACACTTAATAATCAATAATATTATTGACATGACTGCACTGACACTATTTGATGAGAACTGAACTGAGCTGGATAATGATCACTTTTTTCTGCAGAGCTGCTTTATAGCTGAATGGAACTGGTTCAACACTGAACAAACTGACTTCAGCTGAAAAATGACTCTTTTCTTTCTTTTTAGAGCTGCAGTATTGAACTATGTTTGCATCATTGAATCATTATTTTTCTGTTTATCACTGTAAAGTTGCTTTGAAACAATCTGTATTGTAACTTGACTTGACTAGTTAATGTTCAGACTGTCCTCTATCTGTGTGCCAAATTTCATAATTTTGCCTCAAGCAGTTTTATAGGCTGCCATAGACTCAAGAGCGGAAGACAACGAAGAAGAAACACTATAGGTGCGTTCCATTCGACCGTAAGTGGACTGTGAAGTGGACTTCACAGGGTATTTCGCGAGATTCCAATCCGAAGGGAGCGAATATGTTCAGTTCGAAGGGCACTGCAAACGGCACATCGATACATCACTTTACAGGAAGTGGAGAGCGAAAATCACCCAACTGTCATTGTGCACCGCGTCACCAGCCTGAACTAACCATAGAGCAGAGCCGTTGGAAGAGATTTTACATTTTAAATGAAAAATTCTAACGGTTCTGAGTTTACTTAGGCATTTGAGAATTCATAAATATTGTTGTTATTATTATACAAATTAGAGAATTTATGAATGGTTAGGGTGATGAATGTTACATGTCCATAGTCTATTGTGTGAATATCTAAATAAATGAAAAGTTCTGAGAAGCAGCTGAGGCACTGTCATTTAAAAAAAAAAATATTTTACTTTATTTACCTCAGGAATGTTTGCTATGCAGCTGCGCATGGGAAAGAAAGCGCACGAGTTTAGACCTCTACAATTACTACAATAAGACCATATTAAGAGCACATTTATACCAAATGGTTTTGTATATATATAGGGCTATTAAATGATTTTACATTTGAAAGTAAAGTAAATTTCTATATTTATTTGTTATATCATAATCTGCACGACCCCTTCATTGCCTTTCTTTGATGACATTGCAGGGCATTCCAAATGAGTGATTATTGTCACCGAAGTCCACTTCAACTGATATACTGTGTTCAGGGAGTAGGGAGCAGTGAACACTGCATAGGGACCCTGTCGAATGGAACGCACCTTAACAGATACAATAGGTGCCTACACACCTTTGGTGCTTAGCTGCTAATAATAAATGAATAAATAATAAAATAATAAAGTAGCTGTGTCCAACTTCTCTTTCCAAATAAAATAAAATAATAAAGTATCTGTGTCCAACTTCTCTTTCCAAATAAAATAAAATAAACGGCTAACCTCACCATCAGAGCTGTAGCTGTGTTCAATATTACATATAAAACAAAACAAAATAAAAAATAAAATAAAATAAACAGCTAACCTCATCATCAGAGCTGCAGTTGTTTCCAGCTTCTCTTTCCATCGAATGTACCATTGCTTGGTCAGAGAAAGTTGCACCACTGTCATCCTCTACTACAGGTATGTGCCCACTTTCCATCACTAATGAGTCTGCCAAGCTCTCATTTGCCGCCCTCTGCTGGTCAACCTCATCTGGCGGCTGGAGTCCAGCAATAGTTCTGGCTTCCTCCAGCAGATCAGAGGTGGATTTGACACTTTGGATGGTGCTGGAGCCAGCGCTGCTGGTGTGACTCTGGGAGCTGCTGTGTTTGGAGAGAGTTTGATGCTCATGAGGCTCCCAGAATTGTTCAGTCTTTCCTCTCTGCACTCCTATATGCCCATTCTGTGCTGAATTCACAGAGCTTGATGCCTCATTGTCATTAGAGCTGCCCGAGTCCCGCCGGTTCTGTCTTTCACAGATAGTGGACTGGTGAGCGCTGGAGGTTTTCTTCTCCTCACCTGAGACCTGCTGAGCAAGTGTGTGAAGTTTGTAAGATCCAGCTGCTGATAAGGGCCACTCTGATCTGGGCTTAGCAGGAGGTTGGGGCCTTTGGGACAAGGATACTGCTTTGGTGGTCCCTGCGAGAGAGGCTATGACTGGCTTTCTGACAATCCCATGCCTGGCTTTAAGTTTTGGAAGAGCCATTGTGTTCACGGATTTGTCAATGGAGGAAATGTTTGGGCTTGTGCTCTGACCCCGGCTCATTTTGTTGGTCTTTGTTGAGACATGGATTTAGGGGGCAGTTTGCAGAGGAGAGGAAAAGTGAAAGTCTATTTGAGACTCAACACAGCTGGGTTTTGTCAGGATGGGAGGTAAATCTGTGATGACAGGTCTTACCTGGCAAGGTAAGGAAGAAGTCTTCTGTTCTGATTGGATTCATAAGTCTTTCGTATACTGGAAATCCTCGAAATCAAAAAGGAAAAACAACGAAAAAATTTTTTTTTCATGATTTGCTATCACGACTTTTTATCTTTTGTCAAATCAACTTAGTTGTTCAGAAAGCATCATATACTGAGTTTCTATTTATTAAACCAATCTTCATTGTATTAACTTAAATCTTGCATTTCAATGAACCAGGTAACGTTAACTTACTTTTTTTATTTAAACCAGCAATATCTTTTATTAGGCTAACATTGCCTCATTTAATAAATAAGCAATAACATTTAAGTCGAGACTGGTAAAAGAGCTAACGTTATATTTGCTAAATATTTTTAAAATAATTTTTACATGATTTTGTCCAACAGTTCAGTTCGAGCTATTTTGCAATGTTTTATTATTTATCCTCATTTTCTTTTCTGACTCCCATGAAATAATCATTATACATTCTCGCCGCATAAATAAAAAATGCATAAATAGTTTCGAAAGAACAGAAACTGCAGTTTTACAGTTCAAAAAGCTATGAACGCTAACGTTATAGTTAGCCAGCTAACTTAGCCCGCATGCTCAAAAGTTGCTCTTTTCGTGCTGTGACACAATAAATCTTAATAAATCATTAAAAAGGTACTCTTTAAAAGCACCTTACCTTTTCATTTATGTATTTCCGCCTGAAAATCTACTTCAAATAAAATTGTACTAACTATTTGCTGAAAAATAACTGCAGCTTTTTACCTCAGAAACTCAAACAGAGAAACGCCATGCAGCGTCTCCTAGCAACCGGCCGTCCCCATGCATGCGCGTGCCAGGGCTGCCAGTGAAAATCTGCACAATAAGATCATGATCAAGTAGATAATTATCTCTTGATGTTAATAATTGTTATTTTTTCCATGCATGCAATTTTTTGTACGCATATAGCACTGACTGGCTGCTAGAACGACAAGAAAACCCTCTTAAAAATAAAGGTCCCAAATAGGTGTTTTAGCATCACATTGAAGAACCATTTTCGGTTCCCCCCAAAAAACCTTCAGTGAACAGTTCTTAAAAGAATAATTTCCCCCTTAGTGCAAAGAAAACTATAAACTATATATATATATAAAAACCCTTTTAAACTATAAAGAACCTTTTGTGGAATGGAAAGGTTCCATGAATGTTAAAGGTTCTTCATGAAGCAATCGATGGCAATAAAAGAGTGCACTCAGATTTGCAGAACAAACTGAAATGGTAATCATGGTGAGCTATAGTGCAAAGATGCCTTTCTATTTACACACAATCACAGAATAGAGAAAAACAAGATTTAACAGATTAAATGTGCGTTCAAAATAAAGGTTCCAATAATATATATATATATATATATATATATATATATATATATATATATATATATATATATATATATATATTTTTACATTCTAATTACATTATGATTTTAAAATCCCAAAAAGTGCTTTTTATTCTCTAGTTCTCAAGAAAACCATACCTGCCGGTACTTTAAAATACTGACCTGAAGAACTTTATTATCTCCAAAGAACCTTGCCATTTTATTTTTGATAAGAACACACAATTGCTGCACAAAAAAAAAAAAAAAGGATTTTTAGCATAACATAACTTAGGCCTATCTAATGCAATGCACTGTTTGTTAAAGCAAATATATAAAGCAGGCAGTTTTTATAGGCCTATTATTTTATAAATCATGCATTAAATCTACTCACAAGACAGTCCTGATACCATCGCTATTGCTCTCTCTACCCCTCTACCTCTCTCTCTCTCTCTGGCTGTCTGTCTCATGGGGGCTTTGACATGGTCTAATGTTCTTTGCTTCAAGGGCCATTTCCCTCCGTCCTGTGAGGAATCGATCTGTGCTCTAATGGTGTGAGAGATCACTGGAGATAATCCGCTGTAAGTGGATGATCAGTGCTGTCATTCGCTCATTAGCAGGTGTACACTGGGAAATGTGACCTCTTGTTCATTTGAGAAATAAAAGGAGGGAGATGGTGGGGTTTCCAGTTCCTTCCTAAACACCTGGCTTCAGTACCAAAATTAATAGGCTGCAAAGTTATTGCAAGTTGGTAATATTTCTTCTGCTGTTCTGTTAAGCTTCTTGGTGACAGCATTTCTGACATTCGAAATACATTACATGATTTGTTAAGTAGCCTATTATTTAAATAAACTGTTCAAACAGGCCTAGTTATGATAGAATTCATATTTGGTCATACATTTTGATATTTAAATAATATTTTTTGTGATAATTTGATAACACTTTATAATAACTTATCTATCTTATGGATTAGAAAGAATATATGTTAAAATGTCATTTTAAATGTAAAATTATTGCAAGTCACTATTAGTAGTGTTCATGAATAACATAAATCAATTACAACATTAAATAATGCTTAACAGATCATGCAGTATTTATGTATATTCAAAAAGGCCCAGTTAGAAATGTCATGATTCATATGTTTTGTTTGAACATGTTATCATTACATAATGTTTTCTAAAAATTGCTGAAAGATATAACTTAATATGTTACATAATATATAATTTTACTATATTACATTAATTATATTGCACTTTACAAGATCACTCGCTTCATTTGAATTCATAATTAACACTTGTTTTTTTTATAGGCCTATAACATTATAATGCTGGCTTAATTAATTAAAGCTATAAAGTCCTACCCTTATTTTGAAAAAAAGGAAGAAAAAATATATAATAAAATAATTTAAAATGTTTCCATTTAAAATAAAATTTAAAATGGGCTACAATGTGCCAAAAATATATCGGATATTCAATATTATTCATCATAATGTGTTTATTTCTAATAGAGTTTAAATTAAAAGATGGTTCGTTTTTAAAACCTTTTTACAGGTAATACAGTATTGTGCAATAAAACACACGGGTCATTCCTATTTAAAAACAGCAGAGTAGACGTGTTCCTGGAAGCAGGAGAGAGATCCAGGCAAATGAGACACAGAAAGTGGGCTGTACCGTGTTCTACGTAACAGGCAGGGGAAGATCTCCAGTTCGGTCCCAACATTTCCTCACTTTACCCAAAGCCACGCACAACATCCCACCAGTGACTGCGCGCGGTGCCAGGACGCACACGCACACATACACTCACTCACACACACACTCACTCACACACGCGCGCTGTGAGTCTGGAACTGCATGTGCACGAGGTGCGGATTTCCTCCATAATGTTAGGCGCAGTGAAAATGGAAGGACACGAAACTCCAGACTGGAGCAGCTACTATAATGATGCACAAGAGGTGAGAGACTATTATTATTACTGCCACTCTGAGCTGCTGGGATAGTCAGAAAGTTTGTAGATGCATGCACGAATTATGGATCAACAGACTCAAACTGAGGCTTACGCTACAAACACTTTTTAAACGGAGGAATTAAATGTAAAATATATATTCTGCAGAATTGTTGTCTGAAGCTGATATAAATATCAGCCATTGATTAACCCACTTGGTGGCAGTAGTGATGCCATTGCAAGTGACAATAAAGTCAAAATAGTCTTGGAAGAGTTTATCAAATATAATTTTCTATAGGCCTAGATAATATCAACTATCTGAAATTGTTGTCTGACTAAGCTATTTTTATTCAATTTATTATCGATTATGTATAGACATGTCCCACATTTCCATTACAAGATTCTGTTTTGCCTCGTTCAATTTGAGTCATTGCAAAATTAAATTTAAACAAACGCGATAAAACTCCTACGTTTTTATTTCTACTGTCACGTGCATCAGCGAATCCACATTCAACATTTCGTTATTTTAAAAAGAACATAAAATAAAAACGTTACATCTAGATTACCTCAATTTTTAATGGTGTTAGCCTGATTTTTTTTTCAATCTTGTTTTGGAAAAGAAAAAAAGGTGGGGAAAACTAGGCTACATTATTGTCTCAGAGAAAAGATGCTAAATTACTACACTCTATAAAAGTGCTGAATACAAATGTATTACGATTTCTTTCTTTCTTTTAGGTCTATTCTCCCATGACGAACAGCAGCATGAACGCTGGGCTGAGCTCCATGAATAATATGAACAGTTACATGAGCATGTCCACCAGTGGGAATATGACTTCCAGTTCTTTTAACATGTCCTATGCGAACCCAGCGCTGAGTGCCGGTCTGAGCCCGGGCACCATGGCCGGGATGCCCCCGGGCGCCACCGGCCACATGAACGGGATGGGCGGCGGCGTGTCGAGCATGGGCACCGCGCTCAGCCCGTCCAACCTGAACGCCATGACGGCTCAGCACAGCTCCATGAACGCGCTGAACCCCTACTCCAGCATGAGCCCCACCATGAGCTCCATGACATACGCGCAACCCAACCTCAACCGGGCCAGAGACAACAAGACCTTCAGGAGAAGTTACCCGCACGCCAAACCGCCCTACTCCTACATCTCCCTCATCACGATGGCCATCCAGCAGGCACCCAGCAAAATGCTTACCTTGAGTGAGATTTACCAGTGGATAATGGACCTGTTCCCCTACTACCGTCAGAACCAGCAAAGGTGGCAGAACTCCATCAGGCACTCGTTGTCCTTCAACGACTGTTTCGTCAAGGTGTCCAGGTCACCCGACAAGCCGGGAAAGGGCTCCTACTGGGCCCTGCATCCAGATTCTGGGAATATGTTTGAGAATGGCTGTTACCTGCGAAGACAGAAGCGCTTTAAATGCGACAAAAAGTTGCCCGATGGAAAGAGGTCTGACGGAAAGAGAGAGCATTCGAGCGGCTCTGGCTCACCGGCCAGTGACAGCACCAGCAGCAAACCTGTGCATATGGACTCCAGCTCCATAACCTCTTCGAACCAGTCGTCCAGTCCTCCCAGTTTGGACCACAGGAGCGGTAGCACCGCTAACTCTGAACTGAAGAGCACCGGCCCACAGGTGCACCCCGTGTCCACGTCCCTGTCCTCGCTGCACTCTATGGCCCACGAACCCCAGCTGCACCTCAAAGGAGACCCTCATTACTCCTTCAACCACCCGTTTTCCATCAATAATTTAATGTCCTCTTCAGAGCAACAGCATAAACTGGAATTGAAAGCCTACGAACAAGCGTTGCAATATTCCTCATATGGCTCAGGGATGTCTTCCAGCTTGCCCATGGCCGGGAGAGCCAGCATGGACCCTTCGGCTTTAGAGGCCTCTTACTACCAAGGTGTGTATTCCAGGCCTGTTCTTAATACGTCTTAGTCAGTTGCCGACTAAGGGGGGGAAAAAACTTTATTTTATTTTTTTTGCATGCACTTGGTGCAAAAGAACTGTTACTTTAAAATATAACAAAATGTGTATGTGTATAATAAAATATTGTAAAGTGTTTCCAATGACTGTATATCCCAGTTACAAATCATTGCTAGTGTATTTAAAATCATTTTTGAGCTTGTAAAATACTTGTTGTGATCCCCCCAAAACTTGTAGTTCCCCATTGTTACAACGTGCACGAATGAAGGTCAACTTTTGGTCTTGTTGCTGGTATAAAAGCGAAGCCCCTTGTCTGTTGCAGATGTATTTGAATGTTGTCATTTTACTCATTATTTTTGGGGGTTACTTACCTCGTTTGGACAAAAAAACACTTCCCAATCTTGTATTGAAATAAATTAATCCGAGGTGGAAATGCATTGTGAATAAAATATGTATTTCTTAATCAAGCAAAACGTTTGTGACATTTTTATACAAAGAGGTTCATGCATGCATTTTTTTTCTTAGTGAAATTACATTAGCAATTATTGGTTAAAAACTAGATGTTTATTTTTTTAAGAATACATGATTTTATTTCATTTCGGTATAACTGATTCTCTTTCGTGTATTTTTTGTTGTTGCATTATTTTATGTCCAAGTAATGCATGCTCAATAACTTCAATAATACCGGAAATAAAATAGAAATAATGCTATTTTGAATCCGATTAAATTCTTTAATATAGGCTGTCTGCGCTCAAAGCCAGCTTTTGGCTGAGCCCGTCTGGTTTTGACTTGATGTTGGTAAAAGACCAAGAGAAAATCCAAGTCTAACACACGCGCAGCCTCAAAGACTCGCTTCATAAAAGATCCGATCTCGTTTTAAATGGGATTTTAAACAATATCATAGAGAGGCCAAATCATCTTTTTGTGGAGCGTAACCTACATGATGGGCCCGTGAACCTGAACAGATTTGACTTTGATCATGGTATTTTGTATACACGCATTTTGGCTGAGTAGCCGTGAAATTCATTTAATTATCTTGTAATTCCCCCCCGATGCGTAAATAAAATGGATAATTGACTTCAGGCTTGAGAAATCTCGATATGTGCAGCCTATATAAAATAAAGTTATATAGCTTATATGTTTGCCTCTTATTTTTAATTCAAATAAAAAATTAAGACCACATTTTGTTTCCAAAATGAGTGTCCGGTGCGGTCAATTTATATGATATTGAATTAGAGCTCGCGACAGAGATATTTAGCCTAATTAAAGATGGTAAAGTTACCAATGTCAATAATCGATACTGAAATTTGTCAAATAAATAAATAAAAATAATAATCACTCAAAAGCATTAGAAAATAAAATTGCGTACTTTTTGATGGTAAAGATTCAACAAAATCACAGATTTAATTGAATAATCTAAATTACCTTCTCTCATGCGCACGACAAGTGCATTATAAAACTGATTGCTTTATATTTTATTAACTAAAAAATGTGTAAATATAACAGAATTTAGGCTACCTGCTTACAAAAATAAAATATGTGGGCTTGATTAATTGAGATACAAATCGAAATAAAACTATAAATAAAATGTAAATGTAAAATATTGTAGCCTACCACCGATTCTGATAATTTGAAATCATTATGATCGATTTTGTGGAAAACTTGCACCATGATCGAGTTCATATGTCGCAGCAGTTACGCCAGGTGAAATTTGATTATGTATATTTGGTCCTCAATCAAATGCTTTATCGGAAACATTGTTTTCTTGAAATAATTTATAAATCTTTATGATAGAAACCATGGTCTATACGTCAACTAAAAGCTGATGATAATGAAACCAAACTAAAGCATTATTAATGCGCGGTCTTGAAAATCTAAGAACCAACCAACTGTGAAATATATATAATTATTTAACACGTTTTTAGGAAAACCTCTTAACGAACGCACTGTCAGGGTTAACGAACTCCTCATTCATTCCCTATATAATCATATAATTTAAATATTGACGTGCATGGGTGTAATTTAGATATGCTCTAATTTGCATGGGAATTTTATTGTTTGTAATTGGCGCAGTGATTGTACAGAGCAACACCCGAAAGGTTTTATTTCCATAACGCGACCTTTACGATGCATTGTGCAATTATAGCGCGAGCCAGACTTAACATATGCGATCAGCAGGCAGTGTTCAAACTTATGTGGCATTTCTCGTTGCCCCATCAAAAGCTCTGGCGCTTTCTTCAGCCTTATGGAGCAAAATTTCGACAACAATGCACACGGCCCTTTAGTTCAAAGCGCCCATCAGCGGGTCTACCCGTAGACCTTTCTTCTCCCTCTTTTCATTCTGAGTTTGGAAAAGCACTACAGGGCCAAGGCGCTCCTAATACCTTCTGATGGGGATTGAATTAATTATCTCCAATAACACAATTGTGCTTGGCCAACGAAAAGAGCAAAGCAATACCCCTCCAGAATCACACGCACACGAAAGAAAGAAAGGGGCTTTCAAAGGGCGAGAGAGAAGAGGGAGAGATCTCTATCCGACATCAGCTTTAGAAGCAGCTGCTTTTCCATTAAAAATGATACGGGAGAAGTTTATTAGAGCTTTGTGCCCCTCTAATATGCATCGACCATGTCAGGTTGGTGGTCTCGCACTCCCCTGTTTTGTGTCTTCATTATTCTGCAGGGGATTTGGAGAGAAACAGCCAGTTGGGTTCTTTTGGAGTTTCATTGTGGCGGACGCAATAAACAGAATGCATTTCTCGTTTATATATATTTTGTTTGCATAGCCTAAATATTTATATCGAATAATAAATACAATTCATATTAAAAATGATATGATCAATACGTTATGACAACGTATATGTTTTCACATTGCTTTAACTCATCAAAATAAGTTACATTTTTTAAGTTATACAAGATTCAACTCGTTTTTTTAAGCCAGTTTAATGGAATTTAAGTTGAAATTACAATCACTCAATTATTAAGTTGATTGTAATTAAAAATTGAAGGCAGTTTTTTTTACAGTAGCCTATATATATATATATATAATGTATAACTCAATGGCCATTTACAAGTTTTAAGAATAAAGCATTTGAAAGATTACTGCAAAAAAGCCTTACCTTGCAATTTCACTTATGTATAATGATAGCAAAGAAGATTAATTAGGCTATTGTGAAATGGCAAACTGGCCCAAACAAATATTTATGCACTGTAAAAAAAAAAAAATCAAAAAAAAAATCATGATTTGTTATTACAACAGTTTTTTCTTTTATCAAATCAACTCTTTTTTATCTTCTGTCAAATCAACTTTGTCAATTTATATGGTTCAGATAACATCATATTTTGAGTTTCCGTTGATTAAACCAATCTCCTTCATCGTATTAACTCAATTTGTTTTATTTCAATGAACAAAATTAAAGCACCCATGTTATTTTAGGCCACTTTTTTAAAGTTAAACCAACATAATTTTTTTTTTTTTTTTGCAGTGTATTATTAGCCACACATTTAGAATTAAAGTTATGCATCTCTGTCAATTTGATGGTTATCCGAATCAATAATACATCATTTTAACATCAAAACCAACACACATTTATCAGCTCGATTAGAACCTGGGAAAAAAAAACGAACTATATTTGTATAAATAAACAGCTACTATGAGAAGGAGAGAAGCAGACAGAGAAAAAGAGAGAGGTTGAAATATTTGGTGTCGTTATAGCAACCGGATCAGTGGTGCTTTTCTCTGAGGGTCATTCAATATGTGCAGCCGAAACACGGTTTTAATTAAAGCGTATAAAAGTTTTTTGGTAAGTCGATGATCACGCACACTGAATTTGGGGGGTGGTAATGGGGCATTTCACTCCACATGCCACAATAAACACAGACTCGAGCCTCCACACCCACATATCAAACAAGTCACTTAAAACACGCACACCTCAAACAAATCATTTAAGAATGCACATCTCAAAACAAAAGTTTTCGTCTCGAGAAAAAAAAAAAAAGTTGCACCATCAAAGGGCAAGCGTTTTCCATAGGGATGTGTGGGGACACCCAGGTTGTGCCATCTCCACGGTAACCTATAGGAGGAAAATCGACAAGCTTGTCCTGGTGTTGGCGTTTATTTGAGGGGAGGGACACTCAGCGGCACGTCTGGCCTAAACAGCCTTTTCTTTATTCACCGCTGCATCTAACATATTTCTGAGTACATAATCGATCAGGCTGAAGAAGCTCTGCTGAAGGACGGACGGGGAAAGACAACATAAACCATGCTTATATAATTGTTTGGGGTATCTAGTTGTTGGTAAAGGTCGACAGATCTTTTTAGCCCATTTTGTGTTTGTAAATTCTCAGCATGCAAAGGGACTCACAGCGAAGAATTCAAAGAATCATCAGGGTTAAAAAAAAGAAGTATTTTAGAAAATATTTTTTAAAATATACATAGACCTGTCATTCCCACAATATACTGTATATCTGATTTTGTACTTCAAAAAAACATTTTTGCGTTTTTTTATACTAAATATTCAGGATATGAATTTAAATGGTTTTAACAATAAACAACATAGATTTAAGAACATATTAAAGAATAATTCCAAATATTTAGGATATTCAACTTGAATTAAAAAGCATTATTTACAGGTTTGATTAAATAGTTATGTTTAGACAAACATGTTTTTGTTGTTTTGAAATCATTTTAAAAATCCCAATATATATTTGTCCTCAAAAAGACTTGTTTCAAATTAATTCAATTAAAGAATAAAAATAATCAAATGAATAAGGGTGTTTTTGGGTCATGTAAATCAATTGAACAAATAAACGATATTCTCTATAAGTGGACTGCACAGTTTGATTATTTGTAATACATTTAATGGTTTTATTTGATACTTTCTATTTTCAATATCTATTGATAAGCACAAAATAAATGTATCATCAAATAACACTGAACAAGCTTTTCATGTTCATAAATACTGATTGTGTTGACTGATACACTGTTGTTTCAACTCCCTTAGTCTGTAAACAAATTCAATAAAATAAAATGAAAATCCCGGCTTGGTTCAAAAATAGCTGGCTTTATATAAAAAAAAAAAAAAAAAAAGTCTCAGTACCTCACAAAAGTAATTGTCCAATCAAATTTCCCTTGTTTAACTCGACTTAACGTCACACTGCAAGTAAAAAATCGACCGAGAGGAGAAGAAAGAAAACCTTTGGATTAGTAGAAAAACTACTGGCAGCAGTAGTTTCATTGGTGACTGCGGAGAGAATGTGGTTAAACATTTACGATGGCGTTTCTGAGCATGGGCTGGAATGAGAACAGGGCTGAGAGAAAGAACGCCACTTCCAGCCAGTGTTTGCCCAGGCCAGGCTTCGGCTGTTTGCTCAGAGTTAAACGCTTCAGCCTGGTCACCAGATGTGGCCGTCTGCTAGGGTCGCCCGACGGCCAGTCAGTCAGATGACTTTTCGGACGCTGCCAGTACCCACTTTCTTCCGTAACACCTCCACCAACCGCTCCAGCCTGAGAAAGGGAAAGCAGAAATATGTGAGTAAGTGTGTAAATGAAAGAAGAGCAAGACAAATGCAGGCCAGCTCTTGGCTGTTTTCTCCTCACACAAGGGCGCTCTTTGAGGAACGGAAAGATTCGGAGAATGGATGTAGACACTTCTTAAAGTGGGTGAGACATCCATGCTGGTGTCAATGCCCAAATCCTCCAAATATCCGCCTGCCTTTACTCCGGCAAACAGAAGCCCATGTGTGGTGTCATGTGATTGGTCGGGGTGAGTAAACCTGTGCTTATGAGGGTGATGATCCCAGAGACTCTGTGGAAATGGAGGGAGATCTAGATGGGTGAAGGGATTCTTTGGGAGCAAATGAATAATGGGGAATGAGAGCAGTCCTGCTTCTCTCCATCCAAACAAATGCTGGTTCTGCTTCAAGAAGACGCTCTTCTGAATCTCTGACATTACGTAAAATGATGTGATAAGATGGAAAATGATGTGATGATTTAAAAAAAAAAAGTAATGAAATCAGACCCTTTAATATACATAACAAAATAAATTGAAACAGTTACAATACCTAAAATGATGTGAATTAGATCAACGTTTCATTTATATATAAATTATTAGCTTGAATATTATGAAAAAAATCATATATATGTGTGTGTGTGTGATTAAAATGCATTAAATATAAATTAAATGTAAAAAAATCTCAAATTAAAGGTGACAGACAAAATGAAAACTATGCATAATTTTCAATTTCTATTAATATAAATTATATAAATAAAAGTAGATTACAATTTTATTATTAGCTTGAATATTATACAAAAAATATATACACACACTATATATATATGATTAAAATGCATTAAATATAAATTGAATGTAAGCAAATCTCAAACTAAAAGGTGAAAGACAAAATGAAAACTGTATGCAATTTTCAATGTGACTGATTTATTTTATACAAAGCATAAATGAACTAACTAGAGTTTAACATTCTCTTTTTTTCCTATTCTCAATAATATACAGAGCCATTTTTTCAGTTACTTAGTGATCTAAAACCCAGACTTGGAAGTTAAAAATGAAATAAATTAATTATATAAATAAACATCATGCACAACAATAGCAGTAGGTTCAGGATAGTTAAATCCAAGCATTTTCAACAACAACAAAAAAAGAGCTAGGTGTTCACAATAAAATTGAGTTCAAGCAGACAAAGCCAGCACTAAAAACAGCCCAGCTCTATCAGAGCTGACAAGATGTGCTTAGCATACCCAGTGCTAGTATTGTCTACTGAGGTTTCTCAGTCTTATCAAGTGAGCATATGGGAGCGGTCTGACCCAAGCCTTACTCCTGCCGAAGTCTCCACCTGTTTTCCCGTACAGAGAGATCGAAGAGCAGCCGCAGGACCATATGTATTGCTCAGAGGCTCTGTGGTCGAGAGAAACGCGTCACGTTGGAGGGAAAGGGGGAAAGATGAGGGGGAGGGGATGGTTCAAAACCACAGACTAATATTTATAAAAGGTCATTGTTGCTAAATGAACAGGCCACACACACAAGCATATATACATACACAAGCAAACAGCCTTCATATCACACGCGCACACACAGACATGCAGACAGACACCACAAAACTGTCTCTCTCTCGCCTCCATAAACATGCACGGAAACACCTTTCCCCCTTGTGTGCAAATTTTTAGCGTTTTAAATATATTCATTAGCCTCCCTGTCATGTTTGCACAATTAACAGGTCTGCCTTTTTCCGTGGTAGGATCTCCAAGGTGTGCCTGCGGGCTGGGAAGGATTTGGTGAACACTGTTTGCAGAGAGTGGCCGTAAACCCAAACATACACGCGAGGGAAGAGCCGGCAAAAGCGCAAATCCCGATTAAGAATTCACAGAGTCGCAAAACCAACAGTTCCAGCTCAAATAACACCGAGTAAACAGCAGCCGTGCATAAATTCTAAACAACAGCACGTTTTATGTATGGCACCACAACATATCCGTGTTTCAATGCAAAAAGAGATCCTGTTTGTAATCTATAATTATCCCACGACAATGCCTGACAAAAACCCTAACATAAAAGATCTCGCTTATAACTCCAGCAAACTATAGATGGATTTTTAGCATTGCACAGGAAGCAGAACGGCACAAACAAACAAAAAGGCCGCTGAGGAGGGTCAGCCCTCGCTGTGCCAGACAGAAGAGCCTGCGAGACTGCAGCGTTATGGGACACGCAAGCCGCAGCCCATTTGTGGGCCGTCGGGCCAATGAAAAGGTCCTTTGTGTGCTTCTCATGGCCAAATTTGATTCAGCAGGTCATTAGACATTCAGCTCAGCTCCTCCGTCAATGGGCCTGCAGGAACGGCACTCAGGTGCCACATTCTGGCCCGGCGCTGGGCTTCCTCCTCCCCTGGAGGCCGATCGCATCACCCCTGCATTCTTCTCACAGCCGTGCGACTAGGCCCACGTCAGAGCGGCTTCCCACAGGCCGCCCGGAGCCCGGTGAGTGCAGGGCATCCATCTGAATGTCAGCTAGCGGTCAGGTGTGACCGGTGCTGTTCCCTTCGCCTACTGCGGACAATCCCAGTTATGTATGCACATAGATGCTCACACTCATGTTATCCTTTGCTTTTAAAAAAAAATTGCAGTCACCTCAACCCTAACCATCATTATTGCGAGGACTCGCTGTTAAAAAAAAGGAGTAAAAGTTGTTCCAAATTCTGTCACATTTACTCACCCCATTATTTATTGGGGGACTTTTGAATAATCTTCACATACCTTTGCATACAACTAGGGCTTGTCACTGGGACTACCCTCAAAGGGATATCTTGGTACCTTATTTACCCCTAAATGGTTCAGTAGTACACTATATTGCCAAAAGTATTGGGACACCCCTCCAAATCATTGAATTCAGGTGTTCCAATCACTTCCATGGCCACAGTTGTATAAAAACAAGCACCTAGGCATGCAGACTGCTTCTACAAACATTTGTGAAATAATGGGTCGCTCTCAGGAGCTCAGTGAATTCAAGCGTGGTACAGTGACAGGTTGCCAGCTGTGCAATTAGTCCATTCACGAAATTTCCTCATGGAACTAAATATTCCATGGTCAACTGTTAGTGGTACTATAACAAAGTGGAAGCAATTGGGAACAACAACAACTCAGCCACGAAGTGATAGGCCAAGTAAAATCACAGAGCGGGGTCAGCGCATGCTGAGGCACATAGTGCGCAGAAGTCGGCAACTTTCTGCAGAGTCAATAGCTACAGATCTCCAAACTTTATGTGGCCTTCAGATTAGCTCAAAAACAGTGCGTAGAGCTTCATGGAATGGGTTTCCATGGCTGAGCAGCTGCATCCAAGCCTTACATCACCAAGTGCAATGCAAAGCGTTGGATGCAGTGGTGTAAAGCATGCCGCCACTGGACTCTAGAGCAGTGGAGACGTGTTCTCTGGAGTGACGAATCACGCTAGCCTGGGAAAACCCAGACAACTTCCGGCAAATTTAGATTTGCTCTGAAAGTTAGTCTGGCAAAGAGCTCATTCAAGCCCATTTCCAATCCGTTGAAATCGAGGCACCAATCAGAAACGTTGGGGCGGGCTTTACACGATGACGACAGCGCTGGGATTTTGAAGCAGATTTTGTAGCCTACATTACAGAGATGGATGCCGCCGTCAAACATTACTCGTTCCAATCAGCTATCGCGTCTGTTTTAAGCGATTTGAACGTTTCCTTTTTGTTAAAAACCGAGCAAAGAACAACACTCGGAGATGTTTCTCCTCCGCTCTGCATACGTCATCTCCTTCATCGCTCTGATTGGTTTTAGGTCTATCCGCGACGTCCGTTGGTGACGCACCTCTGGAAATGATTTGTCTATGACGCTTTGCCAGACCATAACTCAGTTACAACTGAGAATGGTCTGGTTTTAACCAGGCTAGAATCACGCTTCTCTGCCTGGCAATCCGATGGATGAGTCTGGGTTTGGCGGTTGTCAGGAGAACTGTACTTGCCTGACTGCATTGTGCCAAGTGTAAAGTTTGGTGGAGGGGGGATTATGGTGTGGGGTTGTTTTTCAGGGGATGGGCTTGGCCCCTTAGTTCCAGTGAAAGGAACTCTTAATGCTTCAGCATTACAAGACATTTTGGACAATTTCATGCACCCAACTTTGTGGGAACAGTTTGGGGATGGCCCCTTCCTGTTCCAACATGACTGCGCACCAGTGCACAAAGCAAAGTCCATAAAGACATGGATGAGCGAGCTTGGTGTGGAGGAACTTGACTGGCCTGCACAGAGTCCTGACCTCAACCCGATAGAACACCTTTGGGATGAATTAGAGCGGAGACTGCGAGCCAGGCCTTCTCGTCCAACATCAGTGCCTGACCTCACAAATGTGCTTCTAGAAGAATGGTCAAAAATTCCCATTAACATCACACTCCTAAACCTTGTGGAAAGCCTTCCCAGAAGAGAAGCTGTTATAGCTGCAAAGGGTGGGCCAACTTCATATTAAACCCTATGGATCAGGCAGGCGTACCAACATTTTTGGCAATATAGTGTATATGTTACTACTCTAAAGTACTAATATGCACCTTTTAAGGGTAGATCATGTACAAAGTTGTCCTTTTAAGATTCTGCCCCAGTGGCAAGCTATTCTACAGCTATAGATATCATTTTTGCAACAACAAAAAAAATTCTGACAGTGTACACAGTACACAGATATCAAGCTCTTAGATAGACAAAAAAAAATATTATTGCATAGCTTCAGAAGTCTTGGAATATGGCGCACAAGTCATACGGACTACTTTAATAACGCTGTTTTTGGAGCTTTACAGTGATGGTCATTATAAACTGCCCTTGTACAAAAACAGAGCTCTTCATAATTTCCTATATAATATATCCTTTACACACAATAACAACATATAGGCTTGAAACAACGTGAGGTGGAGAAAATAATGACTGAATTTTGTCTTTGGGCGAAGTATTCTTTTAAATGGACAGTTCACAAAAAAATTTCGGTCATTTATTTACTTTCACGTAGTTCAAAAAGCTGTTTGACTTCTGAGAGGAAAAATGTCTCAATGTTTTTTTTTGCCTATGCAATTAAAATCAGTTCAATTCCAACATTCGTCAAAATATCTTCTTTGTGTTCCACAGAAGAGAGTAAGTCATGAGGGTGAATAAATGATGAGAGAATGATATTTTTTGGAATATTCCTTTAAGAAATTATTTGGCACTAATTCAGAGCCTCAAGCTATAAATATAGCATGCTGATTCTCAGAATTCGTAACTGGGAACTTGTTAACTTCCAGTAATACTACACAGAGTCTCTTCCAGTAGCCCTGCACAGGGACTCAAATGCTGATTAAAGTAGTGACTCACACAGCTGAAGCTTGCACTGTGGACGCCACTTGGTCAGTACACAAACAAGCTTCTCTGACACACACTTGCTGTCTAGGTAAGGACAGTAGCACCGGTCAAAGCAAAGTGCATTGTGGGATTTAGAGTTTCATGTCATGCAGCAGAGGCTGTGTGATCTTTTCTCTGTAAATGGAAACCCTTTTAGAGAGGCATGTGTAAACAGTGCACTAAAGTTCTCTCATTGTGATGGGGTGGTGGGGGGTTCTCTCTGTGTTTTGAGCACCCCCTCAGCTCAGCATCTCCACCCCCTTTGGTTAATTCATCATGTAAATAGATCAGCAGGCCGGCCTGTGTTTGCTTTGCGTGGGGAGCCCCCCATGTGAGCAAGACAAGAGGGAGAGAGAGAATATCTACCAGACAACCAGTTTTTATAAATGTATATAACAGATCAGGAGACTAAGGTTAGGGAGACTAAAAGAACAGGCTTTAAGAACGTCCAGGTGCAGGAACATCTCCAAACAAGAAGAGCTCAACTAAAAATTATTGAACGCAAAATGGTAATTTTCGAAGAATGTTCATTCTCTTTTCATTGGAATGAAACTGAGTAGGGACAGACACTGCCAAGCTCAAAAAATGACCAAAACACTCAATACAAGTATCATAAAACGAGTCCAAATGAGTCATGTGGACTACTTTTTTAATGTTTTTTTTTGTCATTTGACAGCATCTATTCCTTACTCATTCACTGTCACTCTTTGGAAAAGAGCAGCATGAACATTCTGCATAACATCTCTTTTTCGTGTTTCACAGAAAAAGTCATACAAGTTTACAACGTGGAACTAATGAAGGGTTAGTACAAAATTGTCAATGAGTGAACTAACTTGTCTAAGAACCCAAATCAAAATAAATCAATTAAAAGTCAGTCTTAACAGTCTTCAGTGTCATGATTTGGTGCTCAATTATTAATAATGGTCCTTATTATCAATGTTAGAAACTGTTTTTGCTGATTAATATTTTTGTGAATTTTTTTCAGGATTGTTTGATGAATAGAAAGACCAGTCTTTAAATGTCTTTACTTTCACTTCAGATCCATTTAATAATAATAATATATATATATATATATATATATATATATATATATATATATATATATATATATATATAAAATGTCTTTACTTTCATTTTAGATCTATTTAATATATATATATTGGGTAGTGTAATTTTACTAGCGTTGCCCAGCACGGCTCATGTCATTGCAAACCAAAACAAGTATACTACTACATAGAAATGTCATGTTGGCGCGTTATTTAAGCGGACTTTGCTTCTCCGATGAGCATGAGGGGCACATGAGTGGAGCGTTTGCATGGGCCGTGAGCAACTGAGCTCCGCACATACATAGAGAGGAATATTGAGCAGAGGGTCACACCATGCAGTGATAACGGCTGGAGCGAGAGTGAAACCTGAGCGATTTTAGGCTCATATTTTCGGCGGCCGAAATTATATATATATAAACCTTGTGACCAGCAGTGCACATGTCTGTACCCACCTCTGAACTTTCTCATTGGCCTCCCTCTCTCTCTCCTGGGCCAGACACAGTTGGGTCTGAGCGCTCTGATGCTCTGATGTCAGCTGCTGCAGACGGTACAGCAGGGGCTGAATCTGGCTCCGGCTCTGGCTTTGGTTTGAGGTGACCGGACTGTCCGGACAGGTCTCATCAGTCTGATGCTGCAGCACACTGAAAACACAAAAACAGTTTTGACAAGTGTAATTAGTGAAATAGTGAGTGATTAATTGGATGTGTCAACTTGGATGATTAAAAGAAGTGTTAGTGCACTTTATGTCAGTATTGAAAAAAATCATCCCCAACCACTTGAATAATTGTTATCAAAATTGCATTTAAAAAAATGTGTTGCCTCATTACAATATAAAATGCATTATTTGCTTTAAACTATTAATAAGAGTGTACCATTTTTAAATGGGTGGTTGATTATGATTTCACTTTTCTAACTAGAGTTAGTGTGTAATGTTGCTGTTTGAGCATAAACAACATCATGCTTCAAAGCAAAGGGAGAAATTTTATTTTACAGAAATTGCTGGTAGGGAATACACTTCCTCCCAGTTTAGTGACTACATGAACCCTAAAATTGACATAAACTCTGCCCCCAGGAACTCCTCTGCTTCTCAGTCCATGTTGAGAAGAGGAAGAGTTGTTGTAGTCGAGCACATTTTTGAGTCTGCTCAAGCTGTCGCATTCGTCTTTTCACATTTATTGCAATACAGTACGAAACACAAATGCAATAGCATGTCACTCTGTAGGCATCTTACAACAGTTCCCACACTAGCAATTTATAGATTATCATGAAAGAATATGCTAATCAATGACTTGAAGATAGTTAACTCCACATCAGCTACATAAATTCATCATATAACCATTCAGAAAAATCCTGTTGCATTCACTTCTTCTTAAGACTTCGGTTTGAACATAAAAGGCAGAACAGTTTCTGACATTTTAGTGCGTCTGAAAGCTGCTAACACACACCCGCCCTCTGTGGCGAGAGCAGCAGCTCATTTGCATTTAAAGGGACACACACAAAACGACGAGTTTTACTGACCCTCAAAAAGGGACAACTTTAACATGCTGTAAAAAATTATCTGTGGGGTATTTTGAGCTAAAACTTCCCATACACACTCTGGGGGACAACAGAGACTTATTTTACATCTTGTAAAAAGTGGCATTATACCAACCCTTTAAGTACATTAAAAGGGCTATATGTACGATTTCTTTTTTCAATTTGTTATTGAGATAAAAGCACGCAGCACATATTTATTTATTCATCTAACCGTCGATATATATTATGCACATTTTCCCCTGCACTAAGTGGAAAAAGTGGAACAAGTGCAAAAGTCCAAGTTTGAACTTAAACAATAAACAGCAAAACAAACTCTTAAATCATTCATCTACATTTTATCAACAAAACAAACATTCTGACAAATGCAGGGCCAAAAATAGTTTGATTGTTTATGAATTAAATAGTATTAACTAATATTAACTGAATTTGTGACTGTTTGCTTCCAGGTAATATCCATTTTAATCCATGTAAAAAAAGAACAAACAGCATATCTTTGTTGTCCATCACAAACTTCAATAGTTCGTCGGGAAAGACAATCATCAAAATTACAAGAACAATATAACGGCTGAGTGACGGTGTAGCATCAGGCTCGTGTTTCATAAACCAGGAGAAATGCCAAAGGTCAAATTTCTAACACAAATATGAAACTTGACCCAGACACAGAGAGAGCATGCTTGCAGTTTACCTGGAGGTGTGGAATCATAACTCTATATCAATAGACACATCTAATATTCAAATGGAATGTCAGTACAAGAAACAATATCTGGAGCTAATAATTCCTCGAATGTCAGCGGAATATATTAGCGCTCTCACAGCGCTGCCTCCAACTGGAGGTGAAATTCAGACAGGTGTTTTTCAACAAGGCGTGAGATAACGAAGGTGAAAATAAAAACAGAGGGGAGAAGGCCAAGAATGAGAGATACATATCAGTCTAACTAACGTACATGAGTGTAGATTGTGCCAAGGAAACACTGAATGGTTCATGGGAGCTCAGGGTTTCCTTGTCACAATCTACACTCATATTAGATTGTGCCAAGGAAACCCTGAGCTCCCATGAACCATTCAATGTTGAAATGTCAATAATTGTCACATTGAGCTAACATAAAAACAAATCAACTTCTCGAGAAAAGAGACGTTTTGAGGAATAAACATTTCTAATGAAAACATAACGGTGCTTGCATGTGCAAAACAATGCCACCACAAAGGTAGATTGTTGCCAGCAATATCTGCACATGGCATTTACGGTTCAAGTGATTGTGCTCAAAAACAAAACAAAACGCCCAGAACTTTCATGCCAATGTGCAAAGATGGCAGCGAGCGTGTTGTTTGCTTTCAGAGCTGCATGCGCCAGTCAAACAATTGCCATTGTGATGAATAGAAATGCTACCAGACAACTTTCTCCATGCAGGTATAATAAACTTCCTTGGTTGCTATGTACTTACTGTACATCCAAGAGATTCGATCGTCCGTCGAACGAAAAGCAATTTCGCCTCTCCTCAACAAGCCGCAAGACAGATATAATTTTCTGTGCTTAAAAACAGCTGTCAACAAACTGCAGAGAAATAATATGCTTTAATATGACACAGAGAGCACGGGGATATCAATATCAGCTCTTAATAATGATGACACCTGCTCCTCTTTTCATTCAAGCAGAAACCAGATGAACGGCTGTTATAATGCAGACAGGTACACAGCGCTCACCTGCGACCAGAGGCATACAGAAAACCACAGCGATATTAAGTGGGCATTCATTTTAACTAGGGAAACAATGCGTTTGGTACAATGCCCCGATTAGCCGACAACACAAAACGTCTGTCTGGCTCACATGCTTCCATGTGTCTAGTGACAGAGACATCATGATTGATTGCCAGTAGCTTTTGTCTTATAGCTTAGCCAATGTGTGTGTGTGTGTGTGTGTGCTGTTGCCCTACAGTCATATTACTCATTCAGTCTTGCTAATTAGTTCTTCCATGTCAGGGTTTTCCTTCCTTTATTTTTTTTTTTGAGGTAATCAATTCTGATGCGATATTGATGGTCGAGAAAGTGATGTAAAGTTGTGTGCTTTGTTTAATTAAATGCAAACATATTGGGTACAAAGGTCCAATGACAGTGACAAACAAGGGCAGAGAAGCATTGCCACACTATGGATTATCTTATCTAAGCCCGCCAACCACTTCAGACACACAGCCGCTTCTCCGCTACACGGCTTTCCATCCTGGCTCCCACTTTATGAGAATCATTATAGTTGGATATATGACGTATGACCTGCTCAGAGGAACTGAGATGCTAGTGTGACGGAGTTCCATAAATAGCAACACTGTAAAAACATTATATGATCAATAAGTTATGACAACGTGTTTTTAACTTGCTGTAACTCATCAAAACAAGTTACGCAATGTTATACAAGATTCAACGCATTTAAAGTCAGTTTAATGTAATTTAAGTTGAAATGAATTAAAGGAGCATTGCGGAACTTCTGAAATTTCTTACCGTTACTGACACCAGTGGCCGTTAGAGAAACTGCTTCTTTTTTTTTTTTTACTTACGAGGATTTTCCGTGGGTGTCTGGTTTGTGCTGGAGGCTGGTCGCTTCTTTCCGTCTGCAGAGTCCATTTGAAACACTACTGCTAGCGATTGTCGCTGATTACTAATGGCTGCCATACGGATGTAAGCCCAAGAAGACGAGAACGCGCATGACGTCACATTTTGTGAATTTTCACGCCAATTCGGACCCGACTCCCCCACACACAATTGAGCCTACGGGCTGATAGAGGCAACCGTGGTGGACAGTCAATGTGTCATTCTTTCTATTACATTATGGTTGGCTCATAAATGTACAAATGAAGACTCTATCTTAAAGATTTTTTTAAGTAAAAACCTACACATAGCCCCTTTAAAGGTGCAGTATGTGAGATTGACAGCTAGTGGTTGAAATGGGTACTGCAGTCCATATTCAAAATATTGAAAAGAATTGTTTAACCCAATTAATAATAATAATAATTATTAAATAATTTGTAAATGCAAATGTTAAAGGAGAACTCCGGGCAATTTTTAAGTGAATCTTGATCGTTAGACCTTTGTGAGTACTGACTATAGGAAAAAAAACGAACCGGATTGGTGCTTGCTACGCGGAGCTGCGACCGCGAATGCCCAGAGCTCCCACCCAGCTAAAACGGCAGCTATGGGGGCATCGACATAAAGAGCGTTTTTAAGCCTCTTAACAGACACAAAATGCAATTAAAATGTCTGTCCAACATGAACAGGGACCCTACATGTGAACAAGATGCGTTTAGCAACTTAGCCATTGTTTCAACTCACCTAAATAGTCTTTTAGACGGCAAGCTGTAGTCTCGCGCTGCAGTCCCGTGCTGTAGCCGGAAAAGGTAAACAATGTCCAGGTGGGAGGAGCGTTGGTCATGTGCGACGAGTTATGATCAGAGTTGCTTACAAGTGAAGAAGAAATGGCTCCTCCCACCTTCTCCTTTAAGGCAAGTGAGATGAGTAAATACATGCTCACATTTAGTCTAGAACTACAATAACCATCATGTTCACACCACGGCACACAACTCCTCTGCACTTCCACTCGATTTCTCTCAACATGGGGACAGGAGAGGTGTTTATGAATTTAATGAATGAGAAAACAAAGTAACTTGCATTACTTATTTGAAAAGGTAACTCAGATATTTTGTTGTAAATTTAAAAGTAACACGTTACTTTATTTGTAACTTGAAAAAAGTAATTGGATTACGTAACTCGCGTTACTTGTAATTGTCGCACCTTCAATTTAAGTCTATGTTTTTTTTTTCTTCAGTTGTTTTATTGTCCACCAGGCATTCATCAGTATGAATAAGTCTGAATAAATGACACAATTTTGAGGTTTCATTCACAAGATTAGGGGTTTGTTTAACTCACTTATCTTAAGTACACTAAAATTGGTGTGGAAAAAGTTTTATTTAGAAATTGCTAGTACCTTTTTAAAATTTTAAATCACAATTAAATGGCAAGTAACATTAAATTACAAGAAACATGAAATTTTAAAGTAGAAAGACTTAAATCGTATTTTCTTGTAAAACGTACTTCAGTAATCTTTCAAACTTTAACAAAAAAAAAAAAGTAATAGTGACTTAGCAAGAACCACTAATGAAAGAAATACTTATAATTCAATGTATTCAACCAAACATACAGTATGCTACTCGTTTAACATGGTGTGTGTTTCTCTAGTTATAAAGGCCACCCGACAGGCAATCCGAGGAGTCTGTTAAACATTAACCAGAACCGTAAGATACCTGATCCCATGGGAGGGATCCCAACGAACCTGCCCTCTAACTCTACAGGCCAGTTAAACATTAACACTGCCACAAAATGCTATCAGATGGGAAATGTAAAATACCCTTTTAATAGAGAGTACTTATCTACAGGCAAAAAAAAAGTACATAGAGACCGCAGCTAACACAGAGACAGACAGGTGTCTATGGCAACCTGTGGTGGATATAAACTAACTAGCGTCCACATCCCACTTTCAACCATTCCTTACACCAATCACTCATGCTGACAGCTGCTGATAAAGCCATGGTAGTGTCTACACCTCTCGTTCCCTCAATAAAAAAACAGAAATATGAGACCACACCCAATGGTGAACAAAAACACCAAAGTTTTGATCACTCGCTAATGAATTTTTTGCTCTCTTTCATTTTTTTCAATTTCTTGCGCTGAGCCTGGGCAGGAACGCTGCTGTGCGTTTGGATAAAGGAGCCACTGCTTGCCGGGAGGGGTTCCACGCAATCTACAAAATGTATTTTGCTGCACAGAACGGCAAAGACGGCTAATGCAGTGGACGCAGTTTGCTCTGTTTTGGGGATAAAGTCTGTTAATGCCACAGGCGTCATAAATATCACATAAATTCAAAGTTTCCATCTAGCATTGTGGCATAACTACTGGTGTTATCAACATCCAAGGATTTCTCAGAAATAAGTCATTTCAGCCCAATGGGTGGGGGTTTGAATGAAAAGGGGGAAAACATAAGAAGAATGGAAATAAACGCCACTGAAAAATAATCAGTTCGCTGAGAGATGAATGATTAGAAATCTCTGTAAAGATCAGACAATTTGCTGCTATGTTACCTCATAAATAAAGTTAATAATAAACATAAATATCAAATACCAAAATGAGAGAGAGACTCCGCAATAGACTGGCTCAAATCTGTTTATACATGTACGTATGTACACAGTACAAAAGTTTATGGACAGTAAGA
The DNA here is from genome assembly GCF_029890125.1 of Rhinichthys klamathensis goyatoka. NCBI lineage: Eukaryota > Metazoa > Chordata > Actinopteri > Cypriniformes > Leuciscidae > Rhinichthys > Rhinichthys klamathensis. The sequence continues at coordinate 8,928,618 of NW_026606660.1, forward strand.
TTTGTTGTTTAAAATAAATGAATACTTTCGTTCTGTAATGAAGCATAAAATTGATCAAAATGACAGTAAAGACATTTATGGCTTCTATTTCAAATAAATGCTGTTCTTTTGAACATCCTGATTTTTTTTTATCATTAATGTTTCCACAAAAACTTAAAAAATATATTTTTGGCAGCAAATCAGCATATTAGAATGATTTCTGAAGACTGGAGTAATGATGCTGAAAAATCAGCTTTGCCATATATATATATATAATTTTGTATTATATATTTCAAATTTATAATGATAATCTAAACTATAAAAAATATTTTATTATATATGACCATATAAAAGTATATATTAAACTACATATTAGCATTAACAATAGGAGGTAATGTTTGTGTGTGCAAATCCGTAGTAAGATTTATTTATGGATTTCTTCTAACTTCATACAATATTAAAATATGATATCATAATAAATGATATAATGAAATGTGTTGATGTTTTGATGAACATATCAAAGTATTTTGTTTTATGCATGCAGGTCAGTTTAGGACAATTCATTTGCCTATTCACAAAACAAAAAAATGAAAATCGAGCTCTTTGGCTTGCAGTGTAGTGTAAGCGTATTGAAAAAAGAGAGCTCATGTATGTGTACGCTGTATCTGCTAATGACTATTGAGTTGTTGACAGGTTGATCTGTTAGCATGTGTGATAATGAGTGATCACTGGGGAGTTGGGTCGTATGGGGTGTTAATACATGTCTATCCAGCGCTGCCTCCATCCTGGCTGACGCTCAAACAAAGCACCTTAAACTCACAGTCTAACCTCTCCTTCGCCGGTCGGCCAATGATAACCTATTAAAACAACCCACCCCAAGTGAACAAAATTGCCTAAGTGTTTCTCTTCATCAGAGGGGAGCGTTGCACTATTCGGAGCAGGCTCTATCAGAGCCAGAGGTTCACACTGCAGACATTTCTTTCCACCACCCGATTCTCTCTCTCATCTGTTCACTGCCCTTTCATGTGACATAGACTGTCTGTTATCCTAAAAGACACAATGGAGGTGGTCGGGCAATCCTGAGAGCAAACACACGCAGTCATACTCTGGCCTTTGTTGGGCCTGGAGGATTCTCCTTTTAAAGGTTCAGCGCTGAAACCACATTGGCAGGGGCTGGGGACCAGCGCTGGACACCCTGACGCTCACACAATGCAGATTGTCTGGGGGAAATACAATGTGTTCCTTCTCCTCCTCCTGCTGGGACAGACAAAAAAAGACTACAAGAGTGAGAACTCTTCTCAGATTAGGTGAGTTTGGGTGTGTAGTACCAAAGTGAGTCAGCTGAGCACCACATACACACACACCACAAGAGGTATATATGATTCTGCGGAGTTCCTCAGAACATTAAGCATTATTCAGATAAGCAAGTTAGTTTCTGGATAATTTCTAAAGAACTAGAGAATAGTTAAAAGGGCCGTAAAACATTTGGAAACCCTTTATGGTTCAATTTGTTAATATTAGTTAATGCATTAGGTATCATGAATTAGCAATGAACAACACTGTTTCAGTTTTTATTAATTTTGTGTCTGGTAAGATTTTATAAAGAAATAAATAATTGTATTCAGAAAGGATACATTAAATGGATCAAAGGTGACAGTAAAGACTATTATAACATTACACAGATAATGCTTCTTTTGAACTTTCTTTTCCTAAATTAATCCAGTTTCCACACAAATATTAAGTGGCACAACTGTTTTCAACATTGATAATAATAAGAATGTTTTCTTGAAAATATATTAAAATGGTAAAAATGTTTTTACAATATTACTGTTTTACTGTGTTTTTCATCCAAATAAATGCAGATTTTGAACAGGATTCTACCATTGCTCATTGGTAATTTGTCCATAAAAACATTGACAAAATTTATTATTTGCATTATTGTTATGTATTAATTTATTTTTATTTTTATAAAGATTAACTTAAATTAATAAATGCTGGGTCACACTTCAGATTCTCACCAATTATTAACTACAATTTTTGCCTCAATCTATTTACTGCTTATTAATATTTAGTAAAGCAGTTGTAAATTCAGGTATTGGGATAGGATTAAGGCATGTAGAATATGGTCATGCAGAATAAGGGAATAAGTTTTATAAGTACTAATAAACCACTAATATCCTAGTAATATGCATGCTAATAAGCAACTAGTGAGAATCGGACCTAAACTACAGTGTTACCAAATGCTGAAATAAACTAAAAGACATACTTAACAAATTGAACCTTATTTTAAATTGTTACCGAAAGTTCTCCAATGGCACGATCAGGCGGTAAAACCCTTTTGGAGTGAAACACAAACACGAGATCATGCACAATGAGATGCGGAGGGGATTAATAAGATGTGACGAATGCAAATGGAAAGTCCTTGATACACACGGATGTATGTCTCGGTGAAACCGGACGCAGCTCACTTAACCAGCACGACCAGTTTATGAGCCAAATGTATTTACTCCATATCATCTATCAAAGCCGTCCTCACTGACAGATAAACCCCAAGTAAAGCAAACAAGCCCTCTGGCAGGAAGACAAGAACCGGGGAGGGCGGGTCTGCGGTAGTCCATCACGACCACTGGGAACAGTTTGGTTTGGTTATTTAAGACCCCGACTATCATTTTGAATAAAACCTTAAATAAGCACAGAGTTCAACTCGCAGGCCAAAACAATCAGATGTTAGGTGATGCTGAAACGTTTGCGGTCGGTACCTCTGGAGGCTTTTGCGCTCTAGCAAAACAGCTACGAGGATCTCAATGTGGTCAGACCTCTGACAGCGTCTGCAGGAGACGTGGCTCGAGATCACAACTTCACGAGCGCTCCAATCCTTGAGAACATGAGTTTGCGGTAATCTAATGACTCACTGCACTCAACCCGAGCAAACTAAACACATAAACGCCAGTTTTAAATGTTCATAATCTGTTATAAAGCTGGACGGTGATCAGACTAAATGCATGATGCATGCTTTTAATCAGAGGCACAGTAATGATGTTGGGTGAGATGAGTGACATCCAATGAGGATCTTTTTTGATTATGCAAGTTTTGCGATGAGAAACCACTTCATTAACATTCCAGCCACTCTGCTGGTTGTCAAAAAAATGACCAAAGGAAGGAGTTTAATAGGAAAAAGAAGGTTTAAAGGGGTCCTTGATTATCATTTCACTTTTTTAACTTTAGTTAGTGTGTTGCTTTTTGAGCATAAACAACATCTGCAAAGTTACGACGCTCAAAGATCAATGCAAAGGGAGATATTTTCTTTTACAGAAATTGCTTTTTAAGGACTACAACAAGCGGCTGGTAGGGACTACAACGAGCTTCTTCTTGGGTTGGTGACATCACAAACCCTAAAATTGACATAAATCCTGCCCCCGGGAACCCAAAACAAAGGTGGTGAGGCAATGTTGGGCTGCTTTAGAGAAGAGGAAGAGTTGTTGTCACTGTTTTTTACACCCCGTAAAAAGCTTTTCCTAAGGCTGTCCGACTTTTTAACACTGTTCCTGAACATTATAACCTCAATGTTTATCTGTGCGCTGCACATTTTACGGAGAACAGCTTCCAGAAAAGAGTACAATGCAGGTTATACGCACAAAAGCTTCTCCTGAAAGAGGTATCCATTCCAATTTTGTTGGGACAATCTGTTGTTTATGGATCACAACTTGTATGTCGTATTATTTGTAGTTGTGTTTTCTATTAACAGTTCCAATTATAAGCTTTATGTAGTTGCTATGATGGCTATGATGTAAACTAAAGGCAAAGCTTTGACTTTGCTAGCCTGCTAACTACATTACAGTATTGATATAGCTTTTACTTTAGTTTTTGTAAGCTCTTGCTTTTGTAAGATTGTTCACCGCCCCTTAGGAAAATTGTTCATGATTTTGTGACCGATTACTGTTTGTTTTACAATAGTTTTCCGACAAATATGATTAAATGGTGGATAACATTATATCTATAAGAAAATTACAAATCCGTGCTTGCAAAGTCCGTGCTTGAAATCCGTTCAAAACAATCCCCTTGTTCGTTAACATGGTCAGGGTCTGAATCGGGCTCGAAATGGTTTGAAATTTACGCCATCGTTAATATTTACATCTGAGTAGAGCTCGCGGTTATTAAGGGGCAGGACATTTCCCGAACACCTGCTATGCACTGCCAATCACAACACACTGGGCCAGCTAACCAATCACAGCACATTTCGTATTTCGGAAGGAGGGGCTTCATCGAAAACGACGCGTTCAACCTGACTGGGGTAAGAGGACCTGTAATAATGTAAAGTATGTGAAAAATAATGCGTTTTAACAGTCAAGCATGAAAACATATTCTAGTACACCCCAAAAACAAAATCAAGATCTTGTAAAAGGGCATAATAGGACCCCTTTAAGGCCCTGATTTACCTCAAGCAAAATCAAAGAACACACAGGTATGACATAATTTTGAACAAAATCAGGCCAAAACAGAGTTCATTTGGGATTCAACAACCGCTTCGACTGGTGAACACCTTCATACTACCATTGGTCTACGGTGATGATGTAATAGGTAGATGTGGCTCTTAGGCTTATTTGACATCGAAATATTCTCCAGTTCATTTCTTTTGTTCAGTCCATTGAAGTCATACATGAGTATAAACATGAACACATTGGAGAACTGCTTTATAATAGAAACTGAAGTTGTACTTCTAATTGAATGAGACACTGAAACTGTTTTTCATTTTAGTGTAAAGCTGCTTGTTTTAAAGCAATCTAACGTGCTATATAAATAAACACAACATGACTGGAATGCTGAATTGCAGAGCTTGTGCAAACATATCCACATATCTATGATCAGATGCTTTCTTAACTGCTGTTTTCTCAACACTGTCATTTTTTTTGCGTTTTTATTTTGTTATTGAGAGGAAAGTATGCAGCTCAAATTTACATATTCATCTAAACGCCGCTCTTAGCAGCGTGGGCGATATCAATATGTTTTCTAACAGTATACTGCTGCTCAGGTATTTCAAACTTCTTTTTACCCCTAAGCGAAAAAGGCGAAAGAACTTGTCCGCGAGAATATTGGGGCCTATTTACTGTTGACTAATGTGCTTAGGTGAACAATGTTACATGTAGCCTCAACCTCAAACTACCACTACTCACAGACCTTACACATATTGCACACAAAAATGGAAAGTTCTTTTTAAAATGGAAAGCTTCAATCCGACAAAATCTGCAAAACATTTACCAGGTCCCATGTTGCAACAACATACACTGGCTATATGAAACTATGGTTTTGTGACATGCATAAACCTCCAGAATCCACTGTTGATGGACTGGACCACCTCTAAAACAAAGCCCACCTGGTTCCTCAACTCTGGAATGCCATGCAAAGGCTTTCCCCTAATTCCTGCACTGACATCAACATATTATCCATAACCTGAATTATTACAATCCTCTAGTCTAGATAAAACACCATGTCCTGCACCTCTATTTATTTGCAAATTCACTGAACACTTAAAGCATGTCACAGCAGGTTCATGCTCCATTACAACACAAACAAACTGTACAATGCATCAAATGAGTCATTTAAGGAGTTGTTACTGTGCAGTGTAAGGTGAGGTGGTTCACCTGTGATACCTGTGTAGGGTTTGCAGCTCTTCTTCCAGTGTGCGGCTGAGCACCAGGGCTTTATCTCGTTCTCTCAGGGCTTCCTGAAGCTCCTCCTCAAGCTGTAGAGATTGAAGAAATGCATGTCAGATCATATAAAGCTCTCTTAACACACTGTTCATTTATGGACGGCTCAAATGACAAAACTAAACCTTTAATAAACACACAGAAATAGAGAAGAACTAGAGTATGGCTGATATAGGTTTTACCATTAGCTAAATTAAAAAATAAAAAAAAATAAAAAAAAAAGGATTTTTTTTTTAAAAATAAATAATGCATAAATAAAAATGGTTTAAATTAATTCATACACAATGTTTATTAATTATTCTTTACTTCATTATCTACTAACTAAACCTCCAAGAAGCACAAAGAAAAAAAAAAAAAAGAAAAAAAAAATACTAATACAATATTATTAAAAATGAAAAGAAATAACACATAAAAATGTTACAAATAATTTATTTAATAGATAAAAAAAAACCTAGGAAACTAGTAAAATCATTTAGCCAAACGGACATGATTTATAGCCAGTGCTGGGTCTAAAAACGTCTGAATATTTGACGATTAATCGGCTAGCTGATTAAAAAATACAAATACTAAAATGTTGTAACGGCAAGGAATCAAACCAGATAAACAGAAAATGTCACATGCCCTGTGCTTTTGTCAGTATGCGAGAGCAAAAGTAAGCTATGCAAGCTCAATTTCACACAAAATGTGTGTGAAATGCAATTCATAGCAGCATTGCTGTGCGGGCGTTATGGTGAACATTAACGTAAACTGTCTTCTTCTACACTACAGAAAGGTTTCTCCTTCTACTGTTTCGAAGAGTATACTCGTCTAAAGATTTCATTAACTTTTTTTTATCTTCAATGTCAGACAGATAACCATCTGAACTCCAACTGAACTTCATTCATTCGTTCGTGTGCACACAAGGAGAAACTCACACTGAGAGGGATCCAATTGACTCTATTGTCTTCTAACTCAGCACCTACTCAGCAGCGGTGTGTCGTGAGACCGAGGGATCCCTGAGCCGGTGGGTGTGGGGAAGGCCGGGTAAACACTGTCCCCTACCTCGCAGTGCCTAAACCTGTGGCACAATAAAGCCCTTGCTAATGACCTGCCGTTGAAACAGATGTATTGATGGGCTCATCCTTTCAACAGCTGGGTGAGGAGACAGACACAATGGAGGCTGTCTAAACAAACATGACAACCTGCGCTACTGTAAACTCCTGCAATATACTCCCCGAGAGACAGACGGAGGACAAAGACAGGGAGAGATAAACGGAGAGGAAAAGAAAAGAGAGGGGTTTAAAAGAGAAGGAACTAGAGAATAGTTCTGTTAAAAAAACTGTTTCAAAAATCTGTCATTTACTTTGCCACATGTTTTTTTTCCCACACAGTTGTAAATAAAAGATTATTGGAGTACATTTTACTGGGAAACACTGTCAGGTTTTCCTTCTTCAATATTTCATGTTTAATTTAATGTGTTACTTTGCTGGTTTCTTTGAAATTGTTTTTGCGACTATAGGGTGTGGTGTGTTCATACGCGTAGTTCGGTTCGCTTGGTTCATTTGTTCCGGACCAAAAAAAAACAAAAACATTTAGTCCTGGTCCGCTTAGAGTTCAGACTGACATTTTTATCATCGAACCAAAAGATATAGAACCTAAAGTTCACAACCTGATTGGTCGGCTTTTATAAACTGTTAAAGGCCTGTTCACACCAAGAACAACGATAAAAATAACTATAAAGATAACTATATTAACGTCCACACCAGCGGATGACACTTTTCTGTTTATTCTAAGCGAGTGCTCAGTTTTGTCGTCTTTAAAAGCTTGGGCTCTTAGAAAGCAGGATGGATTCTGATTGGCTGTCATTGTTTTTATCGTTCATTAGCTGGAACAAAATTCAGTATTTTTTTTGGACCGTAAACAAACCTGACGCTGCTACAACTATGAAACTAAAAGCTACTGAGCAAATACAGAGCATTAAATAATTACATAAAACAATAAAATACCAACATATTTACCAACTCATCCAAATCATAAAATAAACATGTATTAGACCACCAGTCTTAAATGCGGTTTTACGATGAATACAGACGTTACCATGATACACCACCAAAAGTAATGAAATGTGTCTTTACTATAAATCACATGCTCATCGCGAGCGCTTCACTAAGTAACACACTCATTGCGACCGGGTTAACAGATGCATATCTTTATGGTATCAGAACAGTCTGAACTGCAACCGTTGACAAACAATAACTATGCAGTGAAATAATAAACTAACTACGACCAATTATCTAGCCCTCTAAACATAAAAATATATTGCTGCATTCTTTGTGGCGAGGAAAGTTTGTGTAAAGTGTGCCATTCAAACTGTGACTGAAACAGTTGCTATAGCAGCCTAATATTAATAACTATGCAGTAATTGTGATTTTTTTAAACAGTCTAATTCTATTTCATCATTAAAATCTATTTTCACATTCATCTTGACTGAGGGGGCAAAATAATCCTGGTGAGGGGGTGACATTTTAAGGTAAATTATGGCCTGTTCTTCATTAAAAGTTATTGTATTACTTTAGAAAACCTGAAATATGGAGCACATTCATCAAAGAGTCTCCCTTTGTGTTCCACAGTATAAAGAAAGGCATACAGGTTAGGAATGACATGCTGGCGAGTAAACAATGACAATATTGAACTATTCCTTCAAAGGAATGCAAGACTTGGAGTTATCATAAGCACTATAGAGTTGAATGACTCTTTAGTAACTTTTGCTATAATCTGGGGTTTGTCAAATTGAGGTGTGTCGTTGATAGGCTTGAAATTTCAAGTTTTCTTCAGAAACACAGGAATGCTGTCCGTGCCTTATCTTCGGGGTGTATCGTAAACTGTGATAAAGCTTTAAAGGTTTCATCTTACTGGATGCATTGTCTCCAAAACGCATTCGGCTTCTATGAGGCACCCGTCTGACATCGAGCAGTATCTTATCAAGATGCATTGGATTGGGGAGTTTCTTTTCTTCACTAAAATCACCCAGCAATGCTTCACTGCAGTGCAACGTGAGCGCAGCGCACCGTTATGCGCCTATGATGCGGTCTGCGATAAAAAAAATCTTCAACTGCAGACTAAAGACACATAAGCAAATACAATATTTGCATGCTATAGATAAGTATGCGAGCATTCCTAACACAAGACTGCAACGGAAACAGGCTTATGACTCGAACACCGGTGCATTTAAATCCCTGAAACACTTTTACCCATAAGCACATGCAGCTTCCGCCGGTTCCCCAATCATTCTAATTACTGGAGTGCAGGTCTCGAAAGTCAAAGAGAACATCAAAAAGCCTCAAACCTCTAAAGTCAATATGTACTTTTCTCCAACAGGGAGGGGAGCTCGACTTCAAAGCGCAATTCTTTTAATCTTATGTATTTTATCAGCATTCATTACAATATTATCCAAATTAGGTTCCCAGAGTAACGTGTTAACCTGTAGAGATTAAGCCCTGCAAAGGAGGGTCGCAGCCTTGACCTTTATGAGCGAGCGTTTGGTGGGGCAGAGGTGGGCTGGTCGTGGCCTTTCTGACCCAGTGGGGAGAGGAGGATGTGATGGAGGTTATCAGCGGTGTCACAGTCCGCTCCGTCGCTGACTGAAGCTCATTTAAAGCAGCACGGCCCGTATCATGTCAGAGGTCACCCAACGCTTTCTTGCTCTATTGAAATAAATATTATTATAACAGGGTTCGAACAGATGCTGTCAAATAAAATTCAAGCACTATTTTTTTGGTTTTCAAGGACTACAATCAGAGATTTCACTTATTAAACAATATCTTTATTATCTTTTAAATTCTAAAAAAGGTAAATGGATGAATAAAAATAAACCATTAAAACAAAACGGTGCAAATAAAGTGCAGCACATTCAATAACTTTTACCATTGAAAGGATACTATGACAAAGATATCGCTTTCCTTATTCAAACTGTTTTTTTCCTCCTCATGAATACATGATCGACCTGAAGAATGAAAGCTGTATCATATACTTTGGATATTTATATGAGCAATATCACGCTCATAGCCATGCGGAATGGCTCTATATCTATATCAGATGGGCTTCAGTGTTAATATTGCGTGAAAAAAATAATTTCACATATATTGTCTTTCAATGATTCAAGCACTTTTCAAGTACATTTTAATAAATATGGCTGTTTTCAAGGGTTTTCCAGGACTTACATTTCAAAAAGTCAAAATCAAGATCAAAACCAATAACATGGGACATTTACATGTAGAAGTCTTAAAGGTACAGTAACAAAAACAGCACTTTTAATTTCACAGGGTGGGGTGAAAAATGGTCATGCAAAACTAAATTATGTCAGCTTTTAATGCAATAAATCTTACATTTACTTACTAACCTTACTAAATGTACCAAAGGGGGCAAAAGTGCATAGGCCCTTTTAAATGGCAACTAAACCCATGTGAAAAAGAAGTGCACTTAAACGTGCACTTGTAGAGTACTTTAAATCTTAAAAGTAGATTTCTTGAAAATCTGTAGTTTTATATGTAGATAATATAGTTCTAATGAAAAGGCCACTACAATGTACAGTACTTAAAGCCACACTTTCACACAATGCTTCTTATCACACTTAAGTATACTTTTAAAAACTGCACTTCGTAATAATGTATGTCAAATGAAAAGTTTTACTTTTAAATCATTGTTTTGATAATCTTTTGTCATGCTTTAAAGAAGAAGCACATTAAAGTACTAAAGTAATTATAACTGTTAAAGGCCTGTTCACACCAAGAACAACGATAAAAATAACTATAAAGATAACTATATTAACGTCCACACCAGCGGATGACACTTTTCTGTTTATTCTAAGCGAGTGCTCAGTTTTGTCGTCTTTAAAAGCTTGGGCTCTTAGAAAGCAGGATGGATTCTGATTGGCTGTCATTGTTTTTATCGTTCATTAGCTGGAACAAAATTGTTCTGAAAGTGATTCTAACGATTATAATTTCTCTGTGCCATTATCGTTGTAGTTGGTGTGGACACTTCTATTCTTTTGTATTTAAAATGATTTTTAGAACTACATCTTTATCATAATAATTATAGTTATCGTCCTTGGTGTGAACGGGCCTTAACTGTTTGCAGTTTGATATTATATTTTAAATGTACTAAGTTCAAATTACATTAAAGTATATTTCAGTTTACAATGAATACTTTGTCAATTGTACATTCCGCCTTTAACCATATTTCACACGACGATAGAAGTTATTATGGGTCAAAAAAGTTAAGTTAATTGCATCTAATAAAACACACAAACTATAATAGATTTTAAAACATTACATTCAGTTTCCACTTAGCTATTCTTTTAAAGCATATTATTTCCGTAATGAGGAACTCTTTTTAAAAGAAAGAAGTACTTTCTTGGGAATCCTTGTGTTAAAAATACTCTACTGTTTGCTTTCAGATTACGCACACATCTCTAGAATGCACTTTTCTGACCAGCTTCTAATAAATGCATAAAAGTGTCTGCTAAACTGTTAAGCAAACAACTAATACTTAGTCTAACTGTTATGAAAGATTAAACACTTTAACACATGTAACACAAATTTGAACTGGACCATTTCATTATAAGGACTAATCCTGTGAAACACACCCCCCTTCTCTGTTTCCAAGCCTGTCACCTGAGGATGTGTGATCAAACATATTCAGCTCTACAAGTCAGAGACAAAAGACTTTCATTCTCGCCTGACAACAAAAAGGCAGAATGCATGAGATCCCTTCTCCGCAGAACACACTCATAAATCTCTCTCGCTTTAAATCGCCAGTAAGACTCACACCTTGTACAACTAAAACATCCCCAAAGAATCGAACGCTCAGAAAGAGATCTTTACGAGAAACCACCATCATTTATTAGAGGTGGAACAGAACCAGGACATGATGCAGGCCAGATTTTAATTCATGAGCACCGAGGCTTAATGTGTCTACAGCTTTGTGTGCTGTTAGGCCATGTCTCCTACTTAAAACAGAGCGATTTACTCGTTCTCTTGTCATGTGGAAGACAAAAGGAATCATTTTGAAGAATGTCCAGGTTTATCTATAGGACGAAATAGTCAACATGGACTATCAAAGTCGAAAAAGCACCATAAAAGAATCATAAAGGTAGTCCATTTAATTCAGAGGTTCTCAACCAGGGGGCCGGGGCCTCTGCAAACTTCCTTGGGGGCCCAATAAGTCTTAAAATTATTTAAATTAATAATCTTATTTAAAAAGCAGAAAAAAAATACAGATGTAAAACATTAAACTAACATCATATTTTTGAGTTTATTTGTTTTATTACAACAGAAGTACCAGAGGTACATTTCAGCTTATATAGGAGGGCCCAACACACTCATGGCAAAACAATTTTACTATTTTTAACTACTTTACTATTTTGGCAAATTGGTGACTACTTAGTATGAATTTGTACAATGTAAAGTGTACGTTTCTGCTTAAACCTTCATGCTTACCTTTTTTTGTACAAAAATCATTTGTTTTCGAAGAAAATGCATACGAAAGTGACACCTTAATTTCTCATGAGATTAGGTCGAAGGGCCTTTGAATATTGTCTTGGGCAAAGAGTGCCTTGAAGTCAAAAAGTTTGAGATTGAGAACCACTTAATTAACTTGTTCACTATATTCAGAGTTAGTTCGCTAAATTAAAACGTGACAAGATGTTAGTGTTAATTCATTGGTATTCAATCTGGCATGATGCGCCAGGTTTGAATGCACACATGTATAAATGAGATTTGATTCTCTTTTGTGTTCCATGGAATATTTTCAATATTTTCCATTTAAAAAGGCAGTTTTGAGGCACCAAACAAACCTCAATACCATTACAAATAATTAACAAAAGGTAATCTCATCCATATTTATGGTCCATAAGGGTCACATCAGATTCAGGCATGTGATCAGCTAAAGATAAAAAAGAGGGAAAACATGCCAATTATTAATAATTATTTTATTTCATTGAGCTTTTATTTTGTCAGAAACATGTAGGGAGACCCTATCTGTCACGATTCATGAACTCGCTGTTTCCTTCATGTCTCGTGTTATTGTTGTTCTGTGAGTACGAGCGCGTGTGAGTGGGCGTTACCGCTCGTTCAGTTGATCAGTTCACCGGCTGATCTCATTATCAGCGCCAGCTGCTGTCAATTCATCCCACTATAAAAACTCATCACAAACTCCTCTCTTTGTCAGATCGTTGGTTTGGTGTCCTCTGTGTCGTGCTTCGTGTTCCAGTTGCTGTCTGTTCCAGTTCGAGTTCCTGTTCGGTGTCTTCGTATCCTGTCTCGTCTGATGTTCACCTGCACTGGATTCTCTGTCACCCGCACTGGTATCACCATCACCTGCACGCTGACCACTGAGTCCCTGCGCCACCATCTGCTGTGTTCCTTGAGATTGTCTTTGTGTCTTCTGACTACCAATAAAGGAGTTAACTTGCAATTGCTTCCGCCCCGTTCTTGTGACAGAACGATCTGACCAACATGGAAGCAGCAAGCGGAACTTCAACTACCTGGGAGGATTTCGTTACAACCAGCATTTCACGGATGGATATACAGGATAGGAACATGAATGATTCGGGCCGGGCTATTCAAGCTCTAGTGGCGCAGGTGTCCGAGCTCACCCAGCAAGTCCAACTTTTGCGGGTTCCCACTGCGCCACCCACACCGCCAGCTCCTCCCATACCACCAGAGAGCGCCTTCCAGTCAGAGCCCAGACTGCCAGTTCCTGAAGCCTACAATGGTGAGCCAAACTTTTGCAGAGCATTTCTAACACGCTGTTCTATGCATTTCTCCTTGCAACCCAGGACCTTTGCCACAGAACAAAGCAAAGTGGCGTTTGTGCTCACGCTCCTGACTGGAAAGGCAGCTCTGTGGGGGACGGCGGTGTGGGAGAACCAGGATCCATGCTGCGCCTCGTTCCAGACACTCGCCGCCGCCATGAAAGGAGTTTTCGACCGCTCGGTCGCTGGAAAGGAGGCAGCAAGGATGCTAGCGGATCTCAAGCAGAACGAGAAATCAGTATCTGACTACTCTATTGAGTTTCGGACTTTGGCGGCGGAGTGTCATTGGAACGAGGAGGCGCAGTGGGACATGTTCCTGCATGGGCTGGCTGACCGCGTCCAGAAGGAGATTTATGCACTGGACTTACCACCTACCCTCAACGAGTTGATCGATCTGGCACTTCGTGTTGACTCTCGACTCTCCCGAGTCGAGGGTCGGAAGGGACCTGCTCGGGGTTTCGGAACGGTGGAGACTCCGAGACTCAACAGTGTGGACGCGGTCAGCCCTGTCTACAATCACGAGCCCATGCAGGTCGGTCGAGCTCGGCTTTCCCGGGAGGAGAAGGAAAGGCGGAGGTCCCAGGGCCTTTGCCTTTACTGTGGCGCTGCAGGACATTTCGCGTTCAACTGCCCGGTAAAAGGGCAAGCCCGGCAGTAAACCTGAGGCTACTGTCGGGTGGGATCTCCGCTGAGAAGACCTCATCAACATCAACGCTCCTCCCGGTAAGACTCAGGTGGTCAGTTCACACTCACGACTGTCAAGCACTACTGGACTCCGGGGCTGAAGGTAACTTCATGGACTACACTTTTGCACTCAGGATTCAGGTTCCCCTTCTACCCCTCAGTCACACCATCGCAGTGCACGCGCTCAACGGACAAACACTTCCCACTATCTCTTATACCTCTGGACCCCTCACACTCAGCGTATCCGGCAACCATTCTGAAACCATCTCTTTCTATATCCTGGACTCCCCCTTAGCACCCATTGTTTTAGGACATCCCTGGCTCATCAAACACAACCCCAAGATTGACTGGCAGCAGAGATCAGTGTCTGAATGGAGCAGTAAATGTCATGAGTCCTGTCTTGTGTCTGCTTGTCCGTCTGTTTCTGTTTGTACGTTTCAGGAGGAAGCAGCGGACTTGTCAATCGTGCCCACGGAGTACCTAGACCTGAAGGAGGTGTTCAGTAAGTCTCGTGCTGCTTCTCTCCCTCCGCATCGTCCCTATGACTGTGCTATAGAGTTATTGCCAGGTACGTCTCCGCCTAAGGGCAAGTTATATTCACTTTCTGTCCCAGAGAGGGAGGCTATGGAGAAATATATTTCTGATTCTCTAGCAGCGGGGTTCATCCGTCCCTCCTCTTCTCCAGCGGGGGCGGGGTTCTTTTTTGTGGGGAAGAAGGATGGGTCTTTGCGACCTTGTATTGACTACCGGGGGCTGAACAACATCACGGTAAAGAATACTTATCCTTTGCCGTTGATGTCTTCAGCCTTCGAGAGGTTGCAAGGAGCATCTATCTTCACAAAATTGGATTTACGTAATGCTCATCATTTGGTCCGCATCAGGAGGGGGGATGAATGGAAGACTGCTTTCAATACCCCCAGGGGGCACTTTGAATACTTGGTCATGCCTTTCGGCTTGTCCAACTCCCCAGCGGTCTTCCAGGCACTCGTCAATGACGTGCTGCGAGATATGGTCGATCAATTCATATATGTCTACCTGGATGACATATTGATTTTTTCTTCTTCTCTCCAGGAACACGTGCAGCATGTTCGACGAGTGCTTCAGAGACTGCTAGAGAATGGGCTTTTTGTCAAGGCGGAGAAATGCGCTTTTCATGCACAGTCTGTTCCTTTCCTTGGGTACATTGTGTCGTCTGAGGGAATGCGTATGGATCCTGAGAAGGTTAAGGCTGTGGTAGATTGGCCAAGTCCAGATTCCCGTAAGGCCCTACAGAGGTTTCTGGGGTTCGCCAATTTTTACCGGCGGTTTATTCGCAATTTCAGCCAACTAGCCTCGCCTCTGACCGCCTTGACCTCCCCCAGAATGGCGTTCAGGTGGTCAGACGCAGCGGAAGCTGCGTTTGCCAAACTGAAAGGCCGCTTTGTTTCAGCCCCCATCCTGGTTACCCCTGATCCATCACGTCAGTTCGTGGTGGAGGTCGATGCGTCATAGGTGGGGGTAGGTGCAGTGCTATCCCAACGCTCTCTCACAGACGACAAGATGCACCCATGCGCGTTTTTGTCTCATCGATTATCCCCTGCCGAACGTAACTATGATATTGGTAATCGAGAGTTGTTGGCAGTCAAGTTGGCATTGGAGGAGTGGCGCCACTGGTTAGAAGGGTCAGGGGTACCTTTCGTCGTCTGGACAGACCATAAGAATTTGGAGTATATCAGAACTGCTAAAAGATTGAACTCTAGGCAGGCTCGGTGGGCACTTTTTTTCGGACGTTTTGACTTTTCCCTCTCGTACCGCCCGGGCTCCAAAAACATCAAGCCCGATTCTTTATCGCGCATTTTTGACCGTTCCGATCGCCCGTCTACTCCCGAGTGCATTTTTCCAGAGACTCTAATTATCTCTACACTCACATGGGAGGTCGAATCGAAGGTCAAGACGGCCTTACAAGGGGTAACGCCTCCGGTCGGTTGCCCACCGAACCGCTTATTTGTGCCAGAGGAATTACGGTCCGACGTTGTTCAGTGGGGGCATTGTTCCAATGTGGCTTGTCATCCAGGAGTTAGCCGCACTACATCTTTAGTCAAGCAACGATTTTGGTGGCCACGTATGGCTCGCGACGTTCACAGTTTTGTTTTGGCTTGCTCAGTTTGTGCCACTGGTAAGACTTCCAATCGACCCCCAGATGGGCTCCTTCAACCGCTGCCGGTCCCTTCGAGACCCTGGTCCCACATCGCTCTAGATTTTGTCACCGCCCTCCCACCCTCTCAGGGTAACACGGTAGTTTTAACCGTGGTGGACCGGTTCTCGAAGGCGGCCCACTTTATTCCCTTGCCCAAATTGCCCTCAGCCAAGGAGACAGCGATAACAGTCGTTAACCACGTCTTTCGGTTACATGGCCTCCCGACAGACGTGGTTTCCGACAGAGGTCCCCAATTTGTGTCCAAATTTTGGCAAGAATTTTGTAGGTTACTGGGTGCGACTGTTAGTCTGTCCTCAGGGTTTCATCCCCAGAGCAACGGCCAAACTGAGAGAGCCAACCAGGATTTGGAGAGAACGTTGCGATGTATGGTTTCCAAGAATCCTTCCTCATGGAGCCAACAACTATCAATGGTGGAGTACGCCCACAATTCATTACCAGTATCATCCACGGGCCTATCTCCGTTTGAGTGTAGCATAGGGTACCAGCCACCAATTTTTCCTAGTCTGGAACCCGAAGTCGCGGTTCCCTCCGCTCACGCCTTTGTCCAGAGGTGTCATCGCACTTGGACTAGAGCCCGGGAGACTCTACTCCAAGTGGGAGCGCGCACCAAGGCCAAAGCCGATCGCCACCGGCGGAGGCCTCCCGTATACGTCGTCGGTTCCAAAGTGTGGCTTTCTACCAAGAACATTCCTCTCCGTTCCGTTTCGAATAAGCTTGCTCCCAAATTCATTGGCCCGTTTACTGTCACCAAGATTATTAGTCCGGTGGCAGTCCGCCTCAATCTTCCTCCAGTGTACAGGAGAATTCATCCCGTTTTTCATGTATCCAAAATCAAGCCAGTTTTTCGTTCTCGTATTAATCCGCCTGTCCCGGTTCCCCCACCGCCGCGACTCGTAGACGGGGAGACCACATATTCGGTTCATCGTATTCTGGACTCAAGGCGGAGGGGACGCGGGTTCCAGTACTTGGTGGACTGGGAAGGTTACGGTCCGGAGGAGAGAAGTTGGGTGCCTGCTAGAGACATTCTGGATCACTCCCTTATTGATGATTACAATCGACAGGTAAGGGAGTCTGGGGACGCCAGGAGGCGTTCCTAGGAGAGGGGGTACTGTCACGATTCATGAACTCGCTGTTTCCTTCATGTCTCGTGTTATTGTTGTTCTGTGAGTACGAGCGCGTGTGAGTGGGCGTTACCGCTCGTTCAGTTGATCAGTTCACCGGCTGATCTCATTATCAGCGCCAGCTGCTGTCAATTCATCCCACTATAAAAACTCATCACAAACTCCTCTCTTTGTCAGATCGTTGGTTTGGTGTCCTCTGTGTCGTGCTTCGTGTTCCAGTTGCTGTCTGTTCCAGTTCGAGTTCCTGTTCGGTGTCTTCGTATCCTGTCTCGTCTGATGTTCACCTGCACTGGATTCTCTGTCACCCGCACTGGTATCACCATCACCTGCACGCTGACCACTGAGTCCCTGCGCCACCATCTGCTGTGTTCCTTGAGATTGTCTTTGTGTCTTCTGACTACCAATAAAGGAGTTAACTTGCAATTGCTTCCGCCCCGTTCTTGTGACACTATCGCTTCTCTTTGTTGACATTACGAATTTCGTCGAATTTCATTTACGAAGATGGTTGGCGCGTTCCCAAGCGCAAATTCTAAACGACTCAAACACACAGCACTCGCAGAGTAGCATTTACTGTGCATCGAAACTGAAAATGAACACAGTGCTGCGCTTTGGCTTTACTCTGAAACATGCAGCGCGTCAGACTATATATTTATATAATTACATCACAACCGTTGCAATTTGATGATCGCACAAAGCCATACCACATTCTCTCTCACAACCATGCATTGTCAAAATTCATAAAAAAGTTAAAAGCAACTGGTGAGTAACACCATTCCTACGCCACTTTAACATTTTTTCCGGTCTTTTCGCGATTTCAATCATCATAACCCCAAACAAATTCATGCTGTTCACACTTTTCAGGTCGAAAAATACGTAAAAATCAGATCCCTGAGATGAAATCAGTAAGGGCCCCGGCCCCCGCAGAAGAAGTTAAAGGTGAGGTCTGGACAGAACGATGAAGGCCAAGAGAGTGATGATGGGGGCAGGAGCAGGCGTGTGAGATCCCTTCACTGCTGTCAATGCAGAAGAGAAAAGCTGCAGAGCAAACACAGGTGGTTCAGAGCGAGGGCAGAGCTCTTCACAACGGCCCCCGCGAGCCTGTCCACATCCCCCACTCAGCATTTAGAGGGACTCGCACGCTTCAAACTAAAACCAGCCGACAAACACACACACACGTTGCATCTCTATTACTTTAATGTAAGCTAATTTGAAATATCACAGACTAACTGAAACATTAAACAGTCTTTGTCCATTAAATGAACCTCGTTTCCTGTCAGGTCATTCCCAAAAAGGTTTTGCCTTTCTTTCTCATGAAATTAGAATAAAATTGGTTCACACAAACCTGCTTTCACACACATTTCACATTATAGTCAAGATTTCCCATTAACACATTCTTCTTGAACAAAGGCCCAGATTGAATTGACAGACTGCGGAATAGATTTAAATATGCGTTATTATGCGATTTAAGTTATGCGTTAAACGGCGCTGAAGTCATAATCAAATGAGCTCAAATAAGGGGTAAGGATGCAAACAGATTAAATGTGTGTTTGATAATTATTGCACCTTAAACATGCACATCCTTATATACACCCTCTGGCTGTATTAGATTTTAATTAAACATTATTTAGTCTGTTTTTGTTATGGGGGCTGTATTGTAGGCCTTTTTTGTTTTTTTACTGCAGGCAATTGGTGACCACAAAGATAGCAAAGCCTGACCAACAATAAAGCTCTTATGGTTGTTGAGCAGGTTATTTTACATGCGCTGAGGTGAAAATGAGACTGAAGAGATAAGACAAGGAATAGCCCCGGGTGCTATCAACTGACAAAAAGTCACTGGCCAAAAAAATACTTTGCAGGTGCTTTGCTGTTCTGGTGAAATATGATGATGAAATGACAACAAACGCTAAATACGCCCCCTAATTTCCATCTTAATTGAAAAGAAAAAGAAAAACAACCGGGCTATCTTTCATCATTATCTTCCATGATATAAAGAACACCAGTTAACATTCTCTAAAGAGTCTGTCGATTAAAAACCTAGAAATTAATCATCCAAATGAAATCCCTTAAAGTTAGTGTGAGCTAAAAGCTAAATATAAAGATTTCAGAAGGAAGTCTTTTGCTCATCATCTTTAACTCAACTCTTTTTTTCACCCAGAAGATTTTCTCTGGCTTTCTTTAAAGTAAAATGTCAATCGATAAGTGGAAGTCCTGTTCATTTTTAAATTGTTTTGTGGATATGTTCCTGGCACTGTTGACTAATTTTACGACAGCTGTTCCCATTTCGTTTTAAATTAAAAACCCCGCTCTATAATCCCAGGAGTCAATCTATAATTAAGGGGATTTATAGAAAAACCAAGTGCTACATTAATAACAAAATTTAATATATTTCTTAATAAGCCATCAGCCGAACCGTCTTAAATGTGAAATATTATTTTTTTATTTTTTGGGGGGAAATCTTAAGTAAAATTGCTTGGAGACAGACTGGACTTTTTACCAGATTATAAATAATCATTATTTTTTATCTACTGGTAATCGTCGCCATGTGGCACAGACGAATCAGAGCATTTTCACACCACAATCCACATCATCACATCTAAAATACAAACAATCCAGTATCATTATCACCAGTTTTGCCCCTCACCATTGGTTTGTTTCTGTGAATCCGACAGCAAATGTTCATCATATGGCTACACCATCAAAGTGATTACAGGCCTAGAAAAAGCCTAAATAAAAATCTGAAATACATTTCTTTAAACCACTTTTTAAATATCAGGGATGAATTTAACACAAAAAAAAGGACCAACAAGGTCATTTAACATTTATCTTTAGGAATAAATTAAGTAATTAATAATAAAAATAAATAAATAAAATAAACAACAACAATAATAATAATAAATGAAGTAAAATAAATTAATAAAACACACAAAAATATATAGATTATTGATTTAATTATGTAGATTAACGTTTTATAATAATAATAATATTAAAAATAAATATGAATTTTTCTGAGAGGGGGTTTTACCATACAAAACTATCAAATATTTGTATTAGAAAATTTACGTCTAACAACTGATGTTTGAACTAGTGAGGTGTATACATTCCAATGTCAGTTGTTGGACAATTAGTTGACCATCATAAACCTTTTTTTACTAGCCATGAGCCATTTAGAGATGGTAAACTATTTCACTACCATTGCACTGATATGTATGTGATGAATAAAACGGTGTAAAAACTATTTCACCATGAATGCTAATAATAACACAAGCTCAACCTCCCCTGCAGACACCTGCAGCCCATTGGGCGATGAGGTTAAGTGGATGATTACAACAAATGCAGTTAGTGTGTGAATATATCCAGCTAAGACGCAGGTTGAGTCAGTGTTTTCAGGTACAGGTCCGACCCTGACTCAGCCCCCCCCCCCACGTCCCCCCCTCCCTCCCTAAAACCAGCCCCCCTGCTCGCCCAAGTCTCTCTCAGTGCATGTTTACATAGCTCTATCTAATGACGGCCTTTTTACAGCACTCTGCATTAAACTCAAGGGCTCTGGCTGCATCAGATAAATACAGCAAATCAAATAGGCCCGTGTTTGCCCTGCGTCTCCCTGACAGACCCGCAGCGAGGCATCGCAGCACACTGACCAGCCTGTGTCATCCTAAAACCCTGTCAAACAGACACCCGCGGCCGCCAGTCTATCGCTGCAAATCGCTGGAAAACAAGAGCAGGAGAGAGCAAATAGAAGTTAATGAATGATACAGTGGAGAGTGTAATGACGGGCTGATAAAGGGTCCAGGGGCGACCGTGTGCGCGTACGGGGGACTGCTCGTACGGTGAAGGTCGGATTCGAGGATGGTGTTGTTGGCAAACACCCCTGGTGTGTTATGGCAAGCGTGTGCATTCTGTGAAAGCTAGCGTGGGCTAACCCGAGAGCTCGTGACATTAATTTCCAGAGGCTTCTTCCCACGTGGGAGGTGTGTGTGTGCGCTTTACCTTGCTCGCTCGTTCCCGATTGTTTTGGGCGGCCAGGTGGCGGGTGCTGTTTGCAGAATTATGGCATGGCTCTTTCACACGAATAAGCTCTTGTTCCAGACGCTTGCACTGGGAAAGAGAGAGAGAGAGAGAGAGAGAGAGAGAGAGAGAGAGAGAGAGAGAGAGAGAGAGAGAGAGAGAGAGAGAGAGAGAGAGAGAGAGAGAGAGAGAGAGAGAGAGAGAGAGAGAGAGAGAGAGAGAGAGAGAGAGAGAGAGAGAGAGAGAGAGAGAGAGAGAGAGAAGCGGGATCACTTGAATGCATTAAATCACAATTTACCCAGGAGATTAGACCAGCTATAAGAGGCTTGCTTTTACACCTGGTTACTTTTGCATTAACCAAACAAGCCAAAACTTCGTCAAATTAACTACTGGTGATCCTACCAAGTCACTTTCACTGTTCTGTTTCTGTAGAGTAGGATCAAACTCATCTAAAAAAAAAGAACATCTCTGATGTTTTTAAGAATTGCTCAGAAATTTCCTCTATGCAGTGTACTATATTATATTTACATTCCAAATAACTGCTTAGATATTACATTATTACAATCTTATGATCTATAATTAATCGTTTTACGAGGAGAAGGGGTCATTTTATTGACAAAATCATTTAAGGTGCAAACGCTGGTGCACAAAATGATTGCAACTTTAATGCAAATATTATTTCAACTCTTTCAACAAAGTTGGCTCAAGAATCCTGTGAAAACCAGTTGCACTGCCACATGGAAAAATGGTGTATGTAAGCCTGTTCTATGAGAGGTGAAATCTCTGCAGGGTATAAATCTACATTCTCAGTTATGACTATATTTACTGTAAGAACCTCAGCACACACTTGCTGATATTACTCTCAGTTTGTGTCTGTGATCCCTGGAGGGACAGACTCATTTGTGGTATATTTCAAATATAAAATCACTTTCTTTTATGAAGAAAAATATGTGTGCTGTGGAACGTCCATACAGTGGAAAGAGAAATAGTTTCAGCCACTTGAGTAACTCAACAGCATTCATATATATACTTCATATACTGCTTGTGTTTGGGAGATGCCCAAAAAGTTTTTGGGATTTTTTATTATTATTTTTTTTTTTTTGCACGTCAAAGTAAATGTTATACAGGTAAAATTAATTATATGTCAAACAAATTTAGCACAAATAAACAAATAATAATAATCAATGAACTGTTTTTAAGTTAATTTTTAAAATGTTAAATTATGCATTTTCCCGCTAATAGCACCTATAGTATAATTGCATGGTAATGCAAAAAAAATAAAATAAAATAAAAATAATTATAGCCAGGGGATGAAAACTTTTTAAATTTGATGTTTAAATAAAAATCAAGGTAAATTGTACTTAATTTGTCTTCCGGAAAACATCCAAGTATCTTCTGTTGCTTCCGAAGGGCAGCACTAATTTTTTTTAAACAAATATTTAAACAAAATAAGAAAAATGTGGACATCTTCATCCTGTTCAAAAGTTTTCACCCCCGGCTCTTAATGCTTTGTGTTTCCTTCTGGAGGATCAGTGAATGTTTGAACCTTCTTTAATAGTTGTGTTTGAGTCCCTCAATTGTCCTAAGTGTGAAAAGATTGATCTCAAAATCATAGTCACTGCTGGAAAGGGGTTAAAATATGCAAAAGATGCTGGAAAACTGAATAATTTGCAGGACCTGAAGGATTTTTCTGAAGAACATTAGGCAGTTTAACTGCTCAGGACAAACAAGGGACTCAAGAACAACCATCACAAAACATAAAAACAGAAGTGGATCATCCAGGTAACGGCACACACAGTATTAAGAATCAAGGGGACATCAACTTTTGAACGGGGTCATTTTTTATAAATTTCGGCTATTTCTTTGTCTTGTGGACTATACACTCACCTAAAGGATTATTAGGAACACCATACTAATACTGCGTTTGACCCCCTTTCGCCTTCAGAACTGCCTTAATTCTACGTGGCATTGATTCAACAAGGTGCTGAAAGCATTCTTTAGAAATGTTGGCCCATATTGATAGGATAGCATCTTGCAGTTGATGGAGATTTGTGGGATGCACATCCAGGGCACAAAGCTCCCGTTCCACCACATCCCAAAGATGCTCTATTGGGTTGAGATCTGGTGACTGTGGGGGCCATTTTAGTACAGTGAACTCATTGTCATGTTCAAGAAACCAATTTGAAATGATTCGAGCTTTGTGACATGGTGCATTATCCTGCTGGAAGTAGCCATCAGAGGATGGGTACATGGTGGCCATAAAGGGATGGACATGGTCAGAGACAATGCTCAGGTAGGCCGTGGCATTTAAACGATTCCCAATTGGCACTAAGGGGCCTAAAGTGTGCCAAGAAAACATCCCCCACACCATTACACCACCACGACCAGCCTGCACAGTGGTAACAAGGCATGATGGATCCATGTTCTCATTCTGTTTACGCCAAATTCTGACTCTACCATTTGAATGTCTCAACAGAAATCGAGACTCATCAGACCAGGCAACATTTTTGTCTTCAACTGTCTAATTTTGGTGAGCTCTTGCAAATTGTAGCCTCTTTTTCCTATTTGTAGTGGAGATGAGTGGTACCCGGTGGGGTCTTCTGCTGTTGTAGCCCATCCGCCTCAAGGTTGTGCGTGTTGTGGCTTCACAAATGCTTTGCTGCATACCTCGGTTGTAACGAGTGGTTATTTCAGTCAAAGTTGCTCTTCTATCAGCTTGAATCAGTCGGCCCATTCTCCTCTGACCTCTAGCATCAACCAGGCATTTTCGCCCACAGGACTGCCGCATACTGGATGTTTTTCCCTTTTCACACTATTCTTTGTAAACCCTAGAAATGGTTGTGCGTGAAAATCCCAGTAACTGAGCAGATTGTGAAATACTTAGACCGGCCCGTCTGGCACCAACAACCATGCCACGCTCAAAATTGCTTAGTTTGGACATTCAGTTTGGAGTTCAGGAGATTGTCTTGACCAGGACCACACCCCTAAATGCATTGAAGAAACTGCCATGTGATTGGTTGATTAGATAATTGCATTAATGAGAAATTGAACAGGTGTTCCTAATAATCCTTTAGGTGAGTGTATGTAAACATCTTTTATGTAAAATATCTTATTCAGGAGAGTACTAAATAAAACATAACATGCATTTTGTATGATCCCTCTTATTTGATATATATATATATATATTAGGTTTTACATGTAAAGTGGTGCAACTAATGTTGGTGGAACACTTTGCCCTCAAAAACTATTAAATGCTAAAACTATTACAAATACTATTATACAATTTTGAAAATTGTTTCACTCTATTGAAATTTGACAGCTTACTGAGCAGAATTGAATAGCACAAGTGCCTACACATAATTCCCTATCCACAAAGCCCATGTCCTCTCCTCATTTTGCCTTACAATATGAGACTCTCCGGCAGACTTTCATACAGACAGATTGAGAGACAGACAGGCGCTTTAAACATACACCGTTGTGACCAGCTCTTTGGTGGGTATTATTGTAAGTAGGCTTGTTTTCTACCAGTCCATATGTGCTCCTCTCCATGTCCACATTCCAGGATCGACGGACACTTACCAGGAATGTAAACCATCCTCACGGCCTGACAAGTCCCAATGTTTCAACATTCAGCCGTCTCAAAGAGTAGCGCCCGCGCAAACAAGCCTCTCAGCCACAGACCCCACTCCTGTCTCTTTCCTCTGCAGACTAAAATAATACCGCTGCCGTCCAGACAAAACACACAGCTCCTCTTTAGTGTCAGCCTGAGTTATGGTTCTCGGGCAGCAGATGTTTTTTAGGGGGAAACGTATTTTAATCAGAATGCACCTCTGCGGTGACGCAAAAGGCCAACACTGCGGTCAGCGCCCCAAAAATAACCGGGGCGAAATGGAGCGTAGGAAGTAGGAACAGACACATTAACCTATTTTAACTTTTTAATCCACCAATTAAAGTCTCAGATGGCAATATTAAACAGCCCAAAAACACAAGAGTAGAAATAAGAGGTCTGAACCACGTGACAGCATGTTCTGCAAGCGGGGGGAAAAAAAATTCAGCGGAATAAGATCTCAAGACAATCAGCTAACCCTAATTCACCATGAGATGCGACTCAATTTCCTCTCTCACTTTAACATCAGCACTCTATCAAGATCAAGAGAAATTCAATAAGCGCTCAGCGCTGGGACATAACGAAGCAGATCTTATTCTCTGCGTTAACTGTGAGGAGAGGAAGGAAGTGAGAATAAGATTTATTTCTTCCAGCACTTATCCAGCTTTTCGTATTCCGGCAGGCCAAAGGGATGCGGCGGCCCTCTGCCTGGAGCCGGGCTCTAATCCCTACGAGATGAGGAGAGAGACAGGTGGAACGGCAGGGGAGGGAGATATCCTTGAGGATAGAGAGAGGACCCATTCCCGTCTCAGAGGGATTAGGCCTGGGGTTTTTGCAACTTATTTCTGAAATTACCCCACAGATTCAGGTTTTTGGCCCCAATGAAAAGCCTTCTAGGGGACGTTTCGCAGCCATGTGCTGCTGGGTTTTTGGGCGGAGTTGGAAGAATGACACCTGGCCTTCTGTTCATTTCAGAGAAGTTGACACAGGTTGTCATGGTTGAGCTGTCACTGGCTTTCCGGATGTGCACGACAGGATTTATTTTATGAATCTGGGGCCGTATTCACAAAGAATTTTATCTTACCACTAGGAGTACTCCTAAATCGCACTAAAATATTTTAGCTAGGAGTTTTCTCTTAAAAGTTATTCACAACGCCTTTCAGACCTACTCTTAGTAAGGAAAAATGACAACTCCTAAACTAAGAGTGAGTCTTCGTTGCTATGGATGACGTCACTTCTCATGCACGAGCCTCCTCGCAATGATCACGGTGATTGGTTGTTAGACGACAGGGCCATCATGCGGAACATAACACAGACGCAACAAATCATGGATTTAGGACATCTAAATATGTCTGTGTCCTACACAAAATAATAATAGTAGGCCTAATGTCATCGAAATGTTTGTGCAGGCCCCAGTGAAGTGTAATTCTAACAAGGCAGAGAGAGAGAGAAGTCGTGAATTAAATTAAATTAAATCAAGGTAGCCTACAATGAAAACCGCCACTTGCCTAATAATGAAAAAACGACACTTGCATTAACACTTGCTTGGTTAATTGACATCCTATTAGCCTAAATAGACTACTTAAAGCAAGGAAATGTTACTCCTATTGAAGTAATGTAATGGTGTGTTCACACCGAACGCGAATAAAGCGTCAAATACGCGTCTATCGCTTGAACATTCGCTCGAGTTCAAATTTTTCAACTTGCGCGGAAGACATTCGCGGCAAACGCGTCGCCCAATTCGCGTCATTTGCAACGCCCGGCGCGAATGATGCGCCTATTCGCGTCTTTGCATTGACTTTGTATGTAATCTACTCGCGCAAATAATTAAATTCGCGTTCGGTGTGAACACACCATAATAGTTGAATGACGGTGGATTATGAACTCGCCAAAACGGAAAAGAAAGCCCAACTGGACGCAGGATCAGTTACTGCTGCTGGCCCAAAAACATAATAAAAGTGAAATTCGGCACTGGGATATCAAGCAAAACTAAGCGTGAGAATGGGAGAGGATTTGTTTGCAGATCAATGCAGCATTCCCGCTTGTGTCGCGGACCCCGGACGACTGCGAGAGGCGGTGGTATGCGCTACAATCCTTTGTGAATAGGTCTTAGTTAGTTAGGAGTCCTCTCGACTTCTTTTAAGCTGTCCCAGACTTAGGTGCTACTTTTAGGGCTAAAATGCTTCGTGAATTACTCTTAGTGAAAAAAATTAGGAGTCCTAAAGTTAGGAGTGACACGCCCATTATTTTTAGGAGTTGCTCCTAAATTTGCCAGTTAGGAGCTACTTTTAGCCTTAAAATTCTTTGTGAATACGGCCCCTGGCCTACCTCCAATAAAGGACTCAGTCGATCAGAAGAATCTGAGCAGTACAAGTACATTTAAAATATGAACAGGGCAAAATGTAAACATAAGGTCTCTATTAATCAATTTTATTTCCACAATACTTTTTTGTAAGACTTAAAAATCCTTATCTTAGACCCTCTTATATATCCTTTGGACTTTGAAAATGAATTGCTATAATAGCATATCATTTAAAAAATGTCATTAAAATACACACTGCCCGGCCCAAAAAAAGTCGCTGTTTGGATTTAGATAGGCAAATGCTTAATGTCCCCGTGTAGTCAATATCCTTTAAAATATTAAAGGATAGTCAATATCCCTTAAAACTCATACACCCGAGACTACACCCAAGTGTAGTCAATATCCCTTAAAACTCATATTTAATCACCAAAATGACATATTTAAAAGATTTTTTCCCTGAAACAAATTTCTTCATGCCTTAAAATAGCTTGAATGTAACTCTACACCCTTGCCTTATTTACTATACCCGGTTCTATGAATATGCAAATTAGCTTTGCCCCAACCAGCTCAGAGATCCACTCGTTGACGATCACACGTTGACCTGATTGGTTACAAGGTATTTTGTGACGTCAGAAACACCAGCGATTATTTCAAACCGCGTTTTTGAGACTGTCTTTGGTTCAATTTGCACATGGTTTGTCTTAAAGCATGAATGTAAACACTGCAATAATGATACAATGATAGACTTTTATAAAGTCCCCCTGTGGTGAAAATTAGGCTTTTAATGTTGTTTATGTCTATGTGGTGTTAAAATAGATCAAAAGTGACAGTAAAGACATTTATAATGTTACAAACGATTTCTATTTCAAATAAATGTTTTTTTTAAGCTGCAGTCGGCAAGTCTGGCAGAGTGAGTGGACTTAGGCAAAATTTTGAATGTTTACAACTCTCATGGCCCTCCCCCACTATCAACGAATACCCTCCCACCGAGTTCATGCTCGTCAGTGCGTGTGCACCAGATTTTCAGTGAACGCGCCCGTCTCATCAGCATCCATCAACACCATGGATTATTTGGAGGTATGCTGTCCTGGCTAATCTACTGATAGATTGCAATTGCTAACGTCATTTATACTCTAAATGAGCTTACTTGATTTTCTGCCATCACTCTTCATTACTGCGCGAACTTCCGCGAACTTCAGGCGTGTGCATGTTATTGTAACGTGCGCGAGGGGTGGCGTGTGCCCGATCTGTGATTGACAGTCAGATCTCACACCCCCCTGCGCTGATTGGACATGATGAACCGGGAGCTGTGGATGTTTGCAAAACAAATAACACGCTCCAGGTGGAGTTAGAAGCTCGGGTTGTTTTTCTAAAACCACTTTATTTATGTTGTTCTGTCGGATTATAGAGTCGATTTCATTGAATATGATAAAAAAAATGTTGCCGACGGCAGCTTTAACCTTTTATCCAACAAAAAACATGTTTTTTTTTTAAAACTATTAAGCAGAACTGTTTTTAACACTGATAACAATAAGAACTGCTAATACGAAATGTTTCTTGAGCAGCAAATCAGCATATTAGAATGATTTCTGGAGGATCATGTGACACTGAAGACTGGAGAAATGATGCTGAAAATTCAGCTTTACCATCACAGAAATAAATTATATTTTAATATACAAGGAAGACAGAAAGCATTCCAATCAAAAATATTCCTGCAAATCCAACCATAGAAATATTAGAGCAGATTATACCTTGCAACCACCTACACAGATGAATTTACAATCACACAAAGAGTTTTCATCTTTACCCTATATGCTTTTATCTATATCTACACTACATTTTGTTGCAGAAATTCCACTTTTATTGCCAGAATCCCCCTTATTTTTGGCAATATAAAAGAGTGTTGTATCACTTTCCAAAAATCCAGTCTGAAATGCTGTTCATTTCTGAGTGTCACAAGTCTAGGAAATCAAATAGTCAGAAAGGCCTCGATGACCTGTACCATCACACCCGATAAAAGTTACAACACATAGCACCCACTGACCCAAAACAACACCGGGAATGACCGTTAGATACAATTCCGTGTCCAAACAATGAAATCAAGCACATTATATAACACCAATTATGAAACGTAGGCAATATTTATCAACAAAGAAATCCCAGCAAATACATCCACTGCCCCACACTTGAACTCTATGATGAAGCTGAATATCTGGATGTCAATATTTAGCTACCTGCTTGTTTGTTTTCATTTGATTGAATTATGTGTGTAGGAACGATATACCAAATATTTGAGGTTATGCAGCAATATTTGTCCCTACATGTGAATTAGGTAGCTGGTGTGTTGATTCTTAAATCAGTGCAGGATCTGTGAATAAACACAGATGTATGTGCTTTAATAGACCAATAATCAAAGTCATCTCGCAGAGGAGTTCAATCGCAGGAGGAGGAGAGATAGTCAATATTTAGAGAGTCGTATTTGATTTTTTTTCTATGGTGTAAAGGTTTCTGGCTTGGTACACAACTACTGTGAGTGGAGTGTTTAGGGCTGGTGTGGGTTAGGATTGACCCTTTGTGGAGAGCATGTGTGTGTCGTAGGTCTGTACCCTGGTTATAGCAGTGTCTCTTTCCTCTATGACGGCTTTCATCTCCTCTGAGGTGATCTGGGAGCGACGCTCTCTGGCTCTCTGGATCTGCTCTATGATGGCCGCCCCGCTCTGCTCGATAGCGAGGGCAGAGTCCGCGCTGTTAACCCTGTTCAACAGCTCTTCCAGGTCCTGACCAGAACATACAAATAAAACCACAGCTCATCAGGCAAATAGCATTTGATCATGTATTAAGAATTAGTCAATATTAATTTCTTCTAATTGTTCCTTATCACTGGCATTGGCATTTGAATCGTGTTTCTAGCATCTCTGATTAAAGGCTAGTCATTTTCAGGAGTGGTGTTCGCATGTGCAAAACTCTCTGTCATGATGCAAAGCTCTTCTGAGTGGTTGGAACAGTTAATTGAACCTTTAGACAAAATCTAAAAAGAAGTTGGCATGCATTTTTTGATGAGCATTATATTTGATACATCAAACTTTTAGTGTGATATAGTGAGAATATGGAGCTCATACCAGAACATCAATTTTATTCAGAGGTCCGAAATGAGCAAAGATTTGCAATTTGGCGCAGTTGTTAATACAACCCCAAATCAAGAATAGTTGGGATATTTTGTAACGTGCAATAAAATCAAGAATCTGTGACTTGTTAATTCTCTTTCAACTCTATTTCACTGAGAAAAGCACAAAGAAAAGATATCCAATGTCTTCGCTGAAAAACTTTGTTTTGTAATATAAACACATTTTTATTTTGATGGCTGCTACACACTCCAAAAAAGTTGGGGCAGAGGCAAAATAAAAGTGAAAAGCTGACAGAATAGCCAAGTTAAACTCTTTTGAAACAGTCCACAATAAGTAGGTGAACTGGTATCGTGAATGAGTGCCACATATCATGAGAGTCGAAAGTCTTTCACCATCTACCATAGATTATTTTCTGAAAAGATTCAGGGAATCCAGAGAAATCTCAGTCTGTGTAGGGCAAAGCAAGAGACCTCTGTTGAATGTGCGTGACCTTTGAGCCTTTAGATGGCATTACATGAGAAACCATCATGCTAATCTGTTGAATATAGCAACATGTGCTGAGGAGTACTTTGGAAAACTGTTTTCACTTAACACAGTCTTCTACTGCATCAAGGATGCCACTTGGATCTCTGATACGCAAGGCGAAAGCTATACATCAGTTCAATGCAGAGATGCCGAGTTATCTGGGCCCGAGTTCATCTCAGACGATCCAAAACGCAGTGGAAATGTGTGCTGTGGTCAGATGAGTCCACGTATCAGCTTGTTTTTTGGAAAAACAGGTCGAGTATGGGGTGCATGGGGTATATGGGGGACATCAGTTCAAACTTTGTACTTTTGTCAGTTAAATAAATTTGAAAGGGAATTACAAAATCACAGATTCTTGATTCTATTGGATTTTTACAATTGTAACAACTTTTCTAGATTTGGGGTTACATTTATATGGTCAAAAACTAAGATTATGATAGTTTTTTTAATCAATGAGATCTTTATATCAGTATAGCAGACTAATTACAAAATAAAATGTATATATGGTAAATATCAGTTGTTGTCACACTTTATCTCCCAATAATATGTCTTAGTCTTAGCAATGCAATGATGATTGAGTGATCATCAAATAATATATTTTCTTTCTCTTTGTAGTTTTATTTAATATGGTACAAGATTATCCTATTCAAATCAATGCGATAAACAAGTTGGGCAAAAGTAATCTAAAAACAAACAAAAAGTAGTAGTGTAATGTAATTGATCACATTATGAAATAAATGTTTTTCTCCAAAACACGCTGGCCATAATTATTGGCAGCCTTTTATTAAATACTTTTTTCAACCTCCTTTTGTCAAGGTGACAGCTCTGAGTCTTCTCCTATAATGCCTGATGAGTTTGGAGAACAAGAGATCAGAGACCATTCCTCTATACAGAATCTCTCCAGATCCTTCAGATTCCCAGATCCATGTTGGTGCTTCTTCTCTTCAGTTCAGCCCACTCATCAGGTCAGGGAACTGGGACGGTCATGGCAGAAGCTTCATTTTGTGCTTCGCAGCAAATTTTTGTGTTGATTTTGATGTTTGTTTAGGATCGTTGTCCTGATGGAAGATCTAACCACGGCCCATTATAAGATTTCTAGCAGAAGGCGTCAGGATCCACAATGCCATGTATCTGAACAAGATGTCCAGGACCTCCAGCAGAAAAATAGGCCCACAACATTAAAGATCCAGCGGTTTATTAAATTGTACACATGGGGTACTTCTTATCCTTGTGTGCACCAAACCCATCTAGTGTGTTTGCTGCCAAAAAGCTCTTTTTTTTCATTTTCATCTGACCACAGAACCAAGTCCCGTTTGAAGTTCCAGTCGTGTCTGACAACTGAATTTGCTGGAGTTTGTTTTTGGATGAGCGAGGAAGATTTTTCTTGAAACCCTCCCAAACAACATGTGGTGATGTAGGGGTTGTTTGAATTTTTTTATAGGCTTTCTGACCCCAAGACTCAACTAATGTCTGCAATTCTCCATCTGTGATTCTTGAAGAGTCTTTGGCCACTCAGACTTTCCTCCTCACCGTCCATTAAGGCAATATAGACACACGTCCTCTTCCTGGCAAATTCGTAACATCTGTAGTTGATTGGAACTTCTTAATTATTGCCCTGATGGTCAAAATGGGGATTTTCAATTATTTAGCTATTTTCTTACAGCCACTTTCTATTTTGTGATGCTCGACAATCTTTTGCTGCACATCACAACTATATTCTTTGGGTTTACACATTGTGATGGATGATTAAGGGAATTTGGCCTTTGTGTTTCCTCACATTTACTGTATATTCATGTTCCTAGTCACCCTGGTGTGCTAAAAAAGGTAAATATTAATGGGAATATACTTCAGAGATATTTTACTCGTAAAAAATTCTAGGGTTGCCAGTAATTGTGTCCAACGTGTTTTGGAGAAAAACATTTATTTCATAATGTGATTTCACTTTCAATTCTTTTACTTCAATGAAAGGTTAGATTTTTTTGAATGAAAGATCAAAAGCATAAACAATGCAGATTTATTTTTTACAGCCAGTTTTGATCATATTTACCAGGGGTGCCATTAATTCTGAGCACGACTGTATTGCTCATTGTTAGTTTATGTTAGTTAATGCATTAATTAATGTTAAAAGATGAGACCTTATAGTAAGATAACTCTAAATTGTAATGTGGACTCATGCATTTTCTATAAAGCTGCTTTGAAATGATGTGTATTGTGAAAAGCGCAATACAAACAAATGTGAATTGAATTAAAGTGTTTCTGAAATTTGCGTATTAAATATAATACAGTAGGCTTTAGTTGGGTTAAATGCGGTATAGTGGATCACTCCTGAAATTGCAATGGTTGGCTACAACAAAGTTTTGTAATCTCACTACTTTGAACAAGAAACAAAGATGGCAATAACCACTCATTGAAATCATCATTTTCAATGAAAGAGACATCAGCGACTGGAGATATTAACATCCAGTAAACAGCTGTCAATAGAAGCTAAGTCTAAGGTATGATTTGATTATTATATTGTCCACCAGGTATAAATCATACGTCTGATTGCTTAGAAAAGTACTAGAAACCACTCCTATAAGATATCATTCATGTTAATGTGCATTGGATGCACGGAAAATTAAAAAACCAGAGTAAGCATCAAAACAAGCCTTTCCTGTGGCTTTTTTTTTTTTCATTTAAGACAGTTGGACAAAAAGGGTACACAGAACAATCAGAGATGAAATTCTCCAGTGAGGAAGGCTTACCACATCACTTTCTTCAGGTTTAATATTCTCCAGCCTAGAGAGAGATGGAGAGAGAGAAAAAAAAACGTGAGAGAGAGAAGTAGAGAAATGAAATGTAGTGAGCTTCCTTGAGTTTCCTTTATGTCACTCTGCAAAATGAGATCACTTCCCAAATCCAGTAATTGCATTCTGTGGGTTTTGGTATGAAAGCAGAAGACACACTCAGAGATATTAAAAGTGCCACCCGCTCATGCTGTTATTCCACTGTTATGCCCATTCTGCTCAAAACTGACAGCGAATTGTTAAGTTATTAATGTTTACTACTTTATATGACTATTGGGATCAATTGTTCATATGTGTGGGGAAGCGGAGAGACGGATTAGGCCTGAACCTTTTGTGCCACACCTGCCATGAGCATCTTTATAAAGGCAAAGACAACAGTAATTATGGAGCCAAATGCCTAGAGACACACGGGTCACAAACTGGTGGAAATATTTATGATTTTGAAGGTTTTTCATATGGACCTCTATAACCAATGCACAGTCACAGTTTGCTCGTGGCTAATGTGTAGATCAACGACATGGGAAGTAAAATCTTGAGGTTTTGCAATAAATGTATGAAAAATATACAGTGGGGTCCAAAGGTCTGAGATCACACCTTTTTTAAAAAAAGGAAATAAACAAAAAGATACAGAATTTTGAGGAATTAAAAAAAAAAAAAATCTAATATGTATAATATTATTTTAAATTTAATTAGAAATATTAAAAACATAATAAGTTTAATGTACCCTAATAATAAGTTTAGGGTCTGTAAGATTTTTAACTGTTAAACTGATTTTTAATTATTTTTCATGCTCACCAGGGCTGCATTTATTAGATCAAAAATGAAGTAAAACAGTAATATTGTTAAATATTAATATAATTTGAAATAACTGTTGTATATTTGAAAATATATTAAAATGTAATTTGTCTCTGAGATGCAAAGCTTCAGCATCATTACTCCAGTCGGTAGCACATTAGTTAACATTAGTTAATGTATTAACTAACATGAGCAATACATTTGTTACAGTATTTATTAATCTTTGTTAATGTTAGTTTAATGTTAATAAAAATACACTTGTTCATTGTTTGTTCATGTTAGTTCACAGTGCATTAACTAAAATTAACAAATACAACCTTTGATTTTAATATGTACTACGATTAATAAATGCTGAAGAAGTATTGTTCATTCTTAGTTAATGTTACTTAAGGTAGTAAACTAACGTTAACTAATGAACCTTATTATAAAGTGTAATCCTCCAGTCTTCAGTGTCACACGATCCTTCAGAAATCATTCTAATATGCTGATATTACAGATGTTGAAATATAATATTTTTTTCGGAAACCATAATAGCTTTATTCAAGATTATTGATGAACAGAAAGAAAGAATTTATTAGAAATCTTTTGTAACATTACATAAATGTCTTTCCTGTTACTTTCAATCAATTAAATGCATTCTTGTATCATTTCCAACATACTGACACTAAATTTTGGAACGGTATTGTAAATACAAAACATAGGGTCTCTTTTGGACTTATATATTCATTTATTGAGAAAGACAGCAGATGAATCGCAGAAATCCGCTCTGCTGGTGCGATGCTCCTTTAAGAGCAAATCGAATTGCTCCATCAGCCACCAGGCAGAAAAAACAACAACCCTCCACTCATTTACAAAGGCATTACATGGATCTCCATCCATTATAAAGGTACATACTCATTCACACAATGGACCCAAGAGTGACCTCTGAAAATAAGGGCTTAGAACACGTGCATCCATATTCCCCAAAAGATAATGGGATTCCACTTGGCTATCAATTATCTTTTTTTTTTGAGAGAGGGGCCAGAATGGAGCCCTCGAACGCAGCAAAGAGAGGGACGCGATTTTATAATTAGATTTTTGAAGAGATCCGGAAAATGCATTTCATGCCTCTCAATAATTGCGGTACGTTTGAGAGAACTATCAATAAATCATGAGGCAGACTGAAATATTAAACAGGGTGTAAGGTGACGAATACCCCTGGAAAAGGACATCAAGCAATACAGAACAAACTTATCTGTAAATACATTTTTAAAAAATACATGTTGTTAGGTTCTTCGCTGACGTCTACAAAGCTATTTTTCAAAACCACAACCGGTTTTAAACGGGATATAATTTCTCCCATCCCCTGGAGGGCACAGGGCAATATTCGCTTTGAAAGGCCTGTTATCTAACAACAGCACCAGTTAAACATACAAGGAAGAAGATCATATTAATTAGGACCCAGCAGGCGGGACAGTAAACGGTAAATATCCACAGGCCTAAAGCACATGATTGATTTCCTATACGGTGGAACTTCTGACTGACATGCCGGTACTAGGATGAGGGGACTCTTAAGAAATGTCACACCCCTCTGATATATTTCCAAACCAGTCGATATTGGATTTCCCCTCAAACCCTTGTCTGTTCATTCAGCTTGTCCTCTAGCAGGAAGAACAAAGCAGCTTCCCATCGCAACGGTGGGTAAAGCCGCATGCCTCGCGTGCTTCTCAAACTCTTAAATCCACTGCCTTTAAAAAAAGATGAGAAACCTTTAAGGCACTTGGACTAAGAAGTGTGGAAACAAAACCCGAGGCTTTCTGTTTATCACCTCGCAGATGCTTCCAGATCATAAAATGTATGTTTTTGAGTTATCTATTCATCATCGATAAAAAAAAAGTTTTAAAAAGTACTACTTTTCTGTAGTATCATAATGTCACCAAATATAATGCCTTTTCATGACTTAGATAAAGATAAATAGATAAAGAGAGAGAAATATATATTTTGAACGTTATACGTTTTAAACTCTACTGACTTTATGAGCTTTAGGGCTGGGTAATATATTGACTATTTGCAATAAATTAAATATTATTACATTTTGGTAATATAAAGATTTCACAGCCATTCAATTTCTTAAAAGACCACAGATTTTGTCATTTGAAAGCACTATAATATACATTTTAATTATAATTAAAGCTTTGTGAGGTTCCATTTTTTTTTTCAGTGTAAGATTTTCATGTTTCATGTTAAAAATTTGTTTGTGTACCCATTCAAAAATGCTTTCAAAGTAAAACATGGAGCTAGCAACACCAAGGTCATGGGATCGATTACCAGGGAATGTATGAACTGATAAAATGTTAACCTTGAATGCAATGTAGGTCGCTTTGTGTATTAGTGCCAGACAACTACATAAATGGAAGTTATATGCTTGTACACTACCATTCAAAAGTTTTAGGGGTTTTTATGTTTTTGGAAGAAGTTTCTAATGCTGAACAAGGCTGAATTTATTTGATCAAATATACAGTAAAAATAGTAATATTGTGAAATATTAAAATAAAATGTTTTCTGTTCGAATATATGTAATTTATTCCAGTGATGGCAAAGCTGAATTTTCAGCCACATTACACCAGTCTTCAGTGTCACATGATCCTTCAGAAATCATTCTAATATGCTGACTGTAAAAGTATTTACAGTCAATTTAATTTGTACTTGTTGAACAAAAATATTCATTTCTTTAGAGAAATTGTAATGACCCCAAACTTTTGAACGATAGTGTATTTATGAAGACATATATATGGAATATTGACAGAAAAATGTCAATAAACAGTATAGTTTAGCTACACCGCCCAGCCAAACCACTAGGCCATGGCTTTATAATGGGCCTCATTCACATAACAAAAATGTCTGTGTAAATTGTTTGTAATTTTTTTTAACATATATAATATTCAAGTCAAAGGGAAAACACTAATTTTACAAGCAATTCATTATGCTTATTTTTTTTCATAAATAAGGCCCAAAGAGATATCAGCCTAATTTGAGTATGATGCCACTTGAGTGTGTGAAAATTGCAAATCGAGATTATAGATTTTCATTATGTGAGGATCTCCTTTGAGAGAACAGAAATGACTAGAGCAGCATGAATGTGAACTGAGGGTCTATTTTGGAAGAGGTTTGAACAACACATACTCCAGCGTCGCCTCCTGAAGCTTTTTGGCCCGAAGTAAAGCTTCATCCCTCTCCTCGTTAGCCAGACGCAGTCTGGCCATCACAGCCTGGTCTCTCTCCCTCTGAGCCTTATAGATTTCCTCGACTAACGCTGTGAGAGAGAGAGAGAGAGAGAGAGAGAGAGAGAGAGAGAGAGAGAGAGAGAGAGAGAGAGAGAGAGAGAGAGAGAGAGAGAGAGAGAGAGAGAGAGAGAGAGAGAGAGAGAGAGAGAGAGAGAGAGAGAGAGAGAGAGAGAGAGAGAGAGAGAGAGAGAGAGAGAGAGAGAGAGAGGTTTTTATTCTGGTATTGCGCTCCAGAGCTCCAGCTGCACAATAACAAGGCTAAGCTCCTCGGGAAAGAGGTTATTGCAGTTGAAACACTATGGCATAAGTATTAATAACTCTAAGTGAGCCTTATTTTGAGAAGACAGTTTCCCCTGGGGAGGTGTGTGTGCGTGTGTGTGTGCGTGTGTGCATGTGTGTGAGTGCCCAGAGCAATAAAAACAGCAGCAACACCCTGAAGTCAGAGTTCCAGCCTCTTGGAGACTGTGGAGACATTTTATTTATGAAATTTCAGCATGGAAACACTCTGGTTTATCAACATTGTACGGGAACAGTGAGCATTTACACCAGGCTCATGGATGTCAGAAACCATCAAAAAAATATCCTCATATAGGAGGACAAACATGACTGTGTTTGACCTGCAGGACTCATAAGGTCCACAGGCTTCCTGACGTATGCAATTCCAAAACAATATTGGAAATGAAGGCCCCTAGTCAATGCATGAATGACCTAATGAACGAACAAACAAGCAAATGAACAAACAAACGATGAACGAACAAAAAGGTCCAAGGGCATAACGACAGAGTCTCCAAGCAACAATAGAGACAAAGACCGCAAGCAAATATAATTGACTGAAATAAATAAATGACTGAATGAATAAAGGAACACACAACCAATGAATGAATGAATGAATACAACCAATGAATGAACGGATGACTGAATTAATAGAGGAACCCAACCAATGAATGAATAAAGGAATACACACCCAATGAATGAATGGACGACTGAATGAATAGAGGAACACAACCAATGAATGAATGAATGAATAAAGGAACACACAACCAATGAATGAATGAATGAATGAATGAGTAAACGAACGAACAAACAAACGCACAACTAATGAATGAATGAGTAAACGAACGAACAAACAAACGCACAACTAATGAATGAATGAGTAAACGAACGAACAAACAAACGCAGAACTAATGAATGAATGAGTAAACGAACGAACAAACAAACGCACAACTAATGAATGAATGAATAAAGGAACACACAACCTGTAAATGAATGAACGAATGAAGGAACACACAACGAATGAATGAATGAAGGAACACACAACCTGTAAATGAATGAACGAATGAAGGAACACACAACGAATGAATGAATGAATGAATGAATAAAGGAACACACAACCAATGAATGAATAAATAAAGGAACACATAACCAATGAATGAATGAAAGAATGACTGACTGAACGAATAAAGGAATACACAAACAATGAATGAATGACTGAATGAATGAATAAAGGAACACACAACCAACCAATGAATGAATGAACGAATGAAGGAACACACAACGAATGAATGAATAAAGGAACACAACCAATGAATGAATGAATGAAAGAATGACTGACTGAACGAATAAACAACCAATGAATGAATGAATGAATGAATGAATGAATGGACACACAACTAATGAATGAATGAATGAATGACTGACTGAACGAATAAAGGAACACTACCAATGAATGAATGACTGAATGAATGAATAAAGGAAAACACAACCAATGAATGAATGAATGAACAAACGAATATAGCTAACAAATATAAATGACTAATTGAAACAAACGAACAAATAAACAAACAAATGTGAACTAACAAGCAAAATGATCCATGAGCATTTCCAAAGCATTATGAACAAAGACCACTAGCAAATATAAATGACTGACTGAACAAACAAACAAACGAACAAAAGGATGAACAAACAAACATGTAGAAATGAGTACATGAGCAAATAACATAAATGAAATTAACTAACAAACTAAATGATCCATGAGCCAATTTTCAAAGCAATTTTACCAATATAAATGACTACATGGATGAACAAAGGAGTTAGTTAATTAAAATGGAAAAAAGACACATAAAGGAATGAACAAAATAACAAACGAACAAACAATGAACGTACAAAGAAATGAATAAACGAAGGAATGAACAAACTAATGAATAAAAACAATTGAAAAACCAAGCAAAGTATATTCAAACCTCTGACCTGCACCAAATTTAAGAATTGAGACGACAATTTGGTAAAATCCAGAGGATTTGGGCATTACCAAACGGTCCTTGGCACCATCTCTAATCCCACCGAAAGCGGCACTGTTATCCATCAAACCACATCAATTCTTCCCTGAACGATAAACAGTCATTCCCACACTAAGCCACTACAAAGTTCACAAAGCAAATCAATATTGCTAGAATTTGCTGATTAAACATCTCCAACCTGAACCATACAAATCAAATTGAAATGAGGGCGGTGAATACATGCATTATCATCGCCTTATTAAATGAAAAATTTGGCTGCCTAATTGTGTCATATATGTCATGTGTCAAGTATTTTCGTTTAATTAACAAACTGTGAAATGGCGCATTTTAGCTAGTTAAGATCAACCGAAAAGTGAATATCGGCTAAATTTAAATATTTGTTCAGCAAAGGTGAGAAGCGTGTAGATTTCATTGACAAAATAATCAGTTACAGAGAGGAATGATCACTCCTGATGAGGGCGCTTTATGTCAGACATATTGGTTTATGTTTACAAATGTCAAAGTGTGCTTTTCCCGGATTCTCCTGACATGTACCAACTAATTAATTAAAAGTGTTTATCTTTCGACAGTGTTGGAAGGTCAGACATTTACATTTAGAGATCTATGCAACCTCAGACCTCACATAAAACGGTTTGATTGTCTGAAGCGTATAAAGGTAAAAGGTAAATCCAACCATTCCTCTATCCATCTCTCCAGCCTGTACCTGCTGCTCTCTCGCTGGCTCGTCCCTCCAACTCGGCCTCCTGTAGCTGAGAGTCCAGGAGCTTGGTTTCCAACTCTTTCTCCTTCAGCGCCAACTTGTCCTGGAGCTACAGATACACACAAAATCAGGATAACTGGATAACTGAGTCACATGTGTGTGAGTTTAGCCCTGTCACACTGATGAGGTCAACAAAAATAAATAAAAAACAACGTACCTTGTTGGTAGGTAAACAGAAATTTTGGTTTTGTTTGTCTACCAAAAACTGTATTTAAAAAAAATAATAATATTAATTAACTGCAAAACTGTTCAACATACAAAAAGTTTAGGATCGGCAAGTTATTTTATTTGTATGTTTTTGAAAGTAGTCACTTATGCTCACAAAAAAATACAGTAAAAATTGTAATATTGTGAACTATTATTACAATTAAAAATACGTTTTTATTTTTCATTTATAAGATTTTCCAGCATCATTACTCCAGTCTTCAGTATCACACGATCCTTTAGAAATCATTATAATATGCTGATTTTCTGCTCAAGAAACATTTCTTATTATTATCAATGTTGAAAACAGTTGTGCTGATTAATATTTTTGTGAAAAACGTAAAGAAAAAAGAAAATCTGTATTCTTTGATGAATACAATGTTCAAAAGATTTATTTAAAATTCAAATCTTTCGTAACAATGTAAATGTTTTTCTATTTAATCCGTCCTTGCTGAATAAAAAAAAAAGTATTTATTTATTTCAAAACACTGACCACAAACTTTTGAATGGTAGTGTATTTTGCAGGAAATAAAGGCCACTTTTATATTGTGAACTTTTATCTATTTGTAAAGCATGTTATGGCAGAATTTGAAAAAAAAAAAACCCCTAAAATGTATGCTTTAAAAAACAAAACAATTTTTTTTTACATTTGGACAGAATCATTTTCACTACTGTATTGCTGTAATAAGTAGAGCCATCTAAAATGTCATCATATATATATATATATATATATATATATGTGATGACATTTTAGATGTAACATGCAGCAAAGCAGTTTTTCCCCTTCTGAAATTCACCTACTTGCTTGCTTAATTTCAACAACTGTCTCATTTGTTACCATTAAATTGGATTATTTATATTATATCCCTCCAGCCATGGTCCCCTGACATATAGCAAATACTTTTTATGATGCAATCAATTCCTGATAGATTAAATCAAATCCTGCCATCACAGGAATAAATATATATATATAAATATCACCCATTGGCCACCCATCATTTATTGAAAAGCTCAAATCAGTCAACCACATAACTTCATAACCACAGTCAAGCTTTTGTATTTGTACCACTACTTTATATAATCCAGGATGTCTTTCTATAGAAAAAGAGGAACTGTTGTGTCTTGGCTGTAAATCTGGATTGGTGATATTTTACGAGCATCTGAATGATAGATTTAACCTCCTGTCTTAAATATTTTCATCCCGATTGTTTTTGTCCTCAGGGACTTTGAAAACATGATGTGGCGAGGCCAGAGTCCTCAAAGGGCTCTCTCAGATCACTGCCAGCAAAAACACACTCTTGGGACATGTTCCTGCCCCTCTGTCAGGAGTCACAACTACTTGCAAACCATGGACATCAATTACAGTCGTTTCAGAGGGTCTCCCCCTCTCTCCGGCCCCTCAAACTCCAGATGGGTGTAGATTTGCCAAAGACACTAATACAATCGCAAGGCTCTATTCCTGATGTTTC
This sequence comes from Rhinichthys klamathensis goyatoka, assembly GCF_029890125.1. NCBI lineage: Eukaryota > Metazoa > Chordata > Actinopteri > Cypriniformes > Leuciscidae > Rhinichthys > Rhinichthys klamathensis. The sequence goes on from NW_026606660.1 coordinate 8,971,234, forward strand.
TGAAAGGACAATGATGCAGCAAGAATATAAAGCAGAATGAAATGCAGACATCCCACCTCTCCCGGAAGGTCTGGGAGTCTCCCGGATATTGATAGCGGCTCCCTGATGCCTGCAAATTAGATACAATATCCCAGAAATCGCCTGTTTCCACCTGGTATTAAGATGCGTTTTTGGTGAACCGATCACAAGTTGTCAGCCAAGACACATGACCGTTATCACGTGTTTCAAATGAGTCTTCTGTGACCACTTGCATTCGGAGACCCTACGTTACACTCATAATTTAATATTATGGTGGGAATTAAGTTTAGCATTTTTCAAGTACAGCACTACCCACAATCCTGAAGCAAATGTCACCAATCACAGAACTCACTGTTACAATGGAAACAGAAATTGGTGCAATCAGCACAGCATTGAGTTTTCAACCTAATGCCGGTTGACTTGGCAACATTAGCTAACAACTAACTAACTACCTAAACTTAGTTAGTTAATATGGGATGTATCATTAGGACACTAGCGCCATTAGATAATGCGACGACCGATTGAGTGTGAACTGAAGAAGTACGTCCATGTTTGCTAACTTAAGCAGAGCTACTAAGAAAAGGCACATTAGCAAAACGAGTTATGACGTGTATCTAAGCCCAGCCTGTGTTGAGGAAGTGTAAAGGGCAAACCTGAAAATTAATATCATGATCGTGCCTGACTGATGGGAGTTTCCAATCCGAAAGAAGTCTATGAATGCGGCTTTTGCAACTTTTACGTTGTTGCAACCTGACTGAAATTAATGCAGCCAAGTAACAATGAAATATGTTGAAACTGACAGAGTTTTAAAAATCTTTCAAAAAGGACAGGACTAACCCCTCTGATTTTCAGAAGGAGCTAGTCTTGTCTCTAAATGGATAAGCAGATTATAAAACAGTTTCCAAATCAACTCAAGTAAAAATTCAGTCTTGGCGAAAGACTAATTAGGCACAGACGTTGTGAACTTCTTAATGTGTGAATTCACCTTCTTATTGAGGTCTCTAAGAGAATCCAGCTCCTTCAAGAGGAAGGAAATGTTTTTCTCTTTATCCAGAACTGGCACTTGCTTTTTACAGTCACTGGTAACTTTGGATTTTCCCTGGTCCTCATGAGCATGCCTTCAGAAAAGACAAAAGTTCATTAGAAACGCTCTTATATTAGACTCCCAAACGGGCAACAAAAAATGAATCACATTCACATTCTGACATGCAATTATCAAATACACAAGGGATGCGGCGGTCTCCCACTTTCAAGAATATTACTGTGACTTATTTACTTTGAGATATTAGTCAAATCATACAGTTGACCTTTAAGGTAATATTAAAGTATTACTGCACTGTATTGCAGGGTAAATTACTTCCGTCTTGTAGCAAAGAATTCGATTCAGCTCTTATTAAGGAGGCAAAGAAAATGCATTGGAATCTATATTTATCACAGGACGATTCACCCTGTGATATAATTTAAATCATCTTACAATGGACAACGATGCTAAAAGTGCTATATACACATTATTTAAAGGGGTCATATAATGGTACATGCACTTTTTCAAGTTGATTGTACTGAAATGTGTGTTGGCAGTGCCTGTACACAACCATCATATAATGATAAAAATGTCAATGTATATGTGGTGTTCTGTTCTTGGGTGTAATAAGGAACACAGCAGTCATTTTAATGTTCCTAAATCCGAACCGCTGAAGACGCAGTGGCTGAGTTTGTTTTCGAAGGGAATATTCCCCACGAGCAACGTCAATGCTTTTATGTTTGCGCGAATCATTTCACACACCAGACCGCTTAATAAACGAGGGTCAGTATATAGCTGGTTTTGCTAAGAAGCTGCTCATGAAAAAAGGATCGGTACCAGATATTTGTGTTCCTGCTGAATCTCCAGAAGAACTGAAGTGAGTGTAACGTTTTATTAAACTTTATATTAATATATTAATCTTTGCAAATCGCTAGCTGCACGCTTCACAATGAATGCGTCTAAGGTTTACACTCAGGGTACATTACGGAATGTTTTCTATGTACGACGTTCTCAATATAATTCATAATCCCACGTTTCTACTGAACAACGCGTTATGGTTATTGTGTTATTGAGTTACAAATTGTGTACGCACAGAACAGAGAGGCGGGGTGAGCAAAGCTCATTATCATTTAAAGTCATATGCACTTAAACGGCGTGCTGAAAACAGAGCTGTTTTTGACCAGGTAAAATAAGTGTTTTCTTACAATACTAATGAGAATTTTTAATTAAAGTATATTACAAACTTTTAATTTAGACCCAAAAGAATCATTTTAGCTTGTACAAAAATGGCATTATATGACCCCTTTAAAGGCCTTCTCAATAGTAATCAAGCAGGTGAAACTAAACAACTGTTGCATATAGGGTATGTTTGCAATGGCCGCTACCTGCTACTTTTTTAAAGAAATGAACATGCAATATGAATACTGAGCATGAATAAAAAAAAAATTGCACACGCGGAACAGTTGGATAACTTTGTTGACTGATTATTTGAATATATATATTATTTGAATATATATATTTTTACATAAAATAGAATAAAAATAACTTTTATAAATATTAAAATATACAACAAATATGCAAATATTTACACAAAGAAACACATACACACACACACATATATATATATACTGTATATATATATATATATATATAATAGTGCTGGGCAACGATTAATCATGATTAATCGCATCCAAATAAAAGTTTGATTACACATAATATACACTCACCGGCCACTTTATTAGGTACACCTGTCCAACTGCTCGTTAACACTTAATTTCTAAGCAGCCAATCACATGGCGGCAACTCAGTGCATTTAGGCATGTAGACATGGTCAAGACAATCTCCTGCAGTTCAAACCGAGCATCAGTATGGGGAAGAAAGGTGATTTGAGTGACTTTGAACGTGGCATGATTGTTGGTGCCAGAAGGGCTGGTCTGAGTATTTCAGAAACTGCTAATCTACTGGGATTTTCACGCACAACCATCTCTAGGGTTTACAGAGAATGGTCCGAAAAAGAAAAAACATCCAGTGAGCGGCAGTTCTGTGGGCGGAAATGCCTTGTTGATGCCAGAGGTCAGAGGAGAATGGCCAGACTGGTTCGAGCTGATAGAAGGGCAACAGTGACTGAAATAACCACTCGTTACAACCGAGGTATGCAGCAAAGCATTTGTGAAGCCACAACACGCACAACCTTGAGGCGGATGGGCTACAACAGCAGAAGACTCCACCGGGTACCACTCATCTCCACTACAAATAGGAAAAAGAGGCTACAATTTGCAAGAGCTCACCAAAATTGAACAGTTGAAGACTGGAAAAATGTTGCCTGGTCTGATGAGTCTCGATTTCTGTTGAGACATTCAGATGTTAGAGTCAGAATTTGGCGTAAACAGAATGAGAACAGGGAACCATCATGCCTTGTTACCACTGTGCAGGCTGGTGGTGGTGGTGTAATGGTGTGGGGGATGTTTTCCTGGCACACTTTAGGCCCCTTAGTGCCAATTGGGCATCGTTTAAATGCCACGGCCTACCTGAGCATTGTTTCTGACCATGTCCATCCCTTTATGGCCACCATGTACCCATCCTCTGATGGCTACTTCCACCATGTCACAAAGCTCTAATCATTTCAAATTGGTTTCTTGAACATGACAATGAGTTCACTGTACTAAAATGGCCTCCACAGTCACCAGATCTCAACCCAATAGAGCATCTTTGGGATGTGGTGGAACGGGAGATTCGCATCATGGATGTGCAGCCGACAAATCTGCGGCAACTGTGTGATGCCATCATGTCAATATGGACCAAACTCCCTGAGGAATGCTTCCAGCACCTTGTTGAATCTATGCCACGAAGAATTGAGGCAGTTCTGAAGGCAAAAGGGGGTCCAACCCGTTACTAGCATGGGGTACTTAATAAAGTGGCCGGTGAGTGTATGTGTGTACTGTGTATAATTATTTTGTATATATAAATTATTATATATATATATACACATACATATATATATATATATATATATAAACATTTGTAATAGTTGCTTATTTATATTTTAACAATTATGTAAAATAGAAATAACTATATAAATATCAAAATACAAAATAAATATGCATATTTATATATATATAAATGTTATAATAAATACTATTTCATTAATTATATATCATTTATTTAATTATAACTATATATTACTAGAATTAAACATTAAAAGTAGTAAGATCACGTGAAAACAATGAACCATTGTTTTCTGTATGAACCATTCAACTGTTTTACATATATTGAGGATGAACATGAAAAAAAGATGAAAAAAAAAAACCAGCCAACTAAAGTAAGAATTAACTTTTCAGTGCAAAAGATTAGATTTTGATTATGCTTTAGCGTAACCGCCTGTGTTGGTGTGTGTACACATGACAGCTACAGTCTCTCTCTTCTCCTGACCTGAGCGCTGCAGACCCTGCACTGCTGACGTGAGGTGTGTGGACCGGACTGCTGGCTGTCTCGGTAATATCCTGCTCCCGCTGTGGATAACGTCTCTCTTCCTCCATGATTCTCACTTCAGCTGCAACCGGGCCTGGCACGGGTGGAGGCAGAGGGGGTCTGAGCGGCAAACCTTCTCTGGGCCTCGGAGTCTTAGATACTATGTGAAAAAACAGAGCAAGATAGAACCATAACAACACAAAAAGAGAAAAAAAATATTACCTAACTTAACTTTAATAGTACCACCAGGTGCTAAAATGCCATTAAAGTTGTAACATTACCAGTAAATTACCGGTATATGCGCTGTGTGAACGTGGAATTAATATTACCAATATTTTGCACGTATGAGGTTAGAACGCACTAACGTTAGATGTGATTTGGGCCAATCAGAAGCCGTTTAAAGAGCAACGGCTCTGGGCCATTCATAAAATTATGACGTAGATGACACGTTTGATCATCACTGTTTACAAATGTCTTCAAATTGGAGTGATAACGAAACTAAAGCGCTTTTCCTTATCTGGGCGGATGAAGAGATTTGTCAACAACTTTAGAGGTTACTTTTGGTTAATGACATCACAGAGTTTACCGGTATTTTGGAACTTATGTGTGAATGGTCTGTTACCAGTAAAAAGCCAGAACGCTGTTGCTTGAGTGAATAGCACATTTTTGAATTTACCGGTAAAGTCGTTCTGGCAATTTTACGGTAATTTACTGGGATTGCTGTGTGAAATGGTCTGGACGGAATAAATCTGCTATTCTCCTGCTGCTGTTGGTTATTGCTGCTGCTTCTGCTGCAGAGCAAGTACGGGACTTGCTACTGTCAATACAAACACGACACGCTGCTGTGAGAAAGTTAGACATGCTGCTGCTGTACATCTGTAGATCTATACAGGTGGAGCTGGGGAAGGTGGATGGTTTCTGGAGGCTCACTGCAACTGCTACAGCAAATGCTGACCAAGTATTTGAAGGTTCAGCAGCGAGCTCATTGGCTACTGATACATCAGGAACCAATCAGCTGTGGCCTGTAGAGAATGATGTGACTCCAAGCAGATTGAGTTAAGGACCTATAAGCCTGCGCCATCTAAAGTTTCATGACAGAACTTTGTATTTGTCATTCAATGAAAATATTCACTACTGCCATTGCTCTCAATAACCTTATCCACAGATTAAGATTTGGCATGCTTTGATTGGTTATGAGAAAAATAAGAACAAATGACATTTGGGGTCTTCGACTTAAAATCCGGTGTGATAATTTTTGACTTGCAATATCTGAATAAACACAAACATACATGACTTTTAAGCTGAAGTTGAGAGAAGATAATCAATAAAAAAAGAAAATAATAAACAACAACAACTTCAGCTTTCCTCAAACAAATGACTTAGATTTTATTTATTTTTGGATCTTAACAGACTCTGATCACTACTGACTTTCACTGTGAAGAAAGGAGCATAAATAGGTGAGTAAATAATAGCAGAATTAACATTTTTGGGAGAAAATTCTTTCCAAAGTTTCTTTTATCCAACACAAATTACAAGCTAGTGCAAAAGTGCAGAAATATTGATTGTTCTCAAACAGGTTTTCTGAACATGGTCTGTCATTGGTGGGCCAAACAGATAATCCTGCCACAAACTAATGCAATCGGTTGTTTCAATGTTGGGATGCTCAAACAAATAAAGCATGTTTTAAAAGCTCCATAGTAATTACACCATTCAGAGAAATCATCTGACTCTGCATTAAAAATAAATAATAAAAAGAGTATTTTAACATCCAGAAAAAGCTTTGGAAGCTAAACGAAAAGGAAAACCCACAAGAAAGACATTGCAACCATAACACATAAGACTTCCATTCTACTGCTGTGAGATTACAGTCTGACGGTTTGAAAGGCGGCTCTGTTGGTTGGTTTGCGTCAGCTCTCTGAAAAGGAAACTAGGTCTGGCCGTCTTTCACGAGGGAATGTGGCGATCCATGCCGAGTGACTGGCAGGAGGGGGAAACAAGGTCTTCTGTCAATGTTTCTGTAGCGCTCAGGGCCAGAGATGCAGGCGGAGAGGCAAACACAGAGGCCTGTCTCTCTGGCAGCTTCTCTGAAGACGCGCTCTACTCCTCAGGGAAAGCTGTATGTACCCCAGATTGTTTGTGAACAGAACTGAAGAGCGACGGCCCTTGTATCAGAGACATTTTAAACGAGTGCAAATTTGTGAAGGCATAACTGGGCGAAAAGATACAGACTTTAAAGATACAAAGGTTGAAATTGTAATGTGAGAAGCAGAGGGTGTTATTAAATGTGTAGTTTATGGTACAAATACAGTAATAATGTCTTTCAAACAGGTTTCCTGAACACACCCCATGTCTGCCATTGGTCTGCCAAACAACCCCCAAACTCACGCCATTGGTTGAGTCAGTGTTGCTGGGTTGGGCTGGACGGGATGTTCAACAAACAGAACAATGTTTTGATAACGCCACAAAGCCAAAATGTTTACACTTTTCAGTGGAATCCACCACCAAATGGTTTCATTATAGCATGAAAAAAAAATACACACTTCAGCTTTTACATCTACAAGCAAATCAAACAGATAGTAGCGCTAAGTGCATGCACAGGGTCAAGTGCTACACACAAAAAAAGCAGAGTGGCTGTCTTCCGATTATAAAATATACATAAATCAGTTCAACATCAATGCGATTCAAATTGAGCAAAACTCAAACACGGAGCGGTTAAATCAAAAGCATCAAAAAGGGGGGAAATCATTCTGCGTTAATAAATGCGTTGTGATGCTAGAGTCTTGCGACCACGATGTCCAAAAAGCTCCAGCTTAGCCGCCACAATTATTTAGCGAAAGGTCAGGTTTTGAAGTCGAGATCAGGGAGGTCTGCCTCATGGCTTTGTTGCTAGGGCTCTGCTCTCAGGATTGCTGGAGACAGTTATTAGTATTCCCCGTAAGACTCACCCGTGCAAACACCAAATTCAAACCATGAATAATAACGCCAAACACACTTATAGGAGCCCTTTGTCACACTGCAAATATGCGACTTTTGGATACTTTGTTCCCTAACCTGGGTTACTTCTTTAATTTTATCTCCCTCTCTGGGTGTCTCTCACAAAGGTAACTGCCCCTGAGAATGTGTGTTTAAAGCGCCATTTCCCTCACAAATGGGGTGAGCGAGGCTTTTAATCTAAGCGTGCAAAGTAAAGGCCCATTTCCTATGGGAACCAAGTGAGAAAGGACTCTCGTTTTAAACCCAACACTAAGAGCAAATTCAGAACTGAAGAATTGGCTCCCTTTCGATTCACAAGTGTGAATTTGAATTTAATTGGCCACATGAGGTTGAATTGGAATGACAGGAAGAGGAATTTACTGAATTGTAATTCAAAGAAACTCAATACAGTCCAACATAACAAAATGGGAGAGATCTTGAATAGAGGTTATTTATATATTTTTTTAATTTTAGGTAATTCTGGGTAATTAAAAAATGTTACATAGTGGACCATACAATAAATGTAAATATATTAAATATAATAATAAACAATACCTTAAAAAAAAAACGGAATCAAGTAAATTATTAAATATAACTAATATCAATTACAGAATCCGAACAGAAAATAAAAATAAATAAGCAATTAAAAATCAATTAACGCTGATTTAAAAATATTGAATATGTTGTGTGAATTGTGTTCATTTCTTTGAATTTCCTTTCCAAATTTGAATTCTGAATCCTGCTTGCTGCCTCAATTCAAATTCAGTTCAAAACCAGGAACGTAATTACAACTTAACAGGTATTCTCAGCTCAATTCTGAATGGTGCACAACATCATGAAAATACATTTTACGTGATAAATGGGGCAAAAAATGACCAGACACTTGTATGGCCATTTGCTCCATTCACTACTGATAAAAGAATCCAACTCCCAACAGTCTCGTGCCATCTTACTGTCACTAATAATCAAACACAGGCTGATTAACCGCCTGCAAAAAGATTGAAGTGTTTCACCAACAGCCCAAATGTATATTTGAGCAGTGAGGCAGAATAAATTTGCATATCAGGAGCGTCTGGTGAAGGGTTGGTAAATACTCTGTTTATCTCTCATTGTCATTCCAACCAGTCTATCTAAATAGTGGCTCTTCCACAGCGTTATGGCCTAGGTAAAGTTATTATCAGCCCGGCATTATGGAATAATGTAAATAAATGTTTACGTAGATCAATAAATAAATAACATTTAAACTGTTAATGCATTATATAGAGCATTTAAGCAACGGGAAGCTTGCAAAACAAGTCTTTAGTCATGAAAACAGACACAATCTGGCAGGAAATGGTTATAACACTATTATCTACATAGTAAACAAACGAGGCAAGATATTGGCATTTACAAAGAGTCTCATAACTGTGAAATGACAAAAAGTGATATATTTTTGTTATGACTTGTTGTAATTGGATTGTAATTATCATGGACACACACAAAAAAACTAAACAAATTTACAACGTATTACCTTTTATGAGTTTTTCTTCCAGGGCTTTTGATAAACTCTGACTTTGGGATGTAGCTGAGGTAGTTTCTCCTAAAGAGGATCTGAAAACAGATGCAAAACAAATACATAAAATCAACACACTTTTTTTTTTTTTTGCTGGTCTCCTTCGATATCTACCAGCGGTGTACTGTGTGACACACTCAGGTGAAGACAGGTACAGGATATTGACAAACTGTACATCAATGACACTGCTTTGAAGGACCTGCATGTTTTGTTTCAAAGCCCTTAGGACATGAAGCAAATATCAAAGACCTTCAAGAGTTCGGCCCCAAACAGGACAGAGCTAACTCTTTTCACAAGTCATAAATAATAACTTAAATACAAAAGCCAGCTCAGTACGGAATTGCTTCGAAATAATTCACAGAAAAATCTCTAAACTTGCAAGCATTGCACCTGTAATCAATTTACATTAGCATTCCACTAAAGATGAACAAACTAAACTAGCAGCCGATTTTTAAATATTGTAACACCGTTTTGGATTTAGAAAACACATCTCTGCAAAGATATTACAGCGTGTAATCATCGCCTGCAATGTACACTGATAAACATTTCGTATATTAAAAAATCGTCCTTAATTGTAACATGTGGAAGAAAGCCATTGACAAACACTGTAAAATGAGCCGAGGAAGGCATCTTTACCCAAGTTGTGGTGTGGTCTCTGAACAATGGTGCTTTACAGGGGACGGCAGCCTTTGTTTCAGTTCTTCATTGACTTTAGGATTAGCTGGAAATATATAGAAGGGATATGATTAATTTCACTGGCAAAAAAAAAAAAAAAAAAAAATGCTTTTCCTCACAGGCTCCAGCTCACTTCTTTTCCATTAGACTTAGAAAGGTTAGTATTAATTACAGCCTGTCAATATGATCTCGGGGTGCTTGGTGGAGAGCAATCTTTAATAACCTCTGGAGTAGAGGCAGCAAAACAAGACAGGCGGCTTTTAATTTGCCACGTGAAATTATGCTTTAAGACTTTGTCTTTATCTCATCCACTGTGTACCAGTGCTTTACCTCGCAGTTTATGGAGGACTAATGAACGCGGGCAATTAACAAAGCGTAATCCCACCATGCAATCGTTTTAATGCTTTTAGCTATCAGAAAAGTAAACAGCCATTTAATACAGCTCAAGCCATATCAGATCCTAGTCAGGAACCGCCAATTAAAGCGTCATCTACTCAGGTGTAATTAAATAATGGTGGATAATTTAGTTCCGTGAACGGAAGCTAATTCATAAGCAAGCAACAAACAGACAGGAGGCAATTAGCAGGAACGCTGACATTCAAACGGCGGAGCCTGTTGCTCGCTGGCGGTGGAGAGCTACCCTCTAGTGGTGGAGCTTCTGAGACAAGAGCACACACACCGGAGGCTTACACACATACACTCTTACAGTTTCACTTCTGTCAACCGGAGGTGCTTTGTGGCGTCACATTTACAAACCAAACGAGTGCAGAACATCTTCACGAAACAGTCGGACGGAACCCAGCAAATGCAGAATGTTGCCCTCGTGTTATTGTGTGTGTTTTGCCCTCGTGTTATTGTGTGTTGGTTATTTTTTTTGGGGTGGGGGGGGGGACCTCTAACAACTGAGGGTTTTCCAACAAACAAACAAACAAACAAACAAAAAAACACTCACAAAAAGCAATTACTAGCCAAAGCAATATTTGACAGCTTAACATAACCTACAAAAAAAAAAAAAAAAAAACATTCCCTGACATTTCATATTTTATTACATTTCCCAGGCCGGGAAATGTAAAAAATACCTGATATTTTCTGTTTGAATCCTGCATCTAGATATTCTTGATCGAAACATTTTGTACTTTCTGTGCTGAACTGCTCTCATTATGTTTCACCTTTGAGGTCAGAAAGATTTTTATTTTTTTTTACAGAAATTAATTCTTTAATTAACTTTATTCAGCGAGGACACATTAAATTGTCCAAAAGTGACATTAAAGACTTTCATAATGTTACAAAAAAAAATCTATTTCAAATAAATGCTGTTCTTTTCAACTTTCTATTCATCAAAGAAACCTGAAAAAATAAATGTTTTCAATATTAATAATAATAATGAAATGATTCTTAAGCAAAAAATGATTTCTGAAAGATCACGTGACACTGAAGACTGGAGTAATGATGCAGAAAATTCAGCTTTTTCCATTACAGGAATAAATTACATTTTAAAATATATTAAAATAGAAAACTTGTAATAATATTTCACTATATTGATCAAATAAATGCAGCCTTGTTGAGCATAAGAGACTTTTACAAAACATTAAAAAATCGTACAAATCTCAAACTGTCAAACAATATTGTACTTCCTAGAAATGGTGGCCCAACATATCGAAATATACTTTTTTAATCATAATAGTGAACTATGATTTCCTACTTGCTATATTGAAAGCAACTTGCTCAAGATTAGACAAATGATTGCAGGTTTAATATTTTTGGTCCGTTTTCCTGGAAGAGAAACACTGCCACTCTTAGAAGAAAAGGTTCTATATAGAACCTTAAAGAGTTCTTCTGTCAGGTGCTTTATAGAACCTTTCAGGGCTTCCCATCATGGCATCATTTTATGGATTTAGTTTTGATAAATTAAAGTTTAATTAAATTTTATGCTCGTAAACATACTTTATCACTAGAGTATTATCCAATCATTTAAGACATTTCTCCTTATATAGAATCTTTAAAGGGTTCTTTCAAATTTAGCCAAGAACCCTGGGGTTCTATATAGAACCTTTTTTCTAAGAGTACACTAGAAAAGCATATAAATGAACACAAAACACATGGACTGAAATCCATAAATCCAGCTATTTTTTTACAGATGGTATAGCACAAAGGTCATGAAAACGGTATAGGGGATGACGGACAGCCTGAGAGAAAGTTGGCAGAAGAGAGCTAAGAAGACATAAAAAGTGAGTGCTCTTGGGAGGTTGTGCGCGAGGCGGGTGGGGGTGACCCCTGGGGCAGATGCCAGTGGAACGTTATCCCCGCGCTGTAAGCCAGCACACACAGCTCACACCGCTCACACGCTATTCAGCTCAGACACAGTCAGGCGTGAACGGACAACTGGCTTTTTGTGCCAAACACCACAGGGCTCCATTAATCTCAGTGATAGACTCTGAGCGGGAGCTGGCCCCGCGCACCGCACTTTCACAGAGAAAGAGAGGAGGACGAGGATGAAGAAAGACCAAAGATAGTAGGTATGGCTAAGACGCCTGGTAATCCTTTAACACTGACAAGAGAAAGCAGCTTTGGGAAAAGACAGAGAGGGGAAAAAAACAACACAAAGCATACAAACCTGACCTTTTGATGTTCACATCATTTTCGGCGAGACGTCTTAAACAGTTCTCCGAAAAGAGCGCTTTACCAAATAAATTTGGACCGATTCATTGATTGACACCGTTTCCTGAGAGAATCACCCCCTAGAAACTTAATGAAACTGATACTATCCAATAATCCGATATTGAAAAACAGGGAAGAGCTCGTTCTGGCTTAATGAAAGTTTGAATTGTGCCGAGTGCAATAGGAGGCCTGTTTCTTTGCGGCTGCCGCTCCAGATGGTGAATTAGCATCACATCTACATTTTCTACATAATCTGCAGGAGTTTCATGATAGATTAATGAGCGATTAGCCTTGGTGCTCACAGGGCAGTGCCGAAAACTACATTCACACCGAAGCTTGCAGAGTGCAACATGCTACAATGAAGCCAATAACCAGTCATTGTGTATAAACAGTGGCATTACAGCTAGATGAGGAGCTGATTCAAATCAAATCATTTCATAGTTTTATCATTGTTTATGCCTTAGAAATTCCAACAAGCTCAAATAATTACACACACACAAAAAAAAAAAATCACAAACTATAGTTAAACAGTTAAAAGTAGGCAAAGCTAAGTTACAGTACTGATTGAATAAGTATGAATTTTTGCAAGTTCAAATAATCCAGAAACTAAAAGACACGGCACACCGTACCACTGTCTCAATCAATGGTGTAAGTTTAGGGTGGAACTTTCTGTCTGGCAGACACAGGATGTTTTTATTGAGGAAGATTATTTTTGCAATTCAATTTTGTGATGCTAGTAGTGGATAAATAAACAATTAAGCTTAAATACACACACACACATATATATATATATATATATATATATATATATATATATATATATATATATATATATGGTCCTGGTATTCCCTACATTATAGGGACAAAATGGGGAAATTTCTTTGGTCCCCATTAGGAAAATAGGTTATGAATCATACAAAAATATGTTTTTTGAAAATGTAAAAATGCAGAAAGTTGTGGTTGTGTTGTGTTAAGGGTTGAGGGGTAGAAGAATGTACAGTTTGGACAGTATAAAAATCATGTCTATGGTAAGACCCCATAGAGTTTGGAAACCCAATGTATGTGTGTGTGTGTGTGTGTGTGTGTGTGTGTGTGTGTGTGTGTGTGTGTGTGTGTGTGTGTGTGTGTGTGTGTGTGTGTGTGTGTGTGTGTGTGTGTGTGTGTGTGTGTGTGTCAAATACAATGTGAAAATGTGAAAGTCTATGACTGTGTGTCCATTAGAGTAGTTTAAAAACACATCTGTCAAACGTGAAAAAGATACAAAAGAGGACTATCTAATTTCCTTCAGATATTAACGTTGAATATTTCATCAATATTCCTTCACAGGGATAAAACATGAGTAAATAAAGAAACATTAATAGGTTAGAAGCACGCATCAAATGTAAAAGACTGCTCAAATCTTACAAAACAGCATTTGCCACTTAAAGCCACTTTATCCTTCCTTCAAACTTTTCTCATTTCAATTTGTCCTTTGCTGTCGCTCAGTGATCTTCATTTTCCTGTCTTGTAGACTTTAAGCTAATTGCCTCGGTGGGTTACTTATTATTCATGTACAATTATTGCAGTGTAATGTCTTTAAATCCTTTTAAATGACCATTCATGCGTCGCATTCATTGAAAATGCCTTTGAAGTCTGTCAAAGATGGAATTCTTCAAAAAGAAATGTCTAAGCCCAATTTCAATCGCTCGATGAGGGGGGTTTGGCGTTTCCCTCTAATATAAACTAAATTCCATTAATTTTTTAAGCTGCATTTAATGCATTTCCTCCGCAAAAAGTTTCCAGATTCTTCAGGCTGTCATTTGTATTCCAGCTGACTTTATGAATATTAATAACAGTGTTATCCTGATTAAACGGGCTTCATGCGAAATCCCCGTGAATCTACGAGCTCAGGATTCTCGTCTTACTGATTCTTTATGAATTTTGATACGGACATTAATGTGGAGAGAGTCTTAAAGCAGGTTTAATTGTACAGCATGAAAAAGGCAGACATGAACTGATTTGATATGGATAAACAGGCTCTTTTATATGGGGAGGTGCGCACAAGCACCTGGGAGCACCCCTCCGTGTAATTTGATTGTCACGGGCTGTCGTGAAGCTTTGAATGGTCTTGACTTTGCCTGGATCAAAAGATTTTATTGACTCGCTGACAGATATCAACAATAGAAACTGTTTTTGTCAATCAGTTACATGTACTGTAGGCTGATTCTATCTCACTGAAGGGCTGGCGTTCATTTAGTGAGAACCGCTTCTGACTCACTGAATGAACGGGAAATGAGACAAAACAACAACTTCATTTTTAAAAGTTGAAAAGGTTAAACATTAAAGTCAAACTATATAAAATGGGATTCAAATTTCTGAGGCCACTACTGAAAATGCTTTCATTTAATAATAATAAAGTTTAAAAAAAAATGTGTCAGCATAAACATTTGGGTAGAAAAGTTGAAGTGAAAAAATGAACATGATTTTAAGAAATGTCTTTGCACACGAGTTGCACATATATGCAACTATTATTTCATGGTAAAAATTCGATTTCAAATGGATGCTTTTCAATGTGGTCTCAGACTTCTGAAAAAAAAAAATGGTAACACTTTACAATAAGGTTCCATTTGTTAACATTGGTTAACGATATTAGTTAACATGAACTAACAATGTTAAATACTTCTAAAGCATTTATTAATCTTAGTTGACGTTAATTTTTGCATTTACTAAGACATTATTAAAACCAAAAGATGCATCTGTTCATATCACCGATATTTAACGGACCGGAGCTTACATAAATTAACAATGAACAGTTGTATTTTTATTAACTAACATTAAAAAGGATTAATAAATACTGTAATAAATGTATTGTTCATTGTTAGTTAATGTTAGTCAATGCATTATGCATAATGAAACCTGATTGTAAAGCGTTACCAACAATTATATAATAAATTCATAAAATAACCTAGTTTATTCATATTTATTAATCTCTTTTATCCATTTGCAGGGTGTCAATCCTTGAATCTGAGATATTATACAAACTATAACCATATATTTACAATTCAGACAGTACAAATAAAAGTTAATGATTCTTCAAATGCACCTTCTGGATGCTGAGAGCAAAGTTAGGCCAATCAACATCTGTGGCACAAATAAACTTTGGACAAAAACCAACTTTGTACCCTGATTTCATATTTAGCTCAAATCCCAAAAAAGAGAAATTACTCAACAATTCTCAACTTGTGGAACTAAAAATATTGATTGGCTCAAGTAGATGATTAACCAATCCTTATCAAAGATACAACTTGAGGGGGTTTAGACTGAGCTTGTTGGACCTTCAGCAAACAAACCCACTCAAAATGGGCTATAAATCAAAAAGATTGTGTCCTACTTGGAAAGGTTACTTGTATTCGGTCACATCATCATCCTCAGCGACAAAACAACACATTTTAGTTGGAGCTCTAAATCAACCACTTTTTCCAAGGCATCCAGATTTTACTGGAGATATGTATAGAATAATTTTGTAAAAATTGCCAGGTGGTTAGTTAAAAGATTAACTAATCAAAATCAAATCAAAATCCTCCAGGACCGTCACTTCATTGAAGGTCTATAATTACACAGTCTCTCAAATGAAAGCATAATTCCTCGCATTACTTGAAAATTCTCCAGGTAGGCCTTATGTTTCTTAGATGATGGAGACGTCTAGCAGGGAGAGTGGGATCTGTGAAGCAACGTAAAGCTCATTCTCAGAGCAGACGCAGTGATAATTGAATTGAGCCTGTGGGAATGAGCTAGCGCTAGCATCTCAGATCTCTCTGATGGATCCGTCCTCGGCCGCGATTCACTGATCCTCCTGCATTAACTGGGGGAGGAGAAATGACCCTCCAAATCTGCCAGGATGAGTGCCTCAATTTCCCCATATCCAGCTAATTTGGGTGCGAGAGAAGCGTGAGCCATGCTAGGAATGAAGAAAACGCGTCCCCCACCCCACAACTGCCTTTAAACAGCACTGCTTTTGAATGAATAAAAGCAGGCAAAATGCCCCCCCCAAGATGTGCAATAGGATAAATCCTGAATGCTTTGTGCGTTTGATCCTGTCACTTATCAGTTATTATGACATGAGTGATATGATTCACACCACAAATAATTCAGCTTCACACAAATACTATCTGCAATCATTGCATAAGATACACTGAAAATACCATATTGAAACATGATGCTATTTCTCTTCGAGATGAAAAGCTGTCTAGCGATATATCCGCATGACAGAGTTGAGTTTGTGGCAAAACCTTCTACCGATTATATTGTTCTATCTTTTACTGCATATGATAATTCATACTCAGAAAGTACAACTGAAGTGACATGATAATATTTTAAAATGCACCTGCACCGTGTTGCATTTTGTGACTTTCATTTGAATAAAACACTAGTCATATATTCCGTCATTGAAGATTTCTTAAAAAGTGTTAAAATATCATCTCGTCTCGTACCCGTGAACCCAATGCCGTGTATCGGTTTGCAATAGTGAATTCAGTTTTATTGCTCATATACCATGTTCATAGAAGAATGAGCTATAAAATGAAATCAAAGTTGTATTAATCATATCAAATTTGGAAATGGTGAACATTTTATTTCATGCTTTACATTCATGAACTGACCTTTGACCTCCAACCTCAATCACCCATTCAGACCACAGAATGCTGGTTTTGTATTAAGCTCTCTGTTGTACTGCCACCGATAACCTCTTAATATAATTCCTAGATTCCAAACAACCCAAAGTTCAGGGGTACACTAATCTCAGTGTAGGGTGACATATTTGTACCAATACTTCTTAAACATTAGTTTTACGCAAATGCTTTTTCATTATGCAGAAAATGATTCGTTTCAATCCACCCGGAGCAAATTTTGCAGCTTTCGACAGCTTGATTCACTGACAAAAATCAAGGTTGTCACAGTTATTCATCAAAAATTCAGTTTAAAAGGTCTGTATTTGTAAGCACTTAGACAAACAGCACATTTTATTTCAACTCTACAATTCGATGTCAAGAGTGAATATTTCAGCGATTGGATAATTCATCTGCTGAATGTAACCTCAAAATTGGCTGTGTAAATATGGACTAAGCTGAGATTTGCATTGGCTAACATTTGGGAGGGAGAACAGAGTTATTTAAGGATGAGCTTAATGCAGTCAAAGGAAGGGTTCGCTTATATTTCTAACACTGTTACACACTCGCCGTTCTGGAGCACAAAAAGGCAGCTCAATTCACGTTTTTTAACTGACGTCTGATTTTTCCCTCAAAAATTCTTTAAAATAAAAAAAATATTTACTTTCCTGATGTATTTCCTGCAGAGGCGTTCCAAGTGTCATGATAAAAATAATCATTTAATTTGTCATTCCCTTGCTCATGCGCCGATCAAAACAAAATACTTCAAACCGCATTCCTTTCCACATGCGAGTTTAAAAGCATTTTAACTCGGGCACAGAAACATATAGAAAACAAAGCCTTATTGTGGCAAGAAAGATTGTGAAACTATAGTGCAAGGTGGCGTCAACAGCCGTGAGACTGTTATTACTCATCGAAGAGACGCCAAACAGGAGAGGTGGGGCTCAGGGAAAGAGTCAACTCAAGGTCAGCTGTCTTATGAAAGACATTCCGGCCAAGTGTTTCGCCTTCTCGACTCCGTGTCGTTTCTACCGAAAGCTGCGCAAGTTTCGACTCATTATCTTTCTACGTACAGCCATTCTCCAATAAAAATGGACAGATGGGACTGCTTGTTATTGTACATTTGTTACTGTTTCCTTAGAATAGGAATAGAATTGCTATTAATAATGGCTAAATAAATCAAATGTAATAAAGTTTGAATCGAAAAGGGCTAAATGCAGATTATGAAATCAAGTGTAATATGTTTTCATTTGTGTTTTTTGTGTGATTGATAAACACCAGTTCAAAATGTTGTTAACCTCGCTATATAATTATTAATAATTAATAAAATAACTAACTCAACAGCAATTTCAAGTTATGATTCCCAAATAATGCAATCCCTGATTAAAACATTTTAGTTGAATGAACTATAAAACTAGTTGAGCAAATGTATTTTTTTAAGTTGGAGTCAGGTTTGGGTCAACTAAAAAATAACAACTCAAGTAACACTTTGAAAAATCTGTGGAACTAAATAATAATAATTAGTTGAAGCTACTTGAAATGATTTTGTGCTATATATATATATATATATATATATATATATATATATATATATATATATATATATATACACATATATATTCCTTTTTTGTCATGTTTTGCACATTATACACTGCAATATCTATATATCACACATTTACGGTCAATTTTTTTTACATTGATCGACTTTCAACTCAAAATCATGCTGAAGACATAATGGTATTGGAGACACAGAATTTCAGTTCTTCAACAGTCAATTTACCTTGTTAACCATATATCCACCAAAATATTTTAGTAATATGAGCTGATAAACCAGTCAGATGGATAAATAGGACAATATTTGGCTTCTTTTATGTTATCATATCGGCTGATAATCATATCCGCTTGGATGATAGACATACTAACAAAGATGTTAACCTTCAATATGTAACTACTCACTGGCCATTACAAAGCCCATATTGGCTATTATTAGCCACTTTAAAAATATTCTGAAAGTTTCTTAGATTGTTTGAAGGAGATCAATTCATCAATATTACTTCATGGTTAAGCAGTATTAATAATTGCTGTAGTAACTGGCTGGAAACCTTTCCATTGTAATTTTTGTAAGGAGAATGAGGAAAAAAAAAGGCAAACTACTCAGATTCTAAAAATTCTTCTAATGACAACACAAACATTCCCATCATTTCTCTGAACGCCCATCAATGGAAAAACTTTCATATTAAGTACAAATTGAACCCTGCTTTTTCAAAGCAACATTGAAAGGGCTACAAAATCCATCGTGATTGCTGAGCATGTCACCTCAGCGCCCGGCGCTAAAACACACACATAGCTACTGGTGCGAGGATCCTCAACAAACACATCTTCCTTTGTTCAGGAAATCCTTTCTCCAACACGAACTGCAAAGCTGAACTTTTGGCAATGCAGAAGCATCAAATCCAAACAGAGCCTTTCTCTTTTTTTCACCCTTAAGGATGAGTGATGCTCGCGGTTTCGACCTGTCCTTTAAACAAACCGGCTTTAAACAGCGGGAGACTAAAGTGAGAAAACACTCCAGGACATTCCAGGGTTCTTTTCTAACTGGAGAACATTGGGGAACAAACAAAGTTCATATAAATGAGCGATATTGGGATATTGCAGGCACTTGGGCGACGTCGGTGCTACTGTGGGACACATGCGGAGAGGCTTGTGGGAGGTATTGTGTGTTCAGGGATGTACATCACTGCAAATATTTACAGAGCAGCTGATGTACAATAGAGGAATCACATGACTGTCTCTTCTCCGAATACATGCTCACGTACATGTGCGCAGATCAAATCTACGGCAATGATGCTCTTCTCTAAAGAACGAAGTTTTTAAGAACTTAGCACAAAGAGGACTAGCTTCACTGACCCACGGCTAGGCCCACATGGAATCCGAATTTTTTACCTTTTCTGTGATGATCTTGAGGGGAAATGAGTCAGAGCTCTATACTCTTATTAGCAGCTAAAAACATTATCAAATTTGACTAAATAATGAATAGATAAACATGCAAGAAATACAGAATTATGTAAATGACAGGCGGAAATCTGCGAGAGCGTATATGGGAGCAAAGCCATTATCCATACATCCAATGGGGTCCATCGACTCTTTTGAGTTCAGCAGAAGAAAGAAATTCATACAGGTTTGTAACAACTTGAGGGTGAGTAAATGATGACAGAATTTTCATTTTTGGGCGAACTATCCCTGTAATGGCAGGCCAAAGAATCTCTTAACAAATTCTCCAACTCAAGTGCCAATCATCTAGGCTACTCCAACTGAGTGTTTCTGGTTGTCGCAGGTTTGTCTAAACATTCCCAAAATACAAGTGCGTAAAAAAGCAGTAAAAATGCCAGTCTGTGAAAGTGGCCCGTCATTGTTCGGCCGGCCTCCTTTGAGCGCGTGAATGTGTTGAAAAGCCGAGGGGAGGCCAGGGCAACAGGACCAGGCACTCCGTCCTCATTACCACTTGATGTTTGAACACAGCCCACAGGAGTGACCGTTTAAATTGCTCCCTGTTCAAACAGTTCCCAAGCATCTGTGGTTCACAGCAAAGTAAGCCTTGTTTGTTTTCCTCTCTGCTTCATGGGCCATCACTAGGTCGTCTGGAATCCTGCTCGCAACTGGGTGGCAGGAGTGTTAGCATCATTCGAGCGTCAGTCTGAAATCAGTACAGTTCTTAAGAGTTCATGGATCATCAGAGACCCTGTGATACTAACTCCAGCAGAATTAGATTATTTCATAATTACAAAAACATCAGGGGCCAAAACATTTTGTTATTGATTACCACAGATTAGTTCAAATAAGCCTGACAATCTTCATAACAAGAAGATTCACATTCAGTAAAAACTTAAATGGTAAAACTATTTAATTTCTATAGAAACTGTAACGTTTTTATAGTGTTTTGACATGTAAGTAAAGCAAGAGAGTTACAATCTTGAAGAGATTATATAAAATCATTGAAAACACACACACACACACGCACACAAATGGAAGAATCTTTCAAAATCTGTAGAGAATAACCTTGAGAGATGTCATATTTCATAAAAAAAAAAAAATTTTATTTAAGAAAATCAATATTTATAAAATCAAATAAGAAAAAAATGTTCAGTGTAAAAAAAGACACCAATTTTTATGACTATAAATAAGTTTGCATATTTTCTCCTAAATAAAAAATATAAAACTAAACCTATATATTTCAATTGTCAAGTATTTTTACATTGACATAGGCCTATAACATAATAAGAAAATTGCTGATTAAAATAAAAAAATAATACATTTCTTAGAGCTATTTTTACTATACTATACTGAGATGAGAAAGTAATTAGAATTACAAATGTGAAAGAATGAATAAAATATATAAATAAATAAAATGTTAAAATCCGTATACATTAGAGAGAATTTGGAAAGAAAACTTGCTTAATTGAAACAACAAAAACAACAAAGTCACAATGCAAAACCAATTATAATGATCTTCATGCAAAATATAATTTCTTACTTTATCTTTTGATTTTAAAGTAAAATATGACCTGGACATGTTTTCATAAAATTGACCCAAACATCCACAAAAAAAAAATCCTCATTTCGAGAACCTTTCAAGAGATGCCAACCTCTCGTTGGGTTTTATAGCTTGAGTCTTTGTATGTTTGTGAGTGCGTTGGCCTTTCTACTAGGTTTGTTTGGTTTCAGATCACAGTAACCAGGCTTCCACAGTTAAGCAGTGCCCATCCTAGGTCTATTCCTTAAACCAACACAGAAACACAAAAGGAGGAGGACAGAGCCCTGAGGAATCCCTCTGTCACTGGTGGACCACCCACTTAGGGAACAGACAAGCCTGTTCGGCCACACGGCACTCCATTCTAGGGATTTTGAACTTCAATGGGACCCACAAGGAAGCCGCGAATGGGTCGCCAACGTGCCTCTTGCTCTCCGTGAAGCCAAGCACGGCGGAGAGGGAGTGAGACGTGATATCAGGGTGGGTGGCTGTCGGAAAAGCCGAAGAAGACCACACTGTACCAGCGTAAACAGAGGCGAGCTGATGGGACCAAACAGTATGTTTCCTGCCCGGACGGCCCGCACAGGGGGAGGGGGAGGGTGGGCGGGGGCGTGACGGGTTATGTCAAAGGTCGATCCACCTGCTAAGAACAAAGCTTGTTGAGACTGTAGCCCTATTTCTGCTCTTGTAGGGAAGGCCAATTCAACTCCATAGGGAACTCAGCGTGTTTGTTATGATGGACTTGGTGTGTTCTTTGAATTTGGGCTGCAAGAGGACAGTTTACCCATGCAAGAAAACAATCCACCATCTCAGTTGTAATAACACAACCCAGCCTACAGCAGTCAGCTTATCCCAAACTACGTCAGACAAATAAAATCAGCAGGGTAACAAGCACAAGAGAAACACAGTCTCATTGGCGTGAAATGCAATTTGGGGTCAAAGATGCATTCAACCTTATTTTACTGTTCCATGCCACTATGAAAACAATCAGAAAGTGAGGCAACTATTCAATGGCTGATATTGATATCTAAAGAGCAAAGAGATCTAAGACTGATACAATTTTGCTATATAGCTATATTTCACTATTTAATAAGATGTATACAGTTGCTGACATTTGAACACTTATTTTGCACACTACAAAGAAAAGAAAAAACTCATATGTGTATTTATAAATCATCTAATGACACTGCTGTTGGTAGATTGTTGATTTGACACAAAATGGCACTAAAAAACTTGTTAATTCCCGGTATATCTTTCATAGATATTGGCCATGAAAAATGTCAAAACGTCTCAAAAAGCCAGATACATAACACATATTATAATCATCTCGTATATCTAATTAATGTAAAAAGTGTAATAAATAAATAAATAAATCTAAAATTATTTAAGATTTGGCCACTTTCAAACTTGGATAAAAAAAAGTGAAATTAATGTAAAGCATTTAAAGTCTGTTCAAAACACCAGATCTAATGAAATTAGATTAGTTATAACTTAAAGATATGTTATACTAGCTGCAAGAATGAAAGAGTATATGTCTGCATCTGATACTTCTAAAGAAATATCACTTTTACAAACCAATATTAATGTTTATTTAAAGGGTTAGTTCACCCAAAAATGAAAATTCTGTCAGTAATTACTCACTGTGGCGAGCAGGACGAGGCCGAGGGCCGAGGGCCAATAGTGAGCTTTCTGACATTTTGGAACAACATGAGGGCGAGTTACTGTAAATTCGGCCTCTACTTCATAAACGCCAGAGGAGAACTGGCCCCGACTGAGCCTGGGTTCTCCCAAGGTTTTTTTTTCTCCATTGGGTCATCTGATGGAGTTTTTCGGTTCCTTGCCACTGTTGCCTTTGGCTTGCTCAGTTGGGGATATTCAAATTAAATGACCCATCATACCACTGATCAGCTCTACCAAACTTGGATGTCTTTTTCCAGTAATAAACAAACACTGTTAAGTTGTTTTGATTGATACTGTGAAGCAGCTTTGATACAATCTGTATTGTGAAAAGCGCTATATAAATATATTTGACTTGACTTGACTTGAGTAATTACTGCCAGAATGTTCATTTTTGGGTGAACTAACCCTTTAATGACAGTTATAAAACAGTTCTGGTTTACTAGTTTGATTGACAAGTGGTTTATTTAGTCAAAAAGCACCATCCTCCCCTATTTGTCCCACTCCAATTGTCACTGATCACTAAAAAAAATTAAAATGTTATGATTCACGACATACTTTCATTGGCAGAGCAAAAATAAACAAAAGAACTAACTGCACTGTGTCCCGATATTGACATTTTTTCGTTTATGAGTCAAAATCTTCTAAGGGGTAATCATGGAACAACAGTTTTAAAAAGTGATTTTTGTCCTATGTATTTACAACAGGATCTGCATTTTCATGAACATTTTTTTATGCACAAACTACGCATTCTGATTCTGACATTCCTGATTTGAATATGTTCTACTCTCGTCTGATCTTTTTTTCATAGTTTTGGCAGTAGATGAACTGTTAAATGACTGATCTTGAGACGAGTCCCTGTAGTCGTCCAATTTGACTCTCATATGCTGATGCCTGACAGGTGACTTTTATAAAACGTAGTTAGATAACTACCTTCTCAGTTTAAAAGATTAAGGCAATTATCAAAGTTTTATAAAATGTTAAATTTTTCCAATAAAAGAGGATACTTTTTTTACATGATTTGTTACATTTAATTACCCCTTAGCTGATTTAATTGGACTCCTATGGAACTGTTCTCTACTGCACTCGCAAACAGTACTGATAATGCTAATCAATCCTTATGTTCATATTCATGATTGAAAAACACTTAACTGTCATAAACACGTAACTAAATGGAATTAAATCAGCAATGTGCTTCTTGTTTTGGAGTCGACTAACTGCCACTTGAATCTCCAGTGACTGAACACACTTTCTCAGTTGTAAAGGATAATAGCCTTAAAATAAACAAACATTTAAGCTAGCTGAAAGCATAAATTGGGTGTGTTCAATGCTTCATGCTTATCTGATACTAAAAAGGAAGTACGGTAAATGGGTTCAACACAGTTTATCGCAATGCAAAACTTCACACACAAAAAACCCCGACAGATCATATTAATGATCGTAAAATATATGCTTGTGTCTGTGAGTGGCAGACATAATGTCTGAGCACCAAAAACACACAATAAAATCAGGCATGCAGCCATATACCCACAGGCGCACATGAACACACGCTTAGTGTCTGTGATATCAGGATACATGCTAAGTAGATCCTGTTCCAGGTCTTGGCCTCCACCCATCACTAGGATGTAACGCTTTGGGTTGGGCTCTTCTTCTGCAGGATGTGTCAGCACATCAGAGAAACAGCTAGCCTGGCATTAACTCCAAAAAAACAAACAAGCCACGCAGAGGTCATGCCATGAAGGATCGAACCTCATCGGCAGCCTTTACAGTGTTTGAGAGTGAGTGACTGATGCTCATATGAGGATCGGCGAAGCGCTCCACCATATATGCACAGATTAGACCATACAAATAGTGACTAGACAGGGCCAATGCAAAGCATAAAGAGGAAGCAATATCACTACACAACAAATCAATTATACATGCAAAGTTTAAAATTTCCGCCCAAATACTCTCTGCCGTTCAAAAGTTTGGGGTTGGTAAGATTTTTGAAAGAAGTCTCACCAAGGCTGCATTTGTTTGATAAAAAGATACAGTAAAACGGTAATATTCTGAAATATTATTACAATTTCAAACAATTGTTGTATATTTTAACGCCTTAACTGTCAGTGCCCTTATAGCGAGCTGCTTGACGCTCTTATTTAATTGCCTTTTTGTCCCATCACATATTTTATTAATCATATATAATTGGGTATCTTTCAAAAGCTGACACCATCAGTACTCATTCTGTGAAAACCATTTTGAAATCGTACATTGTCTTACCATGGAAACAGACTGTACTTAAATTCCTTTTAGCGGGCTCCTCCCCCCTATTGGGTGGTGTGTCATGCTTCATATTACAACATTTACTGCACTATGTTATAATCAAAACTTATTCTAATCTTGACAAAAAAACTATGTTGGAAAAGTCTGAGACACAAGGTTCCATATATGGTGACTGTTTTGTGATAGAAGTGATATTTTGATAGAAATGTATTCATTTGTGACAGGAGAACGCATCAAAGAAATTCATTGGAATGTGGGTGACACCCGGTGGCTGTTTTTGGTGCATCGCCTAAACAAAATCTCATAGGAACTTCAGTTTTTGTGATATCAACTTCAAATTTGGAACACAAAATGGAAAGACATATGGCTTTGATTTTATAGCGTTTTAGAGTAAAAAGTATTTTGTCAAATATATACTTTGTATAAAATATATTTTTCAGTACAGTACATTTGCTTTATAATAAGTTTAAACTTCTATAACTTTTTTACACTTTTAATCTACTGCTGAGTGTCTTCTAAAAAAGAAAAGTGACCGTAGGTCCATCCATATTCCAAGGCAATCTTGAATTACAACCATTTAAAGGGATAGTTCAGCCCAAACTGAAAATTCTGTCATAATTTACTCACCCTCAAATTGTTCCAAACCTGTATGAGTTTCTTTCTTCTGCACAAAAGAAGATATTTTGAAGATTGTCAGTAACTAAACAGTTTATGGGCCCCATTGACTTCCGTAGTATTATTTTTCATATGGAAGAAGTCAGTGGGGCCCATCAACTTTTTGGTTACCCTGATTCCTCAAAATATCTTATAATCTTTTTTAGTGTTCAGCAGAAGAAAGAAATTCATACATGTTTGAAGCAACTTGAGGGTGAGTAAATTATGACAGAATTTTCATTTTTGGGTGAACTATCCCATAAAAAAGGGAGGGGGGGGGGGGTGATAGTTAAAAATGTTATGTATTTCTGTGATTCCTTTATTCCAGTCTTCAGTGTCACATGATCCTTCAGAAATCATTCTAATATGCTGATTTGCTGCTCAAAAAATATTTCTTAATATTTTTGTGTTCATTTTTTTTCAGGATTCTTTGATTAATATAAATTTAAAAATATATCTTTTTTTCTTTTTTTACTTTTGTAACATATTAAATGTCTTTACTGCCAATTTTGATAAATTGAATGTGTCCTTGCTGAATAAAAGTATTAACTTATTTTGAAAAAATCTTACTGAGCCCGAACTTTTGAACGCTGATGTAGATATTCATATGCATGCTAAAGAAATGTGGTGTTACACTAACAGCAAGAATCAACAGCAAAAATCCAAAGGTTCTTCAGACAAGGTACCATGTTAATACCATATGCCATAGTATTTACAGTGTACCATGCAAATATGAATATGGCAATAATTTAGTGTCATGGTATTATCATCTCATACCACAGGGATTTTAGTATTGCCTGTAATTTGCAGGCTTTTCTTAAACCTTCAAAGCTTTTAAAAGTTGACAATCCAAATATATGTATATTTCTTTGGACACTTTGATACTTGGCTGTTTTCAGAAAAAAGACAATGAATACTAATTGCAATATTTAATCCTAATGTAATGAAGAAATACCACAGCACGAAGCAATGAAGACAATGTTCACGGCCATCTGATATGATAAGGATGCCCTCTAGTGCGCAGATTTAAGAATGCACTGTCCTCCAGTGATATGACTATATTGGTCTCACATTTTGAAAGTTACCTTATCAAAAACAAATAAAGATACTGTCCTATTATATTCTCAAATTCAGTCCATCACTAAGATTCAACCACAGCAAAAAGCAAAAAGGACAGCATTCTCTTCATACTCACCTCTGTACATATCAAACAGTGAATCCTTCAGTTCTTGTTTGTGAATCCATGACAGCTGATGCAGCTCCTCCTCACTCTCTGAGCAGCTCTCCCTTAAAACGAACAGAGGATATGTATCAATAACTCATTGCTGTTCAAGTACTTCAATTCAAGTACTTGAGCTCAGTGTTTTGGTTCTGGTCATATGTTTACTAGTTCTCAGTGTGGGTTAGACTAATCTTTTCTGCAATGTCCTTATGAGCTCAGGGATTACATACCAAAAGCTCTCTCTCTCTCTCTCTCTCTCTCTCTCTCTCTCTCTCTCTCTCTCTCTCTCTCTCTCTCTCTCTCTCTCTCTCTCTCTCTCTCTCTCTCTCTCTCTCTCTCTCTCTCTCTCTCTCTCTCTCTCTGTGTGTGTGTGTGTGTGTGTGTGTGTGTGTGTGTGTCCAGCCCAACAATTACTTCACTTTCTGCAAAAAACATCAAAGTAGCAGCTACATTCATAATGAATGGGTCCCTCTGATGTTCCATATTTCTCCAAAGCACAGGGTTACTGTGTGATGATGACTACAGTAACCATGATCAAAAAATATGATGGTATGGTTTCAAAAGTGCATCTTAGCATGCAATTATTTATGCAGATGAGCTGGAAATGGGCAAAAATACACGAATGCCCTGACAAAACAGGACTGTGAGACGAAAACGGCCCAATGTTCAAACAAAACAAATCCAATGACTAATAAAACAATCAAAACAGGGTTTCCTAGGATTTCCTTTTATTTATAAGTCTTGTGTATAATGTAGGCAAGGGGGATATTAAATACATTTATATATGTAAAAGTTGAAATTGACACAAATTTCAAGATTTGATTCGATTTCAATTCACAAGCTTGCGATATGACCAGATTCTGATTTAGATTAATTGGGGTATGTATCCCCAGTTTCTGGTTAGAATTAGCAGATTTGTATAGGTTACTTTAAATTGCACAATAGGACATTTTTAAAATAATAATAATTTAATAGTTAAAACTTTTTAACTATTTTTTATAATATAAACATTTAAAATGGTAGCTGTCATAATAACATGATGGATTTATTCAAACACATTAAATATTGAAGAACCGGTGGGTGAAGTAAAAATACAATGAATATACAAAATAGTATTTAGCAAAATGCTCCTCTCTATAGTTCATTTTTCTAGCCAACTATTGAGTTTATGGACATTGAATAACTTTTCTGAAGTAAATCTAACATTACATGACATTGTTTACAAGCTGTTTTGTTTACGTGTTTCTGCATTTGAAACATTGTTTGAGCGATTGCATGAGACCTATACAGATTTCGGAAGGTTCTTTCAAACAACCCATCTGTACGGTGTACATTTTATAACATCCTCAGACCTCAGTCATATGATGAAAATGCATCATGCTTCAGGATAAAAGGCTTCAGCCATCGGAAGAAATAGCATAGCGCCTCAAATTGAAAGGCTGTGTCCGAAATCGCCCACGCCTATACCTTTAAATACGGCACTGTTTGAGGGGACAGCCATTTGTAGAGGTGTCTGAAACCATAGTGGATGTTATCGAGTGCACTCATTCAATCCCACAATGCACTGCAATAATTAGTGTTCAAAAACAATGTACGCTCAACGGCCAGAGAATACCCATAATGCTTTGTGAGAGTCCCCCCATCCTAACCCCAACAAGAAGAGTTAATGGCAGGAAGTGCAGCAGATGGTCTTGCCTGCTGGCAAAACTTGCCCATGAAAATGCATTATCTGGAAATGTAGGTATAACAAAGAACTACCACCACATTACAAAGTACTTTTTCAGTCAGTGGGGTCCAGATTTTGTAAGTCGTGTCATACATGTCAATTGGCGAGTAAACCCAATCAGAAAATCCTGCCTGCTCCACTCTGCCCTAATTTCAGTTGTAAGTGACTTTTTTTTTTTTTACTTTTGTAACATAATAAATGTCTTTACTGCCAATTTTGATCAATATAATGTGTCCTTGCTGAATAAAAGTATTAATTAACTTATTTAAAAAAAAAATCTTACTGAGCCCAAACTTTTGAACGGTGATGTAGATATTCATATGCATGCAAAAGAAATGTGGTGTTACACTAACAGCAAGAATCAACAGCAAAAATCCAAAGGTTCTTCAGACAAGATACCATATTAATACCGTATTCCATTGTATTTACAGTGTACCATGCAAATATGAATATGGCAATAATTTAGTGTCATGGTATTATCATCTCATATCACAGGGATTTTAGTATTGCCTGTAATTTGCAGGCTTTTCTTAAAACTTTAAAGCTTTTTAAAGTTGACAATCCAAATATATGTAATTTCATTGGACCCTTTGATACTTGGCTGTTTTCAGAAAAAAGACAATGAATACTAATTGCAATATTTAGATCTAATGTAATGAAGAAATACCACAGCACGAAGCAATGAAGACGATGTTCACGTCCATCTGATATAAGGATGCCCTCTAGTGCGCAGATTTATGAATGCACTGTCCTCCAGTGGTATGAATATATTGGTCTCACATTTTGAAAGTTGCCTTAGAGAAATGCGACGGCACTTGAGCATTTAAAGGGTTAGTTCACCCAAAAATGAAAATTATGTCATTAATGACTCACCCTCATGTCGTTCCAAGCCCGTAAGAAGGTATACGTTTTGATATTTTAGATTTAGTCCGAGAGCTTTCTGTCCCTCCATTGAAAATGTATGTACGGTATACTGTCCTTGTCCAGAAAGGAAATAAAGACATAATCAAAGTAGTCCATGTGACAACAGTGGGTTAGTTAGAAAGTTTTGAAGCATCGAAAATACATTTTGGTCTAAAAATAACAAAAACTACGACTTTATTCAGCACAGCAGTGACGCTGCTGACGTGTAATCCGGTGCGCCCGAGCTTCGTTTACAGTCTGAGGGAGACGCACGCTGTAAACAAAACAATCTTCGCAAACATGTCTAAGGATTTCGACACAGAGGAAGACTTGCATTTTTTTGCCCAGCTATATTTATTTGAACCCGAATACACGGACACACCAGATACACGTCAGCAGCGTCTTAAGTCATCAGCGTCACTGCGGACTCGTGAACGCGGCTTGACAACAGAACCGGAAGAGAATACAATGCTGAATAAAGTCATAGTTTTTGTTATTTTTGGACCAAAATGTATTTTCGATGCTTCAAAACATTCTAACTAACCCACTGATGTCACATGGACTACTTTGATGATGTTTTTATTTCCTTTCTGGACAAGGACAATATACCGTGTATACATTTTCAATAGAGGGACAGAAAGCTCTCGGACTAAATATAAAATATCTTAAACTGTTCCCCGAAGATGAACGGAGGTCTTACGGGCTTGGAACGACATGAGGGTGAGTCATTAATGACATAATTTTCATTTTTGGGTGAACTAACCCTTTAAATGTTGACTGTGCTGGACAGTTGCCCAAGGCTAAATAGAGACAACAATATATTTTGACCAACATGTGCACTGAGATGTGTTTCCACGAGGCTGTTCCATTATGCACATTTAAAAGCTATGGTTGTGGTAAAATAACTGCTCAAATTCTGTACTACTTTTTGATTGCCAAAAGCAATTCAGACGAGTGAATATGGGTCAAACTTTACTTCGGGTTTTAAGCAGTCTCTAGAAACGCTTGGTTAAGCCACCAAATGTACACTGCATATCACCCTGAATCCCAAGGTGCACTTGAACGGTTCCATCAAACTCTCGAAACCTTGCTGCGTAGCTACTGTGTGGAAACTGGGAAAGACTGGGTTGAGGGTATTCTTTTCCTGATGTTTGCAATAAGAGAGTTTGTGCAAGAATGCCTCAGCTTTAGCCCTGCTGAACTTGTGTTTGGTCACACAGTTGGTGGCCCACTAAATCTGCTAACCGAACAATTGCTGAATTAGAATTGTAAACCCATATCTATCGATGGTTTTAACACTTCTATTTGTGAGATGTTGCATAAAGCCCAAAGAGACTTGCTAAGCTTTATCTGTATACTGCTCAGACTAAAGCCTGGTTCACACGGAACGATTTTAAAATTGTCGGCCGATTTTCCAAACCTGAGAGACCCCACACACGGCGATAAAAAATCACGGGTCTAACAGTTTTGGTCGTACAGTGTGTGGTGCGCAGCCACACGGCAAAATCAACACATCACGCACGAACCGATTTGACTCGCTAGCATTCCCAGGTCATACGGAAACACTCGCAAAATCCCTCGAGATCAAACGTGACTTCAGAGTAAACAACCAGTGTAGTTTGTTTTTAAATGGATGCTGCACATTGGTGGTGGTTGAGGAGATTCCCCCTTCCATGTGAAGCGCTTTGAGTGCCTAGAAAAGCGCTATGTAATGAATTATTATTATTAAATTAACCGAAAAAGAAAAAAAACGTTACCAAAAGAAAAGGCGATGGTCAAAGAAGTGGAGACAACGCGAGCATGGACTATTTTGATTTTGTTTCCCGGTGCTTCCTCTGCGCCTCGTCACCTCGCTTTCTGATTGGCTACACGCCACAGTCCACAGGCTGCGTGCTCGTTTGTCCCCGGGAGACACCACACACGAGGAGAAATCGGGCCAAAAAAATCCAACATGTTGGATATCCCCGATTTGAGATCGGAGCGGTCCCGACGTCCTTCCGAGCAGACGAGAGCAGTCTTAACACACCACACACGGCAGGAATATCTGATCAGATTATTTATGATAATCGGAGCATCCTTAAGATTGTCGGAAGGGGTAAATCGGGGCTAAAATCGGCCTAATTATCCTGCCGTGTGAACCAGGCTTAAGATGAAGAGTGGTTTCGATAAAAAGTCTGTAAAAGGAAACTTTCGTCCTGGCGATTCTATCTTGGTTCTACTTCAGACTCTCGGTTCTATATTACATACAAAATGTTCTGGCCCTTATCTGGTCAAAAGAAAGTTAAATGAGACTAAATTTCTTGTCACCACTTTTGACCGAAAATGTCAAAGCCGTGTATGTCATGTAAACAGACTTAAGGCCTATGTAGTCAGAGCTCACTCTGAAGTGGATGCAGATAAGACTGAAGTTCCCCACTGGCGTCCTCTATTCCCACTGTCGGTGTAGTAGCAAACTACTCCCTAGAGGAAGATAGTTTGATGAGCAGAGATGTTCCAATTTCCTCTACCCGGTTGAATAAGTTTGCTATACTGCAAGATCTCCCACATTTTCGACTGAAGAACAGTCTAAAGGCTTAACCAGCTTACTGTGTGCTTTCCCTACCTTATTTAGTGATGTGCCAGGTAGAACTACTGTGCTCCCATTCTCTAATGGTAAGAGATTCAGACAGGTTACTACGAAGGTTGCGGGTTTGATTTTCAAATAACTGAGGTGCCCTTGAGCAAGGCACCAAACCCCCAATCGCTCCACAGCAAAAAAAGGGTGCCCACTGCTCAGGGTGTGTCTCCACAGTTTGCAGTGTGTGTGTACACTACTCACTGCTCCTAATGTGTGTGCACTAACTTGTATGGGCTAAATGCAGAGGACAGTAGAAACTCTAAATTGACGTGTTGTTGTGACTTTTATTTTGACGGCGCTGAGAACGCCAGAGCCTGAGCACACAAAGCTCCCATTCTCAGACTGTTTAACAGTCCTGTCAAATACATTATTAGATAGAACTGTTACACAAAGAAAATAAACAGTATATGAAAAAGTATTACCGTTTGCCATGGGGTTGATCCCCAATGTCACTAGCAGAGCAGAAATACATAATCATGTTTGGCTTGGTCCCCTCAAAGTCGCATTGGATTTTCTCCTTAGCATAAAGGTTGAGAGGTCCAATCTATCACATTTTTCAATGTTTTTAGAGTTAGTTTGTGGAGTAAATATATACTTATATAGGCTATAATCTGTGTGTGAGCATGTGATAGGTGTGAACTGGTGGGTGCCGTTTTTTGCGTGCGTCCGGACAATAAGCGCACACTACATTACATCACTGGTAGTTCCTATTGTGCTGGGTTAGAACTTACACTGAAGTAGGAGCTAATTTAGTTCCCCCAATCATGCCCAGATTCTGCGGTGCGAACACGCCAAAAAGCTGGTTATTCCACCATTAGTTCTAGGAACTATGAAAAGGTTCCTCCTGTGCGGAAAGCCCTAGTAACAAAACCTGACTCTTTCCCCTTCCCAGAATGTAGTACTGCGTAAGTAGAGTTGGTTTAGCGAACAATGTTACGAATTCAGTTCTGCCTAAGGGGTTTTGGCAGGTGCCCCTTACCTAACGTGCCTCTGAAATGTCTGCGTTTGTCACCCCCAACTAGCTTCCTACAGTATAAGGTCCTAGCTTTTGGAATGTGAAACGCGCCTGCTATATTTCAGCATATGATGCATCAACAACTGTTGGATGTGCCAAACTGTGAAGTGTATCTGGATGATACTGTGGAATATTCAGATAACAGATCATGTAAAGACCCTTGAAATGGTTTTCAAATGCCTAACTGCTGCTTCCTTGACACTAAATCTTGCCAAATGTGAGTTTGTAGAAGGAATTGTTATGTACTCAGGTAAGCAAGGTAGGTCAGGAAGTGGTTAAACCTGTTGAGGCAAAAATTTCCGCCATACTTGAATTCCTTGTACCATGTAACAAACGAGAATTGAGACATTTCCTAGGTATGATTGGGTCCCAATTCATCTGCCCTATCTCTCCTCTTACAGACCATACAAATAGAAGGTTTTTAATGGACCAATGACTGTCAACTTGTATTTCATGCTGCCAAAGACCTCTCTTTGCTTCAAACTTTAAAATGTCTTTCAGACTACAAGTGGATGCAAGTGGTAAGGGAGCTGGTGTGGTACAATTTCAGGAGGATGAGTACCATATTGAACATCCGGTTTCCTACTTTTCTAAAAAAGTTCTCCAAGACCCAGCAGAGTTATAGTGTAATTGAAATGGAAGCTCTGGCTCTGTTGTTTGCTCTTCAACATTTTGATGTGTACTCGGGGAGTAGCTGGCATTGCTTTCCCGAATGTCAGGTTCCAATCAGCGATTGTTAAAGGCCCACTGAAGTGCCTTGGAACGCGCAGCTTTGTATGATGCGTTGACGTAATTTCTACTGAAACAGGAAGCTAAGCCGGAACATATTGAATGGCTCCTCCCCCTTTTCAAATAGCCAATAGCGTTTAGTTTACCTCACAGACAGCAAGTCATACTTCAAAGTACGTTGGATTCAATAGTAGAGGTGTGAATAAATTCTAGCCATTTAATTCTTAACCAACATACGGATGGAAAACGGAATACAACTCAAGCGTTTCAGCAACCGAACTCACATCTCCAACCCATATTGCTCCGTGACGTGTCAACAGTCACTTTGGTGAGGTGTTATTTATAGCATAGGGGGTGGGAAGCTTTAGATTCAAGAGAGCATTTGATTGGACAGAAGATGTGATGAGAAGCTGAAGTCTGCAGTGATGTCATAAAAATCCGTGATCCATTTTAGCGGAAGTGAGAGACTGTAAGGCCCTGTCCCATTTCTCCCCCCTTAAAACTTCCACTTGGTTTTGAGTGCCCTCGAAAGTAAAGTCCCCTCAACGAGGGAAGTGGAGTTGAAGATCTTTCCCTATGAAATGGGACACCACTATATGCAAATTAGCACGGCAATCCTCAATACGTCACGCGCAGCGTCAAAGTGTCTACTACTTCTACTACTATTTTCATTCATAAAATTGCCGGTTCCAGTTGTTGTGTTGCCTGTTGTGTGGGCTGTTTTCGTTTATCTACATCTGATGAATCAACAGAGAAGACATGTGGAATATAGAAGACGCATTTCCGGTAATTTTGCCATATATTTGTTTGTATCTGATCGTTTAGAAGCGCACACAAAACCCAAAGTTTGCTTGTCTAACGTTAGTTGCAATCCGTTTCCGAACGCGCGCGCGCCGCCATGGGAACCGGGGCAACGTCTCTTGCGCGGATCATTGTGCTTTTAGTAGCTGTTTTTACCACCAACGTCCCGCAATTTAGAAACCGCAGACACTGCACTTTACAACAATCACCGATTGTGCTCAGTGCTGATTCTGACGTTAGGTTTGGGTTTAGAGAGAAATGACAGCGCGCTGTGAAGGGAAGATGATGCGCTAGACGAACGCGGCTAGTTTTGAATAATTTTACCTCACATATCTTCTTTTTATAATCCTTGGAAGCCAAAATCGAAAATAAAATTAGATTAACTAACTTACCCAGATCAGATGTATATTTGATTTGCTTTTGAAGCACTCGGCAGATATCATATGAACATCGTCAGATAGCTTCGTGAAATATTTTCTAACATTAGTGTTGAAAACTCAACAGTCCATTGGATGTGCATCAAACTAACATATTCCAACATATTTCGACATTTTAACATGCGTATTTGCGAAAATATACTTAAAATAAAATTGTTCCTTTCCAGCGGTGTCCGCCATCTTAGTTGAAAAATTTGACCGGCTCGCTGAGTTCGCAGGGTATCCTGGGTAATTTCATCTTCCACTTCGTTTTAAGCCTGCATCGGACCGCACTATGTTTTGAGGGTTGATTTTAAGGGGAGAATAGCACTCCCCCTTGCTCTTTGGAGTATTGGGACACCCTACCCCTACACGAGAACGCGCAAAAACAAGGGTTAGGGCAGAAATCTAGGGTAAGGGGAGGTATTGGGACGCAGCCTAAGTGTCAGGTTTTGGGTAGGTGGAAGTAGCGAGGACTCAAGTGCAGGAAACAAGGTTTTTTTATTAGTATTCAAAATAAAACAAAATACAAACAAACTACCCCGAGGGGGAAAACAACACTGACTTGACTTGACAACACACAGGAGGAACATAACAGGGTAAAGTTACAATGACGAACCAGCACAGGACTGCAAACACAGGGAGAATAAATAGGGAGAGCAAACAAAGCAGGTAACGAGGGAGGACAGGTGGGGCAAATGAATCAATAATCAGGTTACAAGATGGGAGGGGCTAGACAATCGACAGGAGAGCACATGGCACAAGGAAACACATGACAAGCCATGTGCTCACACAAAACATGACAACATGAAAGCACACAGCCAGTGTAAAACACAAGCTGTGTGCTACACAGTACAAGACAAAAAATGACATGAAGGCACATGTGTCACGATGTGGGTTTGTGTCCTGTCATGGTCTATGGTTCCCTGTCTTGTCTATTAGTTATCCCAGGTGTTTCTGATTTCTCACAACCCCTGATCATCTTGTCTAGCTCGTTTGTCCCTGATTATTTAAGCCCTGTGTTTCAGCCTTGTCTTTGTGAGTTCTTGTTTAATGTTTGACTGTTAACGTTGATGTTGGTTGTTCTTGTATCCTGTTCCTGAGTCCCGAGTCCTGTATCCAAGTTTAGTTTATAGTCTGTTAAATAAAGCGTGTGTTGCATTTGGATCCTGCTTCATCTCTGCTTCAACCGCACCTCGTTACAACATGAAACAAGGCACACAGACAAGACAAAATAGGAGTGTCAGGGCTCTGACACAAAACCAAGAAATAGACTAGACAGAAGTGTCAGAACCTGACAGTAAGTTTTGAATGATTATATCTCCTAAATGCGAATTTTCTCATTGTTTTGGAACACACCAGCTTATTCATAACCTTAAGTCTAACATATTCATACTAAAAGCTAAAAAACTAAAATTTTGATTTCAGGGGGCCTTTAAGGTGGTTGCTTGCTGTCCAAAAATACAATCTGGACATTCGACACACGAAGGGCACTGAAAATGTTATGGCGGATGCTCTCTAGAGTATACAGTAAAGATATGGTGTTCTCTATTTGTCCCTTGTACCTTTCTTTCCTAATGTAAATGGTAAGAGTGAAAGTATTTTACTACAAACAAACCCAAGTTTGTATTCTTGGTGGTGGGGGTGTTACGTCCTTTGCGGTAGTTTGCTGAAGAGATACTCAGCTACCCATGCATGACGATGAGTGTTGCAGTAGGGCTGTCGTGCAACATGTCACATAACCTATCACATGCTCTCACACATTTATTTTTTAGCATTTTGGAAGAAGTAAAATTTACATATGTGGTTTCAACAACCAGATGCATTTACACTTGTCCAGTTTTGTCTGGAATGCATCTCATTGGATTTTGATCAGAGAAAACGCATGAGGTGTAAAAAGGCCCTAAGAGGGCAGAAAGAGCACTGCTTCAGGGAGGGTCACTTCTACCCTACACCTGACTTGTGTGTTGCAAAAGCTGTTGAGTATGAAAACTTGTGTGTTGTCCTACTGAATTACAATGGGTGTGCATAGTTTGTGGTTACGTGTGCTCTGGTGATTAAACAGCGTTGTAGTATTTTCAATCAGGAATAGCAATATTTCTTTTGACTATTGTTACCGTATTAAAAGGTATTGTATCTATCTCTCATATCTGCGAAAATTGTTTTTGGTTTTTTTTAAAGCTGTGGAGAGATGGTGCCATTTTCTTTTGAAATACTAAATGTTTATCCCTGTTTTTTGTTTAGTTAGTGTAGTGTTACAAATTGTATTAAATGTTTAGTTAGGTTATATAAACTACTTGGTTACTCACGTAACCTCAGTTCCCTGAGTTAGGGAACGAAGTATTGCGTAGCTATACGCAGTGGGAAAACTCCTTTTTCTCGATTTACTGAAACCTATATGTAAAACGCATTTGCAGCTGCACAGCTAGCCCATTGAGCGTCTGGCTCGCTCATAGGCTGTGCTGCAGCAACTGCACATCCAATGGCGCGGGTGCCTCTGACGTGCGACCAATGAGACCACTCTACGTCATTACACGTCAGAGCCCATCAAGGGGCATGGCCTCAGCCTATATTAGTCCCCGAATTCACCATTATAGCAGGTTTATACGACTGAAGTGACAACTAGCCAGTTAGTACAGTGCGCCCGGCTACACAATACTTCGTTCCCTAACTCAGGGAACTGAGGTTACGTGAGTAACCAAGTAGTTCCCTTTCGAACAGTCACTTCGTATTGCG
The DNA here is from genome assembly GCF_029890125.1 of Rhinichthys klamathensis goyatoka. Taxonomy (NCBI): domain Eukaryota; kingdom Metazoa; phylum Chordata; class Actinopteri; order Cypriniformes; family Leuciscidae; genus Rhinichthys; species Rhinichthys klamathensis. Next base: position 9,009,528 of record NW_026606660.1, read on the forward strand.
TAGCTAGCTATACGCAGTGGGAACGCTATGCAAAACGCCGCACCGAGTAACTGGTTGCCACTGCAGCTCAGGACCCCTGTGATTGTGATTGGCCAGCCAAAGCGGGTTTTATATGTATGTGAAAATATAACCGGCCAAAAGCGGGTCTCATATATATATATGTGATTGTGCACAGTAATATTAATGACAGGACCGGACACAGTCAGCCCTAATCATACCGAAAGAACCTTCGCCTGTAGGGAAGGCACCTCCATATTATAGAATTTCATAAATGTGGAAGGCGAGGACCAACCGGCTGCATCACAAATATCCTGAATGGGACAGCCAAATGACCAAGCCCATGACGAGGCCATGCCTCTGGTCGAATGGGCCCTGATACCTATAGGGCAAACCTGACCCACTGAGGTATAAGCCATCGCAATAGTATCCACTATCCATTTAGACAGTCTTTGCTTAGTGACTGAATCCCCTTTGGATCGACCACCAAAGCAGACAAATAGCTGTTCTGATTGTCTAAACGACGCAGAACGCTCCAGATAAATTATCAGCGCCCTAACACGGCAGAAAAGATTAACCTCCCCATCCTCTGTAGAAGGGGGAAGAGCCAATAACGTCACCACCTGTGCTCTGAACGGTGTTGAGAACACTTTGGGCACATACCCATGCCTGGGCTTGAGGATGACCTTAGAGTTATCCTGAGCAAACTCCAGACATGCCGGGCTCACAGAGAGAGCCTGCAGATCCCCCACTCGCTTGATAGATGCCAATGCCAACAGGAGAGCGGTCTTCAGCGAGAGAGGTTTAAGATCAACCGACTGGAGCTGTTCAAAAGGTGGACCCCTCAAAGCAGGACCGTGGAGAGGTCCCATGGTGGCACAGAGGGAGGTCTGGAGGGGTTGATCCTCCTAGCACCCTTCAGAAATCTCACGACCAGGTCGTTTCTTCCCAGTGATTGGCCAGCCACCAGAACATAGTGTGCTGCAATGGCTGCCACATACACTGAGCGTGGACGGGGAGTGGCCCGCGTCCAACAGCTCCTGTAGGAATGAGAGAACCACTGATATTTCACATGACTCTGGGTCTATATGGTTTTTTGAGCACCAGCTGGAAAACCCCCGCCCATTTCGAAGCATAGAGGCGCCGAGTTGACGGGGCCCTAGCTTCAAATATAGTGTTTAACACCTTCACAGCAAGGTCCCTGGATACCCGTTTAGGGGCCACACATGGAGCGCCCATAGATTGGGCCGCGGATGCCACATTGTTCCCTTCGCCTGTGTGAGGAGGTCTTTCCTCATCGGGATAACCGAACCAGCTCCGGAAACTATGGTCTGGATTTCCAGAGAGGAGCCACCAGAAGGACTGGGCACTTTCTCTCTCTGACCCGTTTGATGACTTGTGGAATCATCGAGACGGGGGGAAAAGCATACCGGGGACGGTATAAAAATAAAATAAAATAAAAAAAATACAAAAACTGCTTTCATTTCCAGACAGTTGATGTGTAAGCTCTGCTCCGTGCTCGACCAGAGGCCGGATCCAGGTGCGCCCTCATGTAGCGCTCCCCAACCCAGGTTGGACGCGTCTGTAAAGACCACTTTCCTCCTGAAAATTGTCCCCATTGTCACACCCTCTTGGTACCAGTCCTGAGCCCGCAAGGGAATCAGGGTCCTTAAACAACCATGATTCATCATGATGCGCAGACTGCCTGACTGCCATGCATGGGTTGGCACACGGCATTTCAGCCAGTGCTGCAGCGGGCGCATCCGCAGTAATCCCATGCGGAGTACTGGCGATGCTGCTGCCATGAGACCTAGCAGTTTCTGAAATTTCTTCAGGGGCACGCGATTGTGCGCTCTGAACGAGTCTGCAAGCGATCGCACTGAGAGCGCGCGCTCTGGTGTGAGCCGCGTTTCATCGTCACCGAGTCTAGAACTATGCCCAGAAAGATCGCACTCTGGCTGGGGGACAGTTTGCTCTTTGAAACATTGATTGTGAAACCCAGGCATTTCAAATGGCCGAGAATCAAATCCCTGTGAGCTAGTAGCTCAACTCTCGACTGCGCCAGCACCAGCCAGTCGTCGAGATAATTCAGCACATGCACTCTTCTCTGTCTCAGAGTAGAGAGTGCTGCATTCAGACACTTCGTGAATGTGCGGGGTGCCAAAGACAGATCGAATGGCAGAACTGTGTATTGAAAGGCCTGTCCCTCGAAGGCGAATCTCAAGAATGGCCTGTGACGAGGGTTTATTGTAATGTGAAAGTAAGCATCTTTTAGATCCATTGTGACAAACCAATCCCCCGGGCGAATTTGCGCGAGGATATGTTTGATAGTTAACATTTTGAAGGGCCGTCTCATGAGAGCCTTGTTCAAATGCCTCAAATCTAGTATGGGTCTGAGCCCGCTGTCTCTTTTCGGAATTAGAAAATAACGGCTGTGAAAACCCGCCTGTTTTAGCGCAGGGGGGACTAATTCTATCGCCCCTTTTGCTAATAAATTCTGCACTTTGGTGCGAAGCACGTGACCCACGTCGCTTCTCACCGAGGTCTCGATAACCACCTGAAACTTTGGGGGTCTGCGAGCGAATTGGAGCGAGTAGCCTCGCTTTATAGTGTTTATGACCCAACTCGACACATCAGGGATGGCTTGCCAGGCTAGAACCCATGTGGCTAGGGACTGACACACTGATTGGGATGGGCCGCCTAACAAAGGGGGACCTGATACCCTTATAATGTGATTTGTGCATACATTGAGTGTTTGACCCTACTGTACAGGCATTTGCGTGTGAGGGAGTTAGTGTTACAACAGGGAAGGGGCCGCCTAGTGAAGGGGGACCGTGAACCCATGTGTTGTGCTTGTGAAACATGCTCTTTTTGAAACATACTCATTTTGTACTTTATTTGGTTCGCCGTGAAAACGGCGTTTGTTTGTAAAGACGCGCTCACTGTTGCGGGCCTGTTTACAATAATAAAATCCCCAGCCGCCTGAACTGAACAGGGAGCTGTGGGAAGTCTTTTGTCTGGGATGGGCCGCCTAACACAGGGGGACCTAATACCCTTATATTGTGATTTGTGCACATACTGCGAGTGTTGGACTGACTGCACAGGCTTTTCCTGGGGGAAAGTCAGTGTAACAACTGGGAGGAGGCCGCCTAGTGAAGGGGGACCGTGAACCTGTGTGTTGTGATTGTGAAACATACTCTTTTTGTGCTTTCCGTGGGTCGCCGTTTGTAGAGGCGCGCACAGTGCAGCGGGCCTGTTAGACGGGGAGCTGTGAGAAGTGTCATGGGATTTAGAGCAGTGACTATCTGTGGCGGCGCACCCTTCGTAGCGGGCGCACTGATTGCAGTGATAGTGTGGGGGATGATGAACAGAATGTAAGGGAGCGGTAGCTCTCGTGTCGTAAAGAGAGATAGCCGCGTGCACATCTGACCGCGCGCTTCTTCCGTCGCTGCTCAATGAGGGAAGGAAGCAGGCAAGCGCATGAAAGAACATTTCAGTTAGAAAACGCTCTTCTGTGTGATGTGCAAAACAGAGGGCGGGTAGCTCTCGAGTCGTAAAGAGAGCTAGCCGCGTGAACATCTTCCCGCGTGCTTCTTCCGTCGAGGCTCGACGAGGGAAGAAAACGTGGGAGTGCGAAAGGCGGTTTGCCGTCCCAGGGAGAGCTAGCCGCGAGCGCATGGTGTATTTTTAGTGCGGGGTAGCTCTCTTGTGTTGTAAAGAGAGCTAGCCGCGCGAACATCTACCCGCACGCTTCTTCCGTCGAGGCTCAACGAGGGAAGAAAACATGGGAGCACGCGAGGCGGTTTACCTTCCAGAGGGAGAGCTAACCACGAGCGCATGATGTAATTGTACAAACAAACACAGAATATACAATAGAAAGGATATAGCGTCGTCGCCGGATAGCCACAGGTGAGACGGCGTCAGGAGAAAACGGCTGAGAAGGCGTAGTCTGCTGAGATTATGCTCGCTCAGGCTGAAGGGCTTGTTCAAACGGCGAAGGCTTAGTAAAACAGTCAGAGACATGCAGTTGTCGCTGAAGTAGTAAAATCTGCTATAATGGCGAATTCGGGGACTAATATAGGCTGAGGCCATGCCCCTTGTCGGCGCCCGCACCCAGTTTGCTGCTGCAAATGCGTTTTACATGTAGGTTTCAGTAAATCGAGATAAAGGAGTTTTCCCACTTCGTATAGCTACCCAATACGAAGTGACCGTTCAAAAGGGAACTGAATTTAGTATTTGAGGTATAAATGCAGAGTTTCCAGCTGTGAAACTGGCCAGTCCTGCTTTGTGTATTGGTCAGATTACTGAAACTCTTAATGGCTCTTGGAGCTCCTGTCTCAGCAAGAGAGTCCTGCCATTCTTGTTCTTGCGTCTCAGTGTTTGAATGGTTATGCTGATTGGATTAGGATTGGTAACACTCTCAGTCTAGGGCAGGTTCCTAAACCTGTATACATCATTTACATGCTTTGTTCATCACAATGTTAAGCCCTGCCCCTAAATGTATATAAATTGCAAGGGAACGTTTCCCTTAGTCAGACTAGATTGAAATGACTACAGCTACACACCGCAAGTTCTCAATAAAGAATACTGCGTGAAAGATATCCTAAAGTCTCCTGGTTTTCGCTTCTGAGTTTCATACACTTAAAGGGGTCATATAATGGTGCATGCACTTTTACAAGTTGATTGTACTGAAATGTGTGTTGGCAGTGCCTGTACACAACCATCATATAATGATAAAAATCCATCCAGTGGTTTTGTTTTAATCTCCTTATATGTTTTCCCCTGCCTCAAATCGAGCCGTTCGACCGTGTGACGTCACACGCTCGGAAGCCCCTCCCACGATTGTTGATTGACAGGAGCGTCTCAACACAGACCCGCCCTCGCGGGTGAGATCAGCTCCATGAGAGAGCTGTCAATCATAGTCTGCGCGGACCGGCGCGGTCATTGTTGATATGCTGGAGCACTGTCTATGAGCAGAATGGCGTCTAAGCGATTGTGGTGTTCTGTTCTTGGGTGTAATAACGAACACAGTCATTTTAATGTTCCTAAATCCGAACCGCTGAAGACGCAGTGGCTGTGTTTGTTTTCGAAGGGAATATTCCCCACGAGCAACGTCAATGCATTCATGTTTGCGCGAATCATTTCTCACCAGACTGCTTTATAGACGAGGAACAGTATAAAGCTGGATTTGCTAAGCTGCTGCTCATGAAAAATGGATCGGTAGCTGCTACCAGATATTCGTGTTCCTGCTGAATCTCCAGAAGAACGGAAGTGAGTGTAACGTTTTATTAAACTTTATATTAATATATTAATCTTTGCAAATCGCTAGCTGCACGCTTCACAATGAATGCGTCTAAGGTTTACACTCAGGGTACATTACGGCATGTTTTCTATGTATGACGTTCTCAATATAATTCATAATCCCACGTTTATACTGAACAACGCGTTATGGTTATTGAGTTACAAATGGTGTACGCCAGAGCTCTGGTGTACGCATAGAACAGAGGGGCGGAGTCAGCAAAGCTCATGATCATTTAAAGTCATATGCACTGAAACGGCGTGCTGAAAACAGAGCTGTTTTTGACCAGGTAAAATAAGTGTTTTCTTACAATACTAATGAGAATTTTTAATTAAAGTATATTACAAACTTTTAATTTAGATCCTAAAGAATCATATTAGCTTGTACAAAAATGGCATTATATGACCCCTTTAAGAAGAAAAAATTTACAACAGTTAGGGAATAGAGGGAAGCCTTGGTTGTTGATTTCTTATCTTTTGTATGTAATTTAGTTCCCCTCTTAATAGTAACTCTTTTGTTTGTTGTTTTTGCCAGGCCCTCTCCTGAAGACACTGCTTCCATTTTCTTTGTATAATTAAAATAAACTAAGTTTGCTACAACACATTTCTTGGGCAGAGGGCTAAAGGGAATCCTTTCTGTTTTCCGTTTCCTCTTTTGGTTTAATTTTTACATGTTAGTCTCTATCCCAACCCTAGACTGGGGAAGGGGAGGGTCGTAAGATAATCGACTGTGAATTCCTGTGCCTGACGAGAAGATGGCAACCGTAGCTAAATCATCAATCCATCCATATCTTCAATCTGCCGGTCCAATGCGGCTACAGTGTAATATCATACAGGTATAAATTACTTTTTCATTGATTCATTGATTATTAATTTATTTAATTAGGGTTAGACAGAATTCAAGATAAATCTTTTCATCTTGCTACTGGAGCTGCCAGTTAGCTAAGTTTCAAATAATTATTAAACAGCAAGCACAAACTATGCAAAAGTGGCAGCCCTTCTGCTGCACTCAGTGTCTGAATTCGCTCACTTGTTTTCATTCATTCCCTCAAGTGAAGTATATTAGTGGACTAATGTAGGGAATAGTAAATACTTCTACAAAGGCTTCAGGTCTCAGGAAAAACAACATTAGGTTTGCAAAATGGACTCAGACAATAATGCTTTACACCAATCCATCCGCTTGCCATTGTACTTGGTGATGTGAGGCTTGCATGCAGCTGCTCGGCCATGAAAACCTTTTCCATGAAGCTCCCGCCACACATTATTGTGCTGATAGCAAAAGAAAGGTTGGAACTCTTCAGCTATGGAATCAGCAGAGCGTTAACAACTTTTACGCACCATGCGCCTCAGTACTCGGTGACCCCGCTCTGACTATACAATACGTGGTCTTCCGCTTCATGGCTGCTGCTGTTCCTAAACGTTCCACTTTCCAATAATAACACTTAAAGTTGACAGTGCAATATCTAGCAGAGATGAGATGTCATGAACTGACTAATAGCAAAGTGACATCCTATCACAGTACCATACTTGAATACACTGAGCTCTTCAGAACAACCCATTTTTTTCCACAAATGTTTATAATGCAGATTGCAGGGGTAGGTGCAGATTGAAACACCTGAATTCAATAATTAAGAGGTGTGTCCTAATACTTTTGTCCATATAGGTGTAGGCCTATGTCAACTTTGAACCTGGCTTTATACAATGTTCAGATTTCTGTAATGGGCATTTATGTACGTATAAACAATATTTGCATATTAAATAAATAATGCAACATTTGCATATTTAAACACAACATTTCCGAAAACTTGTAATGCAAAGCAAGTGTCTTAATGTACTGTAATTAATCAATTGGGGAAAGTATGGTGATATACCGTATATTAGTTAAAATTTGTACACAGTTCACCTGTGGTGTCTTGCCTTAAAGAAATATAGCACACAAGCACACAGTTAATGTAATAAACTACACCCGTGGATACTCAGTCTGCTAGGAGGCCTGTGTGAATGTGAAGGGAAGAAAGCTCTAGCATCATTTGTTTGCAGACTCCACTTTTTGATATTTTATATCTAATAAAATAGTCACAGTTCAAATTGTCTGAAGTACTTTTCCGTACCACTGTTTTTGGAAGTCTTACAACCACCTAAGCATCACAGAATCATCTGACGAAAACATACACAACCGTCTACGAGACAAACCTAAATGTTAAAAATGTCTCTGATGTATAGGAGACAAGACTGTGGCTATCAGCTGACATTAACAAAGTGTGGCATCCAATTTCTGTTAACTAACATCGTTCCATACACTACAGACACCTTGCTAAATGCACAATAAATACATGTACTAAATTAAAATCTAGACCCCAGGAGCAATACGTTTCTGCCACATCACAGGAATTTGCATTATGTCTCACTATGCACATCAATGTAACTGGTTAATGACTAAAATGCCATACTCACTTTATAGACAACTCATTCTCCAAAGATGATATTTTATGTTTTGCCCTCTGAAGTGCACACTGAACATCCCGTGCCATGCTTCTGATATTCATGTATGTGTTAGTGTGTGTAGAAAGCCGGCGTTTTCTAACTGGACACCGTATACTTCATCTCAGTTTGCACATCTCATGCATACGCAAGCAACATGATCCATGTGAGAAGACAATGGCTGTGTCTCAAAACCACATCCAACCGGAGTCACTGTGGAATTCAAGGGGAAGCTGTCTGAAAGAGATGTCCAGGTACTAACCCAGATTGTATCCAGAAAACATAAAACCACAGCTGCCCAACTCACTGTAGAATTAAATGTGCACCTCGACTCTCCTGCTTGTCTGGAGCTCCACAGAGTCAATATTCGTGGATGGGCTGCTATTGCCAAACCTTTGGTCACTCATGCTAATGCCAAATGTTGGTTTCAATGGTGCCAACAGTGCAAATCTTGGGCTGTGGACAATGTAAAATGTACTGTTCTCTGATGAGTCCACTTTTACTGTCTTACCCAGATCAGTGGGAGTTACTGTGTGGAGAAGCCCTAAAGAGGTTTAACCCCTGGACCGTTGCTGCCCAGAGTGAAGCACAGGAGTGGATCAGTGATGGTTTGGGCTGCAATATCATGACATTCCCACTGTGCTTGATGGACCCTACCAAACCATTCTGGAGGACCATGTGCACCTAATGGTTCAAACGTTGTACCCTGAAGGGGGTGCCGTGTATCAGTGTGATAATGCACCAATAGTACACACAGCAAGACTTGTGACAGAATGGTTTGATGAACATGAAAGTGAAGTTGAACATCTCCCATGACCTGTACAGTCACCACCATCTAAATACTTTTGAGCCACTTTGAGGTGTTTTGGAGGAGTGAGTCAAAAACGAATTTTTCCTCCACCAGATTCACAGTGACCTGACCGCTGTTCTGGAAGAGGAATGGCTCAAAATCCCTCTGGCCACCGTGAAGGACTTATCTGTCATTCCCAAGACGAACTGATGCTGTTTGGCCACAAAAGGAGGCTGTACCATACTAATAAATGATTGTGGTCTAAGGTGTTTGTTTCATTTATCATATATGTGTTCTAGGACATTTGTGCAACATCTAAATACCATGGTATATTAATTTATGATGATAATCATTTAGTTACATTAGGTTTATAATATGGTTCAATGATAAGCAAGGATGTCTGATATTACTTTTTTAACATTTAATCTCAATGTGCCATTTTCATAAAAGGTAAAAATGTGTTATAATAATAACATTCATAAAGGTGTCACGGTGATAAATGGTCAATACATGGTCACAGTGATATTGATTTAGTGGACAAAAGTTTATCAAATAATATTTTTAAATGAAATATGTTTATATAAACAATAAATTAATTAAATTGACTAATTAAAAACTTAATTATTTTTTTATTAATTGCATTTTACAGTTACAAAAAACAACAACAATCATACAATGTATAAGGCTTTTTTTAATATATACATATAAAACTTAAACCCAGTTCCATGTCATTGACCCATACAAAGTAGCCTACAATGTAATTATTACCAAGCACAAGTGGCGAAAACTGCTGTCTAGATAGGCAGCACACTACGTGTTGAGACACGGCCCTTGAATCCATCCAAACCGATCCAAAATGCGACGCACAAGTCTACTTGTATCAAAGTAACACATGACTAAAGCCGCTCTCTTTCATACAGGTCTAATGTGTTACTATTACCATTTCAAGACAAGCCGTAACTAGTCAAAGAAAACGTTTCCGCGTAGTGCTTTCACGTTGCTGCCTAAATCCCTCCTAGACCGGCGTCAAAATACAAACATTGGTTTTAATCCTCTTCAAATTCATTAGTCATTCAGTGAAAGCATGAATAATAATGCAATGAGACATCGATAGGAGTTGTCATTGAAATATGGACCGGTTTCGGACTTACCATGATATAAGCGCTATGGGGTCGGCTGCTGGTCGAACAGGATTGTTTCCTAAAAGTTTTGGAGGGGAACTTCCTTTCCTACTACAGTGTGCGCAGTCAAGCTTCATTCCGGCCCAGCGGGACAGAGAGTGCTGCGTTTGACCACTAGAGGCCACTAGCTCACCGGTGCTTAACATCATGATACCGATATGATACCATATGATAACATAATGAAGTTTGGAAACATTGAAGTCTTTTATGCTCATCAAAAAGACAGAGAAAAAACAACAACAGTAATATTGTGAAATATTACAATTTAAAATAATGGTTTTCTATTTTAATGTAGCCTACTTTAAAATATAATTTATTTCTGTAATGCAAGACTGAATTTTCAACAGCCATTACTCCAGTCTTCAGTGTCAGAGGATCCTTCAGAAATCCCCCCAATATGCTGATTTATTATCAATGTTGGAAACAGTTGTGCTGCTTAATATTTTTTAACATCTCAAACGGGTCAGATACTTTTTTAGGATTCTTTGATAAATAAAATAAAATAAAAACAGAATTATTATTTATTTAAAATATGAATCTTTTGTAACAATATACACTACCGTTTAAACGTTTGGGGTCAGTAATTTTTTTCTTTGTTTTTTGGAAAGAAATTAATACTTTTGTTCAGCAAGGATGTGTTAAATTGATTAAAAAAAGTGATAGTAAAGACTTATATTGTTCTGAATGATCATGTGACGCTGAAGACTGGAGTAATGGCTGATGAAAATTCATCATGCATCACATCAAATTCATTTTGCATTACAGAAATAAATTATATTTTAAAGTATAAAGTATTAAACTAGAAAACCATTATTTTAAATTGTAATAATATTTCACAATATTACTGTTTTTTTCTGTATTTTTGATCAAATAAAGGCAGGCTTGATAAGCATGAGAGACTTCTATCTATCTATCTATCTATCTATCTATCTATCTATCTATCTATCTATCTATCTATCTATCTATCTATCTATCTATCTATCTATCTATCTATCTATCTATCTATCTATCTATCATATCTAGTCTTTACTACTACAACATATAATATTTTTAAAAATAACCTGTATAAAAGCAATTATTTAACTTGGCAAAAAGCATGCCGTCTTCATAATATAATACACGTGAAAACACATTCCTTTCAGCTTCAAAAAGTTTGAAACCCCCTGCTGTAAATTACAAGTTGAGGTTTTGTGCCGGATTGACGTGCAGTGTGGCCACGTGACCTACAGGGGGCGCTTATTCCCGACTCCTCGACTCCTCAGATGTTTCCTGCTGTTTTTCGAAATCGAGCTACTTACTTGACTTGAACGATGATCACCGCGTTCTCACGAGCTCTGAAGATTTATCAAAACAATGAGAAGAATGCCATTTATACCGGGTTAACTACCGAAACATGATGTATTAAATGCAAGAGGGTGATTTTGAAGTTGAAGCCTCTGTGAAGTCTATGAATATAATGGGATTTACGAACACCTAGTTAATTCATTAATCAGCGCTGTTCAAACTTTCTCAAGGTGAAGGAGAAAACTCAGCTCTTTAACAGAAGATGTTATAATGGGGCTTTCTCTTTGGATCCTGCTCTTGTTACTGCACTTCAATGAGGGAATTCACGGTAAGTTTGTTGAACTAATCGCAGAGTTTGTGAACGCAGTGTTTCATTAAACTCATCAGTGTTTGTGTGTTGACGTGGACACAATGTTTCGAGATAAACATCGATGTAAATGTAAATGGGACGTTTATTATTAACTCAAGCAGAAAATTCTAATAATCCTCTTTCATAATCTTTCGCATAATAATAATAGGCTACCTAATTTTGTGATATCCCGTGGATAGACAGCATTTGTGATTACAGATTTAAACTAATGGAGCCCGAACGTGTTTAAACCAATTCAGCATCTCTGGTTTTGTTATTGTTGTGGTCGAGTGCGATCAAATATTTTTTATATTTTATCCTGGATTGCAGGCTGAGAAGGAACTTGATGTCGTGTTCTAAAAAAAAATAGTACTTTTTTTCAGTTAAATTAAAGAGCCACAGTTGGTATCATTATTTAACCAAATAAACTTTTGAAGTGGTATTCAAATAATGCTAAAAAAAAAGCAGCCATTTAGTGCCTCTATTATTCTGTTACTGCTGATTGAAGCAGTGTCATGATAGACAGACAGACAGGTATGGGGATGGGTACGGGTTCACCGAATTCTGACCCCGCCAAAGTATTGCAAAAAGAACCGATACTAATACCGGATCGATAAGCAGTATCGGTAAGAGTAGTAGCTAATGCCGTTAAAACCTTAACGATATAGGCTACCCATCCCTAGACACTATGCTATTGATTTTAGAGTTAGGCTACATCATAAACAGGATACTGTAGTTTCCTCATTTACCTCTTTCCTGGGGAATGAATGTGATGTTTGATGCAGATGTTCTGGCCAGCTGTGTGTTGTTGTCAGTCACAGTAGATCTTTCAGACATCTGCAGCATGCGTGACGTCTGCTGTCCACAATCAGAGCTTGCACACTGACAGAGATGCCAGAAACGGTCACAATAGACGTCTTAGAAAAATACACAAAAGCCCGTTGAAGGAAATATGAAACTTATTTGCAAATTTTTGGGGTGTAGTTTACCCATTGCTCATGTCTTGTTTTGTTCTGTTTTTTTGTTGTTGTGGTTGTTGTCTGTCTGTCTGTCTATTTTTTTTTTTTTTTTTTGATAGACAACGTTTAGAGGCAAAAAGCTACAAACAAAGCATGTGATGTAAATTAGTGTGTTTGTTAATTAAGAAAACACTATGCAGTTACAATATAATGTGAAAAGTTTGGGTGCACCGACTCGATAGATAGATAGATAGATGGATAGATAGATGATAGATGGATAGATAGATAGATAGATAGATAGATAGATAGATAGATAGATAGATAGATAGATAGATACTGTAGTAGATAGATAGATAGATAGATAGATAGATACTGTAGTAGATAGATAGATAGATAGATAGATAGATAGATAGATACTGTAGTAGATAGACAGACAGACAGACAGAAGTTTAAAAGATAGACAGATAGAAGTTGAATTTTTATGAAATTCATATGCACAATTTACATTTGCACATTTACATCAATATTTTTTTTCCTTGTAGAGAAGTGTACAGTTTTTTCTCTCTCAATGGATGCATAAGATTTCCTGAAAAAAAAAAAAATTACCATCACAGATTTTTATAATAATAATAATTTAGTAATAATAATAACCTTAGACCTTTCTAATAATTTATAGTTCTAGGCACCCTGCATGCTAACAGGTCCCCTGCAATTCTCCGTAAAATACTTTTCTGCTTATTTAACACGTTACAAAGTCAAATTCTAGCTTCCGGCCAAACGGCCATACGCAGTCTACTTGCACCTAATGCGCAACTTGTGACGTCGGAAGTAGCGCAGTGCATCATGGCGGAGTGTCAGCAGTATGTCGCATTACTCGCATAAGTCGACTTAGACTTAAGTCGAATCCGTATGTTTGTTTGGCCAGAAGCTAGTTATTTTACTTTACAAAGTTTTAAATATGGATATTTTTCTTACACAAACTCATCGCTTCGCTTTAGAAGGCCTTTGTTAACCCCCCGGAGCCGTGTGGAGTTCGTTATGATGGATAGATGCACTTTTATGGACTTTAAAACAGAAAATGTGATTTTTACTCAATTTAGTGGACTGAAAAGATCCCGTAGAGTAAATTACATTGTATCACTCGAACCTGGGCGAATTGTGTGCCAGTCACAGAGTTAACAAAGCTTATTGACAATTTAAAACGTTATCATCATCCAACATGATGGTATATAGGCTTTCCAACTAACGTAAATCTATTTTTATAGTATAGAAGAATAATAGTAGTAAGTTTATCTCTGTTACACATGTCCCGCAAAATCACATCTGCTGTCCTGCAACAGAGCAACAACCAAATGGTAACCCTAGTCAAATTGTGTGTCCTCTAGGGGTACGGTTCACCAAAAACCCTTCCAACCAAACGGTGACACAGGGTAACATGGCTCGTCTGGGCTGTGCTTTTGAGGGTTTGAGTGAACCTGAGATCATCTGGATGAAGGATGGAGAGAAGATCTACAGCACTGATCAGATGTACATCACACTGGATGCACATCACTGGGAGACCTTCCACAGGTAGGACGGTGTGAACCTGGAACTGTGCCCTAGTCCCTGATGTTGTTCAGAATTGTTTTTGCCAGTGGTCAGAAATTAAACATAACTGGTTGAAACTATTTGCAGGGAAGAACTGAAACCTCAGACAGTATGAAGGGGATGTTGAAACTGATTAAAATATATTGTCATATGATATGCCAAATCTCAGATTTGATAGTGTGCAATTATCAAGGTTGTTTACTAAGGCAAATGCCACTATCAGTACTGTTTCTAAAACTAGTGTTAGAGATTTGAACACATTACACACATAAAGTATGTCTTGTTGAGAAAAGGTGTGCCAAGTGATCAGGTTTTTTATGCCAGGCAGGCAATAAAACACATTCAAAATCCAATAGATGTACATTAAAGGTAGGGTAGGAAATTGCAGACTGGCTAGCAATAGCAAGCTAGCTTTGAAAGCATGAGATCCCGCCCTCTCTTTATAGCTTCTCCAAAGCCACGCCTCATTCAAAACACATGAACACACACAGCCAGAGCAGAGTCTGCAAAGTGTCACTAGACGAGTCTCAAAGCACATCATATTACAATAACAGGGCTTAAAGTATTCCGGCACCGTGCCGGATCTCCGGCGTGCGGCCGTGAGGAAAAAATGATTATTTTCGCATGCGATTCATTTTTGTCCAGCTAACGTGTTAAAATATTTAAGCAATTAACGCAGCATCCATTCTTTCTGTCATCCTTTAGCTAGGGTTATGATCACGCTTTTATTCACGCAAATGCTTTAAACCACTCATGCCCGACAAGACAAAAGAGAACGCGCTTTCAGTGAATGTCTTCCTGACGTGCGCGCGCACACACACACACACACGAGACGCACAGAAAGACGCGCGCCAGTATCGAGTTCTCTTTCGCGCTTGAACGAACAATAACACACACATTTATGCCAAAATGTCAGTTTTGTCGAGTATCCTCACAAGCACAGTCTTAAATGAGTTAAATACAATCTTAAATGGAAGTAAATAGTAGTGAGAGAATGAGAGGCGTGAGATCCTGTCAGCAGCGGCAGATCTTAAAGTGACAGGAGCCATTAATTCTGTCTGTCAGTAAAGTTAACCTAAAGAACAGAGAGAACAGAGAAAATTACTAACTGCCCTCGACTAAAGAACGCTTGTAGCTTAGATAAGGATTAATCTATATTTCATTTAAAATGTATGTGTGGACTGTTTTATAACCTTATTCAATTTCTGTATGGTACAGGTAAATGACATTTATTATGGGTTTAAGTGAGGATTGTTTTAAGTTCACTTAAATTAAAGGTTTTTATATTTTTTGAAGCCTAATGTTTAAAATTTGGGGGGAAATCATTTTCATCGAGACATCAGTAGATATAATATGAGTGATACTGGCTTTCATTCAGAAAAAGACGGCATTAAGATACAGCTGTAATACTTGAAAATAAATGGTGCCATTGAAGATAAGTTCATCAACCCCCCCCCCCCCCCCTCCAAAAAAAAAGTTCAGGCTCAGAAATTTTTTTCACTTTAACCCCTGCAATAATAATGAACATGCGCAACTTAAAGTGCTCTTGTACTACCGGACTGCTGCAGATTCATTTCACCATTGATAGTGTTGACATCTGAGTTCGAGGGCATGAACAGCTCCAGGTAGAACATCACGGGTTACCATCCTGTAATTTCGGTTACGAGATGGCGTGAACGCGGCATAAGCTCATTGTTTTGGTTCAGGAGGAACTGTAAAAGGCGGCTGCTGTTTGTTTGTGGCGCTCGATGACTGTCTGTCTAGCATGAACCGCGCTGATGACGTGTGATGTCTGCGTGACCAGGGTAAGCAAAGGTATGGAAGTACATGTTGACAGGCAGGTAGGACATCCTATCATTGTATTCGGACCGAATGCAATGATTGGACGAACATTTATGGGTCCTGTGTCTTCCACGGAAGATACATGTGCATTTTAATATTTAGACCACTTCTTATATGGATTGCTATCAGGATGTGAAGAGAGTTTCAATCAGTTAAAATTGTTTTAAAAAAAATTTGCCTACCCTATCTTTAAAGGAGGGGCTGGAGCCGTATAGACACCAGAATGTCATAACAGAGACTTGTGGGTAGACTAAAAGGGAGCTTATCCAGTTATCATGACTGTGGCCTTGAGGTTGTGGTTCAGTGTCTCTATCAGTATCATTTTTTATCATCACAGTGTGGGCGCAGAGCTTAAACACCAGGGCCCGTATTCCTAAAGAATCTTAATGTAAAAAGTAGCTCCTAGTGACAAAATTCTAAGAAAATTCTTAGAAATGTGGGCGTTTACTCTTAAAATTAAAGAAAAAATCCTAGTAAAGAAAAAAGTAATTCAGAAAGCATCTTAACCCTTAAAAGAGGTCTTAAGGTCAAAATTGTTAGGAGTATGGATGAGGACTTTTAAGAGGCTTAAGAGTTTCTTTAGCAGAGGAGAAAATGACAGAACGATGAAGAGGGAGAAGAAATGTGATGCAGACAATAGATGACGACAGTGAGTTAATAAGACGCTATAGATGAGATTGTGCAGTGATCATGTTTGTGACTGATCTTATTAGAGACACGCTAATATCTCCGACACAGCGCAGGAATGCCATAACGCCAGAAATGATCACTACATTAAGATATTTGGCAAATGGGAAAATACAATAAAGCAATAGTGATTTGGGTCTGTGACAACCTTCTGTAAGCAGTGATCACACAAACATTACAGCACTTTCAGAACCTCTTATTGTGTCGCAGTTCATTTAGTTTCCACTGGACATTCCCACCTTGCAGGCTCAAAAAACTGTATTTATGAATATAGCAGGCTTCCCTGGTGCGCACAAGCAGGGGAATGAACCGTTAATAATGTGCGCTATAAGCTCCCACGTCCGCTTCTCGCTCCATGCTGTGACACCCTGCCCGAATTTTCCTTTAAGGACGGCCTAGTGTTCATCCACTAACTCGGCTAACAGTTAACACGGTTCTTCTGACCAGTCAGGCTTTCTCGTCTTTCTTGTTTTTTAATCCATGTTTTCAAAACAAACATTCAAACCACCACTTAAATAGACAGCAATCAGTGTAATTGGAAAGAGTGGAACAATTTTTATCATTCTAAGCCAATCAAATTAACAGCAAGGTAAAAAAAAAGATTTATATACATAAATATAATGTGCGTGTGTGTGTGTGTGTGTGTGTGAGTAAACTCTATACTTAAAATGGCTCTTTTTTTCCTTCTTGGACAACCAACCAATCACAGTCTTCAAAAGATTGTGTCATACATAGCAACGGGGTCAGCCCCGCCTCCTCACTAAGATGAGAGTTTTTGTCTTTTCCTAACTCAGAGTTGCTCTCAGATCGGTCCCGAATCACTCTTAAGCTAAGACTCCTACGTAAAAGTTTTTAAGCTAAATTAAGAGTTTTCTAAAAGGATTCTTAGATTCTTTAGGAATACGGGCCCAGAACAGTTGTTTGTGCTTTTTTTTTGTTGGATTTCACTGTAACTCCAAAATCATATGATCACATTCATTACTGTCTGTAAAAGACACCAAGGTGAATACACTTTACCAAGGACTTCTTTAATCAAGTCTAAAATGTTTGTTACTGTAGCCAGTCTCTGACCTTCAGAGTTATACAAAAATATTTTCAACCGTTAGTAAGTTAATTCTTGAGCACAATATGAAATTGGATGTGAATACTATGTTTTGTGAGCGAACCGTGTGCCAGGTTCTTGTTTATTGATTCCTGAACTTAACCAGGATAGTTTAGGATATACTACCATTCAAAAGTTTGGGGGCAGTAATACTTTGTTTTATAAGAAATTATATTCAGCAGGGATTTATTAAATTGATCAGAAGTGACAGTAAAGACACTTTCAATGTTTCTATTCATAGTAGAAATGAAAAAAAGCTCAAAAATATTAAGGAGCTCAACTGTTTTCACAACTGTTATTAATATTGTTAATTATTGATGATAAGAAATGTTTCTTGAGCAGCAAATCAGCATATTAGAATGATTTCTGATGGATCGTTCGTGTGACACTGAAGACTGGAGTAATGATGCTGTAAATTCAGATTTGCATCACTGGAATAAATTACATTTTCGAATATGCTTAAATGGAAAACAGAGAAAACATTCACATGAAGACCACAATAAATAAATACAGATAGGCCATATAAATCAAAATGTATAAAACTAAAACTCACAAACAGTGTCACACACATAGCAACCTTTGGAGATCATTTACCGCTTTCTGTTGAGCAGTCAGGTAAATGTATCCCCTATAATGCAGATGTAATGCAGACATTAGTAACATGAGCTTGTTTTACTGAACGCTGTCAAGGCTGATAATCTCTTTGCACGTGTCGTGACGCAGACCGGTTGCCTAGATCTGTTTTAGGCCATTCTTAGACTAAACACAGTTTGGTATGGGTGGAAATTTGCTTTTGAAAGTGCTGCCTTGCTGTAAGATTAGGCTAAAAAGAGGATAACAAACGGTAGAGAGAGAAACTGGCTTAGTGAATTATATAGACGTCACGGTTTCCTCACTGCATGCCATGCTGCCTGCATAATCTATAAATGACTAATTTCACCTGGTCAGTTGTAAACAAATGTATACGTCATGCATTTCTGTTATGTGAATGCAATTCATGGCGCTGTTTGCGCAACTGACCTTTGTCTACATAAATCTTAGCACTCTTAGACTGAATGGCTCTCTTCTAGTTGTAAAACTTTGAGACTGATGTGTCATTATTCCATGATCATTATTACACAAAGTTTGGGGATTTGCTACTTTTCTTAGTCTTATGTCATGTCAAGTCAAATTACATTTGTTTATATAGCACTTTATACAAATACAGATTGTTTCAAAGCAGCATCGCGGTAATAGACAGGAATATAAGAGTAATAAGGTTTTTCAATTATGAAAGGAATAAAATTTCAGCTGTAAAACAGCTCTAAAAAGATAATAGTCATTATTCAGCTCAGTTTAGTTAAAAAAAACAATGTGAATGTTGCAAATATGTGAACATTTGCATTTGAGCTTGAGGCACATTTGTTGAGCAGTGTTGGGGAAAGTTAGTGTTTAAAAGTAATGCTGTACAATATTGCGTTACTCCCTAAAAAAAATTCCTAAATATTGTGTTATTCCCTAAAAAAGTAGGCCTATCTAAACTACTTAATTTCAAGTTACTTTTTTGGAAAGTAATGCGTTACGTTACTTCTACATTACTTTTTCTAATATTTCATCGTGTTTTCACAGCTCGCACAGCGCCTCTGCACTTACTCTCGATTTCTCTCAACATGGGGACGGGAGAGGTGTCAGGCAATTCATGGGAAAACAAAGTAACTTCCGTTACTTGTTTGAAAAAGTAACTCAGATATTTTGTTGTAACTAGTTACTTGAAAAAAAGCAATCATTACTTTTTCTCATGTTACTTGTAATGCGACCCGGCCCCAACAGTAAATGTTATCTTGGTTTCCATCAACAGGAGAGTGTGTAAATGACACAATTTTCATTTATGGTTCGATTTAACCCTTTGAAGAGTGTCTAATCTGAGTGTTTCTTTGTCTTCAGTGTGAAATCCGTGCAGCAGCAAGATGCCGGGAAGTACTGGTGTGAAGTTGAATATCACGGCACGATCATTTCCTCTGAGCCTGCTTGGATCGCAGTAGAAGGTATGTCATTTTCTTCTTCTGAATCCTTCTAGTAGTGTATTTTTCAGATCATATCTTGTTCCTTTAATGCAAATATTACACTTTTTGCCTCTTACTGCTCATATTTTAGGTGTGCCTCATTTTGTGGAGGAACAAGAGGATGTAGCTATATTTGCAGGGGAGCCGTTCAACTTGACGTGTGCTGCATCAGGTCCTCCAGAACCTGTGGTGGTGTTGTGGTGGCTGGGAGACCAACAGAAGGGTGATTTCATGCCCTCCCCCTCAGTTCTCTTTGTTAAAGGTGAGAGACACCAAGGGCCTGGCCCAATACCCACACTTGGGGTCTTTGCATTCGACCACTTGTCTACTTGCATGACATCTTTCTGGTATTTGGCCCAAGTGTTCAAGTGGGCGCGAAGACCGCAATTGTGTGTAGAACTTTTGATTAGCCGATGGGACACACTTACAACATAGTGTTATTAAAATGCAAGTATTGTAAGTAAGTTTTATTTACACATTTTGATTACTATCCACTTTAAGGGGGCTTTCACACTGGGCACGTTTGGTGTGGTCCGAGAGCGACTGTTCCCGATCCCGCAGCGTTGGTCTGGTTTCACTCATTAGATTCTGTAAAATCCTGGTGCATTTGTGCTCATCTTACGTCATCACAAACGTGCACTGCAATATATTGTGTTTTGCATTAATTTCATGCTATTATGCGCAGCAGAGTGAACGACACTTGGGTTTGCTGTATGTGCTTCACATGAAGGCGGCTTTCTACAGCTTGCAAACAGACTCTTTTGAGGAGACCGTGGATTGCGAGCTATTCATTTGAGCTCTGATTGAACTCACTCTGCATGATGACACTAAAATAAAGTATCCCCTGCAGGCGCTTTGTTGTATTAGTGACGTCATCATCAGCTAAAAGGCATGCGCAGGTTACTTTACTTCCTGAACAAGTGCGAGTTGCTTTCACATTCCCAGCTTCCCAATGGTATTTGAGATTGGCATTGATTTTGGCATTTTGTTTGATTATAGTATTCAGAATATAATGTGACACAAAAACAAGTATATACTGTTTTGTCACACTACACAACTACCTGAGCTACTCTTACGCTACTGTAAATTTAGTTAAGTTAGTTACTCCCCAATACTTCTCCTCTATTAGATAACTCTCCTCTATTAAATATTCCATGAACGTTTGTTTGCTCACAACAGCAAACAGTTAATGATTCAGTAATATATGAATCACATTATGAAACATCATGTGAAACATCTAAGATTCCTATATCCTCTTTCAAATCTTCTGTGAGATGGCAGATATTAGTTATTAGGCAGATAAAATGTATAACTGTTGCTTTCAGTGGATTGGGTGAGTTTGCAGATAGGGGAACTGAGTGATGTTTCCAGTGGGGCAAGTTTGTGCTTACATGTAAATAGTGTAAAATTGCATAGAGTTGTGAGCAACCGGGTGACTGGGTATTTTTGGTCTCATTTGAACTATCAAAGTGATTTGTTTTTCTCAAACCCTTACAGTTTTTTGACAGAACCAACAAAATATATTTTTGACGAAAATACATTTTGATATGTATGTTAGAGGTGTCTGATACGTTGTTTAAATTTCTCATCATGTTCTTGTGGAGAAAAAGCCTCCTGTTACTGGATAATGTCTAGGCCAGTTTCCCGCCTTGCCTTTACTTTTTGTAACTGGATCTCTTGTTCTGTGAGGGAATGCATTATAGTAATCAATGCTGCCAGTGTGGTAAAGCCCAGTAAAGTAAACTTTCCATTTTAACAGCCTATGCTTAGAAATCATTGAGTCATTAAGTCTGTGTCATGTGTTCCTATTATCAGCAACAGAAATGAGTTTGTGACTCACTCAGAGTTGAAAACTGTTTTTCTGCTCTGTCATTATATAAAACAATGTGACAGCTGTCATGTCCTTGTTCATGAGGCGAGATGAGACATGAGGATGTTTTTTGTCTATTCTCTTTGATTTATAAAAAAAATCTTTCTGATTCACTTTTTTTTTTTGCAATTTACTTTGAACATTTCATAAATATATGAAATAATAAATATATATATTTATATATACATTTTTGGGTGAACTATATTTTAATGGATTTTTTTATTTATATGGAAATATGATTTTTTTTTTTAAATGAAATTATACTCTAAAAAATATCTAAAACTGCCAGTACATGGCAGTAAATGTCTAAATGTGTATAAGTAATTGAGTCAGTCATTCATTCGATTCATTCAAATGGTTGATTCTTCAGGAATTAAGTAAATGGCTCTTTTTATGAATGGGACATTGAATCATTGGTTCACCCGATTGATTTGCTCACGATTGATTCATTTATTGACGATAGATTCACCAGATTGATTCTATAGGCTATACACACATTACACAGTGAGTTTTTGCCCTGCTTAATGTACGTCACCAATCAACTGTATGAAATATAAGATTAACTGTATGTATGTACTAATATTAATATATATATATATATACACAATATACATAATCATATTTTGTATATTTAAAATATATAAAATATAATATATTAGTATTTTAAACTATATTTATTTTAATAGTCATAAAAACGATGTTATTTGTTTTAATGCAAATATTTACTCCCTTTTTTCCCCTTTAGATTGTAAGGTGAAATGTTCTTGACATGCTTCATGATATTTCTCCCATTTAATATGCATTTTTGCAAACTTATTTTCAGGTGAAGCACTGACTACAGCGATATGTTTTTTATTTGCTCAACCAGGTGTGAATGACAGTATAAAGTTTTACTGTGAGGCCAAGAACGCTCGAGGCATCTCCGTGTCACGCACGGGCACAGTGTACATTAAAGGTGAGACATACCAGTGTTTTTTACTTCCCACTCACACAACCTTTATTGCTGTAGTTCGGCATAATTGCATTCAAAATTAAAAAATAGTTGTTGGTTTTTGGTTTTGACAGTAATCCATCATAAACAGGCATCCATACAAATACAACCACAAAAGGCTTGTAGAAAGATAAATTTATGTTGTTGTTATAATGTGTTTCTTTAAATGTGATTGTTATGTGCAGTCCGTCCTGATTCCCCCCGGGATGTCAAGGTACATCATGTGTCTGATCTTAATATAACCGTAACATGGAGTCCAGGTTTCACAGGGCACTCACAGCTTTCCACCTGCACTATACAGGTATGCTACTACATAGTATTTGACATTATTGCATTCCTTTTTCTGTTCATTTCCTCGTGTTCTTCCTATGGCCGTACAGTCTTAGTGCTTGGTTGTTAAAGGAATAGTTCACCCCGAAATGAAAATAATTGATTTACCCTCTTGTCATTCCAAACCCGTATGACTTTTCTCTTCCTGTGTAACACATGGCAGATGTTAGGAACAGGAAAAAATGTTTTACGTTGCTCACAGGTCGTATGGTCTACTTTTAACCAGACCCTCACTACATCTGGGCCAGTTGCATAAACTTAGCCACTATGTTAAGACTGTGTCTTAAGAACTAATTTGATTAACTAGAAATTAGTCTAGAACAACTAGAAAGAGGTAATCAGTCTTACTTTTCTGATTCAAATTAGACCGATCTACCTTTTTTATGTAACTGACTTTAAAAAGTTAGCACCAGTCTTGAAAAAAATAATTATATGACTAACTTTTAAGACTAGTCTAGGCAGTTTATGCAACCGGCCAGAAGAGCAAGTCACGCTGCTCTCTTGAGAAGATATTTTGCATGTAAACAATTTTAGAAATCTCTTTAAAAAAGAGTTAGCAAATGTAGTTTCTATCTAAATTCTCAGGATTCAAATCTGTAAACTTAAACAAAAATGAATATCTGCCTGTAATCCATTTCTAGGTGTCAAAGGGATCTGGAAAGAAGGTGAAACTTCCTGATCTGGATGTTGTGGTTCCTCCCTTCCAGCATGTGTTTGGGGAGCTCCACAGTTACTCAAATTACAGTGTGAGAATCCGGTGTGATAATGAGGTGGGCTCTTCCCCCTTCTCTCCCTGGGTGGACTTTCACACTCCAGAGGCAGGTATGTGAAACTTTAGATAAGGTAATGATGCTATGTATGCATGTGGTTTCATTCTATTAGTCAAATTAACATAAATGGCTTTTTAGCTTGAACTTCATTGCTGTTGATGAAATTACAGGCATTTGCATTCATGCATTTTGGCCAGACACTTTTATCCAAAGCAGCTTACATTGTATTTAAAGTAAACATTTGATCAGCTCTTGCATTCCCTAGGAATCGAACCCATGACCTTGGCATAGCTAGTTCCATGCTCTACTATTAGTAGACTGTTAGCTTAGGGTTCAGGTTAGTAGAATAAGTTGAAATGTACTTGCGAAGTTCATTATAGTCAGTCGAATGTCTGTTGGGGAGGATCAAAATAAAGTGTTAGCAGATATTAAGCAGACAGTCTACTAATACTCTAATCAATGACTGCTAGTTCACATGTAATTGAATTTACTAATAGGTAGTAGAATGACTAAAGTGGACTATCGGAATAAAGTGTTACCACTTTTTATTTTATTTATTTTTTTACTTTTTTCATGTGGAATTTGATATGGTCATCCCATACTATCTGTCTGTATGAAGAGTGTTGAGGTACAAACAAAGAGAGGAAGGAAGGAAGGAGCTTTTGTAGAATCCAGATCCATCTCAAAAGAAGCTTGTTCTCTACAACATACATCACTAAATGACTTGGTTTGGATCAAGGAAGGCTAATTAAAGATGACATTTAATTCCAAACTGTGCTAGTTCAAAGTTCTGTGAAGGACAGTCATGAGCGACTAACGTTTTTAAAATACGTTTTAAAAATAAAACCGTTTGCCGTTCTAACCAAAGTTTTGGTGGGTTGGAAGTAAACAAACAGCCCAGAGAGCGGGTTCTGGCCAGATGCCTAGGGCAAGGGGGTTTGGAAGGGGAGGAGCTGATGGATGGGTTTGAGGAGCAGAAGGGGTTTCTGAAGTTGTCCCTGTTTGTATGTTTGTAAACTGGTAGCACTGGCTGCAGTCCAGTAGATTCCAGGCTGAGTGGTACAATGCGCCATTGTGCGTGTCCCCAATCCATATCAATGCACTGCTGCCACATACAGAGTCCAATATTCTGCCACCTACTGGCCAAAGCAGTCATTGGAACTATTTGAAATGGATTTGGTTTACTTGCGCTTTTTTTATTTTTCATTTTTATCCACTATAAATAAGAGTGTATTATACTCCTCCCCTCTTAAAATCCATTCCACAGATTCCAGAGGTTTTTTCTCCTCTAAATCATTAGGAAAAAATGTGAACAAATTCCATCTGGGCCTGGCTGTGACATCATTTATTGTCGTGCAGAGGCGCTTGACACGTACTTTTGTCTGTACACTGGCAATTATTGCTCCCTTTTTTACTGTTTTCATATCTTTCATACACAGCACCATCAGCAGCTCCAAAGAACTTTACCTTTGAACTCAGCGAGCAGCAGCTCACTCTGTCCTGGGCGGCACTGGAACAGGAGGAGCTTTGTGGAAGGTTACTGGCATATAAAGTGCAGTGGAACCAGGGAGGAGAGAATCAGGTACATCATTATAAAGGAAGACACACTTACAGTGGAAATTTCGCAACACTGACACTGTTATTGACCTGAACTGATTCAACACTGAGTCTGTATTGAGCTGGATAATGACATTATTGTCTTCTGTAGAGGTGCTTTACAACTGAAAATTAAGTTGTTTCCAGACTGATGAATTTTGGAACATTTCACACCAAGAACAATAATGTTCAGTTTATTGTAAGCACATGCTGCAGTTATGTCGTCTGCCACTTGAAATACCCAGCTTTTTAAAGCAGGATGGATTCTGATTGGCTGTCAATTTTTTTTTTTTAATCCTTCTCCTGTGTCGTTATCATTACAGTTGTGGTGGAGTCTCGACTATTCATATAGAATTAGAATGATTATTAAAACTTTAGTTATCGTTACAGTTATTGTCTTTAGTGTGAACTGGCCTTAACTGTTCCAGTTTATTGGAAAGTTTACTGCTTCGAAATTATCTGTATTGTATAAAGAACTATCTAAATAAATGCGACTTTACTTGAAATATGCTTGATCATGTAAATAATTATTAATCTTTTTCCTGTTACTGATAAGAGTAAAGAGAGCTACACTAACCACCCTTAAAGGGATAGTTCACCCAAAAAAAAACTCACCCTTGTGTTGTTCCAGACCCTTAAAGGGATAGTTCACTTTGAAATTAATTTTTGGTATGTTTTAGCTTACCTCAAGGGCATCCAAGATGTAGGTGTCTTTGTTTCCGCAGTAGTTTCAATTTTGATATTTTTAGGTCAAACCGTTCTTGTCTGTCAGTCATATAATGCAGGTCTATGGTCACCACCTCAAAGAGCATGCACAGAGAAGTCCAAATTAAACATGATTTAATGACTCGTAAATGTAAGTACACA
The DNA here is from genome assembly GCF_029890125.1 of Rhinichthys klamathensis goyatoka. Lineage (NCBI taxonomy): Eukaryota > Metazoa > Chordata > Actinopteri > Cypriniformes > Leuciscidae > Rhinichthys > Rhinichthys klamathensis. The sequence continues at coordinate 9,035,551 of NW_026606660.1, forward strand.
TTGATGGCCTAAGACACGACGCTTCTGTCTTTTCCGGCAAGCGCGTCACTCATACGTCAGAAAAATTAAACGTCACTCATACAATTGTTTTATTATTATTATTTTTTAATTGTTTTCTTTTACGACGGTTTAAACATCCCGGATAAGCGCAAATTAGTACCATTTTAATTAGCCGTCTTACCTACAATCTCTGTTCTGTGTAAACAATGAGTGACGTACACGCGCGAGAGATCACTTCCGGCGCTTGGCGGAAAAGACCGAAGCGCCCGTGCCCTCAGATCACTTGGACGTGGCTGTGTTTACAAGAGGTAAAAACGATATAAATACTGTTCGTTTTCTCACACAAACCGCTCGTTTCGTGTCTTAGGCCATCAATGTGTACTTACATTTACGAGTCATTAAATCATGTTTAATTTGGACTTCTCTCTGCATGCTCTTTGAGGTGGTGACCATAGACCTGCATTATATGACTGACAGACAAGAACGGTTTGACCTAAAAATATCAAAATTGAAACTACTGCGGAAACAAAGACACCTACATCTTGGATGCCCTTGAGGTAAGCTAAAACATACTAAAAATTAATTTCAAAGTGAACTATCCCTTTAAGAATTTCACTCATCTTTGGAACACAAATTAATATATTTTTAATAAAATCTGATCGATTACTGTACCTCCATTGACAGCTATGCAACTGACACTTTGACGTTTCAAAAAGATGTCATAAAACTAATCTAACTAAACAAAACACAACCGTGTCTCTTCAGAAAATGTGGACTAAACCACTCAATTCATATGGAATAGTTTTCCGATCTCTTAATCAACTTTTTGAAGCATAAATGTCTGAGCCTTAATGCATATAATTTATGATTTCTGTCTCTATAGGATCCCTTACTGTTTAAGGACAACATTGCCCGTCTCTCGGGTGCTGGGCGATTCTTTAACGCCACCTTCCAGGTTGCTGCGTGCACAAACGCAGGATGTGGCCCATGGAGTCAGCCTGTTCTTGTGATGCCCGTGTCAGGTTTGTTCACTCTCATTGGTGTCCACCTCCTGCCTCTTTGAAATCAGGATTTCTGCAGTCACTGCAGCTTTTTTTGTGACAGCATTTTCTCATAATGCAGCGCTCTAATAGCCTGTGTGTGTTCATTCGCTGCTCATTATGCAGGAATGGCGTAGCGTCAGGCACTTTTGAGCAGAAGTGGTGATTAACACTCTCGTTGTGTCCTTTCAGCCACGCAGGCTCAGACCCAGAGGGGCCACATATGGGTAGGGCTTCTTTTCGGCCTTCTTGTGGCCACCATGGTGGGACTCCTGTTGATTGTACTGGTACGCAACAGAGGCAAAGAGACCCAGTTTGGGTATGTGTTTACTTATGTTTTTACATTATTACACCCTATTTGCTGCCCAAACCACACATTTTGTCTGAGCTAGGACTGAAATCTGGTCTCTTAGACTGTGATCTGTCCTTTCACAGTCGAGTTTGGATCAACTATGCTCAAAATCAATGAAGACTGGACATACAGTTTGTAGTCCAGGAACTTGGTCCATTTTTTCAGTTCCATTCATGAAGTAGTTTGTGTGTTTTGCTTTTGTTGGGCAGTTTGGGTTTAGATGAATTTCCAAAATGTCTTTTAAAACAGTGAAATATGGGTCATTTTGTCACATTTTGGTTTGTTTTCAGGTCTGCATTCGCAGCTCCAGGAACAGAAGTTCCGGTTTCCTTTACAGCTGCCAGGTCCTTCAACAGGCAGTTCCCTGAGCTCCCCGAAACCACATGTAAGTACACGCATGACTGCACCATCATTGACATCCTACAGTACTTGTTTTACAGGATATTATGAATATTGACTCTGTATCCCTCTAGTGGACAGTCTAGGAATCAACAGTGATTTGAAGGCCAAGTTACAGGATGTTCTCATCTCTGAAAGGCTCTTAACTCTGGGACGAATGCTTGGAAAAGGTACATTATGACCCAGATGCTCATTTTAGTCTCTTTTTGTTGGGACGAGACCTAAAGTGATCTACTTTGTGTACCAGTGATCTAAATGATTGAAAGAATATATGCTGTCTTAAACCTCACAGTCCTTTATGATACTTTTCTGCATCTCAGAAGAATAAAATTCTTAAAGTCCCCCTGTATTCAATTATTTTATCCCTTAAAACTCATCTTTGATCACCAAAATGACATATTTAAATGTTTTTTTTCCTTGAAAAAAATGTCTTCGTGCCTTAAAATAGCTTGAGTGTAACTCTACATCCTTGCCTCATTTAGTATATGTGGTTCTATGAATTTTCAAATTAGCCCCGCCTCCACTCACTCACACCAGCTCAGTGATCCACTCATTGACGATCACACGTTGACGTGATTGGTTACAAGGTAGTTTGTGACGTCAGAAACATCAGTGATTTCAAACCGTGTTTTTGAGACTGTCTTTGGTTCTGCAGTTTTAAGGAGAAAATACTCAGTAATGGTGTTGACACATGAATTTGCACATGGTTTTTCTTAAAGCATATTAAAGACACCAAATAGACTTATGAACAACCTTAATAACTTGATTTTTACCACAGGGGGACTTTAAAATTGATTATACTAACACAGTATACAGGGATCACAGTTTTTACCTTTAAAAACTATGTTCATTGCTGTCAAAATAATAATATTGTTTTCTAGGTGAGTTTGGCTCTGTGAGAGAAGCTTTTCTCAAATCGGAGAATAACTCTGGGCAGAAGGTTGCGGTGAAAGTCCTAAAAAGTAAGTGTACATCTAAAATGATTAGTTCAATAAACAGTTGGATGCCTGTGGACCATGGTATTGGTGTTGTCATTGTTTCTGTGCATTCATGCTTCTCTCTCTGTGCTCTTACAGCTGACATTAACTCATCCAGTGACATTGAGCAATGTCTGAAAGAGGCTGCCTATATGAAAGACTTCCATCATCCCAATGTCATTCCGCTTGTTGGTTAGTGGACACATTTTCCTTGCTAGGCTTTGGCTCAGAATCTATTTGCTTTAACATCCCTTATGAAAATACAAATAAAACCAAAAAAACATGGTTACTATAGTTAAACCATGGTAACCACAAATTAACCATGGTTTTGCTACACTAACCATAGTTTAACCATGGAATTTGTAGTAAAACTGTGGTTATACAATGGTTACTAGACTTTTTTCACAATAAAACCATGGTTAATTTTTGTAAGGGATATGGGATAAATTCACATCAAGCCTAATCAGTGAAGTGAAGTCAATGGAGGTCCTTTCCATTTCGACGTGGATATTATCAAGCAGGACTCATTTGAAGATGTTACTTCAACATGGTTGTGAATTCGCTCCCACAGGTGTGAGTTTGCACAGGAGAGCCCAGCAGCGGTTACCTGTTCCTATGGTGATCCTGCCCTTTATGAAACATGGAGATCTCCACACATTTCTTCTCATGTCACGTCTCGGAGATGAACCGTTTGTACGTTCTTCCTGTCACTTCCTCGCACACACACGCAGCAACTGTACATCAGATTTATTTGGTCCATTCCTCCATGTAAATGTTTGTTGATGTCTCTTGTTTTTTTGTAGACCCTCTCTCAGCAGATTCTTATCCAGTTCATGCTGGATATTGCTCGAGGGATGGAGTATCTGAGCAACAAAAACATCATCCATCGGGATTTGGCTGCTCGTAACTGCATGTGAGTTTGTCTTAAGTCAGCTCTATGTAAAAGGAACATGATTTACTGATCATATTGAATGGGCATGTAAACTATCCAAATGATGAGTAACCTTTTATGTTTCCCTCAAATGAATCTTCAATTTTAGGTTGAATGAAAATATGAGCGTGTGTGTAGCAGATTTTGGTCTCTCAAAGAAAATCTACAGCGGCGACTACTATAGACAAGGGTCTGTCTCTAAGTTGCCTGTGAAGTGGATCGCTTTGGAAAGCCTGGCAGACAATGTCTACACAACACAGAGTGATGTGGTAATAAATACTGTTTTATCTCATACATGATTTCTTTAATATTACTAGGTGAGATGATGTATTGTACTGTAAGTAATGTATAATGTACAACCCGAATTCCGGAAAAGTTGGGATGTTTTTTAAATTTGAATAAAATGAAAACTATAAGACTTTCAAATCACATGAGCCAATATTTTATTCACAATAGAACATAGATAACATAACAAATGTTTAAACAGAAATTTTACACTTTTATCCACTAAATGAGCTCATTTCAAATTTGATGCCTGCTACAGGTCTCAAAATAGTTGGGACGGGGGCAACAAATGGTTGAAAAAGCAAAAAAATTTGAAAGGATTCAGGTGGGAGAACATCTAGCAACTAATTAAGTTCATTTATATCAGGTCTGTAACATGATTAGCTATAAAAGGGATGTCTTAGAGAGGTAGAGTCTCTCAGAAGTAAAGATGGGCAGAGGCTCTCCAGTCTGTGAAAGAGTGCGTAAAAAGATTGTGGAACACTTTAAAAACAATGTTCCTCAACGTCAAATTGCAAAGGCTTTGCAAATCTCATCATCTACGGTGCACAACATCATCAAAAGATTCAGAGAAACTGGAGAAATCTCTGTGCGTAAGGGACAAGGCCGAAGACCTTTATTGGATGCCCGTGGTCTTCGGGCCCTCAGACGACACTGCATAACTCATCGGCATGATTGTGTGAATGACATTATTAAATGGGCCCAGGAATACTTCCAGAAACCACTGTCGGTAAACACAATCCGCCGTGCCATCTGCAGATGCCAACTAAAGCTCTATCATGCAAAAAGGAAGCCATATGTGAACATGGTCCAGAAGCGCCGTCGTGTCCTGTGGGCCAAGGCTCATTTAAAATGGACTATTTCAAAGTGGAAAAGTATTCTATGGTCCGACGAGTTCAAATTTGACATTCTTGTTGGAAATCACGGACGCCGTGTCCTCCGGGCAAAAGAAGAGGGAGACCTTCCATCGTGTTTTCATTGTTCAGTTCAAAAGCCAGCATCTCTGATGGTATGGGGGTGCATAAGTGCATACGGTATGGGCAGCTTGCATGTTTTGGAAGGCACTATGAAAGCTGAAAGCTATATAAAGGTTATAGAGCAACATATGCTCCCCTCCAGACGACGTCTATTTCAGGGAAGGCCTTGTGTATTTCAGCAGGACAATGCAAAACCACATACTGCAGCTATTACAACTGCATGGCTACATTGTAGAAGAGTCCGGGTGTTGAATTGGCCTGCCTGCAGTCCAGATCTTTCACCTATAGAGAACATTTGGCGCATCATTAAACGAAAAATGCGTCAAAGACGACCACGAACACTTCAGCAGCTGGAAACCTATATAAGGCAAGAATGGGACCAAATTCCAACACCAAAACTCCAGACACTCATAAACTCGATGCCCAGACGTCTTCAAACTGTTTTGAAAAGAAGAGGAGATGTTACCCCATGGTAAACGTGCCCCCGTCCCAACTATTTTGAGACCTGTAGCAGGCATCAAATTTGAAATGGGGTCATTTATTGGATAAAAGTATAAATTTTCTCAGTTTAAACATTTATGTAATCTATGTTCTATTGTGAATAAAATATTGGCTCATGTGATTTGAAAGTCGTATAATTTTCATTTTATTCAAATTTAAAAAAACGTCCCAACTTTTCCGGAATTCGGGTTGTACAGTTATCTTATCATTACTGCAGAATAAACCCTGATAGGGTGAGCCAGACCCCAATGGGAAGCAACATGGTTATTTACTTCATAAATAAATGAACATGACATATTGATTTAAATTGAAATAATTGTATTATGAGAGACTGACAAGACCACATTGTTAAATGAGACATATCTAGCACAGATATGTAGAAACAACCAGTTTCTTGGAATCGGGACAGTCAGTTATACAGTTTAGTGGTCATTATATAAAAATATTTGACCACAAAGGGCTCAAACAGAATCTAGTAACCCAGAGAGTCATGTAATATGTACATTAAAATCACACAATTTCTGAAAACAGAAATGCTTATAATTTTTTTTTTTTTTTTTACTGGGTTTAAAACATAGCCCTTCACTGTTACTGTTCCTGGTACTGATGGGCTGTTTTTTTTAGTGGGCATTTGGTGTGACGATGTGGGAGATCATGACTAGAGGTCAAACGCCTTACCCAGGGGTGGAGAACTCAGAAATCTACGAGTATCTTATCAAAGGAGAAAGACTCAAGCAGCCTCCAGATTGCCCTGGTGACATGTAAGTTTTAATTGTTGTATTGATTTTATAATATATAATATACAATTTCTTAACTACATTCATTTGTAAAAAAGGCATCTATTTGATCAAAGTCTGCATTTATTTGATACAGTAAATATAGAAAAGACGGTAATATTATGAAATACTACTACCGGTATATGCATTTATTAAATAGAAATCCTTTATAGCATTATAAATGTCTTCACTGTCAATTGTCATCAATATAACGCATCCTTGATTAAATGCTTGATTTTTTTATCTTACCACTAATGTCTGAGGGGTATCATTGTTTCCACAAAAATGTTAAGCAGTAAAACTGATTTTAACATTAATAAAAATAATAGTGTTTCTTGAGCAGCAAATCAGCATATTAGAATGATTTCTGAAGGATCATGTGACACTGAAGACTGGAGTAATGATGCTGAAAATTCAGCTTTGACATCACAGGAATAAATTACATTTTTAAATATATTAAAATAGAAAAACTAATTTGCAGCTACTGTAAAGCTGAATTTTCAGCATCATTACTCCAGTCTTCAGTGTCACATGATCCTTCAGAAATCATTCTAATATGCGCCTAACTTGGTGTGTAAAAACATTTCTTATTACTATCAATGTTGAAAACGAAAATCAAGATTCAAGATTCTTTGATGATGATAATAATAGAAAGTTCAAAAGAAACGCATTTATTTGAAATAAAAATCTTTTGTAATGTCTTTACTGTCAGTTTTTATCAATTTAATGCATCCTTGCTGAATAAATTATATTATATATATATATATACAGTGTAAAAAAAATATATATATATTTTTTTAAAATAAATCTTACTGACCACAAAAGTTTGAACATTGAGCATTTAATACTAAAGTTGCACAACTCTCATTTGATTGCAGCAGTTTTAGAGATTCATTCTGCTATTGTCCGTATTTTCTCACTTCCAGTTATGAAATCATGCACAGCTGTTGGTCTCCTGTCCCAAAGTGCCGTCCTAGTTTCCAACACCTCATTGACCAGTTGGAGCTCTTGTGGGCGAAGCTGAATCCAGCTCCTGTAAAAGAGCCGTTGCTGTATGTGAACCTGGAGGAAGAGGATGGAGAACAGGCCTCTGGCCCGGGCGCAGATGTCGGGACCCGTAGTAGTGAGGATCCCTCTTGGGGAGTTCCGTGGCAGTGTGCAGGAATAGAGGAAGACGAAAAGGACTGGCTAATGGTGTCATCGGGAGCTGCTTTTGCTATTGGTGGAGACTACAGATACATCATCGGCCCACGCGGCGGCGGCATTGATGAAGAGAGCAGGCGCTCTGATGATGGCCTGTCGGAGGATATCAGGGACGAGGAAGAGGACATCATCATTAACGTGTGATTTGTGTTGCCCCCCCCCCCCCCCCCCCCATGCTTACATAATCCCGTAGGTAATGATTGCACAAGTTGTAAAGACTTTTGTAAAAGAACAGTGAAAAGCCATTCCTGAGTTGTTTTACTGGTGAAATTCCAGGAATAATACTTAACATGAAGAAATGTTATCTATGCTAACTCTTGAGGCGTGACGTGGACATACAATCAGCTGCTAATACTTTTAGAAACATGATTTGACATGTTTATTTCAATGGTAATTATTAATTATGAGTGTTTCAACAAATGCAATTTTTAGAGTCATATCTGTGATTTATGAAGTGTAAAATGTTATTGTTAATCCTTGTGAATATATGTGTCTTTGCTGGTATATTTCCGGCATTATTTGTGCGTTTTGTACATGTGAAGTGTCAATCACGTCCTGGGACTCACATATGTGGTGCCTTTTGTTTTATAACAGTTCCTGCACATTTGTTACATTGCATGAAGAAATTCCTTTGGATTTAAAATGCATGCTATGACATAAGCTCAGACTGTCGGTTTTTATACTTGTACTTAAATGAATGTTCCGGGTTAAATAGCCTACTGATTAAACTGCACGCTGTATGATTGCTAAATTATTTCTATGAAACAGTGTTTTTGCAGCAGGGAATCCCTGAAAGATTTATCATCTGTGTCACTGCTGAATAATTATGCAGAAAACATTGCCATAGATAATCATTTTGACATAATCATCATAGATGATTAGCATCAATTTACATAGAACAATTGTACTATAGACCTCCATTTTACACAAGTTACTGTCAACACGTTTTTTTTGCGGGATTACAGTATTTTCTGTGGTTGTTTCATTTAAACCGGAATATTACGCTTTACCTGTACAGCAAACCCTCATTAGAGCATTTTGAAGGTGGGATATCAAGGGACTTTTGGTTTTATTAAGTGCAAGTTTCATTTTCCTTTTATTATGCAGCACAGATTGAGCCTGTTTTTGCTAATTGTGTTTTTGAACCTGTTGTGTGAAAAATATCTTCAGTGTTTGTTTTTAAAATCAGAAGCCTTTGTATTTCACTTCATCAGTGTATGGCTGACACTCAGTTTTGGAGTGTTAGATCATGTAACAAACATTGTCATATGTATTGTGGATAAATCTGACACATCATTCAGTGTTATTAACTCTTGTAAAGGGCTGTCTGCTTATCTCAAATCAATGAAATGGGCAAAGATGATGATGTTTGCATGTGAAATACCTACCATGAAGATAAAACTTTATTCCAGGGAATTACAACAGAAGCCGTGACAGGCCAAAATGGTTTTATTATGGTTAGAGCTATACAGAGTTCAACAGAGTAAGCAAAATGAGTATAAATAGGAAGAATTTTGCTCAGAAATAGCAATGTCTGAGCTCTATGTGTTGATCATTTGGGTGGTGCTTACAACTGTTGTTTTCCATTTTATTTCAGAAACTGTAAATAAAACATCTACTCTAGACCTAAAAATCATCAGAGTTGAAGTTTATTGGGGATGTGGCTTTAAAGGACAAAGTGAAATCAATATAGCATGTAATCACAAAAATATAAAATATTTAACAATACAATAATATTACATATTTTTGAAAATGCTCTTTGAATCAAATCCTTATATCCTTGGCATGTGTACATGATTGATAATTAAATCATAATTTGAAAACGCCTCTAATGAGAACTACTGAAAACTCTCTTAATCAGCTAAGAGCCAACTGAATCAAATGTCAGTTTATCCAGTAATTAGACACTTACTTTTCATATTAGTAATAGTGAAATTTCATTTGCAATGAATGTTTTTTTTTTAGATGGTCTGTGCTGCTGTCACCTTTTCCTTCTGCAATGCACCAAATACAAGTGTTCTCTTCAGGTCAGCAAAAGACAGAGACAAAAAGGAAATAGACAGGACATGTAACACATGCCTCGTTGTTGGGCTTTGTTAAACCCCTTCAACCATTATACAATTGCCTGTCCTCTGAGAACGAAAACAAGTAACGTCAGACCAACGAGTGGAGAGCATGTTCAATGGAGCATTGTAATAAATAAAGCTTTTGACGGCAGAGCACTGAAAGAAAGGGTTTGGCATCACCATGAACAAAACTCCCTTTGTCTCAAAATCCGCGTGTATGTTTCTTAGGATGAATATATGATGCATCTTTGGCTCTGTGCCGCGCTGTTCCAAATCAGACGTAAAATAAAACATTTTACGCAACGACTCTTTTTTTATCTACGATTTTCGTCATTCGAATAAAAACCGACGCAGTGCGAGTCGAGGCAGCCATGACGTAAACAAAGGCGTTAAGTAAACGCATGCGCGATACAACCAACGATTCTCATCAGTCAGAGCAGCGCCTGCGCACGGTAGTCAAACGGGCGCGTGCAATGTTTTGAACGGCGACGTGATGACGTCACCGCACGCACGTAAACCTCGGAGGGTGAGACGCACGGTGTAATAATGTGAGAAGGGAGAGAGGAAAAAAAACAACATTAACGAAGACAGGAGAGAGAGTATGCACAATATGCATTACATATTGACAAAAGGTAACAGTCTAATCCGGATATAGCTGTGTCTGTTAAAGTAATTGAAAAAGTTCGCTGCACAGGGGTGTTTTTCGTTGTTACTTCGTGGCCAGAGCAGACCATCTCTCAGCGCGCTTCGCCCGCCATTCGAGATGTTTCGACGTGCACGCGCTATCCGCGCCAACTTTTAGATCTCGGGCCTATTAGAGACATGCGCCATCGACGAATATATCTCGACGCCTGTTTCACAAAAGGTGACTGAAACTCAATTTCTTGACTTTGAATGGACAAATAACATTTATGCACGCCGGTGGTTGCCACGTTTGCTCACCTGTGAATTAGGTAAAATAAGCAGTCTAGTAATGTTGTTATAGTAACGTGCGCCTTTTCGGTAATCATGAGCACATTGCGTTACAAATGCGTTTGACGCTATTCTTCAAGTTTTTATTATTATTATAGAATTGTATTAAAAATGGGACATGTTTTTTTCAAAAGCATGTGGCTAAAGTGATGTCATGGCGTTGACATGCATATTTTTTATTATATTTGATTTTATGCATAACAATAAGTTTGTTACGTCGCATAAACTAAATTATAAATAAAACGTTTTTGGTGTCTTAATTGCGTCGTTGTGGACATAAATTTAGTTATTTTAATACGTTTTTGAAGGTTATGCAGCAGTCACACTAGTCTTTAAGCATGAGGTAATTTCGAAACCCTCCGTATCATTCTAGTGCTTCCGTATGTTATAACTTTTTTAATTATTATTTTAATAATATTTATATAAAAAGGTACCCATATGTTATTAATACAGCAAATCTTAAAATATACTGTCTACTCGAAAGACGAAACTATGTGCTTTTCCGTGTATAAATGAAATGTGACACACCCACCTTGGAAGGTGCACAATAGAGTTCTATAGAAAATGTTGAAATAATGCTTACAAGGAACGAATATTTGAGTCATACAAGTAGCCTAGTAAAAGTTGTTTTAAGTTGCATATATTGTATCGCCTCACGAGTTGAAATAACATAACAAGGAAACATTTTGCTATGCCATGTCGTAAATACTGTAGTGCTGTTCATGTCCTTGGACTCGGGTGGCGTTTAAGTCCAGTTTTCTATGCCGTTCCCTCGCTAACTTCCCTCCATCTTGTTCACTCAAATGTACGTCATTGCCTACAGTGCATGAGTGCCCACTACTGGCAGAACCCTTGCAGTGTGTTTAAATGGAACACCAAAAGCCCTTGATCGTTTGGAATCTGCAATGGAGCTGATTTATTATTTAAATGTTTTCCTTATGAATTTGTTTTATGCACCATTCTATAGGCCTGTATATGCTTGGGCTGTTGGAGAAAATATACAAATGTACACATACTACAATAACAATACAACTACTTCTATAGTCAGCTTAAAGGTACTATATGTAGGATCTTTGTAGTAAAATATCCAAAAAAAACACTAGGCCAATGTTATATGTTTTGTTTAGTTGATTACTTACAATATCCCAAATGTTTACAACTATTTGTAAATCGTGAGAAAATTGAGATAAAATTTTTACCAAGAAAACGGGGCGTGTGATCAGGGGTGAGGAGTCGCCAGTCAATGGCGCCATATCCTCGTTACCCTCGGTTTCCGGCACAGACTTTACGCTCGTACTGCCATAGTAATCATGGCGACAGACGTGGACAACAGACGTTCACGCTGTTGTTGTTTTGTTCAAACATTATGGACCATGGCAGCAGACTTTGAGACAAAAAGAGTTCTAAAACGAAGATCAACATCTTTCGAGATGCCGAGAGCTCCACGTCCGCGACTAACTTCGACTTGACAGAGACGCGAGTGTTGCATGTACTTTATTAGACAGGTGAGCAAATGTACCTAAAACTAATCAATGTTATATAACTCAACATGATGAAATGTTAGAATAATGTTGTTCTAATGTTGATCTAGCTTACTGCTAGTCTCATACAGCCAACAAACAACCTAACTAACAACATTCAACACACTCAAATGCCGTTTAGTGTGATAGTGTAACTGTTAGAGCAAGTGAAACAGCGCTGCGTTACCTCAAGTTTAATTCGTCTAATAAACTGACCTGTGCGAGTAGTAATACAGCAGTTGCGTGTAGTTCGGTAGAATGAAATGTCCTTATTCCTTTATATCCGCGGGACTCGCGTTGCGTGTGGTGCTGGTATCTCTCATTAGCAATCGCGCCCGGCTTCATACCACAGTCATGTTAAAAACATGTATTCACTCATCCATAAAAGATCCATCAGCTTGACGACAAGATCCATAATTCCGTTTAATGCTTTTCGTCATCAATATACGCCTTTGTTATTGTAAGAGGTTAGTGACCCCTGGTGGCGAAAAATCCTACATATTGTTCCTTTAGGTAGCTACATGTATTATGCGTTTAAATGCCAAAATAAATAAAAAATCAAACACGAGTTGTTTGGGGTAAATTAAGCGTGATCTGCTGTGAAGTCACAGTCATGGCTCTTTGGTTTATGAATCTGCCTGAAGTGTACTGAGTTGCCTCGCTCCCTCTTTCAAAATCGATGGGTAGAGGGTCTGTCCAATTAAACTTACCTCGCCCACTTGACAAAGTTGAATGCACTTTAAAATGGTGGTGGGGATTCCCTCAAGGGGAAGTGCTTGGAGAAGTGTATGTATAAAAGTGGAGTTAAAGGTTCTCTAAGCAATCCTGGGTGACGTCACTTCTTGTTGACGTTCGAACTATTGTCAAACAAAACGGAGGCTAGCTAGACCCTCCCCCCTCCTCATCCGCACACTAACCCCCCAAACCACACCACCAAACCCTTCTTGTCGGTCATTGGCTGGAACAGTTTGTTATGTTTCGTGGTGCGGGTAAGCCCAGTTTGCTTTTGTTGCCGTTTGTGGAGCCTGGGGTGTCTGCAGAGACCGCGTTTTTTTACAGTGTGTTCAGGGGACAGGCAGCTAGCGGATAGTGAGGAGATGTTTGCTGTATGTGACAAAAAAAGTTTTGGCCTAAAAAACGCGTGACATCGCTTAGAGCACCTTTAAACGCAACCTGGGAATTATGCATTTCTCTGGCAACACTATCAACGGCTAAATTAATCTGATGTAGTCAGGTGGTAAAGCGGTCACGTGGTACAGGTAGGAGCACTCAGAAAATTCCCATCTTACAGGCTGTAATTATGAGCTCTACAAGCATTTGAACACTTTTTATAAGTTGAAATCTCGTAATTGCGGCAATTACAACATTGCGTGAACGCACCTTTTAACACTTTCTATTTGGTACTATGTAGTACATTATGTGAGTTGCCCCTAATGAGTGTGCCAGCTTTGGGTAAACAAATCAATTTCTAGCACATCTTTGACTTTTGAGGTAACGTAGCATTAACCACAATTTGGCGAGCTTATTCTAAAACGGTAGTGAGTGTCATTACACAGCACAAAGACAATGGGTTGTAACATGGACATATTTTAACAATAAAATACGAGAGTTTGTGCTAAATTGTTAAAGTCACAGCTATAGGGCATACAGCCTCAAGGCCTTATTGATTTTATAAAACTTACTAAGCTAGTAGTTATGTTTTTATTATTAATTACCTAATCATTTTATTGAAACGTCATTTTAAGCAAATTAATTGCTTGACATGCTTACACTATATATTATAGGCCTGAAACATTGAATAAATTAAATGAATTTGCTCGGTGTCTATTTGCAGGGAATTCGTCAAATGAGTACTGCATGATGCATTTTTTGAGATAGTGTTTGTAGTTTTAATTCTCTTGGAAAGCGATTTAGCAATTCTGTCAGAATTTTCCCAGAAGCCCTCCATCAAATTTTTTTTGGTGTAAAAATAATTCTGTTTATCACTATGTTTTCGATGTTTGTTAGTTAATTAACTGTCATTTATCATATGATCAATGTCCTGTTTTATACTTTAATTTCTTGATTAAAATATTCTGTATCAGAAGAGCCAGGTTGTGTCATGACACAGGTAGGACAAAGGATACACTGGTATAGCAGATAGAATGCTCAGTTGAGGTAACAGTACGAAAAAGTGAGTTTAATCTCTATAGACAAGTTACATTTGAAGGTTTATGCTCTTCTTCAAGAATGAACAATGTGGCATCAATGAGTTTGCAGGTTTATGAAAAACCTGGTGCAACTGTGCAACCTGAAATTAGAAAGGGCAATTATGTGTTTTCTCTAGGCTTTTTAAATGTAGCCTAGGCTTTTTAAATAATCTAACCAAAAAAAAAAATGCCTATAAATAATCTAGCCTACATTATGCATGTCCTTTGACAACTCTTGAAGGTTTTTTTTGTGGCAAATTTAATACAAAATATCAGTATATTATCTGCATGCTCAGTGTGGTGTGCACCTAGCCTGGTTCTACCAGACTCTCGTACATTTCATTTGTACAGAGAGTCTGGCACCGCTCCATTGACAATCGTTAACTTCCTTGTAGGCGGGTACTCTATTGAAGTCTAAAACTATTGGATCTGCCCAGAGTCACTCTGGATCTGCCACCAATCACTAACGTTTGCTCGTGATGTAGCCTATGTCGAACCCCGTGGGGAGGAGGGCCACAACATCATGGCCAAAACAAAACTAAGCAAAGATTGTTCTTGCTCCGGCTTTAACTTCTTAATATTCGCCAGCGTTGCTACAACGGACCGAATGGCTTCACTCGCATCTTTCTCCGCTGCCATTACTGAACTACAACTCAAAATAACGAACCGTCATCGTTCTCAGCCACTCCCTCTGTTCGCTGATTGGCCCTAGAAATAATTGATCGGAGAAAACCAAAGTCTACAGCAGAATCCCAGACGTAGTACTGAAGGAAAATGAAATTGAGCGGAAGTGCGTAGGAGGGCGCAGCCAGGCTAGTGTGCACCTACTTTAGTATCAAATTGCTTTTCAAGACAATGTATTGTCTGGAAACTCAGTCACACTAAGTATTGTTTACATAATTTTGTTTTTTAATTTCTCTTCACTGTAGTTGCTTTTTTATTCTTAATCTAGTGCCATCTAATGGCACCAATGGAATTGCAAGAATAATGATTGTTTCCAAAGAGGTTTCCCTGTTTATATGCATACATCATTTTACCCCCACTTTTCTATTCAGTGTGTACAATAATGAACACAGACCACAGAACTTCGGGGCAGTTTACACAACAGTTTTGTTTGTTTTTTACTGAAAACATTTTGTGTTTTGGTCATTCATTTACACAACAACAGCGTTTTGGGGGCCAGAACACGCAAACTTTTGAAAACGGGTTTCAAAGTGCAAGTTTTTGAAAATGAATACCATTATTGTCTCCGTGTAAACTACAAAAACGCAAATCTGTGAAAACCGTGATGGTACGAACACGCGTATTACATGTTAATTCTATAGGCATGCGTGTTCGGCGCTAGAATGCGTATGTTCGCAGTCTTTCTTTACGAAGTGACATCACCAACATTTTTTGTTGTTTTTGTTGACCCTAACCCTTTACTGTACGTACACACTGCCGCCGACTTGAGCTGCAAAGAAGCTCTGGCCGCCCTGTCAAGGACGCTTGTCAAAAAGTACGGGGAAGCTTGTTGATGCTTTGGCCGCTCTGACGTAGCAGCATTCTATGTTCGATCATGGGAGTAGAGAAGTGTCACAACATGAAATTTAAACAAAAAACTAGCAATACATTGATACTAGAAACCTTTTGTAATGACAGCATTTTTATAACCGTTTTAGTCACATTTGGCCGGAAAAAAAGAATCATTAGCTATTATTATTATTATTATTTGCATCTAGTGCAATTAGTCAAATCGGTGCATTCCGGCTTAAAATGAGCGCTTGTAAATATTCCCAGCTATTTTATCCCATGCCTCGTTCTGTTGTAACATATCATAAATTATAGGAAACCCAGCAACGGCGATGATTAGCTTCTTTATTTTCTCGGAACTAATGTTTTGGTAGGAACGAAAGTTTACATCTTATGTTTCTCCGGAATCAGCCAGCGCGAAGGACGTCTATATTCCGATTGGTTGCTGGCGTTTTGCCGCTGCTTGCCACTGACCTCCGTTATAGCTCATTACCATAAAGTTGAGCTACTTTCTGATTGACACTCTGGTCGCTCAAAACGCGACGCCGATGGATTTGACGCTCCTTGCAGCTGAGAGAAGCCATCTTCCATTGAAAATGAATGACTTCCGGTAACTTTGGAAGCTCAATTCGGCGGCGGTGTGTACGTACAGTTGCCCTAGCATTTGATGACAGTGGCATTTTTTTTCTTTACAGTGTCAACCATTGTTGGATTAACTAGTCAATTTTGGGGTGGGTAGTGGTCATGACTTTGGTTAAGTCGGAGCCCTTGAGATGAGATGCTGTTTGATAATAGTTACACAAAGGCCCTGTTTTTACCTGGTGTTAATGTGTTTTCGGTGATCCAAGTGGTTGGTTGAGATGCATTACCGTTTCCACTTGATAATGACATACATCTCCTGCAACCATTTGTGTTCAGATTTGTCAAGACACACCCCACAGAGCGTATCAGTTTTGCTGGAGCGTCAAAGGCAGTGCGTAAATACTACACAGCTTATGAGCGAGAGGGAAAGGAAGAAAATATGAAAGTATAGGGAGGAAGGCTGTGATTTAAAAAATAAAATAAAAAATTGTCACCACACATCCTAGAAATATCACGTAAGGTGATCTAGACGGATATCGTTCCTGCTACAAATGCAATGTGGTCACTTGTGTTTTTGATTACTTGCGTATATTTTCAGTGATCCAATCACAGAAGACCCTGTTTTAGACCCTGTTTCCACCTGTATTTAGTCCTGGCCACTTGTGATTGGATAAAACACTTGGTTACACATGTAACCACTCTCTTGTTGCCATGGACATGTGTAACTTAAGTTCAAGGTACCATGACGTTTTCTTGTATCAATTCCCCTTATTTAGGCAACAGATCCTCAGTCAATACTGGATGTACCTCCATATGTTTACAGTTCATTTTTACTTAAATGTAACTAAACACCGAGGCTTTTCATTTACCGTTTGTCCTTTACAGACCCAGAGGTGGAGTTAGACTGTTTAGGACAGGTACTCAACACTGTTCATGAATGGTCATCTTCATGCAAAGTTCCAGTCCTTAACCTGCCTATAATTTCCAAGTGTCATGAAGCCGTTGAAGAGTTTGTTAGGACTAAACTGTGTTGCTAGGTGGCCTTCCAGGAGCAGAGTTGAATACCCCTTATCCAATATATCCAGGATGTACTTTGTCTAAGACTTGCATAGATGTCCTCATTAGTATTACCTTGGCTAATGCAATGCTTAGAGGCCTGTGATGGATAACCACTTGTGATGTAGTCCACAAAGCACCATACACTACACACCAGTCTTCTTATTCAGACATTTCTCTAGCAAGGTGTAAACCGTTTGAAAACAGACAAGGTAATGCATTTATAGAATTAAATTGTTGTCCTCTAACAATTTTATGCATACCGGCCAAGCAGGGATACAACTTACTAGTAGTTGACTAATCTAGTGAGTAACACAAATAAAAACTGTTTATAATATGTTTGAATGTTTATCTTTACAGTTCCTAGCTGTCAAACATGCTTTGACCATGCCATGTCGTGTATGTCTTGTTTTTTAAAGGATGTAGACCTGAAATACCCTGAGATGAGAGGGTCAGAAGCTATCCAGATGACTTCTTAACTCCCATGGCAGATACAAAGGAGCAGGGTGCAATGGTGCTTCATGAAGAGGGCATGACTGCCCCAGCACTGGCACCTCCCACAACCACTCCACCTTCCATCTTTGTTGTCCTCAAACAGTTGCAGTCTGGTGATACTGGGAAAGACAAGAGCAGTCTGATGGCAATTAGTGAGGCAAATAAAATGGTGAATTCTTCAATCGGATCTGCTGTAACAGGCATTCATCCATCATCATCTACATTTGCAGACACCAACAACAGCTCGCAGTCAGAACACTTGCCAGCAGATGCTAGATGTAAGGGCATCACAGTTACACTGGACAACAACAGTATGTGGAATGAGTTCTATAGGTGTCAGACTGAGATGATTCTGACCAAACAAGGTCGTAGAATGTTCCCCTACTGCCGATTTCGTCTCTCTGGAATGGAACCTTTCCAGAGTTACGTGCTGGCAATGGATATTGTTCCAGTTGATAACCACAGGTACAAATGGAGTGGGAAAGGATGGGAAACCAATGGGAAGGCTGAGCCTCATGTTTCACGTTTGTTTGTACACCCAGAATCCCCTGCTACTGGCCTACACTGGATGCAGTGCCCTGTTTCATTTTACAGACTGAAACTTTGCAACAACTTGGACCAAGAGGACCATATTATTTTGCACTCAATGCACCGATACCTTCCTCGACTTCATGTCATACCTGCAGACAAAGCCACTGAAGACATTCAAGTTGACAATCCCAACGTTATAACTCTAAGCTTTTCTCAGACCGAGTTCTTTGCAGTCACAGCCTATCAAAACCTTCGCATCACCCAGCTCAAAATTGACTACAACCCATTTGCCAAAGGTTTCAGGGAGGATGCGGTCAACGCCCGTTCATCTAAGGTAAAAAATGGAATGTCCACTGAGGAAACTGGGAGTGAACTCAAGCTAAGCAGGGAGATGACAACCTTGAACAATTTGAAAACACTGTTTATGAAGCGAAATGCTGCTGTAAAGGTCAATAAGGACCAGGACGGTCCCAGCCCTACAAATGGAGAAAAGAAAGATGTTAATGGTGATGCTCCTATTGTAGAAACAAATGTTCAAAGTTTCTGGTAAGTAGAGTTAATAAATTTGTCAATCAGAAGCAAAATGTTACTTTAGTTTCAATTAGATTTACAAACTCAATGCAACATACTCTATGCAACTGTGCGAACGCATGACCAACGCATTTTCCTGTTGTGTGCTGTAGCTTGAAGTGTTTGCTTTCACATAATTGTATAGTGTGTTTAGGCCCTAGGCTGCGTTTAAAAATATTTTCAGATATTGTACATATTTGCCAATTTTTGTGTTTTATTTTCTTATGCTTTCTCTGACAGTAGTAAGAAGCGCCCATCGTCATCTGCATTTTCAGACTTCATTAAAGGTGCTCACGTGAAAGTCAAAAGGTTATCACTTGAGAATATCAAGAAAAATGGTGTGGCCTTGCAAACAACTTGCACAAGTGATCAAAAGGAGGTGATGGACATATCATCCAAAACAGAAAATATATTACAACTTGTTAGTAATGATGAAACTGTGGTAGGTGACATTCACAGATATGAAAGCACAGACACATCCTCAAAAACAGAGTTATTAAATACAGATGAGACTAAAACAGAAATAGATGAACACAAAGCTGACAAGATTACATTGTTATCCAGTGACCAAAATGTACCCTACACAAATGAAAAGGGGATGGAGACCCTTTCTTCTCTGGACACTGAGGCCAAGTCTAAAGCAAACACGAAGAAAACCTTACCACATAAGCGGCCAGAACGTGTACCCCTACCGCTCCTTGCTCAGTTCCTTAAACAGAGAAAGTCTAAGACAAGGCCTATTACACCAAAATCTGACACTCCCAGCTCATCCTTAGACTCTGAAAAGTCATGTGAACCTTTCTTAACCCCTGAAAGATCATCTGTTTTGATGTCTTCCATCCCTTGTGTTACCACTGTCTTAGATTCACATCCAGTACTTACCTCAATATCTCAAAAAGTTACATCAACAACAGATGCAATCAACATTACGTCTCTGTCCACTGCATTATCATCTTCATCAGCAACTGCATCCCCCGTACCAGCAGAAATGCAATTATTTGATGGATTTTCACATTTCCCAGTTGGCAGTGATTCATTCCGTGCCCCCAACACTACCACTTCCTCCAAATTTGAATCTGACCCAACACCTGACAGAATGTCTAGTGTGTTCCATAATGCTGATGCTGTTTCTATGCCAGATCTTGACAGCTCACTCAGGTCTCAGTCAGACATTTCATCTCTCTTTACATGTGACACTGTTCATGACACTGATTTACCTATTACACCTGAAGTTAACAATGACTTTGATGTCACACCAATTGTCCCCTCTGTCACTACATCCGATTTTGGTGTGCCATCTTGTACAGACAACGATGTTCCTTATCAGGAACTTGCCTCATTGCCTGATGTCGCTGAGAGTGCATCTATTTCCGATTGTCTTCTAGACAGTTCCAAGGGCTCTTGTCCTGAGCTTTTTTCTGAAGAAGTCCCTCCACACTCTCTGTTCACACATGAAGAATCCCTTTCCCTGCCGTTAGATGACCCATCTTCCCCAGCCTTCTCCTTGCCCAGCCCAGCTCCTTCTTCTCCTGACCCATTTCCACCAAGTCTATTCGATGAAAGACCAGTACCTCCTCGAAAGACCCTTGATTCATTTCCAGAAAGATTATTGAATTGCACAGCTTTTTCCTCTCCTGACCTTTTCCCATTAGGTCTATTCAATGACAAGCCTGTGCCTACCAGAAAGATCTATGATTTTTTTCCAGAAAGACCACTGGATGCAATTGTAACTTCTAGAGAATCATTGTCACCAAGTGTCCCCGATGGGCCAGAACATCTCAGAGGAACAATTGACTTGTTCTCTCAAAGTCAATGCTCTGATAGACCAGGGCCTCTTAATGACTTGCAGTCAGCTGATAGCTATGAGACCAATGTTTCTGATCACATTGTTCCTGAACCAATTAAAGAATCCTCTCATGGAAGCACTTTAAAGAAGTCCAAGGCAAAACCGAAAAAAATCAGAAAATTGAAGTTCAGTGAAGATGATGAGGTGTTTGAAAAACCTGTAACTGTTCCAATGCTGCCCAGCCTGGAGGATGTCGACGGCCAGTTGTTTGTCTCCTTCATGTCAAAGGTAACAAATAACTTGTCTGGTAACTTTAGAACATAGAAAGGAAACTTTTGAAGGAAATTACCACACAAAAATGAAAATGCAGTTTTTACTCGCCCTTATTTTAAAACATCCATATGATGATCGCACCAACCTTGATATCAAATAAATAATTTCCTCCTGTTTTTTTGTAAATGGTTGTGCTTGACATCAAACCTGAGTGAATGTGTCTTCAATATATACTGAATTTGAATTATTATTATTATTTATTTATTTATTTTGTAAAAGTGTCTGCTCTTACAAAGATTTTTGATTGGCATTAGAATATTTGGATTACAGCTCATTTTAATTAATTGACTACTTTAGCTGTATTTGCTTTGCTTTACTACTTTAAAATGCTTATTGACCTGGTGTATGTAACATCTACAGAATACTATCTATATACTTACTACAATACATCTATATGACATTCTGAACACCTTAATCCTGAAATAGAAAGCTCTTGAGATTCACCTTGGAGATGATGGCAAAACGGAGATGGCACAAAAAACCACAGAGTATCCAGACGGTAAGAATTGAACACCTCATCGTGGTTGATGCTAAAGAACAACTTTGAAATCACCTACAGTTTTTAATTTTTTTATTTAAACAGGTGGCAGTGATGAATATGTGCAGGAGAAGATTGTGGTGCTAGAGAAAACCCTTTTATGTGATCTGAAACTCATGAAGCACAGACAGGTCATTCATCCAGTGCTGCAAGAAGGTTCTAGATTTTGGAATTCTCTGAATCTCTAAATTATATAACAATACAGTGTACAACATTACAATAATGTTTCATTTTGTTTTTTTTCATAGTGGGATTAAAGTTGAATCTGCTTGATCTAAACCTTGAAATTGACCTGCAATATCTGGGTGTGCAATTACCCATTCCTCCAGCTGTTCTCTCACCCGAAGGAAGTTCAGCATCATCTCAAGGTAACATATCTTAATAATAATAACAACAAACAATAAGCATATAGATAACCTAAATCATTATTTAGGCATTTTCATTGTCATTAATGCATTTTTCCCCTTTGTAGTCCAGTTTGTTTCAAGGACAGGAAAAACCACTGACTTCACTAAAATTAAAGGTTGGAGAGATAAGTTTACTGGATCAGGATCTATTACTGAAGGTATACTATTTTATCAGTGATTTATTACAAGAATAATACTCTTTGATGTGATATTAACTAATTTGAAATGTTGGTATGCTACTGCTGTTAAAAGAATGATTTTGCATTACATTTTATTTGCAGGTGTGTCAAGCACAGATGCAGAGTCGAAGAACCTCTCTGCATTTTGTAGTGACATGTTGGATGAGTACCTGGCTAGCGAGGGCAAACTGATCGACGAACGAGCTGCTAACTTATCACAGACTGATACTACGCCTGTGGCATACCAGCTGCCCACAAAAAGCACTAGTTACGTTCGTACCCTGGATAGTGTACTTAAGAAACAAGTACCTGCTACCTTATCCACAACATCGAATAAAGTCAAGCCAACGTTCAAGTCCAAAGAGAAAATGAAATCCAAAAAACCTTTAAAGTCATGTACAGGAAAGCAAATAAAAACAGTCTTTAGTGTGAACAAACATGAGTTGTGCTTGAAAAAGCCACAACAGAGCAAAACATTTAAAAATAAGAAGGAATCCAAAAGTTTGAGTCCTGAAAAGCCTGTTGCAGTTTTGAGTGCTGAAAAGACTGCTGCAATTGTGGCCTCTAAAAAGAGTCCCATGGTTGAAGTTTCTGGCTCCGCACAATCGAGTTGCACAGGTGGACGTAGTGTAGGTTTGCCTAAGACTCTGGTGAAGCTGATGGATGTGGAAGATGGAGCAGTATGGGAAGGCAGACATCGTACCTATATTACAGAAGAAAGGGCAGCCATCGCACTGGCCACTCTTGTCACCTCTGAGGTATAAGTCAAAATGAGGATCATCTTAGTGTATAGTTTCTTGGGACAGATGTTGGGTTTTGTAGTGATTGTCATTAACAACAGAATTGAGCTATGGGATCATGTTCTCCAAGACACCTTATGCTCTTTCTTATCTCTTTTTCTCGGTTTTAAGGGGGTATCAAAAGGAAACCCTGATGCCATCAGAATTATAAGACGACGTGCACCACCCTGCCTCAATGTATTCTGTAGGCTTGGCTGCGTGTGTGCCAGTCTGGTGCACTTGAGGCGACATCATCACTGTGGAAAACCACAGTGCATGTTGGGCTGTAGCTGCCTGCGACGCAAAGTTGTTGCACTGAAGACCCCCAAACAGGAAGAAAGTACAACAGATGAGCCTGAACCTCAAGGAGTGTCAGAGGAGAACAAGGCTAAATGGAAGAAGAAAAACAAAAAGAGGAAAACTTATGGTCAGTTTATTCAATGGATATTTATTGCAATAGCTGTACTTTTGACCACTTGTTATTTTATTGTAATATTCCTGTATCTTTCCAATATGCTTGTATTGCTTGAAAAGCTGCTTTGAAACAATTTGTACTGAGAAAAGTTATGCAAATGAAATTGAATTGCCTTGACCATCTCCTGCAGTTCTGACAGATCCGGAGACAGCTCCTGAACCGGCCAAACGTGTGAGTACATTATGGGTTCGAAAAAGAGAAGGTTCCGATACAGAGGTTCTTTTCTCTCCTCCTCCTCCAAGAGCTCCATCTCCAGCACTCTTGTCTCGTGAGCTTCAACACGACCTGGAAAGCTTTTTCAGCCCTTTAAAACAAAAAACGGTGAGACTCAAAGATTCAGAATACATTGCAATCATAACTGATCACAGTTAATTAAACATGCTTTTAATGGGTTTATTATTTCATTTAAATTTTTTCCCCTGTTATCAAATACTTGTCACATTCTATGTCGTGTAATTTCATAATTTCATTGATATGTACACTTGGATATCTTAAATATTTCCTTACTGTATTCAGGTGGAAGAGAAAGATTTGAATATGATTAAGGACAATATGGAGAGCTCACTGACATGTGCTCGTTCGCGACCGTTTGACTCCAGGTGTCATGCTAAACAAAAAACGGTGAGATTCTTACATGAAGGATGGCATATTTTTTGGTTAAGACAAATTTACACAAATTTACACTGTACACTCTTGTACTTTTGGCAGGTTGACCAGCACCACATATTACAGGTCTCTAATCAAGGTCAGTTTTCCTCTACTGATCATTAGTTGTTATGGGTTAGTTCAAACAAAAATTAAAATTCTGTCATTACTCTCTCATGTCGTTCCAAACCCGTAAGACATTCAGTCATCTTCGGAACACAAATGAAGATCTTTTTAATTAAATATAGCTTTCTGTCCCTCTATTGGCAGCCTACGCAACCTCCACTTTCAAGCCGCAGAAAGGTAGTAAAGACATCATAAAAGTAATAGTGTATTTAATGACAGTATTTTTGTTTATGAGTGAACTAATGTTTTAATAGTTGGTGTAATCATAGTTTATTGCGAAACAACATATTGTCAAGTTCAAAGGACTTTAAAATGTTTTACAAAGCTGGTCCTTAAATTGTAACCCCTCTTTTTTCCCCTTTTGCTCACAGATATTGAGGAGGGTGAGCTTGTACCTCTTAATTTGTCTGGCCCTGCAAAACGCCTTGAGATCATATCCGAATGCAGTTGGACAAGTACAGACATCAGAAATTACATTATGCGCATAGTGTGTGAGCACATGGCTCAGGATCGTTTGAAGCATCCTTTCTGGATTGGCAAGTACTTTATTGAGCCAGTTTCCAAGACTCTACAAGAGACAGAGGATGGTTCCGTCGAAACATATAAAGTCACCATCTCTCGACCTGTGGAGAAGAAAACAGAAGATGAGAAGGTTACGCAAAATGAAGCTGAGCTGAAAAAGCATGTAGAGAAGAGTGAGGTGAAAGGTCTGCCCTTCCTCTCCAGGTGTTGCCCTGCAGGCTTGCTCAAGGCTGAGAAAAAAGCACCTGATGCCCCAGGCCGAATAATGGTATGCGTGCAATTACATGACAAAACCATTTAGATGCATTTAGAATAAAATATCATAAACTAACTTGTCAACATAACATGAAAATCTACCCTATTTACTTCATTTATGTTCCTGGTCTTCTTGTGCACAATTCATCAGTGTATGTAATTCCAATGTTTTCATCAATTTATTACATTACACCACCTGAAATTACTTTTCTTTTTATGTGACATCACCTGGGCTGCATGAAATGCTCACTTTTCACAATTCAATCAATTCCCAATGAATAAAGTCTTATCCTAAAAATTTTTCCCTTAAACAATACAGAACTAAAATGGGTTGGCAGTTTAATTTTTGTTGACTTTAAGAGTAGTTAAAGTACTGCCTGTCTAAGACATGTCTTTATATTTTAAGGTATGATTATTTTTGAATGGAGTAGGACCAGTCCTTTAAAACTCGCGATCAATTGTTTTCGCAGGTCAATGGAAAGCCATACCCACAAGCCAAGTTAGAGCTGGGGCAGATGGGAGCTTTGCATCCTGCCAACAGACTAGCAGCTTACATCACAGGGAGAATATGTCCAACAACATCAACCATTACAAAGGCCTCTATCACATCCATTCCGGTTTCTACTGTTGCCACAGTAACCACAGTTACCAGCACGTCTACTTCTACAAACACACCCATCATCAAATCTGTAGGTAAGTCGTGTAAAGGTTTACAGCGTTCACCTCCAGACCTCTCAAGTGTATTGACCAATATAGTGGACGTCCATTATATTATTAAGCAGTGTGTAACACTGTTACATTTGTGCAGCTGTACTGCATAACTTAAGTGGCAGACTTAACCTGCTCCTTAATTTGTTTTTTGCACAGTGACCAAGCCCCCTGTGGGAAAGGTCTTCACCCAGTTTGTGGTCAACCACATCAACTCTCAAAACAACACTAGCACCTCACACTTACAGCCTTCTGCTCCAAAAATTGTCATCCCCTCCTCCACGTTGATGATTGGCAGAGAGGCTGGTGCTCCTGGGGTGGCTCTTTCTCCTCTTAAAGCAGGCTTGATAACCCAGGTGTCTGAGCCTTCAGACTCTGCAGGTAGCACCAGTTTTCCCACTGTATCAAAAGTCCAAGCCCCTACCATCACCATCCTCCCTAAATCACCCAGCCTGCCTCTGGGTAAGACTGGCTTCCTTGGTTTGCCATTGTGTGTCTGTGCTTCCCTCTCCAACAAACCCTTTGGCCATGCATCTACTGGGAGAATTTAACATACTTGGCCTTCCAGGGCTCCAGACTGCGACCATTTTTCCTGCCGGTGCGACCAAATATTTATTTAGGTCGCGCTGGCGCGACCACACCGTTGCCGAGCAGCGAATGCAAACATAATGAAAGCGGAACTAAAATGCACTACTCATTTATGCTTCACGGACCGTTTATTAGTTCGGACCAATAATAGACAGCGCCCCGAACTTGCCAGTTGCGGGCCGATCTCGATCACGCGACACTGTTACTAGGAGGTCCAGACTCTGGAGATCCAGTGAAGAAATCCATTGAATTCGCCTCAGAATGAATAACATCATCGCTGCGAGATCCAGTTAGAAACATTCCGATTCAGCGCAGAGTTCTCTGTTATAAACCAGATATCAGATCAAACAGCGCTGACGTGGAAACCAGGAGAAACACTTATAGAAGGCTTTCAGTCCACAAATCAGCAACATTCACCATGGATTTAGGCTAATGTAGTAACTCTAACCATAAATATGGTATTGTGACAGAAATAGTCAAACGCTTATAAGTAAGTTACTAGGCTACACATCTTTTTCCAGCACTTCAAAACTATAATATCGTATATAAATGTTATTTTTAATGTGATGACCAACACTGTTGGAAAACTCTTAAACACTTATTTAAAAATAAAAATGTAATTAAATTACCATTTGTAAACAGTAGGATGCTTATTGGCTATTTTCACTCCCTAATATAATTTTTTTTCACTCGTTTTGCTTTTTAATTAATTTTAAGGCATTATGAATTATAATAATTAAAGTTAATTTCATCTACACTCTAAATTAAGCTTAGTCCTTTATTGTCAACCCCAGTGCTACCACATATTTTTGTAGAACTCAGTGGCTCCGGTACTGCTGCCCTCAAATGTTAGTCTGGAGCCCTTTGAGCTTAAAATCAAACTGTACATTGTAATATATCTGTACGTTAAGTCTTTATTATTAAATAATTAGTCAGTATTATAGTTATTTTGGGGGAGATTAGAATAATTGCATTGCAAGCTGATTTAAGGTGTGCCCCTAAATTTTCTACTTGCGCTCTTAACATTTTCAGTCAGGGGCTACAGCTCTCCTAGTAAAAAAAAGTAAGTCTGGAGCCCTGCCTTCATATAGGTCTGTTCTTGTGATTTTAATGCTTGCTGTTGCTTCAAAGAAAGACGCTGGGTTACTTTCATCTTCCGGTTTTGTGTACCCTTCCCATTATCTTCTGTTATCATCATTTGTGACTGGTTATTGTAGGTTGAATAATCTTCCATGAGCTTAATTCAGTGCCGAGCTTCACCATCATTGATTTTCACATTATGTAGTATATCTTATTGTTAGATCTGTCCTTTTGCAGACTGAGATGTAAAAATGTGTGACATTGTGTTTACAGTGGTGAAGGAAAATTATGAATATGTTTTGGCTTCTCTGGATTCAGCAGTGTACAATTTCTGGTAATTGTTAAACACAGCCTGAATAAATTGTAATGTTTAAAACAAAGCAATCAGATCATGTCACACATTTTAAATAAACTGGCAATTTGTAGCCATATAAGCATCAGAGACAATTTGTGATGCAGCTATGGTGAGCATTGTTCAACTTGATGTAAATGCACAGTGACATAATGTGCCAACTGGCAATAGGAATACAGGCATTTAATCAATGTCAGTGTGAATGCTCCTTATACTACATAGTGACTTTAATTGCAGTTTGCTATTGTGTGAACAATCTGTCACCATCATTATTACCCTTAAAGGGTTAGTTCACCCAAAAATGAAAATTCTGTCATTAATTACTCGCCCTCATGTCGTTCCAAACCCGTAAGGCCTTCGTTCATTTTCGGAACACAAATTAAGACATTTTTGATGAAATCCGATGGCTCGGGGGGCTCCATTGACAGCTATTTATTTAACACTTTGAAGCCCCAAAAAGGTAGGAAAGACATCGTTAAAATAGTCTGTGACTACAGTGGTTCAACCTTAATTTTATGAAGTGACGAGAATACTTTTTGTGCGCTAAAAAAAACAAATCTCGACTTTCAGTAATTTCTTCTCTTCTTTATCAGTCTCCAACGTACAGAAGAGAAGAAATGACTGAATAAAGTCGATATTTTGTTTTTTTTAGGGCAACAAAGTATTTTCGTCGCTTCATAAAATTAAGTTGAACCACTGTAGTCACATGGACAATTTTAATGATATCTTTCCTACCTTTTTGGGTGTCTTTCTTACCTTCAAAGTGTTAATTAAATAGCCGCCAATGGAGCCCCCCCTGAGCCATCGGATTTCATCAAAAATATCTTAATATGTGTTCCGAAGATGAACGAAGGTCTTAGGGGTTTGGAACGACATGAGGGTGAGTAATTAATGACGGAATTCTCATTTTTGGGTGAACTAACACTTTAATTATGGGCTAGTTTGGTGCTTTGGGTCTATTTACTTTATATGCTTCACATTGTCCTTGAATTATTTCACATGCCACCGAGTTGAATGTTTAAGTTGCCATAATGAATCTTTTCCGTATTTTCAGATGGGTCTGTTCCAACGCCATCAACTACTGTCTCTTCACCTGGATCGACCACTCCTGGGAAAAAGACTGTTTTGATCACAGTTATGTCCCGTAATACAGGCCTCCCCAATAGTAGTCCTCGGATTACAAAGCCTGTCACACAGACTCGTCCCCCACAGGCCCCAGGCCAAAAGATGCTGCTTCAGGTGGTGAAGACGGCTGATGGAAACACATTGTACCGTAATCCTAATGGCCAACTCATGCAGTTGGTACCTCTAAGTCAAATTAAAGCCATCAAACCCAATCTCCTATCTCAAGGCCAACGTAAGTGGTTCAGGAATACCAGTTTAAACGGTTCACGAAAACCAATAAATATAGATATATAAGGATAATTAAATAAGTAGGCTATTAGCACTTAACAGCTTAAAGCTATATTTTATAAGCACCCCAGTGGATAAAAATCGCAGCGTCGCAGACAAGAATTATGACCGACATTGAGAAATGTGTGTAATCTACATTATATTACTTTGTATCATTTTTAGCACAAAGGGTAGAAATTAAATTCCATTGAATTAAAAATTATGATATGAGCACATTTAGCTATTGGGTAAAAAGTTAAAACTTAAGGCATGGTCACATAATTTTCAAGTTTTTGAAAAAGCATTTAAATTCCTAGTTTCATTTTGCTAGTGTTTTGCTGGCAACCAATGTTGAATATTAAAATCCTTGTGGCCATTTTTGTGCAGCATGGTCTTATTTATTATTTGACTCAAATTTGGTGAAGAGTTGATAAACTTGTTTGGAGAAATGGCTAAACAAATGTGTGCTTATCCCAAAAGACATTAATTATGCCTCTGTTTTTCCCACAGCAACCTTTATCCGTTTGCACGCACCGGCTACAATCAGTCTGAATAAGCCTCAGGGTGGCAGCGCCACCATAGTCACATCTTCCAACCCAACGCCTCCAATGCAGTCAAAGCCTACTGTCACTGTACCAGTCTCTACATCTTCGTCTATGAGTAGCAAGACAGTCACACTCACTACATCCAAGTCAGTCTCATTGGGCAGCCTTCCTTCTACCCTTAAAGTTGTCCCAGGTTTTCTGGGACAATCTGGAACTTGCACATTAAGAATTCTCTCACCAAATCCTGTCCAAGACACTGGAACTATCAGTCCAGCTTCCTCTCCTATCCTCTCACAGAGTGGCTGTACGTTAAAACATGGAAGTTCAACACTACCGAACAAAGACTCCACGAAGTCTGAGACCACCGTTTCTGTTAGCTCACTTTCAACAGAGGGGCAAATCGGTCAGGTCCATAAGCAGTCTGAGCTGGATCCTGTTAAACAAAATAGCTGTGATGTTTCTAAACGAATAGCAGGAAATGTATCAGAGAATTTATCTTCTGCTGCCACCTATCCAAAATCCAGGCAATTTTCTGAAGATGATTCAGCCCCTTCACATAATGAGCATGGAGCGCTAAAACATTTGAGTTTGTCTGAAGCTGATAACGGAGATAATCCCAATGTGAAGGAAACAGATTTTGACCAAACACCAGATCCTGAAGAGGAAGAGATTGATTCAGATGTAACAGAATTAACTGATGACTCTGACCTGTACAGTGATGATGACCAAGAAGATTCATGTAGTTTTAGTGTAAGAGCTTCATATAATTTATTATTTTCACCTTTTGTAACTGAATTTGTGTAGCTCATCGAATTGTTATATTGCTTGTTCAGGCTAGATATTTTTGCTGTTTTTCAGGGTTCTGATAAAGGGGAGAGGATGGAGGATACAGATGGTTTGGATTCTGAGATGAAAGATTTTGCAGAGGTGGTGGTTGATATTGAGACCGTTGAGTCTGCAGAGGAAAACAGTATCACGAAATTTAGGGCATCTGCAATTAGACGGAATCAACATCATAGGTAACGAACACCTGACTGATGTTTGATTATGTGGAACTTTAGTTTGCATTATTTTGATGTTTTGTTTTGGTATTTGACCTGATCTGCATCTATACTATGAAAGCATCTGGAAATAGATGCTTTGCCTAAGGAAATTAACCAGTTCCTGTAAAAAATTAACAAAATTACTTGTCTTTTAAAATCATTTTGCTCTTGCAGTAACCAGAAGCACATTCATGATGAAAGCTTGCAAGTGAAGGTCAGGGTAGGTTCTATCCTCTCCGTTCCATACGTACATTTTCATTTATTTTTTTCAAATGACTGACCCAACCCTTTCTATGTATTTTGTAACATGCATGTGCAACAGTTTTTATATTTCATAAATTGTGTTATATAACTTTGAGCAGAGAGTGAGGCTGGAGAGAAAGAGGCGCCACACACTCAAAGAGTTATTTCTTAAACTTCAGGAAACACTAGGAATGACCTCAAAGAATCGTGAAGCTTCCAGGTTGAGCATCCTCACCCAGGTTTGTTGTTGGTTTTGCTACATATTATGCTTGTAATTTCACTGAAAATATTGGTTTACTGTTTTGACACGTTTCCTTACTTATTTCAAGGGTCATAAAGAGATTGAGTCTCTGGTTAAGCAGGAGGACCACTTAGTAAAAAGAAGAGAGAAGCTGCGAATTAAGAGGGACTGTTACCTACAGACGCTTTCACTATTGTCTGGTAAGGCTGTCCTTCAGACTATGGAATCATTTTTTATATAATATCCAAGCTGTTATTAAAGATCAGCAACATATTTTGTATAAATAAATTAATCTTGCACACTTGCAAATCATATTTTAATGCAACATTTCGGTCATGCTACCATCCTGATGGTCACATGACCTAAACGTTCATTGAAATATGATTTGCAAGGTATTGCAGTATGTGGGATTTATCTAATTTTGTTAGACTATTTGTTTCTATTTATTCCTAGGCACATGCTTTTAGGATTTACAAGGAGTTGTGGGGATATTTCATTGATATATTCTGATATAAAATGATATAATTTGAATGTGTGAACATCTGGTTTGCTAACAAAGGTTGTATCTCTTTTTGTCTACAGACAAGAGTACAGAGTCCATCAGCCAGAAGCTTAATGAAATCATTGCTAAACAAAAAACCCTGGAGGCCCAAACTAATGCAAAAGAGATGAAGTCCCAGCTTAACCAGGCAACGTCTAAATCTAAACCCAAACCTAAACCCAAACCCAAACCTAAATTAGTTGATCTTAATAGTAAACAGAAAGGTTTGGCATTCCAGAACAAAGTAAAAGATGTTCCAAAACCCACCTTTTCTCCCTCCAAACCGATTGACTTGAGTATTAAAAAACAAAAAAGCCTGGAAGAGACAAAAAGTGATTTGAAATCCACTCCAACCTCAAAACTTACAGACCCTGATAGTGGCAAAAACACCATTAAAACTCAGGATAAAGAGCAAGGCAGCATGTCTAAACCTACTCAGCCATCCTTTAACTCCAGTCCACAAAAGAAACCAGTCTCTGTCCCAAGTCCTGTAAAACATTTCCCAGTACCTCGTGAGAGAATGCGGCCAAACATTCTGTCCCGTGCTTCATCCCAGGTGATGCAAGGATCTCCAGTCAAAGAGCCTCTTTTAACTAATGGTTAGTCCAAGAAGAAAACATTTACAATACAGTACTTGTCATGTTGATTTGACTTGGTTGAAACTGATTTTTTGAGGTTCATACTTTTTGATGTCTGTTGTGTTTTTTTTTTTTCAGTGTGTATACCTCAATTATTTCCTCTGATGAACACCATGGTTCAATGCAATCAAATCATAACCATAAGCAACTCACTTCAACCGATTGGCATCACCTCAGTAGGGACACAGCAATCATCCACACCAGGTTTGTCTCTAAACAGGTCAATGATGTTTCAAAATGTCACAAAGAAAGTGATTAGATAACATGCATTTGTGTTTTTGTATTCTGTTTTTTAACTAGGTGTAGCATCTGTGTCCATAGTTCCTACAATATCTCATCCGCTTAGAGTGGAAAATTCTCTTCCAGTATTGCAGCCTCAGTTATTCAAAATTACAAACAGTCCTATTAATATTAATACTCAAGGTGGGTTTCCTTGGCTGATATTGTCATATATATTGAATCAGATTTTCCTACATTGTTCAGTGATATTCATATGGATAATTTATTTTACAATGCATCATTTTCAGTGGATTCTGCCAACCTTCCAAACATCACCAATGTTATTTCTCTGGTTTCACCAGTGGAGAATCTGGTAATACCACAGAAAGTTGTGGAAGATGCATCTGTTGCCCAGGCACAGCCAAAATCTGTCCCTGCCCCAGTGGAGAGTCTGCAGAATACCTCCGATGTTCAAATATCTAATTTGGAGGAAAGAGCAGTTGTTGATGAGCCTCAACCCAAGGATTTCCCAAAACAGCCTGAAGGAGGAGATGAGATCAGTGCATCTGTTACTTCATCCAACCAAGAAGGACTGGAGAAGAAGGGTCAGGATGACAGCAGCGACCCTGAGGATGAAAATCTGATGTCTTTGCTAGACGAACTTGTTCTTCTTAGCCAGCAGCTGAGTAATGAAGACGAAGATCAGAGAATTGTCGTGCCAGACGAGGTACAGCCATGTTCTGACAAGCAGGCAGATGCAGAGCGGGATGATGAACGTGCTCTCAGTCCCTTGTTCCTAACTCTAGATGAAGATCTGATGTCTCCAGACTCTAAAGATGAAATTGATATCCCACCCAAAGTGGATGAATTGGTCAAAGTCATCTTTGGGTCAGATTCACCTTCGGTATCATCCGAATCTGGAGTTGCACCATCAACAAACGTTGAAAGTCCGAATGCCCCAACGTGCAATGTTAAAAGTGATGCTCCTACTCCGCCACCTCTGTTGCACATGAAGGCTGCATGTGAAGCTACTTCGGGTCAATCTGCCAATGAAGGGACCAATGTGACATGGCGGCCTATGCCTAAACTGGTTCCTCTAGGGTTAAAGCCCCAAGATGTTGTTGTAAATAAGGTGACTGGCTCTTCGGCTCTCAAACCGGACTCAAATGAGCAAGATGTTAATAGACCACAAATGTGATCTACCAGTCAATGAATCAGGTTTGCTGCTGCTCACATTTAGCTTGTGTACAAAATAGAACTTTTTTAAATGTATTTATTTCTTGTTTCCTGTGCAAGTCCTGCTGCCATAGGTACCACCTGTTGTGCCTCTGGTATATCCAAAGACGTTTTGTTGATTTTGACTTTTTTTTCAATACTCAACCTACTTGACCAGCAAGATTCTCTGTATTCTCCGATTTTGCTAGCGATTGTGTATCCACTCTTTGTGGCAATAGATGTGAAAGAAGCTGTTAACTCATCCTAATCTCCATATTGGAGCATTTGGGTTCTTTCCCATTGAAGTTCATTAAAAAATACAAATAAATAGTTTACTTAATCTTTAAACATAGGATTGTTTCTCCCGTAGCACCATGAAGGTCAAGCTGATTGTAATCGTTTGCTCTGGGGATTTTGGGGGATGGTTATGGTTGGTTTTCCAGGTGACCTTTTTAGGAATAATTGAATTTGCCTAGTGACTTTTAACAGTAAAGCCGTTTCATCTGTGAGTGTCTGCTAATAAGATTACACAAATGTTATTGTCTTTCCATCTCTCTGAAACAAACCACTGTCTATTAAACACATCACATGAATACATGTTAAAGCAATAATAGATGTTAAGTTCCCTACAAACAGTCTATGTTCTTGTTACAGAAAAGCTAGCTTGTATACATATGTTGAGTGCCTTTCAAAAGGTTCTAATATATGCATATTGGGACGTAGAAAGGTTTCTTGTTTTAGGGAATAGTCAACCTACGGTATATAATTAGCATTAGGAATTTAGGAATAAATTAAGGATATAGTTATCCACTTTTTTTCTTCCTTTTTTTGTTTGTTTAGAAAGTCTTCAGTGAAATTTGAGTAGTCAGTTTATGGCTTTTGAATGTTTTAGTTGTGAAACCCTACTTGCTTCACCATATTTCCCACCTCAACAGCAACATATTTAACAATGTCTAAAGCATTTCAAGGGGTTTTAAAGCTATTGTCACATCCAGTGAGGTGGATAACTTCAAGGGATCCCTCAGTTTGAGCTTAGTCATCACTATGCAATTGTTTTGCGTTAGATTTAGACAAGACTGGAAAAGGAAAAACTACATAGGAACTACAAGGCTTCATAAAATGAGATTTGTATATTTTATGTTACACTGGTTTATTTTGTAAATTAGTTAGCTAGTTTAAAGTCTGTATATTGGCTTGTATAACATATTTGGCTATTGTACATATGTAAAACGTATTCTTTTTGTTAGTCTGCGAACTGTCTGTTAAAATACTTATTTTTTATATGCTATAAATCAGTGCTCTCTTAACTCCTTTGTAAAAGAGATGGATATGTCTTTTTAAGTCAATAAAATTGTGCTCATAATGTGTGAAAGTGAACGTTTTAATCCATTTAATGACTGAGAATTGTGGTTAATTAAAAATCTCGAAGATGCGAATATTATTATTTTTGATTGCTTAGTCTAAAATGGGCTTTTCTGAGATCATGCATTTTTTTATTAAAGTGTTGTTTTAGTCTTAACAATTAGCATTTGGCCAAATTCTGATATTTAATACAAAAGACAAATGAGATGTAAATGAACATGCTCAAGTTAAAACGTGTGTGGGCATGGTTATCAGCAAATATATTAATACTCAAAATATTAATCTATATTTTGATCTACTAAGGCTTACGATGCTTTTGGGGAACAGCCCAGGTCGATGAGTCCGTCTGTTGTCCAAAAACATACCTTGAAGACTCTGAAGTGTTTCATTTGACATTTGATACAGACTTTAGAGAATTACATAATAATTATCAAGGTAATTGTAGGTTATCTACTAATGGTTTTTACCTTGCTCGCAAGTCCCAAGAGCAATTACCGATCTATTTCCAGGAGGGATCATGGTTGGATAGTTAAGAATTTAGTTACAAGGGATAGGTAACTAATTTTGCCTCTTTCTTTTTAACAGAATATAGACTAAGCATAAGAAATGTCAGCAGTAAACAATTGGACAGAGAACTGCACCAACTCCAATGATATGGCCCTTCCTTTGGTTCCACACATGGACTGTCCCTCCAACCGCAAGTATGCCACCAACTTGATACCTTTTGTCTTTTACATGCTTTCAATCCTTGGAACAATTGGAAATCTATGGAGCCTCTGGGCTTGTCTGCGGCCATCCCATCCTTGGAGTATTGGGTCCATTGGTGTACTGAACCTAGCTCTGTGTGACCTTGCCTATTTGGCCTCTATGGGACCCTGGGCTGTTTACGTTAGCTCTGACTACCACTGGAAAATTGGCCGTTCGCTCTGCATTGTGGTGAAAATCCTATACTTTGTCGGGTTGACGTCTAGTACCATGTTCATCTGCGCCATAAGCAGCGACCGCTTCCTTGCAATCGTCTTCCCTCTGGAGTCCAGGATGATCCGCACCCCTCGGAACACTGCACTGGTTTCGCTTCTACTCTGGGCCATCACTGCCCTCTTTATCTACTTCAGTTATCCTAACATTTTCTATTCGGTCAGGAAGGATGGCATCCATGTGTGTGGAGTGGTGGTGATCTCGAAGTTCAGGACCACTGAAGCAACCTACAATCTCATGTCCTACTACTCCATTCAGGTTTCTGTCCCACTGCTCCTTATCATTCCTGCCTATGTGAAGATCATTTCCAGGATGAAGCAGTCAAGGCAGCAGTGGGGCCAAGGCAACATGCAAGGCCTGGACAAGACCATCTGGCTAATTGCCCTTTTCATTGCCAACTTCCTGGTGTGTTGGGTGCCAGGACAGCTGCTTTATATCATTGCCTGTATAATTTTCTTCACTTTGGATCACTGCAAAAATGCTTGTTGGGTTGTATGGGTGGTGAACCTGCTCTCTGAAGTCTCTCAAATACTGTACTGTCTCAATGCATGTCTTGATCCTTTAATTTTCCATATGCAGCGTGGACATGGTGAACTTTCTCCTATGGTTGTGTTGGGAAACTGGGCTAGAAAGTTCTTACAGGTAAGTAAGAAACAAGATTTGGGAAGGCCTTCAGATGAACCTACCAGTGTGATCCAACTTCATGGTTCCAAAAACAGAACGGAAATAATGCAGAATAATAAAAAAATTATAAAATTATATTTTAAAGACCACCCAGAAATATCTAGT
Organism: Rhinichthys klamathensis goyatoka; assembly: GCF_029890125.1. NCBI lineage: Eukaryota > Metazoa > Chordata > Actinopteri > Cypriniformes > Leuciscidae > Rhinichthys > Rhinichthys klamathensis. The sequence goes on from NW_026606660.1 coordinate 9,072,464, forward strand.
TGCACAATTGTGAGTTGATGTATTTAATGTCTTTAATATAACTATAAATGTAAGATGTTTTCTTGCTGATGTAGTTTGTTATAAATAAAAGATGTATGACTTTGTGGCAAAGCAAGGAAATAATCTATTTTGTATCTGTGTATGTCTGACTCCGTTTCAAATGAGTTATTAATCTAAATTGAAACTGTTCTAAAGTCGGCCATACAGTATGTGCTAGTCAGGTTGAGTTCACAGTTTAATAAAACACAAATTACCTAAAGTAAACCCAAAGGTAGGCTACTTCTTAGCATCACTAGATGGCAGACTTGATGTGGAAAAAAATAGGTATAGGCTACACAATAATTCATTCCAAATTCTTCATGTTAACACTAAATTACATTGAAGTTAACATTTGAGATTCAGTTGAGACTTTTTTTTTACAACAAATGTTTAGGTAATGAAGCGATAAATTATTTTTAAACGGTTGCTTTTGTCATGCAATTACTGCTATTTTCAGTCTGAATGCCACACCAGGCTGAATTCGTTCTTCGTCAAAAATCTCTATTTTCCGGCAATAAATACCCTTCCTTGTTCGCCATGCAGGGAGGTTTATGACATCTCTGTGTTGTCTTTCCTTCAGAGTACTTGGAAAATGTATATTACGAAGTTCCATGTCCATTGAAAGCTACATGGGATCACAGAATGGCATTCGGTCTAGACTGGAGAATTGCAATCATGCAGTGCCGTCTTTACATTGGAACCATTGCTGTAAAATGCAAATCTGCCCGGTATTGCCAGCAGGTAGTAGGATACTGGTAAATTTGGTCTTGGACCAGCTACCCATGTTCTAAAACGCAGTTATAATTTTAAACTGGATTTCCCATCTGGCGCAATGCCACAGTTCTCTGTTCTACTATTTGTCCTATTATTTGCAAACATCAAAATAAACACTTTGCCTTAAGTAAACTAATTGTCTACACCATAGGGAAACACTGCAGTGTCACACAACCGCCCGTATAAGCAGTATAATCCACCTAGTAGTAATGTGTGCATGCGTAATAATGTATACTATGGCTAAGGCTCATCTTAATATTAATTAGGTCAAGCACGCGTTAATTCGTAACCTTCCCGGGGTTTCAACTATGGGTTTCAAGGCACGTCATCTCATTAATATTAAGAGGTCAAGCATTTCCCCATAGCAAAGTCGTTAATTGGCCAGTTGCCTAGCGTCCGCTTCCCGACGTCAGCGTTTCAGCCAATCATAAAAGTGACAGAACAAACTCGCATTCTATAATTAATATTCATGAGCCTGGCCTTTACAGTAGTAGGATTTGTAAATACACACACTGTACCGGTGAAGGTATCACGGCTGGAGGTGATTCGCGGAGCTTTCAGACCGTCAAACTGCTGACTCTCGACACGAAACATGGTCCATTTTAACAAATGGACGTTAGAGAGGAGCGCGTCTCTCACCGGCAGGACAACCACACTGGATTTATCGCGATGACGGTTCCGGTGGATTGGTTTAGTATTCTGAAATAAAAGGCTATGATCAGACCATGGCTTACTTTAAACGCGTATCTTTTAATTGATCATCAGCTGTGACAGTAGAGCGAAGGGCTTCCGCTTGTTTGTTGGGAAACGTTGATTCAAGAGCACACCAAATCAAGATGACAGTGGAAAATACAACTATCAAAAGTCGCCTTAAAAATCTGCTCCGGTCGCCTTCCATCAAATTGAGAAGAAGTAAAGCTGGGATCAACAAAGAGAATCTCAGTAATAAGGTACAGTGCGTTTACTGTATGACACGGAGCATGTGTGGAATCTGTATCTGCAGTTGCCTGTAAATGTATCATATCATGTATCGCTGTGATTTTCTGCAGTTTAATGCAAGGCGTCAGTGAATTGACACTAATATGTCAGATTTTTTCCAGGGTTTGTTATGTAAACTTTACAAAGGCATATTGTGGCTCTGTCAGTACAATGCAACAGTAAGAAGGCTGTAAAATGCACTGACCTATATTTGCCACATGTCACAAATCATTTCAATCCCTGTTAAACTCATGCTGGGAAATATAATGCACAATAATATAATAAATTGCATTGCACTGAATTAATTTTCAAGCATTGGTAATAAATTGCACAAATATGCATTGGGATTTACAGTAACCTTAATCACTCCTCGGTTTTAAACAGTCAGTATAATATAATATTGGGTGCTTTTTCAGTTTAGAGATTCATTTTTAGGACACATTTTTAAAAATAATTATATTATAATAATTTAAAGCAATGGTACAATGCATGTTGTGTAAATATAATGCACAAATATGCGCTAGGATAGGATGCCAGGAGATATGGATTTATGGATTTAGATACTTCTAGGTTTACCAACTCAAACTCTAAACATGTCTGTGTTTCAAACTAAACGCTTTGTATGCACGGCATCTCTAACATACAAGTGTGCAATGTATAAGATATATTTATTAGGCTATTCTTTTAGCATTCATCCTTATTCTGCTGTAAATCTGTGAACTGTTCTTTTGCTCTTGTTATTGTAACTGTAACTATTATTGAATCGCAGCAATCATCATCCCTGACTGTTGCATTCCATTCAGATGGCCTGTTTACTGCTGCAGACCCTTGGGTGACTGACTGTACTTCCCTTTCATACACAGGAGTCCCTGTGACTGTGTGATTGTTGAGACCGTTTGCAACTGAGATGAATGCCTTAAATTACTCTGAGACTTAAGCTGCATATGATTTGTTGCTCATAAATTAAACACTGTTGTTCGCACTACCACATGTTTAGTAACCAAATCCATATCTATATGGAATGTTCCACTAGTCTGTATTTTGGTGTTGTCTGAGGTTATTGCTCAACTTTAGAGTTATGCCCATAACTAACATATTAAACTTCACTGTTTGTGCTACAGAATTGAACGATACCTCAGACTGTGTGGTTTGTGGAGGAGATTTTACCTCCTCTATTACCTCTCTATGTGATCAGATGTATGCTTTTCTTTCGGCCAGTGGCGAATTTTGTGACAAAATTACATACTCTTACAATGGAGGCACCCAAGGCTATTGTAGGACCAGAATATAATAAGCAATTTAAAAAATATATGTTACTGAATGTTTGCAAAGCACTGCAATATTATAAAGACTAGTTTAATATTGCATTGATCAGAGAAGACATCTTCTGCAAATAATGGGCCCCAACTACATCCATTTCATGCATTAAGCATGCAATTCATCATAAAAAAAAAACATAATTAGAGTGGTACTATCAGAGTTTGTGGTGATCACTGTATGCTACCATTTAAGTGTTATGCAAAAGACTCAGTCAAGGTGCCTTTGTTCTGTATAAAAGAGCAGATCTCTCTCTCTCTCTCTCTCTCTCTCTCTCTCTCTCTCTCTCTCTCTCTCTCTCTCTCTCTCTCCTCTCTCTCTCTCCCTCTCCCTCTCCCTCCTCTCTCTCTCTCTCTCTCTCTCTCTCTCTCTCTCTCTCTCTCTCTCTCTCTTCTCTCTCTCTCTCTCTCTCTCTCTCTCTCTCTCTCTCTCTCTCTCTCTCTCTCTCTCTCTCTCTCTCTCTCTCTCTCTCTCTCTGCCTAAAGCAGTTGAGGAATCTCTGGTGTCAGAGGAATTTTTGGAGGCAAACAAAGAGATCTGAGCATTTTGTAAGACCATATATCAGTTCAGCTTTTAGACTGGGTTCTGTTTTCGAAGGTTTACACGCTGCATCGAAATCAAAACCATTCCTCCAGGTGCTGTGCAGTTCATTGACTTCTGACTCAAGGTCTTTGCCTTTCTCTGAGGATTCGACATATAGCGATTGCAAAAAAGTTTCTGGTAAAAGTGCATGATACAGCCGTTGGTCCAGAAATATCCCATGAGAGATGCTGAATGAGAAATGGCTTAAAAACCGCATGCATTTGAAAACTAGTTATTTTTCTGTTGTTCCAGCACTCTAAGGCACTAATATACAGTGGATATATGGAGGTCTGTCAAAGCATCTTTGGAAAGATGATAAATCAAAGCAACAACCTCAATTACAGTGCTTTTTATATCGGCATGTTCAGCACAAATTGTGGTAGTACATTGGGGCTACATTCAGCTTACAGTAGGATAATAAATGTACATACGTAGCATCTTCAACCTTGCCTTATAGACTTCTTGAAACCTGCATTTTTGAAGGATAAAACTGCAATAAATGGAAAGACAATGGTCTAAGATGGCAGAATTAGAGGAGACTACTTCATAAACCAGGTGTTGTTCCTCTCATTTCTCCATTGACCTGTACTTAAAGTGGCATGTGATTGATGTGAGAGTGTTCTCTGCTGGGATGTGACCATGCTTGCTTTGAAGAGGTGGTCTGGCAGAGGTTTTAATGCACAGAATAAAGGTTTCAGATGTTGAACAGACAGGTGCAGATGTTCAGTAAGCGAATTTGTATGTGGTGTATTGTATTGCACTTAAAATGTTGAAAACTAAACACCTAGTGCATGTGCATACCTTAATTTTTGTTAGAATGACACTATTATGTGTTCATCTTATACAGATGTTATGCAATCTTGAATCATAAAACAACTAATTGCAGGCCGTTTCACCAAATTTTGGCATTTTAAGCATGTTATTACTCGTGCGTATGCATAGCGCTTATGCAGTTGTAATGGACGCTGTAATGGAAATGCTATTGAAACGATACATGGCCTGTTTACTGTTTGTAGATTCGTGAATTTTATATTTGAATTTGTTCATTTGCCTCAATCAATGTTTCACCTTGAGTTTATGTAGTTCATATATAAAGGGATAGTTCGCCCAAAAATGTAAATTCTGTCATTATTTTTACTCACCACCAAGTTGTTCCAAACCTGTATGAATTTCTTTCTTCTGTTGAACACAAAAGAAGATATTGTGAAGAATGTGTTTAGCAGAAAAAAACATTCACACAGGTTTGGGACAATTTGAGGCTGAGGAAATGATGACCCAAGAATTTTCATTTTTGGGTGAACTGTCCCTTTAACAAAGTCTCATGGAAAATTTCTAGCTCATAATATTTTTTTAAGATGACAACACCACTTTGGGGCATTGCTTAGTAGACTCATTCTGCGTGCATTTAAAGTCTCTAAGGTTCTTTCTGCCCGCATTTAAAGTCTCTTAGGTCTCTAACAAAGTCGTGCAACAATTTTAATAAGTGGTCTTCAAGTAAATGTGTTGTTGCTGTAATTTTCCAACTCATCTTGGCTAAATAGATATGATGTCTATACTATAATCACATAATTTATTTGCAGTCATTCATTGACTCTGAATGTTGTTGTAATATAATTATGGAAAAGTTATGTAATTTAACTGACATTTTGCTTAAACTGTATTTGTGATTTGTCCTTTGTTTAGATGTTTAATTTTTATTTAGCCTAGGCTATATTTCATCATTCAAATAATGATATCATTTTATTCAACACAATCTAATGGCGATTCGTAACTATTTTATATTTTGGCGAATTGATGGCTAATTTGTTTGAATTTGTACTTTGTCATTTATGTGTTTAGTGGTGGGGTTAGGGGAACTTCATGCTCAATTTTTTAATAATAATACATTTTCGTATATGTTGTTTAGACAATTTTCTGTTAGTGTATTTTAGCCTGATTTCCAGAATCATGTACTTGTATTTTTTTATTTGATAATGTGAATGTTGTTTTTTATGTTTTCTTCTCTTTTGTGTGTGTATTAATATAAGATTGTTTTTAGGGTGACTTTTTAACATTCTGTCGAGGGTCTGATGAAAAATAGCGTTTGTTTAATTCTGGCACATTTACATCTCTGTTTTTTAATGTGCACTGCCCCGCAAACAAATAAATTAAAGTAAAGTACAACTCGCAGAATTCATATGAAATCGCCACCTCGTAAAATAGTTATGTTTTCCCGTGAGATTGGGTTATTATTATTGAGTTATTAGTTCACGTTGTGTGACATTTAAAGACTCTTGTAACTTTACAGATCTTGTAATGCACATCATAACTTTAGTTATTTCTCATTTTCCATGTAATTCCACAGGTGACGTTGGAGAAAGTTCTGGGAATCACTTCCGCTGGGAGTCGTGCTTTGGCATGTGATCCACACTCAGGACTGGTTGCCTACCCAGCCGGGTGAGTAACTCAGTTTTATACGATAGACATTTTTTAGCAGTTTTATGTGACGCACACTTAAATAACAAGGCTATATGAATGTTGTCAATGGAATGATGATCTATGACGGTGAGTCAGATCTCACCTTGGAGGTAGTCACATAAAGTTGGTTCGATTTGTAGCACATTGCTAAAGACAGAGTCGTGTGAATATCTTCGTTCAAGAAGACCTATGGAGGATTTTCCTATTGGCCACCAAGAGACTACAGAGAGGAAAAGGAGAGAGATAACAGTCTGATAACAAATGAGTGTTCTCCGAGGGAAATTAGGTGTGGTACAAACAGGAAGTTCTGGATCTGAAAGAGGATTTTTGAGTGTGTGCTTCAGACAGGGCCTATAACATACTGAGGGCTACAAACATTTCAGCTCTCAAAACATCCTGTAGGTGTTCGGTTCTCTCTCCAAATCATGAATGCAGCTTGATTTTAGGATATGTTTGCCATCCAAATGGATTGGAATAGAGCAATGGCCAAAAATAATTTCTTTGGCATGTTTTATTTATTTATCTTGTGCACTTGGCCTTGTGATTTACATTCTTCCACTCTGCATTATTCCAAGTGTTCCACTCACATTTTTTTGTACCATAGCAATACAACAGTATTGTTTAAAAATACCTTGGAGCGTCATGTTATGCCATGGTGTATGGATAAGGCTTATCATACAGTTATCTTGTGATATCATCACTTTACAGTTCTAGAGTATCTTTTGTAAAGTCATCAAAGGCAGAACACATTATCAAGACAATCTGATGAAACCGATATTAAAAATATAATTTATAGATTATTATTTATTTCACTTTTCATAGATTAAATGGAATGGATTACAGTTCCAAATCAGCAAAATAAGTGAGTGTTGTAAAATGCAGTTCGCTGTTGCTAAACTGTGGGACGTGTTTGATATTAAACAGTGATATTTGATATTAAAAGCCCATGAAGCCGCAAAAGAGATACTGTTTCCCAGTTGGCTTTTTGTGTGCGCACTCCGAGTCGGAGCCAAACGCGGATAAGCAAATGGGCTTCGGATTCGCGCTTAAACGCGTACACAGAAAAAATGTCAAAATGCCTTTTTGGAGAGTATTCGTGTAAACACGATGGGTTATGTCTTAAGTAAACATACACAGTTGAGAAAGAAATACGTGTGTAACATTATATTGGATCCATGCATAGATTTTAAAGTGACAGCAGCATAATATTCCTGTCATTAATGTTAATCAAACAACAAATGACAATGGAAAATCATTTACTGATTTTGACTGAATAACTTCGCTTTAATAAGGATTAATCAATATTTGATGTACAGTAAGACTATGCAGTGTTAATTTCACATTTGATTATTAAGTTTTTGTTGTTGAAGGCTATTACTTATATGATTACCACTGCTAGTACAGCCTCCTGAAAAACTTAAAGGAGCAGTCTGTAAAAATGACAGCTAGTGGTCGAAATGGGCACTGCAGTCCAAATTCAAAATATCGGAGATCGCTGCTTCCCCCGCCCCCTCCTCCTCAGACTCGACGCTCATGTGGGTCGCCAGTTTAAGGACTAGAGCCCTGCACGGGCCTCAAATCTAGGCCCTAGCCCGGCCCTGCCCCGAGACGCTCAGGCCCTAGCCCGGCCCGTGTCCGACAGCTCATCAGAATGATCAGCCCGAGTCCGACCCGAGCCCGTAAAAAAAAAAAAATATATATATATATAAACAGCCTGACCTATGTTGCAGTCAGTAAACCAGATATATTTTGTTTTCAATGGCAAAGTATTTACCGGTAGGTTTATTTTCATTTCTTTATAAAGTTAATTAAGAAAAAACAAAAAACAAAATTTATGACGACCAAGCAGCCGACAGCGAGTTAAACATGTTTGATCCATTGATTGATTTATAGCCTCTCAAATCAACACTTTACTTGGCTACAATAAAATCCATAGATATAAAACAACTTAAGCATATCACACAGACAGTTAACGTTAGTTTAAACGTTTATTGTCATTTTTGAAAAGCTGAGGCAAACTGCTCTGCTGCTCAGTCGCAACAGCGCTCGCAAACTAAATGAATTTATAATATAGGCTACAATACAGAGAATGCAATCTAAACAAATCAAATAAATTACATTAAAAACAAACATGCAGGTTATCTTACCTCAAAAATCAAGTCTTCACTACAGAACATGGCCATTTCCAATAGTTTCCAACAGACTCATGAAAATAAAGTCCAATCAAACAAAAAACAACCTCCTCCTAACATGGCTAAGAACAGTCTCAGAGCATCGTGAAGAAAAAGCACAGCATCCACAGTGGAAGGTTTTAATCCAGTCGTACTTTTTCCAGCTGCGCTGAAGTCACGCTCGCTACCATAGCGGGACACTAGAACGAGCCGGTCGCGCGAATCTCAGATCGCGCCGCCGGGAAACCTGTGTGTGTGTGTGTGTGTGCGTGAGCGTGAGCATGAGCATGAGACTGTCATGTGTCAGTCTTATGTCAGTGTGATAGGTTATAAAACGTCTTTCTATGTTTGCTTTTCAATCGTCATCTTCTCATGTTTTATTTTAACTAATGTCTAAAATAGGCTATAAAAAAGATAAGCCTAAAACAGGCCCGAGGCCCGGCCCGCGTGTGAACTATGACGTGAAAATTGGCCCGAAGCCCGGCCCTAGGAGCATAAATAAGTCGGGGCCCGTCGGGCTCGGGCTGAAATGCAGGCCTCTATTAAGGACACGCTACAGGAACGAGTGCAATTTGTTGCCGAGGAGACTTACTCCTCGTCAGTTGATGAGTTGATTTATACGCGTTTTAATATACTTTCGTTCATTGAGATTTTTAGATGATACCGAGGCTTTTTAGGTTGTGTGGAATCTGTAATCTCTGACCCAGTTTGTTTGCTGGCTGCAATACGCTGTGTTTCCTTCTAACTGGCATCCCGGGGTGTCGAAATTCTATTGGGTGAACTGGCAGTGGGCGAGATCACACAGACCAAAACAAAAACCGACTGACAACACGGAACGTGTAAAACAATAAGTAAAATAACTGGCTATAGAAGTGTTTTACAGAGAAACGAGTGTGTGAACTTTTCCTAAATATCTGCAAACATATTGTGGTATTTTTATGCTTTAGAGGAGTGAAAAAGTTACATACAGCACCTTTAAAACACTGTTTATTTAATTTGTACTTATGTTCTGGTTTATTTATTTGTCAGTTTAGTTTGTAATTAGTTTATTTGTTCTTTTATATTGCTGACTGTTTATTTGTCTTAAGTATTTATTTTGAGGAATTGTTTTTTTTACTAAAGTTAACCTAACATTAGTTTTTGCTAAAGTATCGATAATTGTGAAATTTCACTGATATTTAAAATTACTCGTATCTTGAAATAAGACTTTGATCGTATCGCCCACCAATAATCGTGATTATGATTTTTGCCATAATCGAAAAGCCCTAGTTCTAAAGCGTTACTCTACCACGCTTTAGTCAGTGGTACTCCACCAATGCTGCCTATGTATAGTATAAAGAAGAAAAACCTTCCTCTCTTCCATCACATGGTGCTTGTAATCTGATTAACTCGTTAAACTCTAGTGCTCTGAACTAAATTATTAAAGGGAGACTCCACCCAAAAATTTAAATTCTGTCATAATTTACTCACCCTCAAGTTGTTGCAAACCTGTATGAGTTTCTTTCTTCTGCTGAACACAAAGGAAGATATTTTGTAAGACGATTGGAACTTTGGCACCATTGACTTCCATAGTATATATTTTTTCTACTATGGAAGTCAATGGTGCCAAACAACTGTTTGGTTCCAATCGTTCTTCAAAATATCTTCCTTTGTGTTCAGCAGAAGAAAGAAACTCATACAGGTTTGCAATAACTTGAGGGTGAGAAAATGGTGACAGGATTTTCATTTTTGGTTGGAGTATCCCTTTAACTCTCACTTGCAATAACTTGTCACTCTTCTAATGTGGAGGAAAAGTTTGGAAATTAAGTAATCAATATTCTGTTTGTGCGTAACTACATACACTACAGTTCAAAAGTTTGGGGTCAGTAAGATTTTATATTATGAAAGAATGTAACATCAAAAGTGATAAAAAGTGATTTTTATTCATCAAAGACTCCTGGAAAACACACATCACGGTTTCCACAAAAATTAGCTGTACAACTGTTTTCAACATTGATGATAACAATAAGACATTTTTTCCAGAGCACCAAATCAGCATATTAGTTGTGGAATATAAAATTAATTCTTACAGATCCCAAACTTTTGAACAGTAGTATATATTTATAATACCAATATTTGTGAATGTGTGTGGCAATAGTGATTGATTCACTTAGTAGCTAGAACACAACAATCAATTGTTTTCTTCATAGATCGTTGTGAAATGTTTAAATCACTTCATAGTGATGTAGTAAATCACTTCTTTAGTCTGCCCAGGCACAGGAACATGTATTAAGAAAGGTAATAATGTTCATTTTGGTTTCATATTTTGCCTCTCAAGCTTTGTTTGGTGGCCAACCCTTAAATTTTCCATCTCCTTGTTGGAAAACAAGGCTGTCAGGGATAGAAGTGCAATCCATTCAGCATGATGTATTGTTTTATCCATGGGTGTTGATCGCTCTGCTGATGAAACATTAAAAAAATGCATTTTTTTATGAAAAATTAGACATGACTGGCTAGAACCTTAAGACAGTATGACATATTTAACAAACTGTACTACTATCTGCAATGCCAATCCATTGACTGCAGTATAGGAAACTAGGAGCGCTCTTCTTATTTTTAAGGCTCACACAGCTCCCATAACAAACTCCACCCTATGCTAGGTCAGCAGTTTGATTTGAGCCAAGCGAGCATTTGGTGCAGATGTCTTGGCTTGCTATAGGTTGGGAAATTAGCGCAGGCTTATGCAGCTGTCACAGATAAACAGACCCCACATGTATATTAGATACCAAGCTGGTTCTCTAAGAGGGGCATGAAATGCTTTTTTATTGGATGAAGATTGTGCTGTTGCTGTAAACAAATGTGATGTTATCCGAGGTTGAGTTTTATGGTGCTGTAGTTCAATCGAGTGCATGTGCACATAAGTAGCTCCTGGAAATAAAAAGTAACCAAGTCTGCTCTGCTTTGTTATTCCTCAGGGGTGGGTTGTTCTGATTTAACCATGACCTCGAATGTCATCTGCCTATAAGAAGGTCAAAGTGCGTTTAATAAAGCATCTGAGATTAAATAAAATACTGGATTATTAATATTAGAGTGACTCGATGGTGAAATTTGAATGTATTTTCAGGTCTGAAAGAGCAGTTAACTCCATCTGGACTCTACCATATTAATTAAAGATGAAGGTTTCTTCAGGGAGCTGTCCTGTTTTCATGAATTTTACCTAAATGAGCACATTTGTCCAAGGACTAGTTTGTTAAGGATATTTTGGTTCCATCTGAATGATCTCAGTATGATCTCGGGATATTCACACTGCTGGTAATGTGCTGATTTTTTTGTTTTTTATTTATCTAATGTTGGAAACTTACTGGCCAGTGTGATATAAGATTTGGGTTACTTGTGCAGAACCATATTTGGTGCCAATTAGTTTGGTTATTTATTAATGCCATAATTGCCATCAGGAGTGATTTTTTTATTTTTTTTTATTTTTTTTTATTATATTATTATATAATATTATGAATATTTGTTTCACTCTTGTTGGGAATAGACCACTCGTCAGTGATTTGTTTTGCTATGAATGTTTGGTTTCCATGTTTTATGGGGACTTTCTAATGATAGACATAATGATTTTTTCATACTGTACAAACTGTATTCTATCCCCTAAACCTATCCATCACAGAAAACTTTCTGCATTTGTACATTTTCACCAAAAAAAAAATCACTTGTATGACGAATAAGCCGTTTTCCTCATGGGAAAACGAGAACAAGGATTTTGGATATTGCCAGCTTTGTGGGGACTTTTTGTTCCCATACCTGGACTACACACACATGTCTGGTTCGCTATCTTTGTGGGGACTCTCCATAGACATAATGGTTTTTATACTGTTCAAACTGTATATTATGTCCCCTTCTGCTAACCCAACCCCTAAACCTACCCATCACAGAAAACTTTCTGCATTTTTGTATTTTCACAAAAACTCATTATGATTTAAATATAACCTTGTTTCCTCATGGGGACCTCAATTTAGGTCCCCACGGTGACACGAGTCCCCATGAGTAAGTTATTCAGGTTGAAGTCCCCATCGGGATAGAAAAACAAACACACACACACACACACACTGGTACACAAACACACACACACACACACACACACACACACATTGAGAGAATCATTCCATGAGCCTATTTAAACAAACTGTCATGATTCTTACAATGTTTTTACTCTTTGTCTTGAAGCGAAATGCTATAAAACTCCATATTAGGTATTGTTGAACAGTAATGTCAGTGTTATTCTGAGGGGTGAGTAGTGTATGTGTGCTTCAGGATGGACTCTTCCACAAAAACAAGAAAACCAGGAAAAACCAGAAGCTGACAATGCAAGCTAACTGACACGTCTTTTTCATTTCTCAACATTTTTCTTGGAGATCCAGAGGAAGTTATGCTTGCACCTGTTGTGTTTTACCACGAGTTGTAGTCTCTCAGTATAGCTTTAAATACTGTGTAATCACAAGTGAGATTAGAATCTTGTTTATGTATGGATCACACGTTCTGAAGTAAACTGATCAATTTATTGCGAATCTTACAAGGTCATTTATAATAATAGTGCACCCTGGGCCAATTTATCCATTTCTACAGGCAGGAACTTCAGCGAACTGTATTTGAGTGTTCGAATGATGAATGAGTTCTGGTGTAATGCGGCGGTCACTGTAGAATAGATATGAGCGTAATGAATAAACGGCCTTCTGTGTTAATCATAGTTGCATGAAAATGTGTGTCACAGTCTCTCGCCCTTGTGCTCTGCGGTAAAGTGGGTCAGTAGAGTTGAACGGACCAATGCGATGAGGGAAAAAGAGGATGACGGATGCAAGGAAGGAAGGAAGGGCTGACATGGGCTGAGTGAGAAAATAAAGGAACGTTGTAGGAGAAGAGGTTAGTTTAGCAGCGTTGCTGTGGTGTGTGTGGTCGTCCTCTCTGCTGCATTGCAGTAATCAGCGCTCGTGAGGCTCTCCGGCTCCACACACACTCTCTAATGACATCTCGCACTCTGAGAGGAGAGCCGCAATCTAAAGACACCCCCGGGAATACAAAACAAGTAGAAGCCACTCGCGCTGGAGATCATGTTAGGATAGATTAAAAGTATCATTTTTACTCTGAGTCTGCTGTCATGTACTTGAAAAAGCCTTTGTGGACAATAATTGAAAATCAAACACGCTGCTGGCTACTTGTAAAAGTGTGAGTGAATGAGAACTGAATTCAATCGAACTGAATTTTGATGTCACATTTTCTTTGCATACTGCTGTAAGTCATTAGAGATCATATATTTGCATACAAATACAAGCATCACATGCAAAACACACAAAGTCAATGCATTCTCTCTCTAGCCATCAGTTTAAGTCCCTTGAAGGTCACTGCGGGAAGGGAATGCTTTTTGAAGGGCCACACTATACAAAAGTAAGCAGTTGAATGATCCCTTTAATAATGGTCTTTTCCACAAGGTTGTTAGTGATCATGGTCACTTTAATGAAGAAATGTTGCCATCTGTGACCCTAGAACCAACACTTATCTTCATGAGTTGTGAATTAAACTGGACATAAAAAAGCTATATCTGATGTAAAAGGCTACCACAGCAAACATAAAGGAACATTTCAATATATGTTGAAATTCATACTTTTATTCAGCTGGGATGTGTTAAATTGATAAAAATTGATAGAAATATTTTCTAACAATATACATCTTTACTATTTTGAATAAATTTTTTTTTTTTTTACTTTTTATTCATCAGTGAATCCTGAAAAAAAGTATCACAGGCTCCAAAAAAGATATTAAGCAGGACAACTGTTTCCAACATTGATAATAACTGAGTATAATATTATAATTAGAATGATTTCTGAAGGATCATGTGACACTAAAGACTGGAGTAATGATGCTGAGAATTTAGCTTTGCATCACAATAAATTATATTTTAAAGTGTATTAAAATAGAAAACCATTATTTTAATAATATTTCACAATATTACTGGGATTTTTGTTTCTGTTTTTTTTTATTATTATTTTTTACATTTGAAACACCAAAATATAATAGTAATGTTTGTTTTCAAACTTTTAACCGGTACTGTGTACAGTGCTGGTCAGAATTATTTGCCCCCTTGGTAAATATGATCAGAGATGGCTGTAAAAAATAAATCTGCATTGTTTATCCTTTTGATATTTCATTTAAAAAAAAAAAAAACACAAATCTAACCTTTTATTGAAGTAAAAGAATTGAAAGTGGGGGGAAAATGCTTTCCCCCAAAACACATTGGGAACAATTATTTGCCCCCTTTTATTAAATACTTTTTGCAACCTCCTTTTTCCAAGATAAAAAGTTCCGAGTCTTCTCCTATAATGCCTGATGAGTTTTGGAGAAAAACATTTATTTCATAATGTGATTTTCTCCCCACTTTCAATTCTTTTACTTCAATGAAAGGTTAGATTTTTGCTAATTTTTAAAATAAAATGTCAAAAGGATTAACAATGAAGATTTATTTTTATCATATTTACCAAGGGGGCAAATAATTCTGACCAGCACTCTATACACACACACACACACACACACACACACACACACACACACACACACACACACACACACACACATATATACATATATATATATATATATATATATATATATATATATATATATATATATAGCAACACGCATTGCAATATTATGGATAATTTTATTTTATATATATATATAAAATTATCCTTAATATTGCAATTCCATTGGGGACAATAGTGGCGCAGGACAGATAATAGGAAGGTTGCCTGAGCACAGCGCAGTACCAGGTCGTCCCTTCAGTGCATAATCCTCTGCCATCTGAAAACGTGCTGACTGCTGGGCACAGACGCACAGGATTAGGGCGTCCTGGTCACCATCTGTCTGGAGCTGAGGAGCGAACAGGCCTGGATCAATGGGGACGACCTGCTAATAGCCAGACTTACGGCTGGGCTCGGGCTTGGAAAGCAATACTCCTGGAAGTCTTTGATTATGATGGGGAGTGATGTTGCGTGAGAGCCTCACCACCTGTCTCAGTTTTATCCCAATCACCAGATGGAGCTACAACTGTCCTTATTTACTGGCCTCAACATTTGATCTGCCTCGTCTTGAACTCTCGTCTCACACACACAATAAACTGTCTACATACAGAACAGTTGTGAAACCTGAGAGACCATAACACAAGCTGTTTAGGATCTGGTTATCTTTAGCCTCTGCCATACAACAGCTTTGACTTTGTTTGAAGATTTTTTTTCTATAATGAGTGGACAATCTCTTGTTTTTTTTTTTTAAATCAGACTTGATGCTGTTCATAGTAATGCTGACTCAAATATTTAATCAGCACAAGAGAACCTGTTGAACCTGTCTTTTAACGGATAGTTAGTAAATAGTAATGCTTCCTCTTCTTTATGATTAGGAGTTCATTAAACATTCTTAACCTTAAGCATTAAACTTCATGTACTGTAACTTGTCTCATATTATGTTTTTTTATTTTTATTCTATTACTTTTCTGAATGATTAGACAATTTTTGTCTGGTGGACAACAAAATGGGTGGAAATGATTTCCTTCATATAGAGACAAAGGGCCAGTTTTATTAAGTATTATTTTCTTATATTCTAAGGTAAGAATAATTTGTTATCCAAAAATCTTAAGATTTTTTTTTCTCAAGATTGTTTCAAAGACACAATTAGGAATCTAAATTCCTGGAAAACAAGGTTCTTAAAAATCACCGTAAATAACCTTTTAAACTAGGATAATTTTCAACTTGTCTTAAATCCCCAGAGATAAAAGATGTTTAATGAATGTATTGAGTTGCTTCAAATATGAAGGATTACAGCATAAAACTACATAGAATAAAAATGAATATTACTAGTGATGTGCATGAGTTCGACAAGAGCACCATACAATCATATAACACTAGAGTATTTAATTTTCTACTTAAGCAAAAAAATACGATACATGTTCTTTAGAAAATATATGATAACTTCTTAAGAATGTTTTAAGAATTTCACTTAGGAACATCCTTCTTAGAAACCATCTTAAGATGTGAATCTGGCCCCAGAATATCATAGAAAATGGAACTTGGACCAAAGTAAGCAACACCCTAGCAAGCACCCAAAACACTCTAGCAACAGCCTAGCAACACACTAATAAACACACAGAACATCTTGAAAACCGTATAGCAACACCCTAGCAACCACCCAAAATACCCAAGCATTGTGTTTGTGAGCTTTGTCCAAAGCACCACTTATGTCTTCAAAAACATGTAAAAGTCTATAAGTTGTTGCTCTATTGCAGTTTTAAAGTACTTGACAGCAAGCTTTGAGTTTGAATATTGTCTAATTATTTTGGATATCCATTTGTAGTTTGCTTTTTAGATTAACAAGCTGCTACCAAAATGTAATGTTACGTATGATATGGAGAACTTCATTAAAGAGGGTTTTGGTGGCCTAACATCGGTAGTCATTTGTTCGATCCGTGCGCTTTACACTCGACTTGGCTGATTTGATTCCCTGCTAGGTGAGATAATGAGCTGGATCAGCCTTTTTTCCGGCTGCATGGAGGACACGATGGCACATGTGGGCCCTTCCAAGTGTCCCAATACATGCACACGTAAGAGACACAAGGATTGCTTGCTTGCTTGCATGTTTCTTACAGGATCTTATTATGGTTCATTTAAACTTTGTCAAGTGTGTATGATTAAAATGTAAAAATATACAATGACATTTACATTGTGTGTAAAACTTCAGATTTTCATAGAAATTTCAGTTAAGCTAAACTGCGCAGTGATGATCTACTGTTAATAATGTGGTGAGACAGTGAACATGTGTGCATTGAATCTTTAGTCACACTTGAGTAGATAGCTGAGAGTTTGTGCATTCTGTCCTCATTTCACCGGAGAGAAATGGCATTATTATCCTGGTTCAACACTACTATGATTTCCCCAAAGCAGGCTTTTGGAAGGAGACGAGTCTGTGTTAAAATGTGTGCCAGTGGGATCTTGCATCTCTCATTATAATAAAAATATTGACACACACATTTTTTTGTTGTTGTTGTTGATTCTGGTGGTGAAATTTTATCTAGATACTCATCGAGTAAAATGTGAGTCCTTTCAAAGATCTAGATTGATTGTGATTGTTTTCTGATTAAAGTACACAGAACCAGTTTTGGCTGACTGAGTGAACAAATGGATTGGTGTTTTAATAGTTAACGAAAACTAATTGTTTTCTGGTATTTTATAGTTGAAATAAAGTTGAAATAAAATAAAATATAAATATTAGGTGAAAATCCTAAACAAAAAAGACGTATTACAATAATTACAACTAAAACTGAAATGGAAAATAAATAGCTAAAAACGAAATAAAAAATATTTTCAATAAAATTATAAAAATGACAAAAGTACATCAAATTACTTGAACTAAAATTAAAAATAAAATAGAATTAAAAAAAATACTACAATAGTATGTAAATAATACTAAATACACTGAGATTTAATAAAAGCTTTCGTTTATACTAGCTCAAACAATGATGTTTATCCTATATCATCTCATAACATAAGCACTGAATTATTTTTAGAGTTTCCCTTCTGATATCTGTAAAAACAGGCTGTGCTTTTGTGGTTTATTTCTGAAAACAGAATCATGTCTCAAGACTTTAGACAATTCAATGCCTTGGTGGTGTGTTAGCGGATTAAAGTCGATGTTCTCTTGTTAAGGTTCATTTGCTGGCTCGACTTATTGTAACCTAATTACTTTCAAGGAAAAACTTCTTGCCCTATTGAAAAAAAAAAAAAAAGTCTTTTGGAAGAAGTTGTGTTGTTAGCTTATTTATGTGACATTTAAGGAAGCTCAATATAAAATTGACCTCTGTAAATCAAAATAATTTATCAGCACGCAAGCAAACTAATGGTTCAGAATGTACATCCGTCCAAAGACTGTATAAACAAAACTGAAACAAAGCAGAATATACTGTTCAAAGATATCCCAATTACACTTTGCAAAACGATTACATTTTTTAAAATTGAATTAGCTAGAATGATGTTACAATTTTTTTGTACAATCTTTTTTCAACAACAATTTTTACAGTAGTTACAAATAAGTTAATGTTAATTCATAAATATTGTTCATTGGGTAACACTTTACATTGAGGTTTCGTTTGTTAACATTGGTTAACTACATTAACTCTCAATAAACAATACTTTTACAGCATTTATTAATCTTAGTCAACATTTACATCTTTGAATCAAATGTTTTGTCTGTTAACATTTAGTTAATTAACTGAATATATGAATATTTTGTTAAAGATCCAGTGTCGCAACAAACCTCAGCTTCTGTAGTTCTTCCTCTGAAGTGCACTTTGAAACAACTTGGTACTTTGTAAGCGCAGTTATGTTTCCCTGGCCTGCAGTTTGATAAAACCTGTGCAGAAACAGCCAATCGACTGTTTTAAAAAACTTTTGCCAATATTGAGGTCAATGAAATGTTCGAGTGAATGGTGGGTGGACTGGACACGTGTATATACAAGGTCAGGAATATTTGCTGACTGTGCGCTGATTCATATCAGCTTATCTTTGTAATGGGATGAGCCGCAGACGCTCTTACAACAGGCTTGCACAGTCATTGATCCGAGCCCAGTCAATCCCATCAGCAGTGTGGCTTATATATAGTGTAGGAGATCCATTAATGGTATTACTTGCCAACAGTGAAGGTCCGTTTGCCTGTCTCTGGCATCAGTGGTTTATGGAGACATGAGTAATGTGCTATTGAAGCATGAGCTCATCTGTTATGTCCCTCTCTTCTTAGACGTGCTCGTAAAGCACGGAGCGGGACGACAGGGAGGCTTTGACTTGACGGATTCCAAACGCGGCTCTTCTTGTGGTCGGGGGAGACTGAGTGCTTGTGTGGCTTTGTCTCGCTCCTCTCTGCTACTGACATCAGAAAAAAGACTTTAGCTGTGTGTGTGTGTTTAAAATTGACCTATAGAGCTGGACCTCAGCCAGTGGAAGAGACCTTTACTCTGAAGATGAAGTTTTACCGCAGCAGACGTTTGATTATCTGTGTTAAACCTGGTCCGCTTTGCTCATTAGTTTATTCGGAGAATCCGAAGAAACATGTGAAACTGTCAGCTGCATTTGTGTGTGTGAGGTTTAGCATAGAATATATCTGAAATTGATGATGCCAACAAAGTTAATCAATATAATATAATGAAATTCAAGTGGGTAAGAACTCTGTTATATGACTTTTACAAAACAAAGCAGAATATAGGTGTGATTGAGGATATCTCCTGTACTATATACCTGATATACTTTCTACTGAGTATCTCAAATAAAACACTATAATATCTGTTTTGTTCAATGTCATGAGCCTTAAAAATGTGTGTGTATTCAAAGAACCTTGCATTTTTTCTAAAGTTATTTGCAATTTTTTGCTTGCTTGTTTGTTTGTTTATTTGTTTATTTATTTCCCCTCAATTATGTACAAATTATAAAATATGTAGATTTAATAAATGTATATATAATTGATTTATTTGTTTATGCTATATATACACTCACCGGCCACTTTATTAGGTACCCCATGCTAGTAACGGGTTGGACTCCCTTTTGCCTTCAGAACTGCCTCAATTCTTCGTGGCATAGATTCAACAAGGTGCTGGAAGCATTCCTCAGGGAGTTTGGTCCATATTGACATGATGGCATCACACAGTTGCCGCAGATTTGTCGGCTGCACATCCATGATGCGAATCTCCCGTTCCACCACATCCCAAAGATGCTCTATTGGGTTGAGATCTGGTGACTGTGGAGGCCATTTTAGTACAGTGAACTCATTGTCATGTTCAAGAAACCAATTTGAAATGATTAGAGCTTTGTGACATGGTGGAAGTAGCCATCAGAGGATGGGTACATGGTGGCCATAAAGGGATGGACATGGTCAGAAACAATGCTCAGGTAGGCCGTGGCATTTAAACGATGCCCAATTGGCACTAAGGGGCCTAAAGTGTGCCAGGAAAACATCCCCCACACCATTACACCACCACCACCAGCCTGCACAGTGGTAACAAGGCATGATGGTTCCATGTTCTCATTCTGTTTACGCCAAATTCTGACTCTAACATCTGAATGTCTCAACAGAAATCGAGACTCATCAGACCAGGCAACATTTTTCCAGTCTTCAACTGTTCAATTTTGGTGAGCTCTTGCAAATTGTAGCCTCTTTTTCCTATTTGTAGTGGAGATGAGTGGTACCCGGTGGAGTCTTCTGCTGTTGTAGCCCATCCGCCTCAAGGTTGTGCGTGTTGTGGCTTCACAAATGCTTTGCTGCATACCTCGGTTGTAACGAGTGGTTATTTCAGTCACTGTTGCCCTTCTATCAGCTCGAACCAGTCTGGCCATTCTCCTCTGACCTCTGGCATCAACAAGGCATTTCCGCCCACAGAACTGCCGCTCACTGGATGTTTTTTCTTTTTCGGACCATTCTCTGTAAACCCTAGAGATGGTTGTGCGTGAAAATCCCAGTAGATTAGCAGTTTCTGAAATACTCAGACCAGCCCTTCTGGCACCAACAATCATGCCACGTTCAAAGTCACTCAAATCACCTTTCTTCCCCATACTGATGCTCGGTTTGAACTGCAGGAGATTGTCTTGACCATGTCTACATGCCTAAATGCACTGAGTTGCCGCCATGTGATTGGCTGCTTAGAAATTAAGTGTTAACGAGCAGTTGGACAGGTGTACCTAATAAAGTGGCCGGTGAGTGTAAATTATATTCAATTATATAAATTATATCAAATGTAATATTTTATATTCAATTATAATGTTATAATTATAATGTTAATATTATATATTATAATTTATTATTAATTTTTACTTTTTATTGCAATTAATGTGTCTGAAGGAGGTTGACTCATGTCATTTACGAGGTTGAGGAAATGTATGGCAGGGTGATTTTGTTTTTCTGAAAACTGGTTTAAGCACTTATTGTCTCTGTATCAGCGTTTTACCTGTAGTATAGGGTCTTCAGTGTTTTATTTAGTTATTTATTCATTTTTTTGTGGGAAGATTTGTGTATTTGCAGTTTTTACTTATCCTTTGTCTGAATGTAGGCTACTACAGATCTGCAAATGGCTAGCATAGACTTTATAAAAGTGTTTCTATTCCCCAGGATTCTGCAGTGGTCATTGACGTATGTCCTCTGTGTTCTGTTTGTCTCAATGCCTTCCTTTTCTGTCTGCAATAATACAGCAGGTCATTTCCCCCGCCTGACATTGTCTCAGACAGTCTTTATAGGACCAACTCTACTGTACTTCCATTTAAAAGTTTTCAAAAAGGCTTGTTTGTTTTTCATTCTCAAAACCATACAACACGAAACCCAAAAAAGCACACAAAGCAAGCACACTAAATACAGTACTAAGTACCATAGTACACTTACATATCAGATGGTAATACCATGGTACATTAGGTAGAAGAAAACACTACTCCATGATTTATGTAGTGACATTTTGGGCTTGTGACTTAGTGGTCAAAGATATGCTAACACAAAGGCTGTCACTGAGAAAGACTCTGGAGTGAATGTCAGTCACCATAGTAAAATGTTCAATGTTTTGTTGTTTTGGATTGGAAAGTGTAATTGAATGACTATTTGACCCTTTCTTTTTGTCGTTTTATAGGTGTGTGGTAGTGCTACTGAACCCTAAGAAAAACAAACAACATCATATCCTCAATAGCTCCAGGTGAGACTTTCATACTTTTCTAACCAAGCACAACATGGATAAATGTCACCTTCTGTGGCTCATTAGCTCCACTAGTGTGCTAGTGCATTCGTTCCAGCGATGTCTATGTAAGCACTTTTATATTTTAAGGGCCGGTTCACACAGAACAGCAAAATGCAGGTCTAGAGATGGCTTTTTTAAAAGTTGAACTTCTTTTAACTAAAGCGTTGCATTTTTAGAACGCTGTGTCATGTGCGAGACGCTTCAAAAGACAGAAGCGCAATGGTTAAAGACGTCCATCTAGCACAGGTTTACATTGAAAAACAAAAACAATGGAAAAGTAGCGCAGTGGAATGGAAAAACGCGTTCTGTTGGAAGTCTGCGTGAAATGGAAGTTTCAATAGTCTTTTGTTGGCCTATTTTGACGTATATCCAAGTGAAACGGCTTCTCTGACAAGAAAAAAATTTGGGAAGGACTTGATTTTGTCCATGGGGAATTGATTGGATGGTTGTGGTTTGTTATTGCTATGATGTCATGTGAGTGACAGGTTGCCCCGCCCTCGTGCCAGTAAACTGAATATGAGATTTTGAGAGTATTTGTATTTAAAAATATATATAATTATGTGCATTGATAAATAATTTGTAATAAATACTGCAATATTCCATAAAAAAATACAATTGTCCATTTTGATTTCATGGTGACTTTATAAAAAAAAAAAAAGGAAAAAAGTCGGCATACCACTGCTCCAAAAATGTGAAATATTTAATGATGGACTCACAAACAGATAGCCTTTTTAAATAATGAACAGAACCCCATCTGCCATTGGTTGACCAAATAACTAGTCCTGTCCCAAACTCTTTGCTCATGGTTGAGCAAATGTTGTAGTGCCAGGCTGGTCGAGTTGCTCAGACATAATAATTATTGTGATAAGCAATATGTGAACAGACAGAGAGGAAGTCTCTGAACTAGCAGGATACATGTCCTTCAACATTGTCTTAAATACTTCCTTCCACTCTCTCATTTCACAGGAAGACCATCACTACACTCTCCTTCTCTCCTGATGGCAAATATGTGGTCACAGGCGAGGTGAGTATTCAATATCTTTGCTTTGTGGTTGCCTCACATGATCTAGGAGGAAGTCAGGAGCTCTGGAGCAGTATCTCATGCTGATGTAGCCGGGCTGTATGAAAATAAAGTTCTGTTATCTTGCACCTTCAGGCCTGCGACGTGTACAGTGTGCTGCAATCGCTGTGAGCAGTGACTAACTATCAGTGTCATTTGTCTGTTGCCAAGTCTAGTACAGACAAATGTGATGACTATTGCTTTCCTTCCGCAATTCTGCAGCTCTACTAACGTTTGGATTAGGAGGGATTTATTGCTTTGACTGCCATATATAAATCATACAAAAGCATGCAAGACATGTCCAGCTTGAAATAAAACACAGGCACAAAGTATTACAACCTTCAGAATAAAACTGATTGAAAAGTTCAGTATAACATAAACATAACAGAAAACAGTATTTAGAAAAATTACTTATTTGGTTTAAAGACAACATGAAATGTAATTGAATATTTTTTTTGATTTTGATTTTTATTTGATTGGATCATTTGGTCAACTGGATTGATATTATTGATTATTATTCTTATTTTCCCCTTTATGTGCACTGCAGGCTTGGGTGTGTCATCTGAGTAGAAAATGGTGGTTGAAAAAGTTATTACATTGTAATCGAGTGCTACAGGGTTTCTGTGATCCTGGAAATATCAGGGCATTTCAAAAGTGTGTTTTTTTTTTTGTTTTTTTTTCAGGCTTTTGAAAAATTCATGGAAAAGTCATGAACATTTCTTTAGTCAATGTACATTTTTGTTAGCCTGACGTCGTCATACTCGGATTCTAGTCAGAATGTGAGTCTGATACTGCTCCATTGGGCTGTGATTATGGGGCGTGTTTCAACCGAACCAGGAAAGAAACCGAACATCCCATCCTCAAATGTTGTGGGCGGGGCTAAATTCGGCTGGCATCCAGGCTACATTTTTGTAGTTCTGCTTAGTTGTAAAAAAATGTCAAATTCATGTAGTGGGTGCAATCTCAAAATAAAATTGTTATATTATGGATCCACTACTTTAGCCACTATGAAATTTTTTTTTTTCTTCATAAAAGTATAGTTTATCCCCCCAAAAAAAGAAATTCTGTCTTCATGACGCTCCCTGACTTACAAAAGGATGTAACACAAAAGAAGATATTTTGAGGAACGTTTGGTAACCAAACAGGTCACACTTTACTTTAGGGTCCAATTCTCACTATTATCTAACTATTAACTACGACTTTTGCCTCAATAAACTCTTAATTACTGCTAGTTTGTAAGGTAGGTGTTGTAGTTGTTAATTTTAGGTATTGGGGATGTAGAATATGGTCATGCAGAATAAGTTCTAATAAACAGCCAACATCCTAGTAATATGCATGCTAATAAGCAACTAGTTAATAGTAAGAATTGGACCCTAAACGAAACAATTTTGGTGACCTTTGACTTCTATTGTATGGACAAAAAAAACACTGAGACATTCTTCAAAATATCTTCTTTTATGTTCCAATTATGAAAAAAAAAAGTGTTTAGTGTTTTTGGTGAACTATCCCTTAAGAATAACATGCATTGATGAAGTGTTCATAGTTTTGCCCCGCTGGCATGACACTAATGAGTGGTAACGCTAGTGTGAACACTGATCAGAGCTGTTTGGACTTTGTTTGCAAGGCTGAACATGAGCACATATCCTGTCTGCTTCTCTTAATCCGCTAAATCATGTGGATGGGTGATTCTGTTTGTGTAGCTGGACATTTGTGTGTGTGCAAAAAAGTAATCCTTTCCGTTTGAGAAGAGTTTCTTACTCCAGCTTGTGAAAGTGATGTGAGTTTGTGCTTACCGGCTGCCATGGCAACAGACGGCACCGTGCCAACCTGCACACAGACTGTGTCTGCTGTCATAAAAAGGTGAAAGCGAGAGCGCCAAGAAAGGGCAAGGAAGAGAGAATGTGGGGAGGAAGAGAAAGAAAGTGTGCCTGAAGCAAGAGACAGAAGCAGTCTGGAATCGGCATGTGTCTGCTCACTGTGGTTTGACCTCTGACCCCCACATTCTCACTGCCAGTCTCCTGCAGCACTGAAAGCAGGATGTTGTGTAAGATTAATCTGAATGGCTCGGTTTGGTTTGCGGTGCATGATCTGTCTTGATTGGAGTTGCGTAAGGTGGGATCATTGAACTGACCTGTCTCGACATCTCTGTTAGCGAGTTCTTAATGTGTTGCACAAACAAGCATTGCACAAAATGTTAAGATTCTCTTGAATGTATATTTTCAATACATCATAATAAAAATATAAGATTCCCTGCCATAGAAAACAGGGAATGTTTTTTTTTTCTTCAGGGCTTTAAAAGTCAAGGAAATTTCTATAATATATTGAAAGAAGTCTCTTATGCTCACCAAGGCTGCGTTTATTTGATCAAATATACTATAAAGCAGTAATATTGTGAAATGTTATTACAATTAAAATAACTGTTTTCTATTTGTATATATTTTAAAATGTAATTTATTCCTGTGATTCAAAGCTGAATTTCCAGCATCATTACTCCAGTCTTCAGCGTCACATGATCCTTCAGAAATCATTCTAATATGCTGATTTGCTGCATTTGCCTGGTTTCACAGACAAGGCTTAAAGGGATAGTTCACCCAAAAAGTACACAATCGCTTTATATGATGAACAGATTGAATTTAGGCTTTTATTCACATATAAACATTCATCAACTCACACATCAGTTGTGGTAGACAGAAGCTCAAACATGTTCGCTTGACGTGAGAGAACCAATGAAGTTCATTCTCGTGTGTTACGCAGCACGTTTGAGCTTCCGCGAGAACCAATGAGGTTCAGTTTGGGTGAACTATCCCTTTAAGCCTAGTCCTGGACTAAAATGCCTGTTTGAGCTGTTTTAACTGAAAGCAACTTAAAATATGCCAGTGCCATTGTTTTGTCTCAAGATGCACACCAGTAATGTTTTTTCTAAGGCATATTTTTAAAAAAATGTCCTAATTTATCTAAGGCCTAATCCTGACTTAATCTAAGCCCTGTCTGTGAAACCAGACCCTTACTTATAAAGTGGTGCATAACATTTTTGTGGAAAACATGCTACATTTTTTTTCCAGTATTCTTGTAGTAGAAAGTTCAAAAGAACAACATTTATTTGAAACAGAAATCTTTTGTAACAGTATGAAGGTCCTTACTGTCACTTTTGATCA
The DNA here is from genome assembly GCF_029890125.1 of Rhinichthys klamathensis goyatoka. Classification (NCBI taxonomy): domain Eukaryota; kingdom Metazoa; phylum Chordata; class Actinopteri; order Cypriniformes; family Leuciscidae; genus Rhinichthys; species Rhinichthys klamathensis. The sequence continues at coordinate 9,098,777 of NW_026606660.1, forward strand.
ATTGAATGCATTAATTAGTAAAAAAAATCTTTAAAAATTCTTTACAAAAGCTTACTAATCCCAAACTTTTAAAAAGTATATTAATATTCAATTCAATTCAAATTTATTTGTATAGCGCTTTTCACAATACATATTGTTTCAAAGCAGCTTTACAGAAAGTGCATTTCAGAAATGTACATAGAATATACAATTTTTGTAGTTCTTCATCTGGTATATATTGCTCTTGTGTTTTGTGTTTGTGTAGAGTGATGCTTGCTGACAACCCTCATAAATGATAACCCCTCTCTCTCTGTCTCTCTAGAGCGGTCATATGCCGGCAGTGCGTGTCTGGGATGTGGCAGAGAGGACACAGGTGGCGGAGTTGCAGGAGCATAAATACGGCGTGGCGTGTGTGGCTTTCTCCCCCAATAGTAAATATATCGTCAGCGTGGGTTACCAGCACGACATGATCGTCAACGTCTGGGCCTGGAAGGTGGCTAGAAATATTTATACAGTCATAAAACAATCAAGATAGCTTTCATTTAGTGTATTATATCCTATGTTTAGATAACAAGATGAGCTTTTTCTGAAGGTAAAAGAATACTATATTAATATAGTTCCACCTTGCAAACTCTGATTTCCCCCTTATTATTGTTGCACTTTAATCAAACAATTACCCCAACATCAAAAAAAGTCAGAAAACTGAATATTTGTCTTTCTTTCTTTTCAGAAAAATGTTGTGGTTGCTTCCAACAAGGTGTCCAGTAAAGTGATGGCTGTGTCTTTCTCAGATGACAGCTCGTACTTTGTTACAGCCGGGAACAGACATGTAAAGTTCTGGTACCTTGACCACACCAAGTCGTCCAAGGTACGTTGCTAACATGGGAGACAACAAGTATAGCTTCCAAATATAGCTCTTTCTGTCTGGCTTTCCGTCTCTAAGTCTCGAACTCTCACTTGAGACGCCAAACCTGACCTCAACTGAAAATGTCACATAAACACTCAGTTCACACAGTCCTGAATATCAGCCAGGTCTTAGATGAATGTCTCATAAATGTCATCTGTCTCAGGTGAACGCCACAGTACCGTTATCGGGCCGCTCTGGTCTTCTTGGAGAGCTGCGGAATAATTTCTTCAGCGACGTGGCCTGTGGAAAGGGCCGGAAGGCGAGCAGTACCTTCTGCATCACTACGTCTGGCCTGCTCTGTGAGTTCAACGACAAAAGAATGCTGGACAAGTGGGTGGAGCTCAGGGTGAGTGACAAAGATGCTGATTGGTTGATGTTGTAGTCTGTCACAAATATGCATGAGTGGGTATGTGCAATACAGCTCAACAGTTTGGTTCAAAAAGTGCAAATGGCATTCAAAATCTTCCTTACAGAGTTGATTTTTAACCAATTTTACTCTCTAACTTTATTTAAAATAAATAAAACTCAATAAAATCCAAATTTTAAAGTCAGCATGAAGCGAAAGCTGCAATAAAAATAATTCGGAGAGTTCACTGTTGAGCCCTGTTCCTTTAAATAATGTGTCTGTGAAATTGAAGCTATTTTAGGCAAAGTTTACACGACAATAATGTACTAAAAATGGAAAAGTTTGTCCTCTGCTTTTTTCCCCGTACAGACGACATTCACGACAATGTTGACAAAACAATCCCCATTCACGCGGATCTGCGAAAACGACTAAAAACAATGTATTCTGCTGCCAGGCCAGTAGTTGGCGATGTCACTTTATAAAGAAACACTATTCGCCTATAGACTGAACACGTAATACGCATGCACATGATGTCACCGTTTTCACATATTCGAGAAGATAGCGATATCATTTTCAAAAATTTAAACTTTGAATGACGTTTTCAGGCCCCCAAAACGCCGTCGCCGTGTAAATGAAGGACCAAACGCAGGAAAAGTTTTCTGTTTTTAGTGGAAAATGGTGTCGTGTAAACAGATCCTTAGACATGGAATTTTATTTTAAAAGTTCAGTCGCCACATTTTTAACTTTGTCTGTGTGTTTTGTTTTATCCATGTTAAAGGGACAGTTCTGTCAACATTTACTCACCCTTATGTTGTTCCAAACCTGTATGAATTTCTTTTTTCTGCTGAACACAAAAGAAGATATTTTGAAGAATGTGGATAACCAATCAGTTTGGTTATCCACATTCTTCAAAATATCTTATTTTGTGTTCAGAAGAAGACAGAAATTCATACAGGTTTGGAACAACATAAGGGTGAGTAAATGATGACAGAATTTTCATTTTTGGGTGAACTATCCCTTTAAGCTCTTTTCTTTCTCTGATATCAAAGCCCTTGTGTACGCAAGGGTGTTTCTACACTCTCTGCTGTTAAGTGGGGTGTGTTAATGAACAATTCTGCTGCTGCTGTCGTCTAATCTTAGTCTGTTCTGCTTCTCCTCTCACACTGTCCAGAAAAATGACAGTTTCGCAGTAAGTTTCACATCAGGGCTGCGGGTTCAGCTGTCACGTCTCATTGTAAAACTCATTGATGGACATGTCACAGTGTGTCTGTCAGTCATGCTCACCTGTACATTGGATGTTTGACCACATTGTCTTCACTTGCCAGTTATCACTCTCAGACAAAGCATTTCAAATTATGTATGACCAGGCCCACACAGAATCGATGCCCATAAATCACTTGTTGAATTTTACAAAGCCATAATTTTCTATATTCACTGCATATGTTGTGTCTGTTTTAATAAATAGAATTATTCTTTAACATTTTTCTAATATTCATTTCAACACACAGTAGTTACCAAAAGTGATGTCCGGAGGGAATGTTTGTTTTTAATGACCCTACATGTTTGATTAAACCATAAAACAGGATGGTTCAATATCAATATATGAAAATATCTTTTTACATATTTTAAATATGAGGGATGAATGTAAGACTAAACTTAGTTAAGTATTTATCTGACAAAATTATTCACAGCTACATTTTTTACTATGCAAAAAAATGCATATAGAAAAACAAAAAGTTCACAGGAAAAAGCAGACATTGACTACAACATAATATGTTAATATTTTGTTGGTTCGCTCTAGTTTTTGCATGTTCATCATTTTTGGCAAGGCTGTCATACAAAGAAATTATGTCCGCACAATTTGACATGTTTCATTGCATTATCACAAATAAAAAATAAAAAAATGTACTCCAAGCGCAACTAAACAAGCAATATGCTTTCAAAATATTTAACATAATAATTTTTGAATATATGGTGAAGATGTTATTTTTCCTAGGCCGGACATTACTTTTGGCCTCTACTGTATTTTATATATATATATATATATATATATATATATATATATATTGTTTTTTTTTCATTATTAAGTTTATAATTATGTATTTATAGTAATTATTTTAATGAATTATAAATTATTAGTATTAATTATTTAACTGTATTTTAAACGCGTATTGAATAATATTTATATTAATAAACCAACATGATATTTCATTTATTTCATTGTTTTAATTTACTGCTTCTATTACTATACCTTAAAATGAAACAAGTAGTAATGTCTATTGAAAAAAAGGTCTATTGTATCTATTGTAGAGGAGGCAAATTGGTATTTCAGAAGACCTTCAGAAAACCATGAGAACTAGGCAATCGTGTTATGAATGTGAACACATGATTTAGAGCTGATATGAGATCTCGATTTGACTCCTCTCGGACTGTCAAAGTGGGTCATGGTGAGAGCAGGTGGGCGCTGCACAATTCTGCTTTTGTGGCGACCCTTGTGCCCAATGCACAGAGAAACAAGAAAGAGATTGAAGAGTGCCAGAAAGAAAGGGATACAGGAAGGATGGTAGAGGATACAAAAGCCTCTCTGTCTAGCAGTTTATCAACTACAAGAACCCGAGTTACAATTTGATTATCTAAAAATGAACTTTGGTCTCTCGACGTAAAGCTTATTTAGCATAGACTCTCCCCTGTCCGTAGCTTATCTCTGTAAATTAAATGATATGTCTGTGAAGGAGGCTCTTACAATCCCATATTAGATTTCTCTTATCAGGAACATCTAACAGCTGATGGAAAAAACACACAAATGAGCTCTTATCTTCCCACTGTTAACCTTCTCGGGCACTTTTTTGCATTCAATCTCTTTATTGCTGTCTGTTTCATATGGTTATGTTTTATATCTTATCAGCTTTTATTTGCGGCCTGTTTCCATGCTATTATCAGTGAAACTTAATGAGATGTCTTAATTTAATGCACAGAGCTCTCATTTTTTCCCCATGTTAAAATTCATCCAACATTCTTGGTTGCAACTTGGCCCACATGGCAAAAATGCCTTTGGATAGTCGCATCATTTCAGATTTGATCATTTCTGCCAATTTCTCGAGAATTTAATTGCCCATTGTTCACAAAATTCTGCATTTCCTCCACCCATTGCATGTGTGATCACTTGTTTTTATTACTAGAATTGCGCTTAAAGGATTGGACTTCTGTGCTTTCTAAATAAAATAAGAAAATTCAAATGTTTTTGGTTAATTTAATAATGTTTTTTTTTTTATTATTATTTTAAATGAAGAATTAATTTATTCCCCACAATCAATATAAAAATGTAATATTAATAATAATACATATTTTAAAAAATGAATGGTCGTGGGGCAAGTGATGACTTGCTTCACTGGGATTTCACTGTTATCCACTTGGATTTCCCCGTTTCTCTCTCTCTCTCTCTCTCTCTCTCTCTCTCTCTCTCAGACTAGTATGGCCACGTCTCTGTCCGTCACTGAGGATCTGATCTACTGTGGTTGTGCTGATGGCACTGTGAGAGCGTTCAGCCCCACTGACCTGCACTTTATCTGTACGCTGCCTCACCCTCACAGCCTGGGCACAGACATCTCCACTGTTACTGAGGCCAGGTAAGATGAGCCACATTAGTGAGTCTTCGTAAAAAATAACAAATAAAAACACTAAAATTCCTACAAGTTAGTCTCATTTTATCAATGTATTTGCATTATACTTGAAGAACCATGTACATTGATGAGCCCAAACATTTTGACCACCTGCCTAATATGCTGTTGGTCCTCCTTGTGCTGCCAAAACAGTGCCGTCCCACAGCGGTATGGATTCCTTTAGACCCCTGAAGGTGTCCTGTGGTATCTGGCACCAAGACATTAGCAGCAGATCCTTCAAGTCCTACAGGTTGCGAGGTGGAGTTTGAGCCGCAGTGGATCAAACTTTTTGATTCCGCACATCCAACAGATGCTCAATTCGCCTTTGGCTAAGCCCCGCCCCCCTTAGTTACTGTTGCTACGTCCGACAAACAAACTTCATCTGGGCTCTGGTATCAACACGGCTTATGCTGTGACAGCTCTTCCTGCTGAAATTTTATCAAACTTTTATAAAGCAGCAAATAAAGTGTCCGATAGAAGTAGGCAAAAGCGGCTGCAATATACGTTCGAAGGCTATATTCACGACATACAGATGAAACGCAAGGAACAACAAGGCATCCAAATAGAGGCAAAAGCATACCGGTCACAGTCAAAAAACTAACCTTCGCATATCCTACTAATCGAGACGGAGGCTGGGACTAACAATATCAAGGAGCAACACTGTTCATGCAAAGCTGGGTAGGTCTCTAATCACTTCTATAATCGTTATTACAAAGCAAACGGACTACGCGAGTATAACGTTGTATTTATTAGCAGCTTGTGCTAGACGACGCTTGTCAGAATTTGACTTCGGTTTTGGGAAGGGAAAAAACCCACACCCCCCTGCAACCTCTCTAAGAAACGTGTATCTGTGTTACAAATGCCCCAGGAACAACGTTTAACCATATTTTTGATAAAACTACGACGGTAATAGCCTGCCGAGATCAAATATATGAGACGCCTGTGTTAAAGTCAATGGAGCGCTGTGAAAAAGTGTCGGACCACTGTGGGAGCTCGTTCTTGGCTGCGCTGTGATTGGTCAATCTACATTCTAGGGTGTGGCTTAGCCAAAGGCGAATTGGATTGAGATTTGGTGACTTTGGAGGCTAGGACCGCACCTTGAACTCCTTATTATGTTCCTCAAACCATTCCTGAACAATGTGTGGCAGGGTGCATCATACTGCTGAAAGAGGCCACTTCCACCAAGGAACACCATTGTCATGAAGGGGTTTACCTGGTCTGGAACAATATTTAGATAGGTGGCACTTGTCAAATTTGTATCCACATGAATGGCCGAATCCAGGGTTTCCCAGCAGAACCATCATTTCCCCAGGTAATCGGTGCACACACACGTGCATAGCCGTCCACGTGATGTAACAGAAAACAGGACTCATCGGAGCAGACAACCTTCTTCCATTGCTCCAAGGTCCAGTTCCGACACTCACATGCTCATTGTAGGCACTTTCGACAGGGGTCATAGTCACTCTGATTGGTCTGCGGCTGGAGCCCCATACGTTTGTGACACATTCCTGCCATAACCATCATTAAAATTTTGTGTGACTTTTGCCACAGTAGACTTTCTGTTGGCTCGGACCAGACAGGATAACCTTCATTGGCCTCGTGCTTCGATGAGCCTTGGGCATCTAACACCCTGTCGTGGGTTGTCCCTCCTCGGACACTGTTGGTAAATTCTCACCACTGCGGACCGGGAGCAATCCGTCCCATTGCCATAACAGACCTTTATTCCTGCCTATTTCTCCTGCATCCAACATGTTGATTACAAGAGCTGATTTTTTTTTTTGCTTACCATCTAATCTACCTAGACCTTAATATGTGGCCTTGTTAGGAGATGATCAACGATATTCACTTCACCTGTGACTGCTCATAATGTTTTGGCTCATCAGTGTATAATGGTTTAACTTATAATACCACTGATACAACCATGAAATATATATTTGGGATTGCTCAGAATCAGGGAAAAATCCCTTTGTCAAAAAGAGTAGGATGAATTTTTTAACTTGGAAATCTCCAGAGATTTTTCTACTGGATGAGCTGCTGTCTGGTGTGTGGCATCATACATATGCAAATACCCTGAAACCATTGTGAAATCTCAGTCTGTTTTAAGATTCGGAGTGGATTCATGTAGTCTAGATGAAACAGCTTAGCCATTGACATCTGTTTAGCATTCCCTGCTTTCCCTCTAAACTGTCAAACACACAAGACCTCTTAGTCCACCACTCATAAATATGCAAAGACACTTCTGCAAGGCTGAGACATGGCAGTTGACCTCTATTATATATTATATTGTTCAGGAAGACACTCAGATGCGTCTTGTGTCTTTTTGAGTCTGTAATATTTTTAGACTACAGAAAAGTAACAATTCTTTTCAGTAGTTTTTTTCTGAGGTTTTGGTTTTATTTGTCTGTAAATGCAGGGCATGGTTTGTGTATGATCATGATGGAAATACTTGTTTACATGCGTCATTTTACAAGATTTTTTTTTTCTGTGACCGATATGCATCACGAACAAATCTACCATAAAAAAAATGACCCAAGCATTCTAGCAGAGACACTACTCCCAGAATGCACACGGTCATTCTGTCTGTCTCTTTATATAATTGTCAGAAAATAGCAGTGGTCTAAGTGCGGGTTCTGCTGGGAAAATGTTCTCGTGACTCTTCCAGAAGACCTTTTGTGACCTCGCAGTACAGCTGACTTTACTGTCCCATTAATCCATCATGATCTCTCCACAGCCACCTCTTCGCCTACAAGGAAAACGTCCGCTATCCTGACGCCGTGGCCGTATCCTACGACCCCACGAACCGCTGGCTGTCCTGCGTCTACAACGATCACAGTCTCTACGTGTGGGATGTACGTGATCTTCGTAAAGTGGGCAAGGTTTACTCGGCCCTCTACCATTCGGCATGCGTATGGAGCGTGGAGGTGAGGAATAAGATAAATTCATGCTAGGCTGTGACCGAAAGTCAGTGCTGATCAGGTGAATAAAATAAAATATAATATAATATAATATAATATAATATAATATAATATAATATAATATAATATAATATAATATAATATAATATAATATAATAAAATAATAAAATTGAATAAATACAATTCAATTTAAATTTTATTTAAAATAATTTAAAATATAAAACCAAATGTATTAATAAAATGACATAAAATAAAAATATATTAAAAAACTAATTAAATCAAATATATAAATATTATATAAAATAAAAGATTAAAAAATGAAATAATATATAAAATACAAATACTAAATATATATTAAAATAATAATTTTCAGTTTTGTAAAAACTATTAATATAGGTGCAATTTACATTTACCTACAAAACTAATTTCAAGCATAAGAATTAGATCAAAGGGCTTTTAAAGTTATGAGAAAATTCAGTCATATCCAGACTTCTGACTGAAGTCACATGTTTTTGTCTGTTTTTTTCCTTTCATTGTGGCTGCTGAATTGCATTTTGGCTGCTGAAATAATGTGAGGCAGGTCTTTTGTATTTGTGCCTCATGTTTTTGTAATATTTTTGTGTGATCTGATGTGAACTAATAGAGGGTTATTGTATTAATGGAAACCCACCCTCTGTAGATTTCAGCCTAGCCTGTTACTGTTGTACCCTGTTTTATACGTGTAATCCAGTCACAAATGTGCAGTATTTGCTCTTTTTGTACCAGACGAAAGGTCTTTTAATGTGTCTTAGTTCTTTGTGACATGCTACATATATTTTAAAAACCTGAGGGATTTGTCGACATACAGCATATACTGTATTTTCTGGTTGTGTCATGGACTGTATGCTCATATATCGGATCACAAGATTCATGACAGTGACTTCCCTTTTGGTTTGCTGTGTCTTTCTTTAGTTGCCTGGCATTTTGTGACCTCATCACAGTTCCTGAATTATGTCCACAAGTACAGGCCTGAATAATCAGTAAATAAGAAACTGAAATATTGTGAATATCATGTCAGCAAAAGGGTTTTGTTGCACGAAATGCGACAGCTTCAGTCGTGACTATATTCAAAATATGGCGCAAAATGTCTTATTACTTTGTTATATAATAGAAATATTAAAGACACATTAAATTAAGCAAAGTACTGTGATCCTTATTCTAGAATATACTGTATCTCTGTATGCATAAAGAGGATCTGTCATAACACCCCGTGCAAAAATCCTTGCGGTCTGATTTTGAATGCCACACTAGAGTAAATACACCTGTATTTGTACAGTATCGTATGAGTATGTGTGATTGTAATGCTGTATGTTTTGTCAGGTTGAATATCATCTCCCTCCTTTGTCCTGCAGGTGTACCCAGAGACGAGGGATGGAGAGCAGCCGCGTTTGTGTCCCGGATCGTTCCTCAGCTGTTCCTCTGACAATACTATCCGTTTATGGAACACCGATGCTCAGAACACCACCCTCAGCCGAAACGTCATCAGCAATGTGAGTTTTGTAAACTCAAGACTTGAAATAAATCTAACCTAGAGTGTCTTTTAGATGTTAGATTCAAAAGTTGTTGTTTTTTTAAAGCACTGACACATTAAATTGATGAAACGTGACAGTAAAGACATTTATAGTGTTACTCAGGATTTCTATTTCAGATCAATGCTGTTCTTTTGATCACACTTTAGATTATGGTACAATTCTCCCTATTAACTAACTATTAACTATCATTTTTTTCCTCAATAAACTTCTAATTACTGCTTATTAATAGTTAAGTTTAGGTATTGAGTGGTTAAGGGATGTAGAATATGGTCTTGCAGAATAAGGCATTAATATGTGCTTTATAAGTACTAATAAACAGCCAAAATCTTAGTATTATACATGCTAATAAGCAACTAGCGAGAATTGAACCCTAAACTAAGTGTTACCTAACTTTCTATTCATTCAAAAAAAAAAAATCACAAAGTATTAAGCAGCACAACTGTTTTCAATATTAATACTTACAATGAGAAATGTCTCTTGAGCACCAAATCAGCCCCAAACTTTTGACCAGTAGTGTATTTTCTTTGGAGAGACAAGCATCATACTTAGGTTGCTACTGTGAACTGATGCAAACGTTAGCTACTATAGCCTCAAAAGTCATTTAGACATTTAATCCACACTTCAAATGTATGAATATCATTGCATTAGATGATAAAATATGGGAACACTTTAGTTTGAGTTCCAATTTTCTCACTATTAACTAGTTGCTTATTAGCATTAGCTTATTACTAGCATATTGGCTTTATTAGTACTTATAAAGCACATATTAATGCCTTATTCTGCATGACCATATTCTACATCTATTAATCTTACCCAATAACTAAACTTAACAACTATCTTACTAACTATTAATAAGCAGTAATTAGGAGTTTGAGGCAAAAGTCGTTGTTAATAGTGAACAGTGTTCCCCAAACTAAAGTGGGACCCAAAATATCATATCAAATAGCATTCATTATAAAAGAAAGTTAAAACAAGTATACTTTTCAAAACAACACTATTTTATACTGTTCGAAATTAAAATGGCATATTTGGAATCTATCATTGTCAAACATTGGTGGAAGTTGGTTAAAATATTTGCAAAAACACCACAGAATAGTTAATTTAGTCCTGAGAAACTAAATTTGCAGTACCACTTGCTGTGATACTTTATTATCTAGTATAACAATCAATATTCATGCATTTTAAGTGACTTGTATAAATGAAATGAACAAGTCACAGATTATCATTTCTTTCGCCACTAAAGGACCTCCAGAAGGTCATTTATATGGACAACAACACCTCCACCCTGCTGGACACGGACTGCACCACCTCCAGTAACTCTGAGAAGGTCGACCCTCAGACCTCAGAGAACCGGACGGGCATTAGGACCATGTGTGTGAGCCCAGACGGCCTGCACCTGGCATCAGGGGACCGCAATGGAACACTGAGGTCTGTTTTCCACATGTCTGCTTAACACTTCTACACTAATTGATTTTAGTTGATTGATCCTCTGAGGTTTTAATGGAAAGGTCGATGTGTGTTTGTGCCAATGCGTGTGGAAAAAAATATGTTACCCAAGGTTCTATGAAGACTATATATAATGCAGTATAAAAGTATTTGCATTATACTTTTCTTCTGAATTTTTTTTTGCCAATCAGACCCTCACTGAACTACTGTTGTTTTCCAGAATCCATGATTTGGAGAGCATGGAGGAAATTCTGGATGTTCAGGCCCATGACTCTGAGATCCTGTGTCTGGAGTACTCCAAACCCGAGACCGGTGAGTGCTGAGAAGGCTGAGAACGGGTGTTTTCTTTATAGATCTGTAGCTGATTAAATCCTGCACTGAGGTGCCGCTTAATGCCCCAGTCAAGAGGAAGTGCTGATCCAGCTCAGATGCTCAGCAGATGCTTCGTAACCTTGGAGTCACCACTTCACACGTATGCCAACAGCAGCGTTTACAGTTTAAACTTCACAGCTCGAAATGTAATCAGTTTCATGTTTTCGATGTTAATATTCTTTCTCCTGTCCCAGTTTAAATGCGCAGTGACAACAAAAAGCAAGTCATTTGTTGGGTTGATATTCCTTTGGTGATGCAAGTGGCACAGAAATAAGCTTTAAACTCTGTCAGTCTTTAAGCATCTGTGACATGCTGTCGTTTTTCCCGAGAAAATAGTTCCTCATGCTTCAGTTCGTATGAACAACAAAAATCAACTATCGATGCTACTATTTTCTGTGGTAATCGACAGCATGCCACAGATGCTCTTGATAGAGCTTCCGTTACCCTGGATTTTCCTTTTCAGAAAAATTAAAAGGAAATAAAGCAGGGTGTCCGTTAAAGAGAGTAGATGCTGACGTGACAAGGTTAGAGGAAACTGACATACCAGTAATTGTTGACTAAACAACAGTTGATTCAAAACAGCAAGATAATATACTTTGGAAACTGTCGGCACTTACAAAAAACTGTCCATGGTACAGTGATATGGTATAAATAGGATACCATGGTATTTCCATTGTGATAATGTATTTATAATAGTATTTATTATTGTAATATTTAGCTTTTATTTTGATATTTTCAGGTTTCATTTAAATTTTTGTAATTTTGTTGAGCTTTTATATTTTTATTGCTTTTATTTTTATTTTATTTTTACTTATTTTTGGCTTTTTTGCCTTTATTATGACAGGACATTTAGTTGACAGGAAGAGAAGTTGGCGAGAAAGAGGGGGGCAAGATCGGGAAAGGTCCACGAGCCGGGACTTGAAATTGCACGCTGCCCACGAGGCTATTGGCGCCAACTTTAATTGCTTTTTTATTTAAAAAAAAACATTTCAGTGTTACTGTAGTAATTTTAGTACTTTGAGTACAACTTTTTACTTCAGTTAGTTTATTTTCAGCTATATTTCAATAACCAATAGTTTTAGTTAACAATAACACCAATGCTTTGGTCCATCCTTTAATGCAACTCCATGGGACATTTTTCACCCTTATTCTTGTTATGTTGAAAATCTTGCCTCTAACCATCACTAACTAGAATAGTGAAATTCTCTCAGGTTCTCTAAAGCTCTTGAGGCTCTATTTGAGGGCCGGGGGTTTAGAGCAGGTTTAGAGAGTCATTATCATGCCCTGTTAAGTGTGAAGTTGTCCTGTGTTGCCTTAGCTGGTGGTTTATATCAGGCTCAAGGCCAGACACTGAGTACAGCTCGATGAGAAACAGAACATCTGCTAGAACACACATAGAGGTACACAACCTCGCTGCCTTGCTTTCTTTCTTCTCCTGATAGGGTTCTTTCAGTTTAATGGTCCATTGATCCCACCCACTAACAAGCCAAAAATGGCTCCACATAATCTGCACAGTATTTCGACATTTTCTGCACTGAATTGTGCGGAATGGATATAAAAAGGATATATTAAAGTGACCAGAGTGTACTAAACTCATTCATGTTCAATATATGTTGTAGTTTAAGCAACAGAGATATGCCTTTATTAGTAGCTGAAATCATTTAAATAGCTAAACATGCTTGGATTGAACCTTTTATTGTAACTTTTATCAAAAATCTCATATATGCGATTGTGATAAGAAACAGTAAATAGAAGAATGTGCATGTGCAGACTTTCTTTTATGTGGATTCTGTGTGGTCCCAAATATTATTCGATACTTGAAATCTTATATAGTTAAAATGCACTAAATGTTAGCACTGTTATTTCACTTAAAAAAACAGTTGCAGCGGTAAGCAAATGAGATATTCTATCTAATGGTCTGTTGGTATCTGGAATCCTCACAAGTTGCATTTTGATCAGCTTTTTGGTTCGAAAACATCACATTATCATTTGTGTTTCTGCTCTGAAGCCGTTAGAATATTAAGGGCTTTCAAAAAGGGAATCTCTTGACAGAGATGAATGCTTATTTTGACTCTTTTGTTCTCCTTAGCGTTGCAGAAACATATCATGTTCTGTTCTCACACTTAACGATGCATTTGCATTCTTTTCTTCGGCGTGTGAAGTCACACATGAACACACTGTGTTAGTGAATCAGCTTGTGGTGTGATACGTGTGAGAACAAACCCAGGAGCGCAGCAAGAGCCGATCTCGACACGGCTCACCGGATATTGAACTTTTTAACACTATTTCAGTTCTGCTGGTTTATCCTTACAGAAATGTACTGAGGGAATACCGGTGATGGTATAAGAAGATAATGCCATGGCATATGGTACTAAATGAACACCATATTCATGTTAACGACTAAATGTTTTTGAAAAAAGTATCTTATGCGCACTAAGGCTGCGTTTATTTGATCAAAAATACTGTAAAAACTGTAATGTGAAGTATTATTGCAATTTAAAATGACAGTTTACTATATTTTAAAATGTCATTTATTTTTGTGATGGCAAATCTGAATATTCAGCATCATTACTCCATTTTAGAACATATCTTTTGCTCTCTGTATTATGTGTGTGTGTTTAGGGCTGAAACTGTTGGCCACCGCCAGCAGAGACAGACTGATCCATGTTCTGGATGCGGATCGGGAATACGGCCTCCTGCAAACACTGGATGAGCACTCTTCCTCTATCACTGCTGTCCGATTCGCTGGTGAGATCTTGATAGCCTAGTCGAGTTTTATTTAACAACTAACGTTAGGCCTAATGCTGGAAGTGTTCATGTGTGACATCTTTGCTTGTTTTTCAGCTAATGAAGGGAAAGTCAGAATGATCAGTTGTGGTGCAGATAAGAGCATCTACTTCCGCACGGCACAGAAGGTGAGATTCAAACCCAGTTGGTCATATTTCGATTTTTTATTCTAATCTTTGCCATAATTCTGCTATTTTTATTGGCCTTCTCTAATGTTAAAAAGTAGCATTTCCCTCATTGGTCAGAAGTCAAGTCAGGTCACCTTTATTTTTATAGCGTCACGCATCTATAAAAGTTATTCAGTCAAAAGCAGTGATTTTCTCTTTGTCTTTAGTTGTTTGATTCACATTAAAAACAGACAGCAGCAGGTTTATTAGGCTGCTGTCTCTTTAAGAGCTAATGCACAGATCCAAAATACTGTTACACATATGTTTTATTCCTCAACTGTTTACGTTCACTTAAGACATAACCGAATATTCACGTGAATACCATGTCTTTAAGCAATAATTTAACATAATTGTGTGTGCATTTGGCCATATAAGCTGCGGAAGAGAACTGAATTGGGGATCGCACACTGTCCGAGATGTGCGTGCCAGTACCGCCTTGAGCTTTTTTACACGGCTTATTGCGCTTAACTCTTTTTAACATTATGCATATCACAGTCATGTGTCCAGTCTATTCTCTGCTATCTGAGTCAACTTACAATTTTGTACATTTATGATATTTCGATATATTGTGCAGCCCTAGTGTCATTGATCCAATTCAGTTCAATAACTGGGTAAAGTAAATTTTTAATAAAGTTAATTCATTCTGAAACAAGTTCAGTTCAGCTATTAGTAGCTCTAATGAAGACAGTAATGTTGTTATTCAGCTCCATTCAGTTCAAGATTTGTTCTCATCCAGTTCAGTGAGGATGAAACAGGATCCTGAGTCAGAGCTGTCAGATTCCTCAGGCCTAAAGAAACTGTTGCCAATGTTTCAAAGAACACCCGATTTAAAATAGACACACTGGCACTTAACACCCTCCTGCAAATGAGATACCAACGGCCAGTGATTAAGTGTGAAACACAAACAAGCACTTTATTCTGACGTCTAATATGATCACCAAGAAAACAGCTTTGAAGAGCCGCAGTCTGTTTCTGAATGAACATTAAGAATTATGTATAAGAATCAAGATCTACTGAGATTAATCTAGAAAACGTGGACATAATTAAATAAATATTGCCAAGTAAGAACTGATATAAACATCAAAATGGCGGAGAAGATGAAATAAAATAGTGGTATGAAAAAATACTAGTTACTAATTAGCTAATAGTGAACTCCATATATTCAATTGAGTGTTATTCCTTTCTAATTTTGTAAATCAGAATGTGTTGTTCGTTAATAATAGTTACTAGAATGTTTATATTGTGTGTGTAGACGGAAAAGTATTCTAAAGTGTTTTTTTACATTATACACAACTGAATTTTGATATGTAGCGCTTGAATCAGTTTTCCATGCTGAACTAATAATTAAACACCTCAAAACAGACAGAGGAGGGAACAGAGTTCACGCGTACTCATCACATAGTGAGGAAGACTACTCTGTATGACATGGACATCGACCCCACAAGGAAGTATACTGTTGTTGGCTGTCAGGATCGCAGCATCAGGTTTGTTTGTTTTCTTGTTTTTCTTTTTGGCAATCATTTGTATAGTAGTAGTAGAATCCTATCCTTTTGTGCATCTGCTAGTTAAGCCTGTCTTCCAAGAAATTCCAGGCAATTATTTTGCTAATGTGTTTGTATCACTGCACCCATGTGTTTTTGTATCTATGTATACTGTACCGGTACATGAATGTGTTTTGATTCCTGTATTTTTACAGTGTTTTGACTCATTTATGAAGGTATGATTGTATAGACAGTGTGATGTATATCTGGACGGGGCGTTACAGTCATCTGTAGCCAGGCTCACAGTGTTAGCAGATTATCACTCAGGTGTTTGCACAGGAGGATGGAGTTAGAGGCTCGACTGGTTAATCCTGTCACATTTAGCATGTTCCATTTACCATGTGCATACGCGTGCAGACACACACTCACACAAACACACACTGAGTCAGCCTGTCTGAGACACCTGATCAGCCAAAATCATTAGACATAATCTGATTGTCTCATCCGGTGATTGTTTAACTGGGTGACTGTCACAAAAACATGTCCAGGTCACATTTCAGCCTAAAGTGGAAACTAAAATGATATTTTGCATATTAAAACATGAAGCCAAATTATTTTTTTTTTTATTATTGAATCATTATTAGTTTTTTTTTTGTTGCATATTATAATTAAGCATTTTAGTGTAGTTTTCATTTTTCTGTGAGGATCTCATTAAATTCGTATTGCTATAAAACAGTATTTTACCATAAATATTATCATATGTATAAATGTACAATTAAATTAATACACCTTTTGTTTTTTGTTATTTTGTCTTAATAATATATATATTAGCATATTCAAATGATTTCTGAAGGATCATGAGACCCTGAAGACTGGAGTAATGATGCTTTGCCATAACAGATATACAGACGTGGATACATTTGTTGGTACCCTTAGAGTTCATTGAAAAAATGCTTCATTCCTCCTGAAAATTGAAGAAATTAAAATAAATTGTCTCACGTATATCTGCATGCCTTTGGTATGTCATAGAGTATTGCATAAAAGTGTGAAAAGATATGAATTAATGTTTATTCTACAGAGATATTCTAAAATGGTCTGGACAGATTTATTTGTTGGTACCCCTAGAAAAGAAATACAAATAATAGTATTATAGTGATGATTCAAGCTAATTGTTTTGCTTAATTAGTATCACACATCTTCATAATCACATAATCAGTCATTCAGCCTATTTAAATGGAGAAAAGTTTAGTCACTCTGATTGTGTGCACCGTAATGAACATGGACCAGAGAAAGCAAAGGAGGGAGAGTTGTGCGAGGAGATCAGAAAGAAAATCACTGACAAGCATGTTAAGGTGAAGGGTATAAGACCATCTCTCAAGCAGCTTGATGTTCCTGTGACTACATTACTTAATAAGATTTGGAACTGTAAAGTCCATGGGACTGTAGCCAACCTTCCTGAATCCGGCCGCAAGAGGAAAACTGGCCTCTGATTGAACAGAAGGAGAGTGTGAATGGTAGACAAAGAGCCAAGGAAAACTTCTAAAGAAATACAAGCTGAACTCCAAGGTCTGGGTTCATCAGTGTGTGATCGTACCATCCGACTCTTTTTGAGCAACAGTGGGCTCCATGGAAGAAGACCCAGCAGGACTCCTGGGTCTCCAGGACTCTACAAGGATAATGACCCAAAACATAGAGTTAAAAACACCCAAGAATGGCTGAGAACAAAACACTGGTATGTTCTGAAGTGGCCTTCTATGAACCCTGATCTGAATCCCATCGGAACATCTATGGAAAGAGTTGAAACTTGCAGTCTGGCACCCATCAAACCTGACACAGCTGGAGCAGTTTGCTCATGCAGAGAGGGCCAAATACCTGTTGACAGATGCAGAAGTCTCATTGGGAACTACAGAAATCACTTGTTTGCAGTGATTGCCTCTAAAGGCGGTGCAACAAAATATTAGTAAAGCAATTGTATTATTATATTGGGAATAAACGATTCCAATTAGGAAATTGTGGGTTCTTTTTCTCATGGAAGGATACAAACAAATCTGTCATCGTCTGTAAATTACATTTTAAAATATATTTAAAGGGATACTCCACTTTTTTTGGAAATAGGCTCATTTTACAACTCCCCCAGAGTTAAACTGTTGAGTTTTACCGTTTTTAAATCCATTCAGCCGATCTCCGGTTTTGGCGGTACCACTTTTAGCATAGCTTAGCATACATCATTGAAGTGGACAAGACCATTAGCATTTCTAAAAAAAAAAATGACCAAAGAGTTTCGATATTTTTTCTATTTAAAACTTGACTCTTCTGTAGTTACATCGTGCACTAAGACCGACGGAAAATGTAAAGTTGCGATTTTCTAGGCTGATATGGCTAGGAACTATACTCTCATTCCTGCATAATAATCAAGAAACTTCACTGCCGTACCATGAGAGCAGCAGGCGCAATGATATGACGCAGCGCCTGAAAATAGGTCGAAAATATCGAAACTCTTTGGTCATTTTTTTTTTGAGAAATGCTAATGATCTTGTCCACTTCAATGATGTCTGCTAAGCTATGCTAAAAGTGGTACCGCCGGAACCGGAGATCGGCTGAATGGATTCAAAAACGGTAAAACTCAACAGTTTAACTCTGGGGGAGTTGTAAAATGAGCTTATTTCCAAAAAAAGTGGAGTATCCCTTTAAAGAAGAAAAATTTACAATTAAGAAAATAGTTTTATATTATTACAATACAATAGTATTACAACTTAAGAAAACTTTACATTTAAAAAAATAGTTTTCTAAGTTGTAATACTATTGTATTGTAATATAAAACTATTTTCTTAAATTAAAATTTTCTTAAATTGTCATATACACACACATACAGTTTATACAGTATGTTTTTTCGTTGTTGTTGTTGTTGTTGAAATAACCCGGACATGCTCTTGCCAGTTTTGTGAGATATGCCCTACTGCTGACTTGATCATTTTCAAGTTTTGCACTTTATTCTCCAGCATTGGCACTCTTTTCCTCATTGTGTTTTGTAAGTCTCACTTTGCTGTCCCACACAAAAGGGCAACATTAGGAAGGAACCAGCACAGCGCATGACTTGCAACTGTTTTCCTTTGTTCTTTTAAACGACGGTCGCAAATTCATTCTGCACTGTGGGCAAGAAAAATGTCAGGAATGTCGTGTATAATACAGCTGACCATTTAGTACCTTTGTCTCATTCTCACTGGAAGCAGCGTCTTTTCTATGCAGTTTGGTGCAGTGGCAATGAATGAAGAAGGCCAGACCTATAAGAAAATATATCAATAGATTCAATAGCCAGTGCTGTATGCCTGTGTACTGGAGCTCATTCTGGGTTTTCAATGCCTCTAATGGGCACAGACTCTTTTTGTTCCTCGTGTAAGTCATGTGAAGCCTGAGTGGTTCATTGGTTCTGCTCCTCCCAAAGCTGCCAGTGCCTTGTATGATCTGCTGTAAGCAATGACAGGTGGAGGCATGATGGCATAGCGCCTCCAGGTGGTTGAAATAGAATGCGGCAAAATACAATTCTGCAGAACTTTTGCCAGGTCAAAAAAGGAAGTTCCAGATTTAAATGGCCAAATTATATACTTTTAGATGTTTTTTTTCTCTCCCAATGCTTTCCCAACTAAACCAATCATTATTTACACTACTGTTCAAAAGTTTGGGGTCTGCATTTATTTGATCAAAAATACATTTAAAACAGTAATTAATAAATATAATTACAATAAAATAAAATAAATCTGTTAATTTATTTTATAATGTAATTTATTCCTGTGATCAAAGCTGAATTTTCAGCATCATTACTCCAGTCTTTAGCGTCACATGATCCTTCAGAAATCATTCCAATATGCTGATTTGCTGCACAAGAAACATTTTATTATTATTGCCAATGTTGAAAACCGCTGTGCTGCTTCATATGATGGGGAAACCATGATATATTTTTTCTTCAAGATTATTTGATGAATAGAAGGTTTAAAAGAACAGCATTTATTTGAGATATAAATCTTTTGTTTTATACGCTCACCTAAAGGATTATTAGGAACACCTGTTCAATTTCTCATTAATGCAATTATCTAATCAACCAATCACATGGCAGTTGCTTCAATGCATTTAGGGGTGTGGTCCTGGTCAAGACAATCTCCTGAACTCCAAACTGAATGTCAGAATGGGAAAGAAAGGTGATTTAAGCAATTTTGAGCGTGGCATGTTTGTTGGTGCCAGACGGGCCGGTCTGAGTATTTCACAATCTGCTCAGTTACTGGGATTTTCACGCACAACCATTTCTAGGGTTTACAAAGAATGGTGTGAAAAGGGAAAAACGTCCAGTATGCGGCAGTCCTGTGGGCGAAAATGCCTTCTTGATGCTAGAGGTCAGAGGAGAATGGGCCGACTGATTCAAGCTGATAGAAGAGCAACTTTGACTGAAATAACCACTCGTTACAACCGAGGTATGCAGCAAAGCATTTGTGGAGCCACAACACGCACAACCTTGAGGCGGATGGGCTACAACAGCAGAAGACCCCACCGGGTACCACTCATCTCCACTACAAATAGGAAAAAGAGGCTACAATTTGCAAGAGCTCACCAAAATTGAACAGTTGAAGACTGGAAAAATGTTGCCTGGTCTGATGAGTCTCGATTTCTGTTGAGACATTCAGATGGTAGAGTCAGAATTTGGCGTAAACAGAATGAGAACATGGATCCATCATGCCTTGTTACCACTGTGCAGGCTGGTGGTGGTGGTGTAATGGTGTGGGGGATGTTTTCTTGGCACACTTTAGGCCCCTTCGTGCCAATTGGGCATCGTTTAAATGCCACGGCCTACCTGAGCATTGTTTCTGACCATGTCCATCCCTTTATGGCCACCATGTACCCATCCTCTGATGGCTACTTCCAGCAGGATAATGCACCATGTCACAAAGCTCGAATGATTTCAAATTGGTTTCTTGAATATGACAATGAGTTCACTGTACTAAAATGGCCCTCACAGTCACCAGATCTCAACCCAATAGAGCATCTTTGGGATGTGGTGGAACGGGAGCTTCGTGCCCTGGATGTGCATCCCACAAATCTCCATCAACTGCAAGATGCTATCCTATCAATGGGCCAACATTTCTAAAGAATGCTTTCAGCACCTTGTTGAATTAATGCCACGTAGAATTAAGGCAGTTCTGAAGGCAAAAGGGGGTCAAACACAGTATTAGTATAGTGTTCTTAATAATCCTTTAGGTGAGTGTATGTTTTTACTGTCACTTTTGAATGCTTTCTTAAAGGCAAAGAGCCCTCAAAAAAGTATTAATTTCCAAAATAAAAATCCCACTGACCCCAAACTTTTGAACGGTTATGTAACTTTACTTGATGTAATATACCTTTTCATTTTACACACTCTCTAACCCTAGGCGAGTGTCACAGTCATGAAAGTTTCTGGTTTTCGTTTATTTGCAGGATCTTTAACATCTGCAATGGCAAACAGAAGAAGGTCTACAAGGGATCCCAGGGGGAGGACGGAACCCTTATCAAGGTAGGCAGACCCTGAATTAAGAGGTTAGGCTTAATATTAGTTCAGATAATGCTTTTGCTCTCAGTCATACAGTTATTCATCCATCTGAATGTGTTTATTAGGTTCAGACGGATCCCTCTGGTCTCTATGTGGCCACAAGCTGCTCAGACAAAAACATCTGCATCTTTGACTTCTACACTGGAGAATGTGTGGCCACCATGTTTGGCCACTCTGGTAAGATCCTTAAACGTTTTGAACTTACGTTTTGAACTGAAATCAAGTCTAAGCATTTCGTTGTTGTCCTCTTTTAGAGATTGTAACAGGAATGAAGTTTACTAATGACTGTAAGCATCTGATATCTGTGTCAGGAGACAGGTAGGCGTTCTGAAATCATGTTTCTCAGAATCCATTTTTGACTTCATATTTGACATATCATATTACAATGTTAAATGTGTGTTCAGCTGCATCTTTGTGTGGCGGCTCTGTCCTGAGTTGACCATCAAAATGAGACAACGGCTCTCAGACCTGAAACAGAACAGCAGACCTGTTCAGAAGACCCCACCAAATAAACAACACACACTTAGGTATAAAACAAATCACACTCATTAGTTTTTTTTGCAATTACACATCACCGTTTTGAGTTTTTATAATGTGTTTTTTTGTGGGTGTGTATGTATCAGCACAAGGAAAGAAATCCACAGCGCCCCAGTCATTGGCACCATGTCATCTGACAGTGACAAAGACGTAGAGGAAGAGGAGGGCATTGAGGATGAAGATGAGATGTTTCCTCGCCTGTCATCTGGCGAAGAGACAGGTAACGCATCTGACATTCTCCAGCAGTCTTAATAAACTGGTTTGGCTAGTTCTATATTGTACATCCGGCTCTTTTGGGTTGGGTAGGATCACGTTGTGTGATTTTATTGGGCGAGACTTCTTCCAAATGTTTATTTTAAGCTCTGCAGGCTTCTAATATTAGTGTTTGTTTCTGTTACAAGGATCATCCGAAGAAAGCCGCAATACTCTCAATTCCCACATGAAGAAGGTAAGAAAGTCTAAATCCCTATTCGGATGGTAATTGTTTCTCATGTTGAAGTCTGTAAAAATACTTTTGCATGGCACTTCAGTGGTTAAACTCGTGTATTCGGATGGCGATTTATTCACGGTGAAGGGGCGAGTTTTGTGATCCTATGAACTTGAGAACGAGCTGCTCAAGTGGTCAGTCGCATGATTGTCTGCTGTAAATAAAATGTCATGTGCTTGGAATAAAAAGAATAAATGCATATTTAATTTAATAATAGGAAAATAATGTCCTATTTATTATTTTATCATTTAAATGCCCCGTTTAAAAATAGAAAGCTAGACATGCTATATGAAATCTCAAATTGATGGATGTCATTTTAAAAATATGGAAATTAGAGGAAATAAGTTAATGCAGCCTCTTATTTACATGAGGTAAACATAAAGCTGCTTGGTTGTAATGCATATTATTATTGTATATAATACATATTTAAAAATGATATATAATCATACAGTATATTGCTGCCACAATAACAGCCCATTTCAAATGTTTATGTGCTTTGCTTTCTCTGTCTCCTTTTTGTTCTTAACAGCTCCCACTCGCTGAGGTGGAGCGGTGATGAAATATTGTTCTTGTAAATACTTTCCAGCATTTTATTAATTTAAGTGTACGTCTTTAAAATGCATAAAAATTACAGTTAAGCGCAACAGTTATTGTATGGTGCTCCGCAGTGGTCAAAAAGGATTTAAACTGTGAATTTCAAAGTGATCTCTTCTTGTAAACTCAGATATGTGGATTCGGACGGCAATTAAATTACCACATGACCTTGGTGTTTGTCAAAAAACAGTAGGTAATTCGGCCGGGGATTTTAACGTGGGTGGTAGGAGAAAAACACAGACATTCTGGATCTAGACAGCAATAAAATCACCAACTAGCCCCTGTAAATGTTGAAAATACCTTACATCCCCATGAGAAACAATTACCAACCAAATAGGGCTTATGACAATTTCACATCATTTTAACTTTAATTCTCTCATTTGGTTTATTTGTTTCACATGCTGCTCTTTAACACACCTCTTCTCTCTTCTCAGCAATCCAGCAGTTGTGAACTTGAGGGTTCAGGTCCACGGCCAAGGCGGCGCTGGTCCAGGCGAATGGGCAGTATGGATCTGAAGGTGAAGTCCATGCTGGACCTGAGGCAGCTAGAGTCTTTTGCCTTGCCTCTCTTCCCCAGCAAAACCCATGATGTTCATAAAGATCACCCACCGCCTAGGAACCAGGAACTGGGCAGCACCATCAGTCTTCAGACCATAGCTGCATGGGTGAGATACAGAATCCTTCAAAGAATAGTTATAGTTTTATATGAAAATAAGCAAAACATACGTATATACACTTGTATCTTTGTATATAATGTGATATAATGTCCAATATAGTCTCACAGAGCCAGACTTGGGCATAAATCTGCTCCACTTTGCAGTTTGAACTGACCAAAAACAGTTTACTTTTTGCATGAAATTTATCAAATTGACTAATTTATTTTTAAAAACAGCATTCACCAAAGTAGAATCTCATTAGAATAATGCTGTAGTCTCTGCGACAGGTTGTAGAGACAACACAGAAGACATGAGTTAAATGAGAATCAAAACAGCTCTTAAATCAATGCCATAAAATGTTTATTTGTGTGCTTCTCAATGCAGACCTGTTTGTCTGTTCTGTACCATTTTGACTTGTATATTCTCTGTAGGTACCTGAAGAGAATGGACCAGGAGATAAAACACGTCCTCGTTACATCCAGCTGTCTCCTCGAACTCCAGAGACAGAGGTCCTGTATCCTGAGGGATGTGAAGATCAAATCAGTCTTGCAGGCAGGTCAGTAAAAAAAAAAAAAAATTCTCACCAACTTATTTTTGTGAGTCAGTGTTTAATCCACACAAAAATGAAAATTCTGTCATTTACTCACCCCATGTAGTCCCAAACATGACTTTTCTTTCTCCTGTGGAATACAAAAGATGATATTTTTAAGAATGCTTGGAACAAAAACATTGGAGCCCGTTGGAGACATTTCTCAAAAGATCCTTTTTTTATGTACCACAGAAGAAAGAAAGTCATGCATTTTTCAAACAACATGAGGGTGAATAACTGATGTTGGAATGTCCATGTTTGGCTGGATTATTCCTTGTATTGTGCAGATGATCTAAAACACCCTGCTGAGATGATCCTCAAATGTCTGTCCACTCCCTTCTCTTTGTTTGTATATAGTGAGTATCAGGTGAAAAAGTTGCCCCATGGAGTGAGATGTGCTAAAGTGAACTCTTGTCCTGAGAAGCAGAGTCCAGACAGTGCCTGCTCTATGGATTATTCCAGCAGTCGTCTTTCTAGCCCCGAGCACCCTGGAGAAGGTAGAGAAAACTAAACTAGAAGACAGTCATTTTGTTAAAGCAATAGATGCAATGGGTCCTTGATGAGATAAAGGATTGTGTATCTCTATGTGTTCACTGTAGACTCTGAGCCGACTGAGCCACTGAGTGTAGATGGAAACTCATCAGAACTGGATATGGAAGATCTTGATGAGGAAGAGGAGGATAGCTTGAGGAAGAATGAGGTTCAGACTCCTGTACCACAGACCCCAGACCAGGAGGCCTTTCTAAAGAAGCATTTTGCAAACCTGTCGGACCTCAACAAACCTGGTAGGGTGTTAGTCAGGTTCACAATTTTCTTAACAAAATTGTCTTTATTGTAAGTATGAGTTCTCATGCTTTTTTATTTTTTTATTGGCAGCAAGTCCAACCAGAGTAACTCCAAATAACTCTGACAGCATGTCATCGAAGTTCCTTTCTCAGAACTCCACTAACAGGTAAGACAGTCACCCTGTGAACAAATCCCTTCCAACTTTGACTTCTGTTGCAAATGACATTTGGACTTCTGAGAAGAAAAACATGACTTATTCCTTTTTCTTTTACTAGAACTGCATTCTCATTCCCCACAAACAAAAGCACTGACAGTAAAACCACCAGTGGAGTGGTGCGGCCCCTTATCTCAGAGGTACGGCCCCTCATGGAGAATAAGAGTCCAGGCAAACAGCAGGAACCCCAGGGCTCTGAGAAGACAACAGGTCAGCGTTTAATCCAAAAGAAACGCACACCTGTCGTGGACTCCCGCAGACTGATCAGCCCCGTTGCTAAAGCTGCCGCAAGTTACAACAGTTCTGCGGGCATGAGGAAAGCTCAGTCTATCCACAACATCTCCTCAGAGGGTAAAGCATCCATGAACTTGTGCTACAGAATACAGGATTTTGTTTTATATTAGTTGCCCCAGGGAGTCTGTCCCTATATAGATGTACTGAAAGTTGCTTTGTATAATGCTTACTAAAAAAAGTGGTTAAAGATAACCTAGTTGGGTGATTCATGGGTTAGTGGCATAAGAGTATGCACAAAAAAAGAAAAATAAATATATTTTAAAAGGAAGGAAAAATCTAGTTTGAAAATGTCCAGGTCTTAGAAATACATTTTTTTGTATTTAGGTTGGTTTCAAGAAAAGTTTTAGTTTACTTGATGGTGTAGCCATTAACTAAAAAATTATCTTAAGTAATATTTTTCTTACAACTTATAAGTGCACACGTCTTAATAATTATTTCCGAAATAAGTTTTCAAGTATTTTTGAGCAGATTATTAGATAGCACAAAAAAATTAGTACTAATATTCATACTACCATTGTGCCCTTGAGAAAGGTGCGTAACCCTAAAAGCTGGAAAACACTGCAAGACTGATTTTTGCCCTTATTTGCAGTCTGGTGGAGTCAACACTTCTGCAGATTTTGCCCAGTTGACAGATTTTGCAGAAAATCTCAAAGTGTAAGATGGGCATTATTTTGAGTCGATTTTAGATCACATATTGTTTTCATTTGTCATGCGTCTTCTAGCCGGGTATTGTATAATCCTCAGTGGTTTAGTGTATGATGCTCAGTTTTTCTGTTACTATTTAAAAAGTCAGCATGTGTATGTTGACTAGTGTTTTAAAATCTGTTAAAGTTGTGTAGTGTTTTCCAGCCTTAAGTTGCTTCAGGGGCAATTTCTTTGTAGTAAAAATGATCTGAAATAAATTTTTCAGTAGAAGTGTCTGCTAAATGAAAAATAACTTGGAGATTTTTCTTTTCTCACATTAATCAACTGTTCCCTCCCTCTTCTGATCAGCTGACATTGTCCAGATATCCAGTCGTCCTTCTAAGGAAGTCCACCCACAGCCCCAGACCTCTGAAAGACCACGGCGTTCCCTTCCCACCGTCCCACTAACCAGCCCCACCACTACCCTGCCCAGGGACATCACTACGCCTACAAAGTCCAAATCCCGTTCCTATATGAGTCCTACCACTAGCTCTATGGCCAAGATTTCCCGCTCTGTTTCAATGGGTGACAACTTGAATGTGGTGGAACTAGGAGAAGACACAGGATCTTCAGATCCACGCAGGAGCTCAGGTTCAGACTTTTCAAACCCTCGGAGCTCCTCCCAGAGCAAGCCCACCACTCCTGTTACCCATGTGTCTTCCTTTAATACTTTGGCATCCCCTTTTCCAGGCCCCTACACGCCCCATGCAGCAGTCATACCCACACTGAGCGCTGGCCCAACTGGAAACTCTTCCTCTAAAGGTCTCCAGGTCAAACTGACCGGCAGTGCTCGACCCCTGCTCCATATAGACATTCCCAATCCTCTTCCAGATAAACTCTCATTATCTTCCCTCTCACCGAGCAGCAAGAGCCCCAATCTTGAACAAAAGGAAAAGGATTCCTTGAGTAGAACCCCAACAACTCCTCCTTCACTTCCTGAAGCAGTTCACTTGCCCAACAGCATCGTACAGCCGGTCACAGCTGTTGGTTTGAGCCCATCTGAAACCCCAGACCAGATTGAGCTCAGTATGGTACTTATTCCCAGCCAGACCACGAACTTAACGGAGGCTGAACTTCACTCGCACACAGAGCCAAAAGAAGAGGATATCCCTGAGGCTGAGTGCTCTCCCATGAGTCAGTGCAGCACAAGTCTTCTACAGTCTTCCTCAGGAGCTCAAGACTCAGGTTTGCTGGGACATCAGTCTTCCCTCATTCCATCTTCCATTCTGCTACGACTTGGGCTGTCTAAACACTTGTTTACAAAAGGGCTTTGGCCTCGCTCATCCTCCACCTCCTCCATCACTTCTTTCATCTCCTCTTCACCCTCTCCATCCATTAATCAGTACCACCTGCAGGGTGAGGCATGCCCTTACTAACACTTGCTGTAACATCCGCCCTCTAAACCAGTGGTACTCAACCAGTTTATGGGCCAAGTTCACACATTTAGGCCCGGTTTCACAGACGGGGCTTGGATTAAGCCAGGATTAGGCCTTGGTTCAGTTAGGACTTTTAAGTAGCTTTTATAAACATGCTTTGGAAAAAAAAACATTACTGATGTGCATTTTAAGATATGTCAGTTCAAGTTGTTTTCAGTTAAAACAGCTCAAACATTAATTTTAGTCTAGGACTAGGCTTAAGCATTGTCTGTGAAACCGGGGGTTATTTTACTTGCTAAAACATTCTTCATTAAACCAAAGACATGGATGATCCTCAAAGCATCAACTGTAATTCATAGTGTAAAATATATGTACATGCCACACTTAACATGCATGCATGCAATAAGCTTTGTTGGAATAACATTACTACAACGAAATATTGCCCTAATTTTAGGGTACTTTTCTGCAGAGTTTAGCTCTATTAAACCTGCCTGGAGGATTCTAGTGATCTTGAAGACTTTGATAAGCTGTTTCAGGTGGATTTAATTAGGGCTAGCCGCTAGACCTAAATTCTTCAGGAAAGTGGCCCTTCAGGACCAGGATTAGACATCCCTGAGTTAGGTCAAGGGTGTCTAATCCTACTCCTGGAGGTCTACCTTCCTTTAGTGCAGGGGTAGGCAAGTTCGGTCCTAGAGAGCCTAGAGAGACATTGATTAGCTTGTTCAGGTGTGTTTGATTAGGGTTGGAACTAAATTCTGCAGGACAGCGGCTCGCTAGGACCGAACTTGCCTACCCCTGCTTTAGTGTTTAGCTACAACCCTAGTTAAACATACCAGAACCCGTTAAAGGTCTTTGAAATTAAGGTTGGAATTGGAGTTAAACTCTGCAAGAAAGTGACCCTCTTAGAGCAAGATTGGACCTGGAACAACATTCCTCCCAACCAATCATTAACCTCTGATCTTTAGGATAACGTCCTGAAACAATTGTCTTAAGATCAATCGTTTCCCTCCAGTTTTAGTTAGGGTTAAGACCAATTTATACTTCTGCGTCAAACTCACGCCGTAGCTACGTCGTAGGCTGTGTGTAGCGATCGTACCCTGACGTGCACCTCTCCAAAAATGTAACAACGCGTCAATTCTACGCGTACCGCAAGCGCTGTGATTGGTCTGCTAGAACCGCTCCCCGGGTTTCACATGCTCCCTCTGCATGTGTAATTGCGCGTCAACGCGGACAACGACGCAGAAGTATAAATGAAAACCAACGCGTAGTCTATAGCGTAGAGGCTCCGGCGTAGGTCCGACGCGGAAGTATAAATCAGCCTTTAGGGTTGTTGTTCCATGAAAATCAAATGATGTTAATCCATGTCATACTTCTGTAAATCACTTAGTGCTGAGTGAGTACCGCTTCTCTAAATCCATTATCAATGCTTTATACTTCTCAGTTTCACTCTTTTGTATGCTCAGTCAAAATTGCATGGTTTTGTTGCAAAGCTCATTTTAAGACTCACTATGACTAACAGAGTTCGGTTTCTCTTTTGCAGACACATCTCTCAGTGTGGATTCTTGCCGGCTGGTTGCCAATGAATTGCAGAGCAGTTTTAAAAGAGCCTCCTACCTCTACAAAATGGTAGGTTATCATTAGGTCACATTCACATGTAATTGTAGAGGAGGCTGCACTTCAGCCCACACGTCTGCCTAAACTGTTTTGTGCGGCTGACTTGACTCTAACTTTGCATATGTGTGCGCTCCTGTAGCTAAGCAACTCCACCAACTCCAGTGAGGAGCAGCAGGAAATGACACGTGTGCTGGCCGAAGCATTTCAGGCAATGAGAGATGAGCTGAATTGCCTGCCACCATGCACTCCTTCGAGATCGCCTAGCACTTGCACAGTGCCCATGCTGGCTAACAGTAATGCAACATTGGGTGACGACAGGACACTAGCGCTTCTAGAGCAGTACTCCAAATTGCTGCTCAGTGCTGTAGAGAAGAGGATGGACAACAAAATCTGACTACTCTGTGTGCTGTGGCTTCAACAGGATACCAAGCCATGAAGACTGCACAGCAGACTGTTTTAGATAGTCAGGAGCTTTTAATAAAGAGATTGAGAAGAAATGCCACTATCCTACCTCCCTATTTAGCATGCTACTATGGCAGCAACACACCCCTGATTTCTCTCACCTCTTTGTGCCCTGCTACTAAAAACGTATCCGGATATTTTAGCCATGGTAACTTTTGAAAGACCTACATGTCATCAAGGAGAGTAATTGATTACATGGTTTGTTGACTGCATGGTACAGTAATTTGGACACAGTCTTAAAGACAAATTAGCAGTTGTATATGGATACAGTTAGAGAAAATGAACTGTTGTTGGTCAGATGAATCTCTGGCAAGCATTATGTATTTGAACATTGTATTTGATATTTTAAAAACAATTCTCAATGCAGGGACCGGTATCCCTGGAAGTCTTAGCAATGGAGATTTGTCACCCTTTTACCTTTTATTATGGAATGATTTTTATACTGTATTTTGTGTTTGTGCTGATACTCTAAAGTTGAATTGGGACAATGGGACATCGTATTTATTCTCATGTGATAGGTCAATGAGTCGCACAGAGACTCTTCAATGTGTGTTTGTTGTACAGTGTCAATGTCCTGATACCCAGCAGGGTCAGTTGGGTGCCAGAGGAAAAATTTGGGTAAATTTGAAGGATGATTTTGTATTATTTGCAGGACTTTTTTGTACTTGAAGGGTAACTTTCTCATGGATACGGGTGCCTTAATCTTGACCAGCAATTTGTTTAAAGGAATAAATCCGGCATTTGTAATTCAAGCAGGTTATATATCAAAATGATCAGTGATATTTGTATGTTGTCCACCCCTAATTGCAAATGTTAACAGAAACAAAACTGCCATAAAAGCACTTGACCATTGACCATTCTGGTGACACTGATGGAGATGCAATAGCCAAGTAGATAGAAAAAGCTTCTTGAACTTTTGTGCACAAAATATGAGAAGGATTTTGAAAATATCCTTGTCCTGAAATGAAATGCATTTTTACATATTGCTTTCTGGTGATGACTTCTTCAAGGTATTTTTTATTGTCATGTAATGTGCTCTCATTTCCCCAAGAGATAAACAAAACAGTCACTCTGTAATCCACAATCCTTTGCTAACTAGGTTGAGGTGTTGCCTCTCTGACCTCTGCTAGAAACAATTCTTCTTTTCCATAATATTGGTAATGTACATTAGGGCACTTTTTTGTTATTAAGCTTATGTCTCTTTTCCACAGAGTGGTACGGTACAGTACAGTATGATTCGGGATGGTAAACCATGATCTGGCTTGAGTTTCCACAGCCATCAGTACCCTTACTTGATGGGCGTGGTGTATGCTGCTGCAGGGAGTCTAGCTCCAACCTTTAGGTATCGGACTACTGTACTAAGGTTCGGTATTTTTGTACTATTCACAACTTCTGACAATCGAAACGGAAATAATTGCGTACCGTACCGCTCGGTGGAAACAAGCCATTAATTCAAATGAAGGCATTGTAGTGTTAAATGTACTGTAACTTCTATAGATGGACCTGCACATATTTTATTGTGTCCAGCTTTTCTACTGATACAAATCGCACCGAAGCTAGGTGCACACTGTACGATTTGGGGTTCTTAATTATTTTTGTCAAAGAGCATAAAATTGAATATATGATAAATTAGCATGACATGCTCTTTGTGAATGAAATGTCAGAATGTGACACGATTAATAATGTAAACACCCAGCCAATGCCATTAGTCGTGACCAAAGACGCATATCATACAGCATGACATAAGATACAGGTGATGTTACAGTCACCATTGCCTTTTATCCAGGATTTAACTGGGGTCATATTGTACAGTCTGACAAAAAAATAAATATTTGCACAGTGTACACCCAGCTTAAGTCAACACTGCTACTAGTTCAGTCCAGCTACAACTTTCCAGGTGTCTGAGATGCATAAATTCTATTTATTGACTTGTTGCTTAGTTCCACCTCTGTCACATTATTTTGAGGATTGTGGGTACAAACTTATTAACAATGAAAGAGGCAAAATGTGCAATTACAACAATGCAAATTTGTACTCATTGTAGCCCAAAAAACCCTGATATACACCCTATTTCAACAATGGCAGATTGCACTGGCAGTCTTGTAGTAAAATAGATTTATTAAGACTCATTTGGTATGCAACAAATGCTCTCATTTGTTATCTCATAAAAAGTGCTATGGCTTTTAAAGAGACTAAAAATGCATGAGATAAAAATGATAAATAACGTAAGCCCAAACAGACTTGATTTAGCTAGCTAGAGGGCTTCAGTGATGTAGCAGAAGTGAAAACAGTACAGTAGGACTGCATCGGTAACAAAAGCACTATGTGAGAGAATCAGCATGAATGCACTACATATGCATGAAGAACGGCAGAATTTAGGGTTGGCTTGCTCCCTGAACTAGAATGCATGGTTGTACGCTTGACCTGCTCCTCATGAATAATCATGCAAACCATCAGCTTTCAGCGCTATCTTTGTGGTGACTAGCTCTACTTTCATGTAATGTATGGCCAATTGATCAAGACGTAGTTTAGGATTACAGATGGACCCATAGTTTCTAAGAAACTTGTGACTTTGTCTTACCTTTTGCTCCAAACCGAAGTCAAGTGTTTCTATTCTCAGTGTTTATACAGCCTATCATCTGAAATCTCTTTCTCAGAGAAGTCAAACAAATAAAACTGTATTTATTACATGGTAAACTGCATTGTTTATTGTAATATTTATTCCATATCACTAAAAAAAGTCATTGAATCTTCACATGTAAAGCCACCAGTTGTTGATAATCAAATATATTAACCAAATCTTCACCTTTGAACAGGATATATTATGTGATAACAGTCTCATAGTGATCCCACAGCGTTTGTCAGGGACTCCACCAGCTGGAAGTAATTGTACTTGATATCAAATTCCATGTCATACCAGAAATTCACTGCCAAGACAAAAAGAACATGTTAAACATCATAATTAATCATGATTATTTACATTATTGACCATAAAAGCACAGAACAGAATATGCAGGTAGGTATGCACCAAAATTTTGGCTTTTGGAGGGCCAAAATCAGTGACCGAAAAAGACATTTAATCAGTGCTTCTCCGATGGCATGTGTCGACTGTATACATGCATCTATTTTATACACACAACGTGGATAAGCTACAACAATTAAACATTTCAGATGTGTGGACACTAGCTCTGGATTGACAATACTAATTTCTCAATTTAAATGATATGGTTTCTTAAATCTAAAATCTTTTAGTCTGTGCAGTTCCCTTTCAAAGTGGAACTTCGACACGGCATCAGGCGGGCGGAAACAAGAGTTTTCGGCAGTGTGTTCCTCTGTGTAGACGTTTCCTTACACCTGTGGACTAGGGTTGGGCATCGTTTGAATTTTAACGATTCCGATTCTTATCGATTCTAATTTCGATTCCAATAAGGTAAAAAAAAAAGTATATAATTCACATTTATTCTAAGTCTTATTGCAAAACATTTCATTGTAGCTGAATACAATGAACAAAAATCAACAGGCTAAAAACATACACAAGGAACTTTAGCCTATGTTGTAAAAATACCATAGCAAAAACAACTAGCCTAACTAATTTAAATATCAAGCATTATTAGACAAGTAAACACTCAGTAATTAAAAAAGAATAAAATAAACTAATTAAAAGCAATCACACAAATAAACAAAGATACGATTGATAGATTGTTTTAAGATTTTCAGGTATAAAAACTATAATCAAATGTTAAATAACACTGCACTTTGTAAATAAAATAAACATTACAAATATAGTTACAAAAGATATTCAGTCAAGAATAGCAAGTGAATTTTCTTTTTGTCTTTTGTTGTTTGATTAACGTTTTTATAGAGACAGCAGCAGGAACATTAGGCTGCTGTCACTTTAGGAGCTGCACGGATCCAATATACTGTTATGCGTTTTCTTTGTCAACTGTTTAAGTTAACTAAAGACACAACCAACTGTGTTTAGAGAATATTTTGACATTTCTGTGTATTTGTCCATTCAAGTGCAAAAAGACAAGGAAGAGAACTCAGTTTAGTATTGTTCATTATTCAGTATGAGAGGCGGCTTTCTGTGTGCATGTTTTGTATTGGTGTGCAGCACAAAAAAACGAGTCTTCTTGCACTTGAATGGTTTAAAATTACTTTAAAATCACTTTTTCTGTGATGAGCCAGATGTGTTCACTGTGACAAGTTTGCGATAAGGAAACTCTGATTGTGATTGTCTAGTCAACCCTGCAGATGCTGAGGCAGTGCAGCGGCTACACTCATAAGAGTCGCATGTTGAGCTGGCCGAGGAATCGGGGAAGCATTGACTATTTCCTGATCTCCTCAGGAGAGTTCAAGCAATCTGCTTGATTTAGTGCATTCTGTTGATTCTTTTGATCAGCCATAAAGCATTTTTCTGGCATCATCCGGTTCTGAATTACTGGATGTGGTTGGAGGACCGTGCAATGGTGTCTCTATTGAGTCCAGTCCTCCCACCAGCCCCACATACGGGGAATTGCTGGATGTATTGGCCCGTGCAATGCACAGGATGAGTTTCGCCTGGTCGCATGAGAAACGGGAAGTTGCTCGTAGTCATTTAGCGCATATGTCTTTCCCTGTGAACCTACCACTTCTCCCTGATCTTCACACTGATGTGAAGTCATGGAAGAAACCATACCCGGCTTGCGTTTTTCCCTTCCAACATTTGAGTTCTTAAAATGTGGAGGGATTGGGTGAGCACGGGTATGTGAAGATGCCCCCTGTGGAGGACCCACTAGTGGGTTATCTCTGAGGATGAGGCATATTCATTCAAGGCTCCAGCTTTGCCTTTGAAGCCGTGGCAAACCCCCTCATGGCTCGGAGGCAAGGCGTATGCCAGGCTGGTGGTGCTCTGCACACCATGGTGGTGTTGGAAGCATACCTGGCCGACCTGCTTAAGGACTTGGACCAGGGACATGGTGTGTCTCCTAAGGCAGTAGCGGAAATGTGCCATATCAAAGACCAGGCTCTCTGGGCCATCAAGCAGACTGTTGCGGCCATTGGCCGTTCTATGGTGGCCATGGTGGTGATGGAGAGACACCAATGGTTAAATTTCTTGGGGATTAAGGAGAAATACAAGTATTTCCTCCTGGATGCCCCAACCTCGTCTTCTGGTCTCTTTGGCACCTCTGTCGAGACGGTGGTGGGAGAGATTAAAGGAGATTTCAAGGAGATGTATCCCCTGTAAGGTTGAGTCCAGACCCTCTGCCTCTTTTAAGCCTACTGACCCATTTCCGGGAGGTTCTTGGAGACAGGAGCAGAAGACTAGTGTGGCTGCTCGTGCCCCCCACCTTTGAATAGTAGGGGCAGAAGCGCCTCGCAGCTAAAAAGAGGAGGCAGGACCTAAGTGAGTTTATTACTAGGAAGCGCTCTGAGAGAACAGTTGATCACTAATTCAATGTTGTCCTCCCTACCCACAATTCATCTAAGGAGGATTTATTTGGGGTGCGTGAGACCCTTGGAGCACCGACACCAGGCTCAGTCATTAACTAATGATGAAGTGTGCATTTCTAGTAAAAACCGACCCACAATAGGATAGGTCCATAGACAGTCCTTGGAGTTAGCACTACTGAAGCTAACTGATCAATGTATTGATCGCAGTTAGATTTAATTTGCCTTGATTATGTACAGGCTCAGTATGGTGAGTAGTTGTGGAAATCCTTATGGCCCTCACCTTTTAGTTGGGGGTTTTTGTTACCCGAAGATTGTTAGTCTCCTGCCAGTACGTGTAACACCTGTCACTAATAGAGACTGAGCAGTGAAATGGGATATGGCATCAATCCTACCATCTAAAGGTATTGTTTGATGCAAACATTCTTTTGGCCAATTAGTGGCATGTCTGGGGTCTTTGGCCTGGTAGAAGGGCAAATTACATAAATGGACAATAACTCCCTGTTGTCACCTGGGCTAAATCTGCTGCTCAGTCTCTGGGACAGCTGTTTATTGGGTTGAGCGCAGCCTCTCGGAGGATGCTTCCCTGCTAACAGAATGCTACTGTAATGTTAAAGGATTATTTATTCACATTCAAAGCATGAATTGAGTGGTACCTATCCCGCTCAATTACACCCCTACACTATACCCCTTTATAATAGGGTTCTAATGGGGTACATGTGCCTTAAAGGTTGTTTTAAGGGGTTGAAGACTAGAGCCCTATGTTCATCAGTCTCTCTCACCATTCCCTAAAAAAATATTGTGGGGTTAGCTCCCCTTGACAAGGATGCATAGGTATAGCTTTTTCCTACCCGATCCTATGGTTTCAACCTAGGTAATGAGAGCATGGGACAATAGTGAGTTGGTCCCTGCTTTAACATGACTCTTTGAAGGTGGTAGACTGTAATGCTGGTCTACAGAGACAGCATTTTGCAGGCTCCCTTTAAAGACTGCTCTAAGTTTCTATAGGATGGAGCAAGAAGGTTGGGATCAGAGGATCGTTTCCGCCTCTTTATCACTTCTCTAGAGAGAGTGTGTTGCTATCCTTGAATGATGGCGATTAATTAAAGTAGGGATGAGCTGTCCTCCCCTCTAACTTTTTGGGAGTTTTTAAGTAGGATTCAAGCTCCCCGGAGTCATCCTTGGGTAGGAGCCAAGGTGATAGTGTTTTTGGGCCTACTCAATACCCGGTTTTCATCCCTCTCTACGGCTAACGTACTGAATGGGCATCCCGGTTAGGAAGAGCAAGATGAATGGGACATAGGGATCTTATAAATTCCTGTGTCGTTTATCTTCCTTCCCATCTAAAAAATTCTGGGTCTTGAAGTAGGGGTATTGTTCTCTTTTGGACAGATGCTCTATGTGAGTCTAATCACTAGATATTGTGGATCTTAAGTACATTAATGTGGCTATAGGCAGAATATGAGCTGCTCTCCACCAATAACATATTTAAGTAGGGCCTAAGCTCTCCTGCAGCTCCTGTAGGGTCAAGGCCTGGACGATGAGAGTTACTGGACACCCTGTGTTCTGCCCTGCTTTCATCTCCCTCCCTTTGACATAAGAGTAGGGATTTAGGCTTTCCCCTCAAATAGCAGCAGTTCTATAGCCTTGCTTGTCCTTTGTAAAGACAAGTTGCCTGAATATCCACTTGGGTAGAGCAGGGTAATGGAAAACCATAGCTGCTTTTCCACTGTTGGGCCCAACCGTTCTCTTTGCTTAACCATTCAATTCCGTGCCGATTTGGCCCAGCCCAATGCGGATATGGTTTCATTTTCCACTGTGGGCTAATAATGGAGCTCTTTGAAATGGAATACAAATGTGTCAGCCATTGTCATGGTAACGCAAGAGTTTACAGATGATATAAGATAAATAGCGACCATGTTTTGGAGGATGGACAGATATTTATTAAAATGTTATTATTAAATTTGTGTTTACGTTGCTAAAATAGCACGTTTAGCAAGCTACAGAGAAGCTGGTAGCCAGGCAACAGACATGTGACAAATCCTGAGTTGCATTCTACCAGCACGGTTCCAGCCTGAATTCCAGTGAAGGTGATAAGGTTACTAAGGTTTCAATTCTTTGCAGGCTCCCTTTGACAAAAGCTGTTAAATTACCCAATAGGGATAGAGCAAGGTGGACGAGATTATAATGGATACTTATGATACTCCCAGTACTTGTCTACCTCCTTCCCCAGTTCATTGCTGGGCTTTGAAGTTGGGATATTGCTCCCCTTCGGATGGGGCTCTATTTACGATGTATCGCTAGTTATATCAGGGTTTGAGTAGAGTACCTTTTTTAAAACTAGACGGCATGTGCTGCTTTCCTTCATTGGGATTGGGGTCTTTAAGTAGGGCCTGAGCTTCCTTGGGGTCAGGAGTCTCGGAAATAACATTACTGGGCACAAGGTTAAAGAATTTTACTTTTGTTTTTCTCATTCCTTGGATTAGAGTGCTCCCTAGAGTAGCTTGGTGGCCTCCCTTCTTGTTAGGGAAGCACTTTAAAGTGCTGTGGTATTAGCATTCCAGATCAGATCTTCCTCAATGTGGACTCCCAGAAACCGCAAGTCTGAAACCCTCTCCACACAGTCCACGCTGATGAGTAAGGGGTGAATGGCTGTTTTATTCTTCCTGTAGTCAATGATTCGCTTTTTTCGTCTTGGTGGTTTTGAGGACCAAGTTATTGTCTATACACCACACAGACAGCCGCTCCACCTTGTCCCGATATGCAGACTCATCCCCCTTCGAGATGCATAACGGCGTGCAAACATGATGATTCTATTGCTG
Organism: Rhinichthys klamathensis goyatoka; assembly: GCF_029890125.1. NCBI lineage: Eukaryota > Metazoa > Chordata > Actinopteri > Cypriniformes > Leuciscidae > Rhinichthys > Rhinichthys klamathensis. The sequence continues at coordinate 9,136,524 of NW_026606660.1, forward strand.
GAGTCTGCTGGGATGCAGTCGTGAATATAGAGGGTGTAGAGTAGGGTGCTCAGCACACATCCCTGAGGGGAGCCAGTCTGAGGGCTGAGGAGATATAGGGGCCTACTCTGACCCACTGGAAGCAATCTGACAAGAAGTCCTTTATCCAGAGGCAGATGGAGTGGGATAGTCCCAAGTCTGCCAACTTGGTCACCAGTCTGTGGGGTAGGATGGTATTAAATGCGGAGCTAAAGCCTAACATAGCTCTCTCCTGCTGCTCCAGAGTGGATCAGAGCATTGTGAATAGCTGTGGCTATGGCATCCTCTTAGATCTATTTGCTCTATATACAAACGTGTGTGTGTGTGTGTGTGTGTGTGTGTGTGTGTGTGTGTGTGTGTGTGTGTGTGTGTGTGTGTGTGTGTCGAATATGGGTGGAAGGCAGGAAATGATATGACTCTGGACTAGTTTCTCAAATGCAACTGAGCAATAATCATTTAGGCTGCTAACGGTAGGCTGTGGGACTAAAAATTAGGACTTCGGACAGGGTAGAATGGTGGACTGGGATAAAGACTGGTTGAAGATCTTAGCAAAGACCCCCGCCAGCTGATCCGCACAGTCCTTCAGAACCCGTACAGTGATGCCATCGGGTGCTGCAGCCTTCCTCTGATTCACAGCCCTCAGTGGGCGCCTGACCTCTTGCTCCTCCACAATGAAGGTGTGGCTACTGTGAGCTGGTGGATATAATGTGGTGAAGTCTGGACTTCTCTTGTCATCCAGTGCTTCCAGTTGGGATAGACCCTGATATGCCTGTACCCAGTGTCAAGATCATCTTTTCCTTTTTACTACTAGTTAAGGTACCAAATAAACATGAATGAACATCAGAAGGAATGTTGAAAGATACAGTACAACTTACTGAAATGAACCCTGTCTCAACTAATTGCTCAATCAGTCTTTCAATCAGCGGAAGATCATGTCAATAAAACAGATTGTACAAACTGGAGTAGAAACACTTATGTTATTAAAAAGTTGATATAAAACTGTCTCATGTTTAACTGTTTTAATGTTTTAGCTATTTGAGTGTTGATTATTGAATAAGTTTGTTTAATTAATTGATTATTCATTTATTCCTTATTTTCGGTTTTCGGCCAAATGCATCTTGAATTTTCAGTTTCGGACCAGAATTTTCATTTCGGTGCATCCCTGCAAGTTAGCAAGTTAATTATTGTTAGCAATCTTGTTGGAGGTCACATCACTAACCCGCTATGCAGCCGTGAGACTGTCGCACATGGTGGAACCACAGGGAGGGCAGGTACAACATCTCTCCAGCTTTCACAGTGCAGTGCAGAGGTTTAGCCAGCCTGTAGGAGGGATATCGCTCATAATCTGGGTTGAGGGGGTCTAGAGGGATCCAGGGAACCTGAACGAGACATGGAAATATATTGAAAAAAATATACATTTTTAGAAATGTTATCAAATGTATTTATAACATTCATAATTATAAAGTTAATAGAAAAATATAAAATTAAATTTTAATAGTTTAATTTTAATAAACTTTAACACTTTGCTTAAATCTTCCTCATCCACTATTTCAAAGATGCCATCTTCTTTCTGTCTGTACGTCGCTGACTGGTAGAGCTCTATGAGGAGGAAATAAAACAATGCCAATAGACAGAGCCATGAGGCTATTTCCTAAAGCATTTAATGTTAAGCTAAGCAAGCAAAATAAAAGATTAGGATAGAGAAACAACTCCTTACCATATGGTATGAAAGGTCTATCAGTCGGAGGAAGTAAAATAAATTCTTTCTGTCCAGAGATCACGCAGTATAGATTCTCATAATGATCTTTATGCACTACAGATACAACAAAACTGTGTTCACTCACAAAAATGGGTACATAAATAAGCAGTAAACCTTTTTGACTCCAAGGTTACTGTGCACAACAATATTCAAAGGCTCTCCTAGATTTATTTTTTAAAAATTCCAGAATTTTTAAGGTTCCTTCTCTTTTTAAACAAGGAGTTGCATGACTTTTCTGGTCATTTGTTATTTGCTGGATAAGGATTAAAAATAATAATGTTTAAAAATGTTTTTTACTCACAATTTATACACGATATATAATATTTTAATGCTTATTATTAAAATGCCTATGGCATTTTAAGATCTTATTAATTTACATAACTTTTCTAGGTCTAGAAAACACACTTTTAAAATTAGGCTAAAATTACTCGTCTAATTTTAAAAACAGGTGGAAATCTTGGTTCTTTAAAGGAAAAAAAAAAGTTGTCGAGGGGGTAAATTAAAATAAGATTAGTTTTTTGGCAAATTTTAATGCTTGTTTGTCTTATTTTAAACAATTTAAATTATTTCATCTTGAGGCCCCTTTAGAATGTTGCTGAGGCCTCCTGGTTGAGAACCACTGGTTTTAAGTTTACAATATTTTATGTTTATAAACAAATGAAGACAAACTTACTTGATGTGACAGCGCTTTCCTCCCCAAGCCAGAAATTTACAGCATCGGGCTTTTTTCCTGAAAAACAAAACAAAAAAACAATAACAATTTCAGAATCTACATTACACATTATTTTGCCATTCTCCAACCAACCAACCATTCTCCAGGTAGAAACAGAATGTAAAATGTGTGGACATACCAAGTGCTTCACTCATCCAGGGAATGTGATTCTTTACGTCTCCCGTCAGCTCCGGTAACTCCTCAGTCAGATTTGAGCATTGCTTCTGAACATAAAACACACCACTGCTCGTCACCTTCCCCTCTACGATATCCAGCAGAGAGGTGAAGGTCATCTGACGTTCCTCTGGCATCACAAAGCGATTCCCGTTTATGGCATCTGCGTATCCGTTTGGAGTGACGGCCACACTGATGACTTTGGAGCCCACTTTCTCTCTGCACAAATATGAAAAGAGTTGCATAGAAACATTTTCAGGGCATAGGATTTACACGTTAAAAGTCTCTGGCTGATCTGATCATCTGATTGGCTCACCTGAGATAAGTGGGGTTCCATTTAGACAAAGCTGGCCAATCACTGAAGGCGTTGCGAATGATGCAAGGCTTATTGGGTCCAATCCAGTCACGATAAAACTGAAGTGAAGAGAGGGGCCCATCGAGGTATGGCACTGCATCATTAAGATAAAGCTCTAAGGAAGAAAATACACCATATCACTGATATACAAGTCATTACAAGGCTTTCAACGGAAAAGTATTACTTATTGTAACATTTTTTTCATAACAATTAATCCCAATTATCCTGAAATTTATATATTGAGTGCTAGGGGGTCTGTGGAAAAGTAGTATTTTTAAAATAAATAAATAAGATTAAACTTAGTAAATAAATAAGTTGAGTAAAATAAATTAAATATGACTTAAATAAATAATACATTTATACATTTGATTAAAGTGTATTTTTTATTTTTAATAAAAAGTACAGTACATGAATACAATACATCTTAACCCATCTGCAACTTACAGAGAGTAAAAAACATAATGATGTAATGAAGGCTAATAGAAACTCAATTGTTTACACAATTATAATATAACATTTTCATAGTATAATTGGGTCTATCTATATACATAAAAATATAAATAGCTATCTTTTACATTTTTGGATGGGGGTCCTTCACATGCGAATCATCATATGTTGGGGGTCTGTGGCATCTAAAAGATTGATAAACCCTGTGTTAAAAGATATATTTTGGTGCAACAAATATGTGTATATATTCTTTAAATGGACACTGTGTAGATTTTCTATTGCATGTAAATTATCTGTCTATCTATCGGCATTTGATTATGGTTATATGTGGTTGGTTATATTATTTATTAAATATGTTCAGATGTCAATAGACAGCCAATGAACTCACCCCGAGCTTCTTTAGGAAAATCCCTCAAGCATTCTTTAACTGCATCCATAACCCTATCCACATGTTTCTATGGAACCAATACTGTTGGTTTTTCATATGCCTCCGTCAGCTTAATATACACATAATATACTTTCTATCCATGCATGCCAAAGTATCTATACACGAAAAACTATTCATCAGATTTAACCATTAATAGTTTGAAATGATTTGTGACAGCTCAAGCACACCTCACGTTTAACAGTTGTCTTCCGCTCATGCGCGTAAGTGACTGTTTACAGCGTTGTGTCTGTCTCCCTCTACTGTCCGGAGACTGCGTTGCTTACAAAATATTTGTATTTTCAAGTTGTTATTTTCTGTTAGCGCAAAAAGCCCCCAAAAAATGTAAGTTTGTTGTTTTGTTACAAAAATATTTTATTTGAGCTTACTATAAAAGAACTAACTCCTGAGTTTTGATGGCATGATTTGTCACGCCTCTGTGAGTAGCTCCACACTTGATGCCAATTAGATCACATCCACAGCTACAGAAACACTGGGAAACTTTACTTTATGGAAATCCGTAAGGAACATGGATGAGGAGGCATCCCTCGAAAATTACTTTGACCATACTCTTGTAAGTTGTTAAATGAAATGCTGAAATGCTTGCGTTAGGTGAGTATAATTTGTTAGCTGAAAACATAATCAATATTAGCGTGATGCACATCGTCCTATTACATAAATGAAGCAATTATAAATAAGAAAATGTATAATGAAACATATGAAAGAAATACAGTAATAAATACATGTGATATGTTACAGAAATGAATAAACAGACAAATTATATATTGCTTTGCTAGTCATACATTTAGATGATATTTTAATAAATGTAATTGACGTCATTTTTTTATTTGGAATGTTGGTCCTCCCTAACAATAAATGGTCTGTTAAACTTAATTGATTAAATAGACGCCATTAACTTTTTTTTGTTGTTGTTCTTCTAAGGGTTCATCTGATTACATCTTTGAGGGGGATCTGGGCCTACAGGGTCCTGCTCCTCAGCTCCAGGATTCCTCTTTCCTGTCCTCTTTAACCTCTCAGGAGAAAGATCTCACTGAGGACTTGGACCTGAGCTTCTTACCCGATGAACTGAGCACTCAAGATGAGCCACGACAGGCTGAGAATGACAGCAGGAATGAGGACAGTGGCGTTTACACCGACGGTCCACCGAGAGAGTCGACAGAGGCAGATACTGACACCAGTAATTTTGCCAAAAACACCTCACAGTTCAGTCTCCCAATGACTCCCATGACTCCTATGACCCCCATGACCCCAGTGACAGAGAGTTCAGGCATCATCCCACAATTACAGTAAGCCATTATATAGGGAAAATATGAAGAGTGTGTATCCAAGATTCTTTTTAACATCTTACGTATGCCATCATATAGGCCTAGAGCTTTTTCAAGCGTTGCAGAAAAGGCTGTAAAATATTGACTCCATAATTTCACCAAAACAAATGTCTGTAGTAAGTTAGTTACCTTTGCACATGTAAAGAGTGATTACTTTTAAACCACCCGCCACTGGATGCTAGATTTTAGTGAGAAATGCATCTGTTGACCAATGCCAGTCTATATTTCCAAACCAGTTTTTGATTATACACAGGAATATTGTGTCAACAGTGAATCTTGCTTGTCCTCTGGACCTCAAATCCATTGCACTTCAAGCTCGAAATGCTGAATACAACCCAAAGGTACTTTCCTACTGAAGCTTATTTGTACAACACTGTATAGATAGAACTGTATTAAATCAAAGACAAACATTATGTAGCTTTCAGTTCCTGTAAATTCTGTCATTGTTTACTCTGTTGACTTGTTATAAAGATTGGTAATATATATAAATATATATACAGTATATAATATACATAATCTTCATGTTTGGGTGAACAATTTCTGTTCCAGGTATTTTCACTATCATAACTCACAAATTTTTCTTATAGCGTTTTGCTGCAGTTATAATGAGGATCCGTGAACCAAGAACTACCGCTCTCATTTTCAGCTCTGGAAAAATGGTCTGCACTGGAGCCAAGAGGTATATATAATATATATATTCAAAACTCCTAACTATGATGTGTTAGGGTAGTACGGCTGTAAAACAGACAAACTTAGCTCAGAAATGGCCTTACATGTGTCTTTTACCCTATATTTCCCTTTTCCTTTGTTTATCTTTCCAAGCAGTGAGGAGCAATCTCGCCTTGCTGCACGGAAATATGCTCGGGTGGTACAGAAACTCGGTTTCCCTGCCAAATTCCTTGACTTCAAAATCCAAAACATGGTTGGAAGTTGTGATGTCTGCTTTCCTATACGCTTAGAAGGCCTGGTCCTCACTCACCAGCAGTTCAGCAGGTCTGGACTGGCATCTGTCTATCATAAATGAGTTTGATGGTTACTGGCCCACAATATTATATGACTTGACTACATCGTAACATCAGTCTTTAACCAGTCAACCATTTTACCCCTACAGCTATGAGCCGGAGTTGTTTCCTGGTTTGATATATCGCATGGTGAAGCCACGTATTGTGCTGCTGATATTTGTATCTGGGAAAGTTGTGCTCACAGGTAATTCTCTAGCATAATCTAACTTAGTGCATTCTTAAAAACATATTCGGCAGCCATGCATTGTAATAGTTTTGTAAATCTATGTTATTACGATTTCAGGTGCGAAAGAGCGGGCAGAGATCTATGAAGCCTTTGAAAATATTTACCCCATCCTGAAAGGGTTCAGGAAGCAGTAGAAGCACTGCACTTAATGTGAATATTTGTCTTTAATGGTGTGCTTCGTATGTGTTAGTGGTACTTTAAAGGTTTGAATGCAATAATTGAATCTAACTTTTGTTATTGCACTTTGTTTATTGTCTTTGTTTACTTTGTAATGTCTGCATTAGTGAGAGTTGCTGAGATAACAGAGCATCCTAAAAGTGTACTGTAAAGAGTAAATGTTTTGTTAAAATATTCAGCTTTGCCCTATGTGGACTCTCGAATGGAGACACAAAGTATCCTCTTCAGTTATGACTATGTTTTGTCCCTCTTGTACATGTTGAACTACTTCTTACTGATGCAGGTAAATAAATTTGAACACTTCTCTTTTGGATACTATTCATGTGTGTGATTATTAGTGTTTTTTGAAAGAGTTTCTAATGCTCACCAAGGCTGCTTTTATTTGATCAAAATACTTAAAAAAGAGTAATATTGTGAAATATTATTACAAATTTAAATAACTCTTTTCTATTTGAATATATAAAAAACAAAAAAAAAGGTGTTCCTGTGATGACAAAGCTGGATTTTCAGCACCATTACTCCAGTCTTCAGTGTCACATGAGCCTTGAGAAATCATTCTAATATGCTGCTTTGGTGCTCAAGAAAATAAATTAGATTAAAGTATGGTTATTATCATGGTAAATGTTTCTAAGGAACCACACAGCCAGCACACACGTGACAGCACATACACAAATATACGTCACATGGTACGTAGGGCAGACAGCCATCTCACACAGCTGATTATAGAGAGACCTTAGGACCAGAGTTTTATTTTAATATTTTCAACCACAAATCATGTAAATCTCAGAGTGAACGTTTCTAATAGGCTTTTATTCTTCATAGTGCCTATATCATCATGGCTTGTACCTTATCAGGCGAACCCCGGTCTTCGGGGCCTTGTGAAGAGCATCCAGAGTCTGGATCAGAGGCCCGGGCGCCCGCACGACCCCATCCGCCTGTGCAGCGCCTTCAGCCGGCGTGCGCTGGCGCTGCTGCCGCGGTCATGGTCGAGGCGCTGGATGATGCAGAGGGGCTGTTTGTTGCCGTGGAGAGATGTCCGCTCTGCAACACCGCCAGACGCAGACTGACCTGCGCCCGGTGCATTCAGAACGGGGATTTCGTATATTTTGACGGAAGAAATCCGGAGAGGTGTGTTTTAATTTATGTATTTTGTTCCTCTTAATTATTTACGATGTATGCTAATACAGTTTAGCATGCTAGCATTTCTCAGTATTATCCCTTTCGCATCTTTTTATTTTATTTAAGCTCACGTTTCCCCTTGATTTAAAAGTGTTGTCGGGGTTTATATGAGTTCTATGAAGACACCTGTAATAGTATTTAGCTAATTCAATCATGGCCCAATCATGCTAACAGTAACATGCTAACTGCTAATAATGTAAACAAACGGTCTGACAAACAAAGAGGTACACGTTTCAGCTCTCTTTCATTTCTTGTCAGATGTCAGTGGCGTGGCTATTGAAATATGTTTTAAATCCATAATTAAAAGTGTTGTCATGGCTTATTTAAGTTTTGTAAAGGAACTTTTTGGCAATATTTGACATGTCAAATGTGTTGACCAAGGTTCAGCTGAGTCATGTTACCAAATGTGACAGTATCCTTATTAACTTAAGCGTTTGTGTGTGTGTGTGTATAGATAGATAGATAGATAGATAGAATTCACTTACTTGTTGTGGAATATTCTCACTATTCTCAATGTATTTTTTTTTTTTTTTCTATTTCGGCATGAAAAGGTATTCAGAAAAACTTGAAAGACTCCAGAAGCTGAAAAATGAAAAGGAGAATCTTCAACAGAGGTATGATATCAGCATCATGTGGTGCACAATCCAACATTGTGCACTGATAATACTCTGAAAAAAGTCTGAATTTTCCTTTTGTTTCAGTGTCATCAAAGCCATGGACAAGAAAGTCGAGGCAGACCAGCTTGTAAGTATTTTTGTTCATGTTTTAAGTGCTCAAATTTTAAGTTAAAAGATGATAAAAGATATAAACCTGTTTTTAAGATATTTCTCAGCATCATGCCTGTGTGTTTTGTTTAACACAGAAGTGGAAAATCATGTCATGCAGGATGAAGATCCAACAACTTAAAGAGGCCATCTGCACTAGCAATGAAGAAGTCAAGAGTGGTGTGTATCACAATAAAAATGATGACAAAAGTGTGTAAACATGCATAAATCACATTGAGCTGTGGTACTCATACAGTTGTGGTCAGAATTTTTGGCACCCCTGGTTAATATGATCAAATATGGTTGTAAAATAAATCTGAATTGTTTATCCTTTTGATTTTTTTAATCTAAAAATTCGCAAAAATAGAAATTTTCATTAAAGTAAAAGAAATGAAAGTGAGGGGGAAATCACATTATGAAATAAATGTTTTTCTACAAAACACGCTGGCCATAATTATTGGCACCCTTTTATTCAATACTTTTTTCAACCTCCTTTTGTCAAGATGACAGCTCTGAGTCTTCTCCTATAATGCCTGATGAGTTTGGAGAACAAGAGATCAGAGACCATTCCTCTATACAGAATCTCCTTAGATTCTTCAGATTCCCAGATCCATGTTGGTGCTTCTCTTCAGTTCACCCGACTCGTTTTCTAAAGGTTTCAGTTCAGGGGACTGGGAAGGCCATTGCAGAAGCTTCATTTTGACAAATTTTTGTGTTGATTTTGATGTTTGTTTTGGATCATTGTCCTGATGGAAGATCTAACCACGGCCCATTATAAGATTTCTTGCAGAGGCCGTCAGGTTGATTTTTTTTATCTGTTGGTATTTGCTAGAATCTATGAGACCATGTATCTGAACAAGATGTCCAGGACCTCCAGCAAATAAATAAGCCCACAACATTAAAGATCCAGCAGTATATTTAACCGTGGGCATCGGGTACTTTTTATCCCTGTTTGCCCCACACTCATCTGGTGTGTTTGCTGGCAAAAAGCTCTTTTTTTGTTTCATCTGACCATAAAACCAGGTCCCTTTTGAAGTTCCAGTCGTGTCTGACAACTAAATATGCTGGAGTTTGTTTTTGGATGAGCGAGGAGGATTTTTCTTGAAACCCTCCAAACAGTTTGAGATGATGTAGGCTTTTCTTTTTCTTTTTAGGCTTTCTGACCCCAATACTCAACTAATGTCTGCAATTCTCCATCTGTGATCCTTGGAGAGTCTTTGGCCACTCAAACTCTCCTCCTCGCCGTGTATTAGGACGATAATGACACACGTCCTCTTCCTGGCAGATTCGTAACATCTTTAGTTGATTGGAACTTCTTAAATATTGCCCTGATGGTGGAAATGGGGATTTGCAATGCTTTAGCTATTTTCTTACGGCCACTTTCTATTTTGTGAAGCTCGACAATCTTTTGCTGCACATCACAACTATATTCTTTGGTTTTACACATTGTGATGGATGATTAAGGGAATTTGGGCTTTGTGTTTCCTCACATTTACTGTATATTCCTGTTGAAAAGGAAGTCATGGCTGGACAATTTCATGTTCCTAGTCACCCTGGTGTGCTAAAAAATGTAAATATTAATGGGAATATACTTCAGAGATATTTTACTCGTAAAAAATTCTAGGGTTGCCAGTAATTGTGTCCAACGTGTTTTGGAGAAAAACATTTATTTGATAATGTGATCCCCCCCCCCACACACTTTTAATTATTTTACTTCAATGAAAGGTTAGATTTTTGCAAATTTTTGGAATGAAAGATCAAAAGGATAAACAGAGCAGATTTATTTTTACAGCCATCTTTGATCATATTTACCAGGGGTGCCAGTAATTCTGACCACAACTGTATGTAAGTTCTCTCTTGTCCTTTAAGTAGAAAAAGGCTGAATAATAAAATATCAGTCTGTTGTTTGATGTCATTACTGTTTCTTTTTCTTGACTTTAGGCAGGGAGCTGTTGTTGCGTTCCCAGGAGGAAGGGCAGCGGCTGCAGCGCAGGGCCAGCCGACATCAGGAAAAGAGGGACAAAATTAAGCGGCACAACCAACGTCTGGGCGAGCTCCTGGAGAAGAGATCCAAAGAGCTGCAGGGGAGGCTGGGTGCCCTGGCTGAGGTGCGGAGAGAGCACATCCTGGAGCTCACCACTCACATCTTCAACATCCAGGAGGAGAAGCAGGGCAGCAGGTCAGAGCCGAGCAGAAATATACTCTAATCAACATCAAAATATATGCAGAAGCATGTGGATGAATATTTTAGCTGAGCTTGTTGCAATGCAGTCTGGAATGGTCAATACTACTGTAGATTTTGGCCAAAACAAGTAAACTAGTAGGAGTAGTGTTAGCGATATGCTCCATAGTCATATCGTCCTATCGTCAGCCTGTGAGATCGCCGATACACAACTTGTGGGGGTTGATGGAGGAGTTTAGGGGGTGCAATAATTTACTTATTTACTCATTTATTTATTTATTTACTTTCTTCGTTTTATTATCATGGGAAATGAGAATTTTCTCATGCAATTTGTAAACTTTGCATGAGATTTATGCCAGTGAAGGAGTCTCTAACCACAGTCAATTATTCCCTGAAAGTGAAAGCAAAAACTGACAGAGCTTTTGGCATCTGACCCTGTATTAACAGCGTATTAATTCTCTGACACGACGAGAGCTGAATCTACCTCAGTGCTGCTAATAACGGTAGCCTATATATTAATTTATTGGCTTAATATTTATTGCAAATAATACACTACTGTTTAAAAATTGGCGTCAGTACGTTTTTTTTTAAAGGAATTAGTACTTTTTATAAATTATTACTTTTATTCAGCAAGAACGCACTAAATTGTTCAAAAGTGACAGTAAAGATATTTGCATAGTTGCAAAAAAATCTATTTTATATATCAGCATATTGGAATGATTTCTGAAGGCTCATGTGACACTGAAGACTGGAGTTTCTGACTCTGAAATGTATTAAAATAGAAAAAAAGTTCTTTTAAATTGTATTAATTCACAATCTAATTATTTTTACTTTTATTATTTTTGATCAAATAAATAGTCTTGGTGAGCACAAGATACTTCTTTCAAAAACATTAACAAAATCTTCCTGAACCTATTTTTTTTCCTCCAGATATACCCACCATAACCTCAAATAATCCTACTGAATTCTCGCTTATGAATGTGTCCTTTGAGGTGGACACATTATTTCACTCGGTTGCTCCAGGGTCACTGTAATTGGCTTACTATCACTTGGCATTGATACATGATCATGAACTAAACTTGTTAGGCCAGTTTTTGAATGCGTCATAATCTCAAGTGTTTGTATCCTTCAGGGACCCAGCGGATCCAGCCGTGGCTGAGTATGACCTTGCTCTGACCTCCAGCACCGTCAGTGAACTCGCAGAGGCGAGGCGAACCACCTATCACTCAGGCCGCTGGATCTGGGACGATCAGAACGGAGAGACAAGCATCAGTATCACTGGGCCACACGTCACACTTCCCAGTAATGGAGACTGCTCAGCCTATTACAGCTGGGTGGAGGAGAAGAGTGGAAACCAGGGGCCAGGTACAGAATTCACAGATCGTCACTGTCACATCTCTGTTTCGCAAACACTTTTAAAGACATTTTAACAGTCAACCCTAACCCTCCTAACCCAATACTGCATTAAACAGTTTTTATCCAAAGCAAACTTTAAAATATAGGTTTTTAAATCACACGTTTAAAGTTTTTCAACTTGTTACTTGGTTGGTGGTGTTAAATAAATACCAACCAACCAAATGTTATTTCTCAGTGCAGTGTTAGTTAACCCAATTGATCTCAATCTGTATATTGTATTCTATATTTGTATATTTTCTTTGTATATTCATTTCATTTTAAATGCTTTCAGTTCCTCTTTATAGGAAAGAAAAGAATATGTATAACAAATACAGTATAATGCCACAATCCACCACATGTTGAGTTTCAGTGATAATTATATTTCATTATACAAAGACTGGAAATGAGTTTAGGTTTAAGAAGAGTACAGTATGGATTTGATTTATAAAACTAAACAGCTAAACATTTAATTAATCTCATAAGTCAACACACTATCTTTGGCATGCTTATTTGTGACATTTTAGAAGTCATTTTATGAAAGGAAAAATGTCTGATTTATTAAACATGTTGTGTTGAGATCATTATTTTGGTAACACTTTACAGTAAGGTCTCATTTGTTTTTAAACATTATCTGACATGAACTAGCAACATATTTTTTTACAGCGTTTATTAATCTTTGTTAATGTTACTATAAAAAAATGTAATATTCATGGTATTTCACAGTACATTAACGAATGTTAGCAAACAACTTTTGATCTTAAAAAAATATTAGTAAACATTGAGATTAACATTAGCTAAGATTGATAAATGCTTTAAAAGTATTATGTTAGCTCATGTTAACTGATGGTAACTAATGAAACCTTATTGTAAAGTGTTATCTTTATTTTTTTGTTCAGAGTTGGACCACATCAACCCGGCACACACCATCAGTGCCGCCCTCTGTTATGCCACACAGCTCGTCAATATCCTGTCTCATATTCTGGATGTCAACCTTCCGAAAAAGTTGTGCAACAGGTTAAAGCCGCATGTTTACTGTCAAACCTTCAGTTAAAAACATCATAGCATCTGAATTTTTATACAAGAATGTGACACAAAAATCTGCAGTATTTAAGTTTCATTTTTAAGGTTATTCAGCTCAGAGACGTCTGATGAGTCCTGTATTCTGTTTTGTTTTCTCTGCAGTGAGTTCTGCGGAGATAATCTGACTCGCTACCGATTCACCCGTGCCGTAAACAAGCTCAACACCAACATCCTGCACCTCTGCTTCTCACAGGTAAAAACTGAGAACACTGAGTCTGATCTGAGAAGTCATATTCTGCACATACCTCATGTTTATGCTCTCTTCTCAGCATGTTGACAGCGAGCTGCTTCATCCTCACCACACTTTGAGGAATATCATGTTTCTAGTGTCTCCAGCAAACAAGAACCTTGGCAGGTGAGAAATTACATTGACCTATTTCTTAGTTAGCGAGAACAATGTACTTTCAGATTGTCCATGTATGTTATAGCCCACTATTCATGATCAAATTCTAATAGATAAAATCAGGTCCCACCCTAATTATTTGACACTGATTTTAAACGCGCATAAAAAACATATGCACTCAATTGAGGTGGATACATTTTTTTATCTGCCAAGACATGCATATAAACTATGACGGATACACATGTACTGAATAAATCCCTCAGTGCGCCACAAAAAACTCATGTGACTTTGCCTCAAACAGAGGATGTGATTGGATAGCTGCACTAACCAGCTGACCAATCACATAGCACAGAATCTCAAATGTTGGTTTGATCATTCTGAAACGCCTGAGCCAAAGTCGGTCATCAAAATGATTAGGTATAATGACCTCCCAGAAGTGTCTCGCATGATTTGCATTCACAAACACCAGGCATCCAAACACGAGATAACATGACAGAGTTTGTTGCATTTCGTTTGTGCCCTCTAAGGTGCAACTCATTTATAATGGAGGAAAAAAGAGTTACAGTTTCTTCCCCGATTGCGGCAACTTCCATTTTTATTACAGAATTTTTTCGCCAGTTTCCCAGGAAGTGACGATTTTTTTCTCTTGAACACATGAGATGGAAACGCTACATTATTTGCAAATTTATGATGCAGTAAGGTAAATTCGCAACTTTGGGTGGAAAAATAGCTATTGAAGACTGGAGGAATGGCTGCTGAAAATTCAGCTTTGCCATCACAGGAATAAAAAAAATGAGTAGTATGAATATTAGTGGATGTCAGCTTTTCACACTCTTGTTCACTGCATAGAACGGGGCCGTTTGAGGTGAGCGCTGACTTGGAAGACTCTATGGAGTTTGTGGAACCAGAGGAGGCTGGACCTGTGGAGGAGAGTGGAGACGAGGTAGTGACGGATGAAGAAACAGACTTGGGCACAGACTGGGAGACTGTTCCAAGCCCTCGCTTCTGTGACATCCCCTCCCAGCCTATGGATCTTTCCCAGAGCGGCATGCAGGCGTCCCAGCCAGTTGGCAATGCAGGGGGCATGATCTCCTCGGCGGCCGCATCCGTCACGTCCTGGTTTCGCGCCTACACCGGGCAGCGCTGAGATCTGGTGGATGTGGGGTGGTTAGAACTATGCAAACACCCTATTACTGTCACCCACATTACTTGTCAACTTGCCTGTTGGGGGAAATAAAGGGAAGTTTTCATCTGGCTGCTCATACTGAATAAAGTATAAACCAGAGTGAAGCATGTGTTCCTCAGAAACAACTTTTTTGTGTGGTTTTCTTGCAGGATGGAAGAGTGTAGTGAACTACTTTTACATTTTTGATCTTTTGTAGCTCACATTATACTGTAGACACAAGTCAACTTTATTCAGTGTACATTGCCAAATATTTTTGTGAATCGGTGAAAAAATTGTACGTTCAAAGCGTCGTTGGACAGACTTGACTGTGCTTTTAGAGTTTGAATGATGATCGCACCTTCTCACCAGCTCTTCAAAGAACCTTACTGTATAAATGTTGCTGGACTTGTCTGAGAGTGGCAAATATTATTGGTTTTTGTTTTATTAGATTATACATTTACAAGAGGAATTGTATTTGAAGAGTTCAGATGCAAAAGCCTCTAAATGCCATCTGAAATTTTCTTCTAAAATGATCATTTTTGTCAAGCTCGTATATTTAAGTTCAATAATTTCACTTAAATGGCAAGAAAAATTACCCATTAATTGTCATTTAAGTAAAATTACTTAATTTAAATATACGAGCTTGATAAAAATGATCATTTTAGAAGAAAATTTCAGATGGCATTTAGAGGCTTTTGCATCTGAACTCTTCATTTTATGAATTAATAAGCTTTTTCCCCCTTTAAATTTTCTGAAACACTGCAAGCTGCATTGGGCATAAATATCCAGCATTGGTACTATCCAGTGTCTGTCGATTTGCTCTTAGGATTTATGTATAGGTTTATTTTTTTCACCACCTTTAGTTGTTGAAAGAAAAGAAATGCATATTTACTCAGTTTCATTTTAGAAAAGTTTTATTTGTATTAGCAGACACCCTTAATTATTAAATTGAATACCTCTCTGAAATGCAATAGAAATGAAGCATTATTCCAGTATATACAAACTTGAATACACAGTTACATATGAAGTATTTGGTCTGGGTACAGTTAAATTTCCCCTTTTCTGAGACATGTAAAGCAAAAGACAAAGTGTGTATGTCTGAGTGAATTCCAATCAACATAGTAGTGGTAACAACTTTAGTGTGATGCTGCAATTCATACCAATTTGCATGGGAAAAACAGGTTGTACCTAGAGCATGGCGCAGAGCAGGTGGAGTCTTTATACCTAAAGAAAAAGATGCTACAAGCATCAGTCAGTTTCGTCCTATTTCACTATTAAACGTTGAGGGTAAGATTTTCTTCAGCATTATTGCCCAGAGATTGTCCACCTACCTGTTAAAGAATGGCTTCATTGACACCTCAGTTCAAAAAGCGGGTATTCCAGGGTTCTCAGGATGCTTAGAACACATCAATGTTATCTGGCAACGAATTCAGTCAGCTAAAAAGGAGAGGAAGGAGCTCCATGTGACATTCCTGGATTTGGCTAATGCATATGGTTCAGTGCCACATGAGCTTCTTTGGGCAGCATTTGATTTTTTCAGAGTACCAATGTCAATAACAAATTTAGTGAAAGCCTATTTTGGAGATTTGCAATTCAGTTTCTCAACTCCAAAATTCAGCACTGCATGGCAATGCCTAGAGGTTGGAATAATGGCAGGATGCACCATTTCTCCACTGGCTTTTACCATGGCGATGGAAGTAATCATGAGGGCATCAAGATGGGTAGTAGGAGGAGAGCGCTTGGCTTCTGGGATGCGACTACCACCAATCAGAGCATACATGGATGACATGACAACCATGACTACAACAGTAGCCTGCACTAATCGGTTATTGGGGAAGTTAACAGATAATATTGAATGGGCACGAATGAAATTTAAGCCCTCTAAATCAAGGAGCATCTCGATAGTTAAAGGAAAGGTAGTAGATAAAACATTCTTCATTAATGGTGAGGCAATACCAACAGTTTCTGAGAAGCCAGTGAAGAGTCTTGGGAGATGGTACGATGGGGATCTAAAGGACACAGTTCGGGTGGGAGAAGTTAGACGACAAGCAGTGGAAGGGTTGAAGAGCATAAACAGCTGTGCTCTACCTGGTAAACTAAAACTCTGGTGCTTTCAGTTTGGTCTACTGCCGAGGTTGCTGTGGCCACTGACCGTGTACGAGGTTTCTTTGACAACAGTGGAGAAGCTGGAAGCGTTGGTAAGTTCATACATCAGGAAATGGTTGGGAGTTCCACGCTGCCTCAGCAGAGTAGGACTTTATAGTAAAGGAATATTGCAGCTGCCAGTCTCTGCTTTAACCGAGGAGTTCAAGTGTGCCAAGGTCAGACTGGAAATGACCTTAGTAGAGTCACGCGACAAATGTGTAAGGGAGGCAGCCCCTGTGTTAAAAACTGGTAGAAAGTGGTCAGCAAAGAAATCTGTAGTAGAGGCAAAGGCTGCCCTTCAAATTAGGGATATCGTGGGACAGGTACAGCATGGAAGAGGGGGTTTTGGGCTCAGTTTAGCTCCTCCTAAATGGCACAAGGCAGGCCCAGCTCAGAGGAGGAAGCTGGTAGTCAACGAGGTGCGACAGCAGGAGGAGAGGATGAGGTGTATAAAGGCCATTTCACAGGCCAAGCAGGGAGAGTGGATGAGATGGGAGAGTGTGGAACAACGTAAGATGGGCTGGCAAGACCTTTGGTCAATGGAAGAGAGTAGGATCAGTTTCCTTATTAGGTCAACATATGATGTTCTCCCATCACCGCAGAACCTAAACCTCTGGGTAGGAGAGGATCCCTCTTGTCCTTTGTGTTCATCACCTGCCACATTAAGGCACATTTTGACAGGATGTAAGGTGGCTCTTAGCCAAGGTCGGTTTACTTGGCGCCATGACCAAGTACTGCGATGTTTGGCTTTAGCATTAGAAGGCAAGCGTAACATGACCAATAAGTTGCCACCTGTTCTAGCAAAACATTACACGCAGAAGACAATATTCCTCCGCCCAGGCGAGCAACCACCAAGGAAAGGTGTTAACACCAATTCTCGCCCAGGACAACTGGAAGCTGCTAGGGACTGGAAGATGCTGGCTGATCTTGACCAACGGCTTATTTTTCCACCTGAGATTGCCACCACTAACCTACGACCAGATATTGTTTTGTGGTCTGGATCAGCACGCATTGTTCAACTGATAGAGTTAACAGTGCCATGGGAGGATGCGGTAGATGAGGCATATGAGAGAAAGAAACTGCGGTATGCTCATTTGGCCACTGAAGCAGAACAGCGAGGATGGAGAGTCCAGCTTTATCCAGTGGAAGTGGGTTGTCGAGGTTTTGTGGCACACTCTACAACCCGGTTCCTCAGAGACGTCGGATTCAGTGGCCAAGAGTTGCGTCGCACAGTAAAGAACTTATCTGAAGCAGCAGAAAGGAGCAGCAACTGGCTGTGGTTGAGACGGAAAGATTCTAGCTGGCTGTGTACAGGCCGCCACGCTACGGTTTCGTAGAGTTCTTGAAAACTTGAAGAGTCTGTTGGTTTGTTTGTATACGTTCCTGTGGATATTGCGTGAATGACGGGTGGTTGGGTAGATATTGTGTTTTGCGGTAGGTGGTATGCCATACGTAACCGTTGTCCACTGAAACTGCATATTAACGCACCAGTGGGGCTCGACAGCCTTAGTCAACGGGTTGGCGCGTATGGATGGGTCGCGGAGAGATTGTGATATTGTGGTTAGGTCTCAGCAGCAGGAGGGATGTAGAGGTCAGTAAGCTGGGCTGAGTTGAGTGGGGGACGGAGGGGGGTGACTCTGGGACGCCAGAGTCACTGTCGAGCCCTCTTGAGGTGTCGTGGGCTAGTCGACGAAACACTGAGGACGGAAGGTGCCCACTTGAAGACCCTAGAGATGTCCCCTACTCGGTTCAATCCAGACGGTTGTCGTGCTGGTCCTGTAGTTGCAGCCGTCGCGTGTGCTAACGCGCCAAGTACACTGCTGCCGTTAACGCCGGACAGAAGGGGAGTCACACTACCTTATGGAAAGAAGCGTAAATGAATGGAGAAGCATAGTTTACTGTAAAGCTACGTCTTAGTTTTGCTTATCTTGGCGAAAGCCGAGTACAAATCAGCATGAAGTTTTAACATCTACTCTCGTGTAATGGAAATCATGCATTAGTATGTCCAAGACCAGTGTCACTTAAAACAAAACAAAAAAAGGTCATTGAGTTTATAAAAATCAAAGGTTTTTAATTAAAATGGTAAAGTTAATTTACTGCCAGCTTACTAAGATACAAGGCATAACACATTTTTTCTCCATGGGAAACCAACAGAAATGTGCAGGCTTTATTGCCCAGTATCTTTTACTCAAAAACGTGCATTTGAAGTCAAAACAACTTGAAACGTAAGAACCCTAAATGAAAGCTAATAGATAAAGAATGGATTCAAAGTTTGGAAATTAAATTGATGTTTCAATAGTTCATGTACAAAATTTGTAATGTACTTTAAATTCAAATGTTTTACCAAATGACATCTGTCCAAAATGAATACCTATCAGCCAGCAATTAACCACTCAGTGTTTACACTAATCTAAAAGAAAATGTATGGCTAACTGGCATACTGTGTAAGGTTGTTTTCTGTGGATTCAAACAGTGTAAATATACAAAAGCAAAAAAGGAGAGCAGAACATGGGTTACAAATTCTTCAGGATATACTTTATTGAAATAAAATGCCTTAACAGGCAGAGCACAGCAATGTCATTAATAATTTTTAAAAATCTGACACTTTGGAAAACAGTATACTGCAATTTTCTTTTTTTTTTCAGATGGTGTTCAGTTAGTTACTGTCAAAATGGAGAAACTCTCTTCCCACATTCAAATGTTTCCAGTCAAGAAACAATACATCATACATATCAATACTTAAAAATTGAGAAGAATATGCACTACCTGTTCACAGGGGTTAATCAGAAGAGTCCCACTGCAGAACAAGAGTGACCATTTCACATAGATATCATAAAAAGTACAAGGCGTTTTACCCCATATTAAGATTAAATGCATTTTGTCACACTCGTGCCATCATTCATCACCGTTATGATATATAGGATTCTGTGCTATGTACAATGTAAACATCTGGGCTCAAAACAATCTCAAAAAGTCAATCCCATCAAGTCGTGAAGCCATTGCGCCAACTTATATCCCAGAACTTATAAGAGATGATAACGGAAGATGGGGAAATGGAGCAAATATCATTAACTCAATAACCCTACTGGCCAAGAGTTCATGTTTGCAAGTACACAGGGAGATAAACAGAATGAATTCTCAAAAATTGTTTAATATTGCAAGGCTAGGTCAACATCAGTGCAGGAAGTGCCAGGGTGTGTCATGAAGAACAGAAAAAGAATGGTGGGTGGATTGAGAAAATAAGTTAGTCATTAATGCTTACTCGAAGTAAAAATCATCAAGCAGTACCCAGATAGAACTCTGCAAAATTCAATCTTAAAAGGTTAAAGTGCAGACCAACATTAAAGACCTGAGGAGGGATTTCGACAGGAGAACTGCTGATTGGTTGGCAGAGTAAAAGTACAGAGACCCAGCAATTTCTTATTAGTTTCAGCAACCTGGTTGTAAGCACTATACATCAAAAGCGCACATGCTCATTGGCAACCCGCAGGCACAGAAAACACATAGCCAATTCAAACTAGTCACTCTTACATAAACGCACACTGCATGTGAATTTCTGGCAAACTATGAGTCCTCTTCAGTGTCCCTGTTTTTCTTGTAAATTGGCATGTTGATGCTATGAAAGGCAGGGACCCAGCGGTTGTCATGAACTCCCACGTTGCATCCAGGTGAGTCTTTGTGAGATTTGCGGCAGCACATCCAGTAGCCTGGGCCATATGGTAGTGCCTGGCAGTAGGGCTTATGATGCCAACGGCAGAGCGAAACATCACCACGGTCGTAACGCTTCTTGCACTGCTTGCAGGGATCGTCTTTGTAGCGTGGATCACTAACCCAACGAGAGTCTGCTGGCCGTACGCCATAACTCTCAATGATAAATTTAAAGTAATGGCAGGTGCACTTGAGGGCAGCCAGGCTCTCAGTAGGCAACAAGCAGAAGATTTTTACAATGATGTGGTGAGGCAGGAAAGCCATGTACTGCTGAGGCTCCAAAAGTAGCTGAATCTTGAAGCGAGCTTCTAGGAATTCATGAGACACTAGGCGGCGTAATGGAAAAGGCACAGGCTCCTGATTAACTACGCAAGTCTCTACTCCCTTTGTCTCCTCAAAGTTTTGATGATTTTGCTCACCCACAAGTCCATCTCTGCTCTCCTCTCTGAAAGACACTGAAGTGTCCACAGAAGGCTCAAAATCCTCGATGTGAGAAGGCTCTTTGTTCTGAGATTTGCTCTTTGATAAGATTTGCTCCTTTAGAGGCTGAGAAGATTTGGCAAAAAACAACATGCCTGGTAGCGGCTCCTCATTGCACTCTGAGCTGGCATCCTTTGGCGAGGACTGCAGGTTATTTACCATCTCAACAGCTGTGCTAGTTCCCTGTCTTGCAATACAAGAACTTTCTTCCTCCTTGAGGGCGCAGTTATCAAGCCCACACTGCGAGGTCTCTGTCACCTCAAGGGTCTTAGATGGGTAACGCAGCTTGTCTAAATCACTACCCAGTTCCAGTGGGACACTCTCAGCTCTACAGTCCTGAGGGACAGAGGGCGACACTGGCTGAGATGGCAGCAGGTAAGGTTCTGACCCTGCTAGAAGCACACGCCCCACCTTCCTCTGTAAGCTGTTGCTTCGAGAGAGGTTTCCTCCACCTTCCCGGAGGCTTTGTCTGCTCAGGCACTGAGACTCCAACTTGGCCACCATATCCAGAACTCGAACAGACTCACTTTCCTCCTCCTCCTGGTCCTCCAGCTGTTCTGCAACCTTGGACTGTTGCTCTGCAGGCTGAGGGATGGTTCCAACTTTGGACAAAGTGATGCTGCTGGTGCTTCTTAAGGAAGGGGGTTTGGAGCTAACCTGCTGGTCGCTTGCTCTTTGCTCCAAGTATGCCACCATCTCCACCACAGAGAGAATCTTTTCATCCTCTTCTCCGTCCATCCTGACAGCATCCTCTGCAACTTCTTGGCATGGATTGATGTTCTCATTGAGGGCCTCTTGTTGAGACACTATCTGTATTTCAGGTTTTGGTAACGGAGGTTCTACACTTTTTGATTTTTCCGGGTTTCCAGACCTCCTCCTGCGCTTAGCCACAGACCAGTCACCATCCCAGCAGCCTTTGTTTTTCACAGAGACAGTCCGCAGCTCTGGAGCAATGGCTTCTGTTTCTTGAGGTGTTGAGGTGTTGTCAATGACACTATTGCAAGTATTGCCGCACTTCTGAGCTGCAAAAATGGCAATTTTCTCTTTTGTGTTCCCAGGTTTAATGACAGCCCATATATCCAAAGATCCCTCTGCATCCTCTCCTTGGTAGATCCTAAGTGTTCCATCATTCTCCAAACCAGTTGAAGGTGAGAGCAGAACTAAAGAAGTAGTAAATGTGACAGAGGATGCTCTGCTCTTGCGGGTTCCACTAACTCTAGATGGCGCATTGCTCCCACTGTTGGTGCTACATCGGAGGGTGTTGGTGGAGATGACACTGAGGGGACACCGGTTGGCTGTACCGTTGCCAGATGAGCCCATGAGGCCACACGACTGGCGAACACCCCACTCTTTCCTAAACACTCCCTGCTGGTCGACATGGAGGCCTCTTGTTCCATCGTGCACAGATTCCCGATGTATCTCCTTATCTTGTGGTTTGGGGTATGGCTTGAGAAGCATGGTAGTAAACCTAAACAAAAGGGATACAAAAAAAGAGAATTTCAAAACAAATCCACTAAACTGTTCCACTAAAGGGTAAATAAAAGAGAAATGGCAAGAAAGATAAATTCTTTTTTTTAAAAAGGACAAAACTACTTATACTATTTCAAGGATGCACATCCATCTTAAAGGAATATTTCGGTCAAGTAGAACTTAAGCCCATTCATTTAAACTACAAAAAGACTTAAAATATGGGCCAAGTTGAAGGGACTGATAAAATGGTACATTTTGCAGCTTGACAGTCCATAGTCACTACATGTTTTCTCTGTATGGACAAAAAGCAGCATATTCTGTTAAACATATGAGGTGGAATAAAGTGCTAATTTTCATTTTCAGGTTAACCATTTCAGTGGTTTCCAATCCTGATCCAGGAGTA
Source organism: Rhinichthys klamathensis goyatoka (assembly GCF_029890125.1). Lineage (NCBI taxonomy): Eukaryota > Metazoa > Chordata > Actinopteri > Cypriniformes > Leuciscidae > Rhinichthys > Rhinichthys klamathensis. The sequence goes on from NW_026606660.1 coordinate 9,159,498, forward strand.
ACCCAACACTGCACATTTTTTATTTCTCTCTTATTTGGCACACCCATCTGGGGGCTTGGAGTCTTTACTAATGAGCTAATATGATGCATGTCTCTAGTCAATGAAGCAAACTCAATACCAAAAAGTATTTTGTTTATATGTGCTCGATTCATAACATTAAAACAGTGGATTCCGTTCAAGCACATTAGCTGTAAAATACTAAAATGATTAAAAAAAGAAAATCTTGAAATTGATAAAAAGTCATTGCAGCGGGTTCTTAGGAATGCGTTTGGGTCTGATGATTCCGTTTGTTGTAAAACGTATGCAAAATGGCAAATAACTCCTCCAGCAGAAGTAGTAGTTTCACAGTGAGCACAAGGGCTAGCTGTTCCCTCTGGCCCTTAGGCTGACATAATGGGAGCAGAGCCACCCAGGTCCAGACACAGCTGGGCTCTAACACAAGCACTCAGCTGACACAGACACAGCTGCCCTACAAACAAGCCTGCAAGCACCACCAATAGCAGTATCTATGTGTGGGAGGACTGAACTCTCAAAGACAAGTGCATATAAGGCATTCTTCAACTGCAGATTCAGACCTGATAAAGTGGTACTAGGGATTCTCACGTGACAACATGGGATGGCATTCGGACAGTGTGGACAGCCATTTCGGAGCCAAAGTGAGAGTGGGAGGCGGCAGGCTTTCTCAAAAAGGGAGGAGGTATGTGGGTCGCAGCCATTTATTGGATGGCAAACATGGAAAGTGCCATGTCCATTGAGAAGAGAGAATAGCATTTGGTGTGTCCTTGGAAAGCTTGCATAGCCCAGCACATCTCCTCCTGTGCCAACCTTCCTTTGTGGAAAACGGCGGGAGAGGCCAATCTCTAAGGTCAAAATCGTTTGGCTGAGCTGTTGTCTTGGATAAAAAGAGGGACAACACAAAAGGCAAGTCAACAGTGTACCCATATCCATGGACAATCGAAGCCACTCACATTTCCTGGTACAACCCTGCCTCGGACTTCCTGTTCTTACAACATTTTTTTGTGCTAGTAAAGCTCAAACATAGTAGATTCACTTTAGATGTACATAAATTCAACAGTTGGAAATAACTTGACCTGACATAAACGACAAGGTAGTCTGATTAAAAGGTCACCACTGAAATAAAAAGCTAATGGATTTAGATAGATAGATAGATAGCATCCCCCCTTTGTTCAGGAACATCTAATTTGACTTTTGTATTGATGGATGGCAAAATACCACATAATAGAGACTGTAGCACTGTACTGATTACTTCAAAACCTCTAAAGAACCTCCCAGTTTGCACAGAAACACACTGCAGCACCATTGCTGGACAGGAGTATGATTACCCTGGAGGCATGCCAGCTCCTATCTGGCACTCAAATGCTGATTTTTACTCATTACACAACCTGGCAACAACATACAGCTGCCGCCCAGCCCTTGCCCTCAACGCACTCACAACTCAGAGTTTCCTTAAGACCATGGGCCAAAACACATGTGTGAGCTAATGATAATTTAAGGGCAAAAAAGCACAACAACATTATGTAAAAAGAAAACAAATACCCATAAGTGAAAAACAAAACATCAGATTGAGTAATGAAAAGGATGACGTCTTCTTGTAAACGCTCATGACTTCCTCTATAAGGGGCCTGCCAGAGGACCTGGTAAACTGATTGGGAAAAAAGAAAAAAAATTGAACAAGGATGAGGTCACGATTATGAAGACTACATTGCTCCAATTGTGTTGTAACACTGTGTTCTTCCTCAAGAAAAGGCTGAGCATCTGGGTCTGCACACTTCACCACATGTGTCGCGCAGTCTATAGCTTATGTAGTCGTAGCTTAGCAAGACAAAACAACAGAGGGGTAACTATTGGTGAGATGCGAACAGGATCTCACTTTTTTGTGAAGCTGGACGCATACAAAAAAGCTTGTTTTTCTCTTCCCACTGGATAGCACAATATGCTAAAACCTACGTTTGTTTGCCATGGTAAGACGGGATGGAAAATTGTCAACATGAGAACCATGGCTAACGTGTGCTAACAGTTCTACCACCGCTCAGCACAAAATTCAATATACATGTTCTAAACATCTTTAAAGTTTTTGTTATGAAAACATTTAGCTGAGGGCTGATGTTGGCTGTTGTGTCCAAACAAAATAATGAAAAACATCCCTGAAGGAGGTCGAGATCTGTGATGATGATGAAGAGATGAAAGAGTCTATGTTGTTTTTCTGGAAATGAACAGCTGAAACCAAAGTTGATTCAGTCTATCTAAACAAATGTAAGTGAGTGAATTACCATCAAATTACCCTCAAAATGTGTGATGTCATGTATAGGCTTGAGTGCAGTAAGTACTAATTACCTCCAGACTGATGGCGGATTGGAGGCTCGTAACCGTGGTTCCCGGTAAGGGGTGGGGTTGCAGTAACTGATAGTTTCACATTTCTGAGGCATTAGGCTCCTCCCTCCAGTATGAGCGATGTCTCCCAACAGAAGAGCTCAGGACTCCAGCCTCACTGCAAAACAACATTGATGGACAAAACTGAGAACAGCTTGGCTTTCCAACTTGAATACACATGTACATTCTATATAAGGACAGTTTTGAAACAAGACCCTAATAGTATAAACTTATTACCAACTATAGTTTTTTTATAGTATAGTTAAAATTTATTGCAGATATTTTTATTAGTCTGTACAGTTCTATCAGTAGTAAAGGCATCCATTAGAACAGCTGAAGCTCTCTCTACCAGGAAACTTCTAAAGACTCTTCCATGAGCACTTGACTTAACTATTGAACTGTTAACTATTAAAACAATTACTTTCAACTCCTCTCAGTTCTCTTTCTGTGGTCTCAGTGTCTGGCGTACATCTCTGTAGTGTACTAGCTCATATTTGGGACTTTTCTAAGCAGTTCTGGAAACTTTTACTGCAGCACGTCTCTTGTTTTCTGTGTCCCTAGGTTTGTAAAGCTTTTGTTGTAGTATTCCTAATTTGCGAGTCATACATTTTTAGCATAAAAAAGCCAAAATATGAATGTAACCGAGTGTGTTTATATGCATAATCTTAAACAGATTATTCTTAATAAACAGCTTAAGCAAAATCCAATCTGCACACATTGATTTATACCAATTACCCGGACTGATTTATTTCAAAATCTGTTCTCTTGCATCATCTGGTTTCTATGAGCTGATATGAGCAATATGCTGTTTTAAAAGGTTCTGCACACTGGTTAGTGGTGAACAAAACATGCCCTATAGGTTCTTTAGTACCATTTTGTAGTGATAATTCTTCTAACCACTTGCAGCAATGGCTACATGCTGTGCCTCGACAGAACATGAAACTGTAAATTAAAAAAATTTAACAATACCAGCCTTTCTGCAGTACCGGTAGTATTGAGTACCGTGTCAAACCGGTACCCTCTGATAGACACTACTTTCAAACGCTCCTGTGTGTATTTGTGCAAGCGCTCTGTGAAGAGCATCAAAAGCGTTGCACATTGTAGCCAATCATAGACATGTTTGTTGAGTGCGTGAACACAATGCCCAATCAGAGGCGTTTAAGTAAGTCAGAATCCACTCAAATATACCAGTATGTTAAAGCCTGAGCTCTGCACGTTGCGAATCATTTTGTTATAACCAACAACATATAAAGATGATGTAAATAAGAGATTCACTGTACAGTATAGGCAGCATTTTAACGGCTGCAGCTGAACTAAAGTGATATCAGCTTTGGTTAAAAGCGTTCATTGGTCAGTTACTGTATAGCTATAACCTATTCATAAGTTAAATTAGTACACTGCAAACTTTCAGGAGTGACAACCCTATTAAAATGTGGGATTGAATCTGAATTTGCAATGTTTGACCACGGAAGGACACAAAAATCAGATATGTCAAAATAGATCGGTGTATTAAGTCTGCCAATTGTTATGTTAACTGTAATGCAGTGTTAATATAAAAAAAATAGTTACAATAGTTTTTGCAATGGTACCGACTAAAATTGTTACTGTGACAAGACAACCCTACATCAAAGCATCACAGATTGACCTCTAGACTGTATAAAGTAATTGTGCACCCTCAAAGCCTATTGGAAACACAGTTAAGTTTACCTTAAATAGCCTATGAGGTCTGCAGTAACCACTTGTGAGGGTGTAATTCCAAAATAACTAGGCTATCACAAAGAGAGACACAGAAACCTACATAAGAGACAGGGAACACTGATGGGAAGAAGCTTTAATAACCTGATTTGGTAACAAACTGGGCCACAGCACCATTTTGTTAAGATTTTGTTAAGATTTAATGCACAATTTTATACACGCATACATACACACACACACATACATATATATATAAACTACTTGCTATAGTAGCATGTCATGTAACATGTCAAGTGATAAAAAAAGATTCACACTCTGAAGGTCAAACTACAGCTACTGATTATGACAGACAATCTCATCTGGAAGCAGAAATAAAATAGAAATGTGCACACGCTGAACCGAACACATGGCTCTGGATCTCTTATGCCCATTCCCACTCCAGGGGCTAGAAAAGCAGCCAAGCAGTTTGTTTTCAAAGAGATACTTCACCCATGAAGAGCAGATAAGCCTGAAAAAAAATTGTTTTGGAACAGTTGCCCCATGTCCCAACATACGTCCTCACCGAAACGCTTGCTAATAAAACAGACACTGGCTGAGCTCACCAGTAGACAAGATTGCATAGTCTCAATGGAGAGACCAAAACAAAGCAGAGATAACTTCATTTCCTCTTTCTATCCGTGTGTTCCGAGTACTCATGTTCATGCAGCTCCTGGGGCGGATCCACAAATGAGCAACTGCCTAACAGGTAGCTAGAAGTCTTTCTCTGAAGTATATATTTTTTTTACACTTAAATGACAAAAAAGTATACTCACATTCATCCAAGCTATTCGGCAAGTCAATGCATTGTAAATTCCTCCGGTTCAACATTTGCACAGTATTCCATTACAGAGGATAGTATGTACACAGTCTTCAGCACAGCACGTGGTTTTATTGGTCTGACTGACACCCTCCAGAATTTCACCAAAGCAGCTGTGATTGGCCGGGACAGGAGGGCTCCGCTTACAAGCACGTGTGCGCCTGCCAGAGGATATAAACGCAGGTCTGATAAGGAGCCAATGGGCTATTCAAGATCCTTGCATGCCTATAAATGGCAAAGATAATCAATACTTTTGGACCTTCGCTGAAGGACGGGGACTGAGTGCAGAATCTGCGTGCACAAACTTTGCAAGCAGTGATGCAAGCAAAACAAAATGTAAGACAAACAGTAACTAAAATGAAATATACTAAAATATACACACACAACTGCACAACGCATGGTGTCGTTTAAGGGCCGGGGAACTTCTCATATCACACTTCCTTTACCTGAACTTGCTCAAGCTTTTCCAAAAACAATGGCACTCATTCAAAAGGAGAGGTGGGGCGGCTCCTAAGCTTACACAATGCCATTTCCAGACCGTCTAAAACAGACCAGCTGCTACAATGGCTTTCATAGATCTTTCCAGATCTCGGACGCTGTAAAAACATAAGAGCATAAATCAAAGAGCCATGCACCTCTCTCATGCTACAAACCCAAGAATTTTCAGCTGCTCTTAAACAGAGGAGCCTTTGAGTTTGTTAAAAGTGTCTTGGAGCATCAAGTCCAAACTAAAAGGGACAAAGGTACATGGTATAGGCCTAGTCATGTCAACTCTAAAATACTGCACACTGCAAACTATGCTGCCAAATATTTATCAAAAATTATATGCAAAACAGTTCAAAGAGTAGCATGTTACACTGCATGATTACGAGCTTTTAATGTTGTTTATGTCTATCTATGTGGTGTTTTTAATATGCTTTAAAACAAACCATGTGCAAATTCATAAGTCAACACCATTGCTGAGTATTTTCTCTATAAAAATGCAGTGAACCAAAGACTGTATCAAAAACACGGTTTGAAATCGCTGGTGTTTCTGACGTCACAAACTACCTTGTAACCAATCACGTCAACGTGTGATCGTCAATGAGTGGTTCTCTGAGCTGGTGTGAGTGAGTGGAGGCGGGGCTAATTTGCATATTCATAGAACCACAACCACATATGCTAAATGAGGCAAGGGTGTAGAGTTACGCTCAAGCTATTTTAAGGCATGAAGAATTTTGTTTAAGGAAAAAACATCTAAACGTGTAATTTTGGTGAAGGGATACAACTATTGACTACAGGGGGACTTTAAATTAGTAATTCAACCATTTTTAATTTCCAAAATTACAAATATTTTGCAGTTTAAACAAATTATAAATCAAGGGATTTAACTGCAGTTGATAATAGTTCCAGTGCACTCATCACACATGAACTTAAATGGTCAAGTTGAGCACTTTGCGCTGAGGCATACAGTATTTCACGCAGCATGCAAAAGTAGCAAGTCACCCACTGATTTTGTGCAGTCAGATAATTCACATACTAAGCACAGTATACATTCTAGTGTTGTAAAAAGTACCATCTATGCAATTCTATTCAAATAAATAAATACATGAATTGAAAAAAAAAAATACTACTCTTTTTGCACTAAATTACAAATAGATGCCCTTTGCAATAAAGAACTAGTTTGGGGGAAAAAACTAAACAAAACAAGTGCAAAGACAAACTATACTGTAAAAATGCTACAGTAAAAACATGAAAAACTGTAAATGGTTTAACATCACATTATATGTAATTTTACCGTAAATACTCTCAAATGTATGGGTTTTGCAATTAAAACCTGTGAATTACCATGTAAAAAATAAATAAAAGTAAAAGTTCCAGATATTTCAGCATTGATATGTAACGAAATATCTATATTTTTGACAACACTAGAGTGCACTGATGTTGTTGTCCTAAAATTTAGCACATCTAAGTACATTTCACTTTCAGCAGACTGAGGTTCACTTCTCTGTTCTTCACTGCAACTTCCCTTCTTCAAAAATTTTGAAGTAACTCTGTGGTTTTCTATTTCAAATCCAGCAAAGGGAGTTAATGTATTTTTCAATGCACAGAATCTGCTGTAATATTTGACTTGGACCCATTTCAAATCAAAGCACTTGGGAGTTTTCTTTCCCATAACTGAGCTGCAGATGGGCTGTGGTGCTATTGTGCAATGATTCGCCTTCTCAAATTGCCTTCTTACACGTTCTCGGGTCACAAACAAGCTTGCGATTATCTTTGCCCTCTCTGTCCTGTTATTTTGATTGCTACATGGTTGTTATATGTGCTGATGTTTAAAATTCAATAATTGGTTAAGCTAGAAGTCAATAATCAGACTTGTATGTCCAAATTGATTACAAATTCAATAGTCAAAAATACTTAGAAATATAACTGCAACATACTAAATCTATAAAGAATCAATTTTAGCATAAGATTATCATGACAAAAGAGTGTTTGAGTAGATACACAAGTCTGTTTGAGAGCAATGTTTGCATATGATATCAGAAGACTTTATTATGATCCATGAACCAACCAGTGTTAACCACTCAGCAGACTGAACTCCTTCGAAAGAGGTTAGTAGTTCAAAATAAACTACTAGATACAAAATAAGACATCAACAACTACCAGTAAAGCCTCCGATTACCCAACAGCCCCAGCTCTGAATTTCACATCTTGATAGAAGTTCACACATGCTCTATAATTGCTTCTGTGGCACTTTGAGGGACCGTCCACAATAAGGGTGTGTGCATGTGGAAGCGTCCTGTTGCCAAATACTATGCTGCTATTCTGACACCATACTAGGAATAGTTAGGTCAGGTCAACAAGCATATCAACGGCCCAACCCAACACAACCAGCAAGCACAAGCAGCATAAAAATACAGCACAGATATACACAAGGTCCATTGCATGACCTCAGACAAAACCAGGCCTTTGAACTCTCCGTCAGCTGAAACCTGATAGGCTGTGCACACCTTGTGCAATCGGCGTTCCAAAACAAATCTGTTACCATTATAACTGCTATCTGTCTTCTCTCTCGCTGTCCTATTAAATCAGCCGCTGTCATAAACGTCTGTAATAATGAGCAGACATGTGAACACAGCCGTATGACCTCAATAAGAAGGTGTTCCAGCTACGCCAATGTTCTTAGTAGGAATCGACAGACCATCTGCACTGAGTCACTCCCTGTGAAATGTGAGTTTAGCATGCACAAAATGTACTCTAATGTGGGCTTGTGTATGAAAGAGGAGTCAAATATGACAACTTTATTTGACTTTTTACATAAACTACAATCAAAAGTCTCTTATGTTCAGCAAGGTTACATTTACTTGATCAACAATACAGTAGAAACATTTATATTGTGATATATTACCATTTAAAATAACTGTTTTTCTATTGGAATAGGGGCGAGCACCGATGGTGAGAGGACCCTATTGTTTTTGCTCCGTTTATTATTATTCCGCTTCATCTTCTCTTAAAATAAATCACTTTTTAGAGGGCCTAAACATGCTCGAAAACTCATGAAACTTTGCACACGCTTCAGAAGTGGTGAAAATTTACGTGTGATATGGTTTTCAAAATTGGGTGAGGCAAATTCGGTAAATTATTGCCCCCACATTTTGCCCCGGCTTTACGTTTCACGTACAGGTATGAAATTCGGTACATACATGTAATGACCCAATACCTACAAAAAAAGTCTCTTGAAGCATAGCCCTAAACACAACAGGAAGTCAACTATTTTGAACTTCCTCCTAGATTTTGTGCATTTTTCGTAATTTCCTGATGTTGTACTTTAACGAACTCCTCCTACAGTTTTGATCTGATCCTCTTCAAATTTGGTGAGTGTAATCTTAAGGCCTTTGCGACGTTAAATTGCGAAGATCTTGAGTTTTTGTCGAAGGGTGTGCTCTCGGCGGCCTGACAAATGTGTGGGGCAAAATGGCTCAATAGCGCACCCTACATTATTGCCCTGGCTCTACGTTTGACGTACAGGTGTGAAATTCGGTACATACATGTAATGACACAATCCCTACAAAAAAGTCTCTTGGAGCATAGCCCTAAACACAACAGGAAGTCAGCTATTTTGAATTTCCTCTCAGATTTTGTGTAGTTTTTGCCATTTCCAGACGTTGTACTTTAACGAACTCCTCCTACAGTTTTGATCTGATCCTCTTCAAATTTGGTGAGTGTAATCTTAAGGCCTTTGCGACGTTAAATTGCGAAGATCTTGAGTTTTCGTCGAAGGGTGTGCCCTTGGTGGCCTGACAAATGTACACCCAATTTCAGCCTTTTGGTGATTTGTGCATGAATATGTCATATAGTTCAATATTGCTTGCAGTTCCGATGTTGCTACGCAACCACAGACAGCCTGCAGTAACTCAGGCATTTAATGTCCGATCTGCCCCAAACTTCACGTGTTTGATAAGAGTCCTGTCCTGAACACATAACCATGCTCATATTTGGTTATAGCGGTGGCACGGGTGCGAGGGCCCTCTTCATCGCTGCTTGCAGCTTTAATTTAAAATGTAATTTATTACTATAAATATTTCTATATTTTCAGCATCATTACTCCAGTCTTCAGTGTCACATGATCCTTCAGAAATCATTCTAATATGACGATTTGCTGCTCAAGAAACATTTCTGATTATCACATGTGTGGAAACATGATACTTTTTTTTCAGGATTCATTGATGAATAGAATAGAAAGTAAAAAAAAAAGAATTTTTGAAATAGAAATCTTATAGATGTTTTTACTGTCACTTTTGATGTGTTCTTTAAATAAAAGTATTAATTTATTTTTTCTTTTCTTTTTTACTTAACCACAAACTTTTCAATGATAGTGTCTATCAGCACATACATCATATTTTAATCTGATAAAAATTCTAACTTTAGTGACAGTCCACTACATTTTTAATGACTAATACATCATCGTCCATGAGTGAGGTCAGCTTGTTTAAGTGGATTTTTTTCCTTTGCCCAATTATTCAGTACATTAGTCATTCAGGCAAGCCACAGACTTGCTGAATTTTAAAAGCATGTAGTTTAATACATCCCCGTTGTGCTTTTCTGCCCATAAACATTAGGCAAAACCATCATGTCAAACCAGAACAAAAAGACTTGGTCAGAGGTAGACGAGAAAACAGCATGCATTAAGACTGCATTATTAATAGTGAAAAACAACGGCTCTGGATTTCACGTGCCGCTCAAATAATGCAGAGTGTGTCAGCCACGGTTTAACATTTCGCCACACAAATACTTCAAAGCATTTCAAGCTTGATGAAAAACACACTAAACCCCAGTTCGAAAGAAGGCAATGCGATCCAAACCACACACTATCCTGCAGACTTGACTATGTTCAAGACAAAAGCTTGTCCCAACCTGCTGGGTATTTCTTCCCTGCGAGAGGCTTGTATAAAAGCTTTCAGTGGTTTGCCGAGTGAGGCAAGATACACCTTTCTGCTTCACACTTCCCTTTAGCCTGCCACATGACTCCAGGACGAGTGACCAAACAGGTTCTTAAGCTGTGGAAGCGGTCCACTTGTCAGACTTCCCTTGCAAGCGCCACAGGGCTCATTGCATTCAAACAGGTGGCTGTGCTCAATTGTGCTTTATGAAGCGTTCACTTAACTAGGTATATTCTCACTGCATTGCATTAGGCAGACAGAAAAACGCCAAAGGAGAGCAGCTGGTGCAATTCTGCACGTTTCAACATGACACCGGTTGCTTAAATCAATACTTTTACTTGCCAAATAAACTTAAAATGCCTGCCAAATAAACCAACCTCTTGAATGGTCTGATAATGGGAATTGTTTAAAGTACTCATTAGATGTGGTCTGAGACTATATGCTAGATTTCTGTGGCATAACTAAAATAACTTGACAAAACACTAAAAACTTAATTTGCATGTCATCACTATACAATTGTGGTATGCCTCTGCATCACACTAACCAGTCAAGAGTCATTAAGCACCGGTTGGTGTTGGACTTTCTGGGTTGTGTATTGTAAAATCAAATGTATGTTTGCTTTACAACAACTTCACAGGCTATTCTGCAACTCAAGTTGTTCTCTAAGATATGACTGAAATCTAGATTTAAAAAACTTGTAGAAGAAAAAGCACTGGGTGACACCTTGATCTCATCGACTCACCTGAATTAAAAAACCTAAAAAAAGGAAAATGCACATGTATCTGATAAAACATGGCATTCTAGATAACAAAAGGACAGCAGAAAATTGCTGCAACCACAAACAAAACTACCCCACACACTGACAAATAACCATGAGAACATTTATCACGTCTATAACGGGATGTATGGCCTGGTTTTGACATGCCTCATAACAGCTGACCAGCAAAAGATAAAAGCCACTCTTTGCACTCCTGATCTGCAATTACCAAAACTGTAGAGCTTCAAAATGCTCATTCCACCTCCCCCATTACAGAAAAACAAGGCTTGCAGATCAGCCCAATGTTGGTACCAACTGACCTGTTAAAACAAGCCAGGCTTCAGATCAAAATTTGGCAACAAGCATGTCTTCAGGAAAGCAGAATTGTACCAACTACAAAAAATTTGAGATAGATCAATATTATTTTTGTTTGACCATTTTCAGTAAAGGTTGCTTCTTAGTGTCTCATAACCTAGGCCTATAGTGTAAAAAAAAAAGCTATAATTTTAAGTAGTTTTTAATTTATACATACAATGCATTTAATAAGCAAACATTTATTTAATATATCTGGTAAAAATTGATTAAATAATTTCTGCATCAGGTATAACTGAGATGCTTGTATCAGCACCTTACACGGGGGGCAAAGTTCAGATATCTAATTAAGTGGTTAAACATTATAAGTTTTTTGCTGATTTAACGTCTCGCTCACATCCAATATCTTACCATGTTTTCTCAGGTCAACTAATGCACATGATGTGTCCGTGTTTGTGTTAAATGACAGCAAGTAGATGCGGTAGAGAGATCTCTACAGAAGTCATACAATCATATCCATACAATTAGCATGTTGTTGTGATCATATCCTTATAATATGGCTTATGATGGGTATAATTCAGCATGTTTGCCAAATTCTCATTTGTAGGTCATCTGAAAGTGTTCAAGAGAGTCAGAAAGTCATTTCAAATGTGACTTCTTGAAAACCACCAAAAACACTTATAATTCAGCATATCTGACAGTATAAGACACACTTCATTAAATTAATAAAAACAAACCTGAAAGCTAAATGAAAATAAACAACATGGGAAACTGAAAAACTTACAACTAGGAACTGGCCATTGCACCAAAAAAAAAGAGAAAAAAAGTCGTCAACAAAGTTATTCATTAGGGAACACAAGATAAACACCTGCAAGATAATCTGCACTTATTTACACCCTTTTAAAATGATGGAACTGACAAATAAATACATATTAATATTAAGAGTTATTTTTTTTTCGAGTTAGTGTGATAGTACTGCGTCTATCCTCATTAGCACTAAAGCTAACTGACAGAAACGCCATGACATACATCTGCTCTCTAGAGGAGAGAAAAATGGGAGTTCTTAAACGATTATATGCATTTAAATACACATGCATAATCAATAAATTATCAAAAATAAGTCATTTAGATTCTATTAAGGATACATGTCCTGTTTTGGAAGTGTTTAAATGCTAGTTCCGCTCAGTAACGTTATATGCCAAACCGAGTCAACAGAGAAAAAACACTGTATAAATGCTATATCTAAATCACTTTAGATGCCAAATAAATCCATTTAAACTCTGGTAACGCCACATATAAAGGTATTTCTGACTGACACGTAGAAGCAATAAGCCTAACATGAGGAAATAGAAGAATAAAAACTGACCTGAGAAAAAATAGAATAAAAGTCAAAATGGAGAGGTCAGATCACTTGCTGATGGGGAAACTCTTCGTCGACTTGTTCTTCTGTCTTTACTGCAGTGAATTCATATCATCTTGTCATAATTTTAAGTCGTGTGTCCTTCAGGACTCTACGCTTCATTTCTCTGTGTGTCTGATCAGATCAGGTGAACGCGCAGCGGGCACTGCCTCATATATTACGAGCACGCGCATAAAGGCACGCTAGGGAGCGTGCACGCACCCACCTAGAATAGAAATATAGAGCACTAATTGGGATGGGCACAAGTAGGTTTTTATATTACACACATTTTTACATTCTACTGCGGTAACAATTAATAACATATTTCCTTATTACCAGTAAGTTTTCTGTCCAAAAGAATGATTTTAACGATTTTTGTAATCATTCTGATTTTCAAGGATTGGAATATTTTTGCATTGTTTTAGTTTAATTACTGAATTTTTATTTACTATAATAGTGTCCCAAAATAGAGAAATAAAATAAAATATCTTATGGCATTCTACAACTTTATACTATTTCACTTTTTGGACTAAAATTAACAAGAACATACTTACATAGCCTAGTTGTGACAAAATGTGAAGACTAGCCTTGGAAAATCGACATCTTCACCCTTTATTCAATTATTATTATTATTTAAATGTGTTAAAGATTTTGTAAGCATTTTGCATAGTTGTGCTTGGAGTCAATCGTTTTAACATGTCAAATTGTGCGGATATAATCTTTGGTCAGGTTGTCATACAAAGAAATTGTGAACACATGCAAAAACACTAGAGAACCAACAAAATATTAATAACCGATTATGTTTTAGTCGTATGTACTTTTTCCTGTGAGCTTTTTGTTTTTCAGATTTTTTTTGCCAGATAAAACCCTTAACCAAATTCTGTGTTTTGTTCTTTCTTCATATTTAAAATATTTTAAAAAATCATCATTTTTTTTGATGGTTTAATCACACTTGTAGGGTCATTGAAAACAAATATATAAAATTGTAATATATATATATATATATATATATATCTTCTTGTTTAAATCTACATGCATGTTTCCCTGAGTCTGAAAAGTACAGACTGAATGAGGCACATTCACAACCCTGAATGGGCACATCCCCAAAGGAACATTCTTAAAATGTATGCACATTATTTATACAACGTTGGAGGTTTCATCTGTGGGTTGCAACAGGGCTCAACTCTTTGAAGTCATCAGGTCCTTCGGGCACTATATAAATAGATCTCTGCATAATTGAGGTCAGTTCTATTAGATTTCTATCAGGGCGTCTCTGACAACAACTCTGACAGACTGTTTCCATGATTAAAAATGTACCACTGCCTTGACTTCAGTTTACACTGCTGTTATTTTATATATTAGGAGCTGCCAATAAAAGTGTACTACACAGATCTCACAGAGGATTGTAATTACATGCCCAGCACTCAATGTTTACATCAGTTGTTGTTTCTTTAATCATGGGATCTTTTTACAATGAAGAACCATCTTTGGTTACAGCTGAAGATAACTTACATTCATAAAGTTATTCCAGTCCTAATTTCACATTAATTATACATTATTCTTGATTGGCCACTATCACATTCCCCACTATGACCCCCGCCATTATCCTCATCATCATCAGTATCATGTTCATGTAAAATATTTATTCCTTTTAACCCTTCTACTGAACCTTATGACAACCCAGATAGTAACAGACCCACCTAGAGGTACCAAAGCGAACTACAGCATTGAGAAAAATTTGCATGCAGATGTATATCACTCTAACATTTGTAGTAAATATATACTCTTGTTGACATACATAGCGTTTTAAAAAAATAGAGGTAAAATAACTTGCACATGTGGTTGAATAGGTATTAATCATTGTCAAAAGACATATATAGGCACATTTCATTGTCAAAAGACATGAAAGCATTACAGAATCAGTGGTATGATTTCACTGCAGTGTCTCCACATTTACAGAACTGAGCGTGACATCATTGAAGATACTAAGACCTCTGATCTGGTTGAGCTCACGGACCCGATGTTTGAACTCCAGAAGGTGTGACTTGTTCACAGCCACTTTGAATTCAGTGTCAGTGCATAAGATCTTCATCTGAAATTCAAAACAATTTTAATCAGTTGCAATTGAACACGCATGGAATAGTTTTGACCAAACTTGGCAGGAGACAAATGCATGATCTTGTTTTGTCTGCTTTGTTGCAGTACTTTTTAGTGATGCTATTTCAGGGCCTCCTAATGTCTTTAAATACAACGAGGGCCGAACAGTAAATATTTCAGACATTTGTTTGATCAAAATAAAACCATTGAGATGAATAAGAAATGAAATTGTTTGATGCCACGCTCACCTCAAAAGGCTTTCCTGGGGCAAAAGGGAAGGAGGGAAGCTCTCGCTCTTCTTTACCCCATTGGTTTCCAATCATGCTGTTTCGCACAATCACTTGCTTTCCACTTTCATTGAAGCGTGGGTTTAAATGAAAGGCAATGTCATTGCCTCTATTAAAATTAATTGTGAAACTAATTGGAGGAGAAAAAAATAAGATTACACGCATGAAATACACAGGGATGTCACAAATAAGGAGATTGTCACAATTGTTGGTTAAAGTGGCCATGTTTAATTTCATAATTTAATTTAATTTAATGAATGTTCTAGGTAACAATAATCTTTAACCAAAATGTGGTGACAAAACAAAATGTATAATGTACTTTATGATGTATATTACACTTAAAAAGTATTTGGGCCTAAATGTAAGATTTATGCATTTAAATTGCATACGAAAATTTCCATCCATTTGGATTACAATCTCTGTTACTTTAATTTCCTATTATCACTGTAAAGCAGCTGGAACAATCTACATTCTTAAAAGCGCTATATAAATGAAGATGACTTGACTTGATTACAGTTTTAACAAACTCATAAACTTAATGTAATGCATATTTGTCAGACATACATAAATTAAATCGGTAAGAAAGAGGTTTCTGTAATAGTCCTAATAAGCTGGCTGTGCGTTTTAAATACACAAGAACCAGGTTTATATATTTCTCACCAATAAATCAAAATTAGTTTCAATCTCATACATTTTAACTAGCTGAATATTGTTCCACAGAATAAATGTATAAATGCAGAATATAACTGAATAAATGTAACTTTTCACGATAAACAGGTTTATGTTGATTCAAAGAAATTAATAAATGCATTATGAAAATGTGATTTAAATCAAATTAAATAGTTAATAATAAACTCTGCCATGCTTTTTTTTAGTTTTACTGACATATATCATCACATTAATGACACATCAAATTAATTAACCATAATTACGCAATGGTACCCCCAGTGATGTTCTACCTGGAGCTGTTATGCGTTTATATGCCAATCAATGGTGAAATGAATCTGCAGCAGTCGGGTGGTACGAGTCAGAGCTCTAAGTTGTTCACGTTCATTATTATTGTAATGTTATGTACTTGAGGTAATACATGAGGTAATTTATGCCGTCTCTCGTGATGCTTTGCAGACTCTGCTCTGTGTGCGTTCATGCCTTTTGTAGGATTTGGAGTCGCTCTGAAGGGAGGGTGGGATCTTATGCTTTCAAAGCTATTGCAAGCCTCTCCGAAATTGCCTAACCCTACTTTAAATTAAATCGTTTATGTTAAAACTGTGTAATCCAATTGGATGGGAAATTTATATGCAATTCAATACACGGATGTTAAATTTAGGCCTAAATACTTCGAGTGTATGTACTGTATGTAATAATTTCTCATGTTTTTATGTGTGTGTGCATTGTTGTTTTTACCCTTTAGCGTTGGGTTTGACCTCTCCATTGACGGTGATGAGCATCTTGTTAAAGGCTCCACTAAGTAGTGGGAGATCAAATGGCACAGGCTTGTAAAAAAAGAAAAGAAAAGTAAATGTTGAGTAAACTAGCAGAAACCAAGAACCATTAGGGTTCAACAGGGCTAAAGGCACACTGGGGTAAAAGGAGCATTTTATTTTACTCTTAACCACTATATGACATTAAATATAATGCAAAGAAGAGTACTATTATGATTGTTAGGAGACATGAAATGAAACATGTCATTTCCTGACTTCTCTCTGTCTGGTATTGTCATTAAAGTATGTAATGAGGCTAAATACTTAGGACTTTATATAACCGATGACCTGTCTGAAGATAGGGACATTTATAGACAGTGTCGTATGATGTATGCACAAGCTAATATGTTGATTTGAACATTTAGTATGTGTTCAGACTCTGTGAAGACTACACTTTTTAGAGCATATTGTGCCCCTATGTACACTGCCCCATTTGTGGCAGCACTACAGAAAGAGCAGCATGCAGAAACTCAATGTAGCATAATGATGTGCCACAATGGAGGATTGCAAGCCAAATATTTGTTAGTGTTGGTGTGCCCACCTGTTTTGCACAATATCATGCACAAATGCATGTGTAGGTTAACAGACTCTGCAAACAGTACGATTTCAACACTGATAAACCCAGCACTAAGTTGAGCCGTTTTAACCTACATTTAAATATGTAATATTGTGGACTCTGTTTGTTTTTCTGTATTTGTCTGTTTTATTGTTTGTGTTTTTGGACCATGTGTGGGTGCCTTTTACACCGAGCATGGTGTGTAAAATCAATGTTCAATAAAAACATATATTTTTATATATATTCTGCAATCATGCACTATGGGAGTTGTGAAAAACCTGTTCCTTAAGGTGTGCCTTTAGCCCCGTTGTACCCTACTGTATTTAACACAGACCGTTCACTTTAACAAGATTAAAATATTTAGACGTTTACTAGCCCAAGGTATTTAAAACATATTCTATAGAACAAACTCCATGATGGTTGTACAAATCCAAGAAAAGTGAAATCTCACTAGTGCTATTGGAGTTTGATTAGGAGCACCATAAGGGCCAGTTTGTGGTGCAGGTGCAGGCCAGCCAGGAGCTGTAGGCTGCCCGGGCTGTCCAGGCCATGTTGGTTGGCTTGGCTGCCCAGGCCAGGCAGGGTTGGCTGGTTGGCCAGGCCAGGCAGGGTTAGCAGGCTGTCCAGGCCAAGCGGGGTTAGCAGGCTGGCCAGGCCAGCCAGGATTGGCTGGTTGGCCAGGCAAGGCGGGGTTAGCAGGCTGGCCGGGCCAGATGGGGTTGGCTGGTTGGCCAGGCCATACTGGGTTCCCTGCCTGCTGGTTGCTTGGCTGTGAAAAATCGAGGGCATCTGAAAGCTGAAACAGAACATAATAGAACTTATAGCATGATACTTTTTGCACTAAACTAGATAGAATTATTGAGGGGATAAAATGTACTTACATCCATGATCTCTGAAATCTAAACAGAGAGAATACATTGTTAATTTGGCAGAAAATAATGATTGGCCATGCTATATTGTTAAGACACTTTTTTTTAAAACATTATTTTAAGCAAACCCACAATCTTGAATGCACAAGTTCAACCATTCCATTAGAAGATATATAGGCTACGCTGCGTCCAAAAACGAATACTTCCCTACGATGTAGAATATGAAAAACATATGCCAAAAAAGTTGTATGTCCAAATTCATAGTATTCGGAAAACAGTAGGTGAAAAGTACCCAGAGGACCTATTACTTTTGCCAGATTCATTTGATGGACACTTCACTATCCCATGAGGCCACGGGAGAGGATTTTAGAATGCCAGTGAAGCGACACAACTGACGCTGCTAGGTCACATGGTGGATGAAGTTAAGTACATCCGGATTTCGTTCATACTACCCACATTGGGGCTGTCATGGTTAGAGAGTCAGACTGGTAACCCAAAGGTTGCAGGTTCGATTCTCAATACCAGCAGGAAATGACTGAGCCAAAAATGGCTGCCTAATGCTCCGGGTGTGTGTGTCCATGATTTGCTGTGTGTGTGTGTGTACCTGCTCAGACAGTATGTGATTTTAGATGCAGCGATAGCCTCTGACATAAAACTAATATGAAATACTAATACTGAAAAGAGTAATCTGTCTTTATGGGTGCAGTTGAGTGATAAAACTATTTCTCTTTGAAAACACAAATAATTTTGGTCAATGTTTGTTTTAACTACATAAATTATGTTACTGGTTCCCTGCTCACACAAGTTGATGACTCACTCTTCCATGAAACCAACCACCACACCCATTGCACTGTGTGAATGGTGAGCCAGAGTGGATGCATGATAATACGATATTAATAAGTAACACTATGTTAAGCGTAATGAATGCATGTTAAATCAAATAAAGTTCCCATGAATTGGCTTTGGGTGCATTATGACTTTTACCTCAGAGATGTTTTTTAGAAGTTAGAATACACATAAGAATACACCTAAACAACTACTGATGCAGATTAATCTAACTTCTTCCCTAAATAACAATTTATTATTGTGCAATCTGCACTCAAAAGAACTTGATCACTGCAAGTTCAGACTCGTCAACAGGCCTGTGGATTTCACCGTGCCTGTGAATCCCATGAAGGCATGTGTTTAAAGCTAGCAAAAGTCAAATTAAACTCTACATTTCTTTCAAAGTTGTATTGTTCAGTTATTTGTTTAATATCTGTAAAACTCTAAAGATGCCTTTCATGTCAACATGACATGGCTACCTACTGTTTGCATTAGGCAAAACTCATCAGCCACATAGATTTACACAATTTGAATATCACTATGCAAACACATACACCGAAGTTGAATCAATTAACCTTGAAGATGCTGACAAAGTTTTGAAAATGAGAAAAGAGGCTAAAGGAAGGCACATACCTGTTCCGTGTTGTTAATAGCACAGTGCTGTTCTGTAGAGGCAGTATGTAGACAGGCCGCAATTCCGGGTGGAGTTGATAAATACACACCCTCACGCCCCTGAAAACCTCCCCATGCTATGAGAAGAGGCCGCACCCACACACAATACAAACGCCTGCTTTCTTTCCATAGGGAAATATGATCATTCAGAGGTGAAACTATGAAAAGTATTTTAACAAGTATGCCGAAACGTTCTTTTCGGATTGAGTCAATATTGTCTCTTCAGTATGGTCTGAAGGTTATAAAGTTTATCTGAAGTGCATAACCTGTAAGAATGGGTGTGATTATTTTTTTTATTTTTTTGACAAAATAAAGAACAAAAGCCAATCGTTGCCTTGGCAACTAGGTAGGGATTGGAAGAGCTGTTCATAGCTTAAAAAACATACAGGGTTGCATAGTAACGGGCATTATATGGCTGTTTTGTATACAGTGGACACACCTATTCATTCATGTTACTGTTTTCTACATGTTAGAATTGTAGTGAAATGATCTAAAGCTATGAAATAACAAACGACAGTATTGGAACAGTATTGTGAGCAAAAACATTACACGAATAAAAACTAGATATTTAATATTTAAGCGTGTTTAAATTCACCACCATTCTGTTATGATCAAATAATGCTTAAATAAATAATAAATGATACATATTATGCATGGAACAATGAGAGAGGGCAAGATCATAAATGTCTTTGTGAATTTTTTTTATTAAAACATATTTATATTAATTTGCAATTGATGATACTGTAAATGAATTGTTTTTTAAACAAAATGTATTTCATTTAAAATTTCATCTAAATTCCCCTAGCTAAAAGGACAGTTCAATTAACATATTATATTGAATATTTAAAATGACAATACAGTAGATATTGAAAATATTTTTAGAGGGTAGAAATGATTTTTCCATTATAAAATGACTATATCCACTAGAGGGAAAAGTATTTATAGGGTATAGTAAGGATATCATTATCATCCAACTATAATAGACTTCATACACTTTCTATTCAGTAGTATTTATAAGAGTCATGCTCTGCACAACCACTAGATGGTGTGTTTACTCTTTGTAAAAAGAGCCAGTGACATGAGATTATAATAATGTGGAATTGTTTAAAGCCTTGTTAATTTGGCAAGAATACAAATCAAACAAAGGCTAATGTTCATAAACAAAACTTCAACCGCACTTGTTTTTATTTATTTATAATGCTCTACAATTTACAGCAAATCACATTCTTCCCAAATTTTCTGTATATTTAATCAAGATGTTAACAGGAAATCTGATCAATTCTATATTATGCAGTGTGTAGATTTTTACATCATGGTTTATTGACACCCACAACAAATGCTTGCTCGGCTGACAGGTGAGTGTTTATAAGCAGCTTGAAATCTGTTATATTAACACTAGGGGTCGATCAAGGACTTTCAAGCAGTGGTGGAACATAATTCTGTAGGTTTCAGAGGTCATAAGGTGATTGGTCGATATAGGGGTGATGGGTCAAATCAAATGTGTTGACAAATATTGACCATTGATTCAGCTTGATAAGATAATAAGTCTAAGGACCTTATAAACCGAAGGACAACCTAAGTATAGTTCACAACGTGGGTGTTTATCTTTATTCAATTGTTCTTGAGTGTAAAATATTAAGCAGACATCTGTGGAAAAGTTAATGATGGATTTCTCCGATATTGACCAATTAATGTCTTTCATTAATGTCTTTCTTAGTTTCCCCTCTTTTGTAGGCCTACTGATGATGAAATCCAATATTTTGATTACAGATAATTACATTGAAATCTTAGCTTGTCATCATCAGCACCTGCCTTTATCGGAACATTCAGGAATTTCACACTGTTTATGAAGTCTGTGTAACTGGATCCGGTAGGATCTGGTAGAGCCGTTATGAAGAATTGTCTGTGAAAGTGTTTAGTGTAGGAAAGCTTGTATATATATTTTTGGACCCTATGTTGTGAAAACAGAAAATGTTCAGAGAGATTGCGAATATTTTTCACATGGAAAAGATGGAGCCGTCAGTGTTCAAATGTATGTAATGTTTAGGGATGTGCTTGTTTTGTAGAACATTCCTCAAAAATACCCCCTACTGAACAGCAGCGTTATTGGAATTTCCTATTAGCGTTTTCCTGAGCACTAGCGTAAAGAGGGCATGTTTGTTTAGGCTTGTTTGATTATCTGAACTATTTCGCCATGTCCAAACATAAAAAAAAGCATAACAAGCAGCGTCTAATTGTTTTGTACGAGAGTTCTCTTATCTGTCCCAGCAGAATCAAAACAAAAACAATCACCGCATTTTCTTATTCTCGATCTCATATCTAAATTATGAACCTCATCAGGTCAGCTCTACCCCCGCCACCACTGCACAAAAACTTCCTTGGATACACGTACACTGTAAAAAATAAAGGCTCCAAAAAGTGGTTTTCACAGCAATGCCATAAAAGAACCATTTTGGGTCCCCAAAGAACCTTTCAGTGAACAGTTCTTAAAATATATATTTTTTTTCTTAGTGTAAAGAACATTTAAAAATTCTAAAGAAATTATTTTTTCTCTAAAGAACTTTTGTGCAATGGAAAGGTTCCTTGGATGCTAAAAGTTCTCCATGGAACCATTAAATGATATAAAGAACCTTTATTTTTATAGCTGGCCTCGTAAAGGTAACATTCACGCTTTCTCTCTTCTTCATTCACTGAATTGCTGTTTGTTTTGCTGGAAGGTCATTTATGGGATATGAGTTTCCCTACAATCATTAAGTGTGCTCACAGTTAGCTTGAACACAAAGAGCTCCACTACCTCAGAGGCCTAAAACTGAATGCAATCTTAATTCCACATAATTTCTGATTCATACTATAGCTCTTGTTGAGTACAGGTGTGCTATTAGTTTTTTCAAAATTACAATTTTCCCCTAGTGAATGATACAACAGGTTTATCTATAGGGACCAGGTTGAGGGCTCTTTTGACTTAGGCCCAGAGGCGGACAGAGTACAGAGCTTTGTTACTTGAGTAAAAGTACAGATACCCCTTGCTAAATTTTACTCAAGTACAAGTAAAAGTACTACATTCAGATGTCTACTTAAGTAAAAGTACTAAAGTACTTGTTTTTAAAAGTACTTGAGTATCAAGAGTACAAGAGTAGATTTTCTAAATATTGCATTACTAATCTACTGCCACAGTGCTTACATTTATGCACAGAAACGTCCTACATGGAGTTATGAAAAATGTTAATGTTAATACCTTGGAGAATGTAAAAGGAATTGAAAGTAAAATCAAGTCATTTTCATCTTTTTACCATGTTGCTTTATTTAATTAAATTAAATTTTTGGGGGGTCCCATCTTTAAATGCGGGGACAACACACACACACAATCACACACACACACACACCACATGTAAGGGTGGCGCTGCCAATAAAGCACCTAAAAGCTGTCACAAAGAACCGGCAAAAGGAATGATTATGAATATGTAAAATATGGCAAGGACATATTTTAATTGTTTAT
The DNA here is from genome assembly GCF_029890125.1 of Rhinichthys klamathensis goyatoka. Lineage (NCBI taxonomy): Eukaryota > Metazoa > Chordata > Actinopteri > Cypriniformes > Leuciscidae > Rhinichthys > Rhinichthys klamathensis. Next base: position 9,182,611 of record NW_026606660.1, read on the forward strand.
TAATAAACACTTGTTAATAAACAAGTGTTTTCTTTGTCAGTGTCGGCAAGATGAAGTTGACGATGCTGACTCGCGATCTTCAGTAGTGAACGCGCCAGAGAGAAATGCACATTTCATACGGATTACATAAGCAGAGAGCAGTCTGTAGTCTGTTTTCTTTCGTTTTGAATTTTTCTGTTTAAAAGTAGACATGTCTGTGAGAGGCAAGTAGGCTACCTTATACACTGTGTTTCGGTTCATTTATGAGACGAGATCCAGTTCACGTGCCGGCACCTCCGTTTCTTATCTATCGTCTGCTATTTACTTCTTATTTATTAAACCCAGGCAATTGGTTGATGAAACATTGATTCAAATTAAGATACAATTAATGCAAAACAAAATTCAAGTTAAAGAAAGGTTTTGTGTTTTCTGTTTGATGTCTCTGTGAAAGTTTTAAAGCATTTTTTATGCCGCTTTCAGAGCGCTCACGTCCGTAACGGAGAACACGTCCATAACATTGTTTTTTCCTCATGAATGCAAACCCGAAAAATCAAATAAAACAAAATTAATATTTTATGTACTGTGGAGACTGAGCACCAACCCTTCTTCATTCGCTGGGTAGTAGCCTACTTTGGTTTGCGCAGTGTAATTCACATAATCAGTAAAAATATATTTTGCCTCCTAAAGTTTTTTTTTTAAGAAATAAGAAATCCCTCGTGGCTATGCCACTGCCACATTTGAACCTGACTGTGTTAAACACACCACATACTCAAGAACATCAAACCAAATGCTTGGCTTACATTAATGTGTAATATAAAATCTGACCATGGAGTTGACTTTGGCGGAAAACTGAAAGTGATTGCTGATAGGCTGTCTCAATCAGTGGCGCCTGCACAATCCAATCACGTTTGAGAGGGAAACAACAAATTGAGGGTTTCCGAGATTTTTCTTTACTTTTTTTTTTTTTTACTCAGGTACTCACGGTTATGGATAGAAATGTATTGGAGTAAAGAGTACAATATTTGCCTCTCAAATGTACTTGAGTAAAGTCATGAGTACTCCCCAAAAATGATACTCGAGTAAAGTACAGATCCCTCAAAATTGTACTTAAGTACTGTACTCAAGTAAATGTACTCCGTTACTGTCCGGCTCTGCTTAGGCCACAAATCACCCAAAACACCATAGCAAACACAGCAACACCCTGGTGACCAACTACACTCTAGGGTTGTGGCAGTAAGTTTTACACCAGAGTTTAATGGTTTGGTATCTCTAAGATTTTTATTTATTTAAAGAAATTAATACTTTTATTCAGCAAGGACACATTACATTGATCAAAAGTGACAGAAAAGACATTAATAATGTTACAAAAGAGGGTTTTTTCAAACAAATGCTGTTCTTTGAACACAAAAGCAGCACAACTGTTTCCAGCTTTGATAATAATAAATATTTCTTGAGCAGCAAATCAGAATGATTTCTGAAGGATCATGTGACACTGAAGACTGGAGTAATAATGCTGAAAATTCAGCTTTGCCACGACATGAATAAATGACACTTATATTAAAAAAATCTTTTAATTACACAATATATTAAAATCGACAACAGTTATTTTAAATTGTAATAATACTTCACAATATTACTAGGGATGCACCGATATGAAAATTGTGGCCGATAACCGATAATTCTTTATATTTGCTGATCACTGATATATTTGCAGATCAATCTAAATCCAAATTTTTATATTATAAATAACAATTCTCACCATTAAACGCTATGTCCAAGCACACAATTACAATTTTCTCATTATAATTGTATGAAGTCTATATGGCAGACTTGCACTGCACATGTTGCACTGAACTGCATTTTCCTTTTTTTAAGTGATTCCAATCATATTTTAAGCAATTCAAAACCATCATGGCGAACATTGCGCATCTGAAGTTTCTCAGCTGAAGGGAATAATACATTATTTATCGGCTTTAATATATCGACCAAATTTTCTTATTGGTTCGATAACGATAACGTTAAAAATTAACATATATCTGCCGATACCGATATGGTGGCCGATATATCGTGCATACATATACATGATACTGTTTACTGTATTTTTTATCAAACAAATGCAGCCTCTGTGAGCTTAAGTGACTTTCAAAAACATTAAAAAAATCTTTTTAACGGTAGTGTAAATGGGTAGAAAAACAAACAAGCAGTCTTTGAGATTCAACAGCAAACATAAAAAAAGCAGAAATAAAACCAGAACACAAACATTGCACAGATCTTTGATTGCACTGATGTAGTTTTTGAATTTAAATTAGGTTAATTTGCTTTTGATGATGTAGGAAGATTGTCAAGTGATTTAGAGTTGAAAGAAATGAGTTTGAAGCTTGTTTCCAAGACTGGAATTATAAAAAGGGTTGGTTTATTTCTCCTTCAGAGATGGCTGGAAGGGCTTAACTAAACACGACGTTCAATCTAATGCTTGGCTACTCTATGTTCCTGTTGGAAGCCCGCCGTTTAATGACAGAAGCAGACAGAACGCCTCTGCGGCACGAGGGGAACCAAATGATCGTTGCAACTGAGAAACCAAACCAAAGGCGAACGCATTCTAAGGGCAGACGGTTCTCTCATCAGTGATGGCAATCAGGCCTTCCACGGGCTGGAACCTATTCTGCATTTTTTCATTTGCTGACCGTTCACCTAAAAACCACTATGACGCACAATTCATTTACACTTTATGCTTGATCAGCAAATGTCCCAGACTCAAAGCAGCAGTCTCGACTTTGGAGAGAAGAGGATCTTGCTGGATATATATAGCGTCATACTCTTTCCATGAAAACTGTACTAGTCACACCTTTTTAGTTTGGTGGGTGAGAGACTAAACTGAAGGATCTGACAAAAAGACCCTCAGTGCAAGGTTGAGAATTTGAGAATTGACAGCTAGGCACAGAGAAAATGCATTTCTAGAATGTTACAAGGTCACAAAAGCATGTTACGGTGAAAAACTTGACAGCATGGGACAGTGACAAACTACTTCTGCAGAAGCTCTGGGAATGTTGAGTGAAATGTCATCAAAATCATGCGCTAGCACTTACTCCTGCATCATATGATTATTGATTCCTTCATAATGGGATGCTTCAGTCCTCAAGGTCTTGTGTCCAGCCTTTATTCAGGAGTCCTGCAAAATAATTTCAATAGTTTATCATTTCAATAATTTTCAATAATTTCTAAACTGGAAGCATTTGAAGAGACTTTTCATATTACTTAGAATAGAAAACATGCGTTTAGGAAAATGTTAATTGCACTCATTGTTAGAAGAAAGAAATAGTTCGCACAAAAATGACAGTTATATTATCATTTACTCAGCCTCATGCTGTTCCATGGCCATATGCTTTTGTCCTCTTTGTGGAACATACAGTATAAAGAGAAAATCTGAACAATGTTCATGCAGCTTTTTCTCATAAAATGACAATTCACAGCGACCACATCTATCAAGCTCCACAAAAAACACAATTAAAGCTTCATATTCCAAGTCTTCTGAAGCCATATGATAGCTTTGTGTGAAGAACAGACCACATACATACTTGTTACTTACTTTTATGTTGTTGTATCTCCATTTTAGTACTTGAAAGACATTCACTATGAAAGATGTGTCATTGAAAAAAATACAGCAAATGGGCTTGGAACATCATGAGAGTGAGAAAATAGTCTACCGCTTTAAAAGCTTGCATTAATTGTGTAATTTGTATTTGATTATAATCTAAATCTGCATTCATTAAGATCGCATACTAATAGTGTGCCCTTATTAACTACATACAGTAAATATGTGACACTTGATTGCACATTAAAGACTGTAATCAACATAGTTCGGCTGGAGACTACAGTGACAAAGTCTCACTAATGAGCTTCACTGCTATGCATGTGAAGAGCAAATACTCATGCATCAACAGACAAAAACAAAGCTAACATACTGTCAAATAAAAACAATGGAGAGACAATCAAGCCGCCCAACTGTGTCTACACTCTACAAGGGCTGCAGCACGGATTAAAACTGCGAGATTAAATGAATGCAAACATTTGTAACCCCAAAACCAGACAACAAAGATGCTCTGTTGAGAACCCACTGCATGCCTATGCTGTAATCATAATCATTTTTAGATGCTTAGAGAATTGGATGAGCCAATTAAAAGCAAGATGAGGCTGCATTTATGCCGATATGTTTCCACTGCAGGCAGACATCAGCAACAGGGTTCAACGGAGCAAAACGCTAGCTGAGTCGGTTGAATCCGACCTGCCGAAGGGCAGAGGACAAGAGACGGCATATTTAATGCAATCTTACACTGCCCCCCCCCCCCCCCCCCCCTCTTTTTTCTCACACATGCACATATACACACAGAGAGATAGAGACAGAGAAACCGGTCAATCAACCTGTCCGGTGCACAGATGTCTTTCATGGATAAACCAAGGAGGCTGACTCATGTCACTGATGCTGAATGGGATGTCAGTCAAGGAACTGAGACGCAGAGATGGCCTATTATCTGCCGTTTATTATCTCTCCATGTCTTTGTAATGCTACACTGAGGAAAGACACAGCGGGTTAGAAGATGAACAATTACTGCTTCATACTTGTGACATAAAAGTCATTTTGTAGTTTGTTAGTTTGACCAGATTTACCATGTGAAACGATGAAAAGTTAGTGGGGTTTGCTGAACTTAAGGTTGAATACGAGCCATATCTGGAGACAAGATACAAGCAGCTAGAAAACCAACACTGTAAAACAATATTGTTGTTTTAATTGAAAAAAGTAAGTAAACTGGTTGCCTTAAATTTTTAAGTTCATGAAAATAAAATAAAAATGAGTTAATACAATAAGGCAGATTGGTTTAATCAACAGAAACCAAGTTGATTTGACAAAAGAAACAATGTTGTGATAACAAATCATGAAAATATTTAACCTAGTAACCACCCAGATACCCCCAGAAAAACAATAGCAACCACCAAGAACACCATAGCAATCAACCAGAACTCTTTAAACCACTTACCAACCACCCAGAACACCATAACAACCACCCAGGAAACCCTAGCAACCACCCTGAACACTATAGCAGGTTAGCAAGCACACAAAATGGCTTAACAATAACCCTTAATAACATAGCAACAACCCAGAACACCTTAGCAACCACAGAGAAACCCCTAGCTACACTCTAGAAACCACCCAGAACACCCCTAGCATCATGGCAGCAGGTTTCGCAAGGACAAGAACCACTCACATTTTCTTCAGATGTACAAATTAGTGCTATCAAATCGATTAATCGTGAATTAATCGCATCTAACATTAAAGTTTGTAAATATATAATATATGTTTGTGTGTGTGTGCATATATATATATATACACACACACACACATTCAAACTTTGATTAGATGCAAGTTATCGTGATTAATCGCATCTAACATAAAAGTTTGTAAATGTATATATATATATATATAGTGTGTGTGTGTACATAAACACACACATATACAAACTTTTATGATAGATACGATTTATCGCGATTAGGTGAGTTCAAATCTATTTAAATTCTGCAATTATTAGTTGCATGATTAGAGCAATATAAGTCAATGATTTCAACATGTTTCTTCGCTTAATTTATTTCTTTGATTGTATATCATTTGACAGCATTATGACCTCAATCTACATATTCCTTCAAAGCTGCTTATCAATACAATGGAATAAGCGAGAGTACATGAATCGCATCATCCACCGTCGGCCATGTTGACATGCTTTCCACTCAACCCCATTGTCTTGGGAAATGTCATTTTCGATGGAATAAAAGGGTGTCCTAAAAATGAACCCTAATCCCCAAACTGAAAAGGCCCCCAAATGGTCAGCCATCGGGGCTCGCCTGAGCGATCTGATCTGTTAGATTAAGACATGCGGCGCAGATCCAGTGAGCCTTGACCACATGCAGACAAAGAGACGTCCCTGCACTGCGGTGACAGGCTCCTGCTCTGGGGAGCATGTGTTTGCGTAGGTAGGAGTCTCTGTGTGTTGCGTTTGTATCAGTGTCAACTCGTTTTTCCCTTAAGGCGACGCACACATGGAACATTTAGCATGGAACCAATGATTCATATGTAGTTATTAATATTGTAATGAAATCATCCCCCTGGAGGAAGAGTGCACTGTAAAAAGTGCTACACCCACAAAGTAGGTTTTATATATTTTAAATATTTGTAATCTAGTTTATTTTATTGGTTTTATACAAAAAGAGTATCAAAATACTTCCTCTTTACTTAAAATATATCAGTTTTTATATAACAATATATTTTAAATAAAACCCATGCAATTTATTTGGGTAGTTATTTGTATGTGGTTGTTGTGTACAATAAATGTTATAAAAGTGAGTTGACAATGCACAATTTATTTGAGCAGCTGTCGATGTGACAGGTGTGTTCATCAAACGTAAATATTTTAAATTTTATAAGTTGGCATTATCCCTTTTTCACTGGCGGGGACTCCAGACAGATGCAATATCTTCCTCGGCACTTCAACTGTTTGGTCGCTGCAGCGGATCTGAATTTCAGGGTCTGATTAACACGGTAAGTTGAGCAAATTTAGCCGAATGACTGGTGATGTAAACTAAAGTCACAAAATCGCTTACTCCACTAGGGAGCTGAGGTTAGGTTTGCCAATTGTATAGCTAGCTATCCTGCACACATGGTAAGCTAAGATGGCTGCACAGTGTGGTCGATCGGCAGACAACAGCAGCAGTGTTTAAAAACACATACAAGTTACGTATGTAATAATTAGTTGCACAAATGCCCTCAGTTATATTTTTAGATTGCACAGATAAAATTTCGGGATCATATGCGATCGAAACGGTCGCAATTTCGAGCCTTCAGGCAATAGTTGTGCGGGCAAATAAGGGAAAGTAAGATGTGGTGTTTTATGGACAACACTTTGTTTTGTGTGTTGTGTGTCTTTGACAGAACTCAGAGATTATGTTATTATACTTTTGCATTACTAAAGCAGATGCTCAGATTAGACTGTAGAGATGTATGTTTAGTAGTCTGTCTGATTTTAGAGATTTGATCCACGATATTTTAATGCTGCATTGTCAATTAATGACAGATTTTTGGACTAGATTTTTGGACTAGATTTTTATACTATTTCTAACCTATTACTTAAAGAAGTTACATTTACAACTGATTTTTTTTTAACCTTATTTCTAACATCTAACATTTTCCTGGTCTTTAGATACCCAAGCACTTTTGTTACCTGGGGTCTTCGAGCTTCACATCCAGGTAAGACAAACTTCAGAATAGATTCAATTACAATTTGATCAGATTATACGTGTTCTGTAAGTCCAATAGACGTTCAGGGAACCTCCATACAAGGTTAAATACTAGTTCAGATGTGGACATATTTTATGTAATTTAATGTCTCATTTAGACAATTTAAACTTTTTCTGGACCAAACACTTTCAGGATGCATTAAATTAAAACTCATGTTTATTTCAACGTAATTTCTAATTGCAAAGCAACTCTCAGACAGTGTGTGTTTGTCCAAAAATCATGAAATCATTACTGTCTACTTAGGGCAGCAGCTTAAGGTCCCTGGTTCGAATCTGATTTCTCTCATGATCCAAATATGTATAAATGACAGATGCTAAACTGTCTAAAGGTGTCAGTGCGTGTTTGTCCAAAAATCATGAAAAGAAACTTCACTGTCTGTAAATTGCTTTGCAATTACACATGAAAATTACATTGAAATAAATGTGAGTTTTAATTTAATATATCCTGAGAGTGTTTATTTGGTCTAGAATAAGTATAAATTGTCCAAATGAGACCTTAAATGATGTTGAAAATTGTCCACATTGTCCACATCTGAACTAGTTTTCAACCTTGAATGGAGCTTCCGTGAACGTTCATTACAGAACACCTCAAAAAAAGTCGTAAAAACGTTCATTCTGGCTCCTCAGTGGACGTCTTTTCAATGTACGTCTTTGTGACAAAGACGTTGAAAAGATGTCTTTTGGACATAATTTTGCTTAGTGGGTTTATTAATATTGTGATGATATGGGGTGATTACGTTTGCTCTTGAAAGATATTTAAACTCTGTAGCTTAATTAACAGTAATGTGATGACCAATCAGGTACAGGCAAGGACAATTGCATTTGTTTTATTGTAATGCATCCTTTGAACCAGAAAAATACAACACTCATGCTAGAGTAGATCATGATATTTTAGTACCCACACTCTATGGCATTGTCATGGTAGACTTCACTCTGGTCACATGTTCTAGTCACAGTATCCATCTTGTATCCACCACCTTTAGCAACAAAAGTACAATTTGGACTTTGTGTCTTATCTCTTCTACCTGTCCGCTAATATTCATCTCATTTCCTATTTGTCTGACCAAACTCTTGTTTCTTTTTTGTCTCCACCAATAGAGTCGGGCTGAAAAAGAGGTGCACGCTGAGCTTGGCAGTTGCCCACTGAAAATTTACATGTGTCATCACCCCGACACGATTGGGATTATCATATAAGGACAGCCCGTGGTCAGAGGTGTGCCAAACCTGTTGAAACCATGCTGCCTCCTGTTTGAACTTACCTATGCTCTCGACCTCAAGTTTCCCTCAAAACTGGTGTATTGAGATATATCAGAGGCTTTTTGTAGGATTGGACCCTGTGCGTCCTAAACCATCATCATGTAATTTTTGACATTGCAGTTCCAGTGTGATACAATGTGATGTTATGGCTCACATTTACCTTGATCCAAACATTTCAGATTGGGCAGTTTGGATATTTCACTGTACTGTTCAGAACAGGTTGAAAATACACTTCTACAGTGTTTGTCTTATATTAGAGTGTACATGTGCGGCCACATTTATTTGCTGTTTTGTAGTCACTGTTAAAAGTGACACTGGTTGACATTGAATAAATTATATATTGTCTTCAATCTATCTTCTCATCTTTTTCTTCTTCAATTGAATTTGTAATTGTTATTGACAATTAAAAAAAATATATTAAAATGTTTATTCACATATGATTAAGTTAATTTTACTAAGAAAATAAAGTTCATAAAACCTAATTAAAATGAGTACAGGTTACTTGTAGCAACCCATAAATAAGTTACCTGTACCAAGAAAAGTAGGTTTATCCAACTGAGTAATACTAGTACTATTAGTTAACTCAACTTGATTTTGTTGCGTTTCTATAAAGTAATGTTAAAGTGTTCAATATACTTAAAAAAGGCTGCAAGTTGAATCAACATAAAACATCCAATGCAGCCACTTGCCTCACTTTTTATAAGTTAGATCTAGGTATTACTTTTTACAGAAATATAAAATAATATATATATACACATACACACACATACATATAAACATTTCTAACTCTACATATAATAGTATATTGGACCATATGTTAATATAATACCATAAAAGTATCACAAAAATGTATTTAAAATATTTTTTTAAATATTAAAAAAATCTAAAATGTCATAAAATGGATATTTTCAACTCTACAGACCCGTTCACACCACACCACAACTATAACGATAACAGCACAGAGAAACGATATCGTTTGAATCATTTTCTGAAAAAATAATAATAATAATTCCAGCTGATAACGATAAAAACATTGACAGCCAATCAGAATCCATCCTGCTTTAAAGAGCTCCAGCATTTAAAAGACGAAAAACTGCAGCGCGCGTTTATAATAAACAGAACGATGTCGTCCTCTGATGTGGACGCTAATATAGTAATCGTTATAGTTATCGTTATTGGTGTAAACAGGCCTTTAGTTCTTGTGAAATGTCCAGTAATGGCAACTGTAACAATGCCTTGCTTTAATATACTCTATGTTAGTGTTTATCTCTGTGTGTGTATTTATTTACCTCTTCAAACCGAGTAAGAACATGTATGTTACTTTTAGCACACACCCTCTTGCAAGGTCATTGCTCCTTTATCAAGAGATGTAATGAATGTGCCAGCTTTCAGAAGGGACAGATTGTGACACTATCTGCAGGCCTGCAATTTATCAGTGGAAATACAGAACTTAAAATACACACTTTAGAGTATTTTTTGAATGCTGTCAGAAAGCACTACGGCATCACCATAGCAACCTCATCCGTAATAGAGTGCTGACAGTCAGAGAGAGAGAAGATATTGGAAATGTGAAGGGCTCTCCGAACAGATTATGATTTTCACAAGGCACGCTCGCTCACTTGCAAACAGCACAACACATCAGCGATGACCTTGCCGTCCCCAAGGTTGGCTAGAGTGCGTAGGTTTATTCCACACTGAGAGCACAATGACTTAGTAACACCTTCCGTCCGCAGGGAGCACTCACACTTTTAATTACACACTGAAGATTTGCTTCATGGCTTTGCATCATGGAATTTTAAACAAGGAACTTTGTGAATACTAATATGTATGGTACAACTATAACCACTAATTGAACACTTGAGAGTGGGCGGTAATTGGTTCTGGAAGATTGTGCATTTGAACATATGGCTTAAGAATTTTCTTTTTTTGTCTTTTCCTATGATGAAATTATGGTAAGTATTTCATGAGTAAGACAGACTTCTAGGATAAATCAATAACGGGCTAAAATCTGTCGTAATATTGTGAAAAAAATAATAATAAATTGCAAAAAGTATATTCTTTTGCTCTCTCTCTCCATATATATATATATATACACTCACCTAAAGGATTATTAGGAACACCTGTTCAATTTCTCATTAATGCAATTATCTAATCAACCAATCACATGGCAGTTGCTTCAATGCATTTAGGGGTGTGGTCCTGGTCAAGACAATCTCCTGAACTCCAAACTGAATGTCAGAATGGGAAAGAAAGGTGATTTAAGCAATTTTGAGCGTGGCATGGTTGTTGGTGCCAGACGGGCCGGTCTGAGTATTTCACAATCTGCTCAGTTACTGGGATTTTCACGCACAACCATTTCTAGGGTTTACAAAGAATGGTGTGAAAAGGGAAAAACATCCAGTATGCGGCAGTCCTGTGGGCGAAAATGCCTTGTTGATGCTAGAGGTCAGAGGAGAATGGGCCGACTGATTCAAGCCGATAGAAGAGCAACTTTGACTGAAATAACCACTCGTTACAACCGAGGTATGCAGCAAAGCATTTGTGAAGCCACAACACGCACAACCTTGAGGCGGATGGGCTACAACAGCAGAAGACCCCACCGGGTACCACTCATCTCCACTACAAATAGGAAAAAGAGGCTACAATTTGCAAGAGCTCACCAAAATTGGAGAGTTGAAGACTGGAAAAATGTTGCCTGGTCTGATGAGTCTCGATTTCTGTTGAGACATTCAGATGGTAGAGTCAGAATTTGGCGTAAACAGAATGAGAACATGGATCCATCATGCCTTGTTACCACTGTGCAGGCTGGTGGTGGTGGTGTAATGGTGTGGGGGATGTTTTCTTGGCACACTTTAGGCCCTTTAGTGCCAATTGGGCATCGTTTAAATGCCACGGCCTACCTGAGCATTGTTTCTGACCATGTCCATCCCTTTATGGCCACCATGTACCCATCCTCTGATGGCTACTTCCAGCAGGATAATGCACCATGTCACAAAGCTCGAATCATTTCAAATTGGTTTCTTGAACATGACAATGAGTTCACTGTACTAAAATGGCCCCCACAGTCACCAGATCTCAACCCAATAGAGCATCTTTGGGATGTGGTGGAACGGGAGCTTCGTGCCCTGGATGTGCATCCCACAAATCTCCATCAACTGCAAGATGCTATCCTATCAATATGGGCCAACATTTCTAAAGAATGCTTTCAGCACCTTGTTGAATCAATGCCACGTAGAATTAAGGCAGTTCTGAAGGCGAAAGGGGGTCAAACACAGTATTAGTATGGTGTTCCTAATAGTCCTTTAGGTGAGTGTATATATTAGGGGTGTAACGATACCCTCATGTCACGATTCAATACATATCACGATACGATATTATTGTGATACTCCAAGACATATGGTAAAAGATTGACAAACAAAAAAACCTCTTGATTAAAATGCTAAATTTGGTATTACATTGGGTGTGTAAATAAATAGAGATTGCTGGTATTATTATTATCATTCAGTGTCTGCCACATCATGTGGAAAAGCCAACAGCCCGATGAAGACATTAGATTTATCACATCAGGGGTTTGCATTAGGTTTAACTCACATTAAAACTTCTAATCCATATGGTGCCTAGGTAAGCTACTATTTGGGGATTATATCAAGTTGCAAGTTGGATAAACTAACAGAGCTTCAGCAGCTTAGAAGCATGTAGTAGGATCTTATGGGCAGTCTACCCAGCATTCTTCTATTCTAGTTAAATCTGAGATAACTGTAAGATGACAGAGGCATGCTGGGAGTTAGATTACCCCCTTAACCTTATCAGATTCTCAGCGTCTTTTGCTAAGGTGGATCTAAAAGCCATTAGCCAAATTAGAGATCCTCTTTGTTTTGATTGCGAGAGCAGTGACACCTACAGATTTTCCTGGCTGATAGCAAACTCAAACTAAGTGGTAAATTCCGATATGGAACAAATGTAAAAAGATCCTCTAAACAATTGTGTTTTATAACCACTGTAAAATAAATCATATTTGACCTGCAGAGTTATGAATCTGATCTTGCAGTTTGTATTGAATGTGTAATAAAAACAGTGTACCTCGCGATAAATGTCTTTCTATTGAGTTGTAGAACTAGGGTGACCAAATTTCTCAGTGGAATACGGGACGGACTATTGCTGCTGAGTAGAGACTTGCTGCTGCCATAACAAACACCGATACACTGCTGTGAGCATGTAAGACATACTATTTTAGCACAAAGAGCATATATAAAATTCCCCATGGCAGATTTATACAGGTGGAGTTGGGGAAGGTGGAGGGTTTCAGAGGAAACTGCTATCAAACACTAAACCAGACTATTTCAATGTTGAGCAGCAAGCTCATTGGCTGCAGATGCAACAGGAACCAATCAGCTTTTGCCATGTAGTTAATGTGATTGTCAGCAGGTTGCGTTAAGGACCCATCAGCCTGCGCCATCTAGAGTTACATTTAAAAAAAATTCTTGTTTAATTTCCATTTATGGCACAGACAAAAGCAGGTTTATAAGGCTGCTCTCATTGTAAGACTGAATGCACAGATACTGACGCCCATTCAGTTTTCACCCAGATGTTTTCATTCATAACCGAATGTATTTACGTGAGATACTTCGCACGATGGGCATTTTGTCATAATTGTGTGTGTATTTGACAATTCAAGCGCAAAGAGAAATGAATTCGGGATCGCAGGCTGTCTTGAGAGAGGCGGCTTTCTGCGCGTTGGCGCCTCTGGTGTTTGTAATTCAGCGCGATACTGCATCAAGACTTTTTTGTGACTTATTGGACTTACCATGAATCTTAACATCAACCCGTACTTTATTATCTCATTCATGTATGTTTCTTTATCACTCTGAAGTGTCAATAACTTTATAGTTCTGTACACGCGAATATAGAAAGGGGAGAGCAGGGCACAACCTAACACATTTTGGTTTTGGCTCAATTATTAAAATAATTATTAAGTTAGATTATTCTTTTTTTTTTTTTTTACACAAGCAACATACACATCTCTGCTACAAATGAACACTTGAAGTTTTTTTTCTAGGACCTACCATTTTCATTCAGTTGCACTGAATGTGACAGAAGTGCAAATGTTACAACTTACCCCATATGCGGGGTTAATTGTAACAGACAGAGGGGTTAACACATAATTCAGTACTATTATATCTGTATAGTTTGATATTGTTTGTGCATCTGTATACTATAGATAGATATCCATACATCCATCCCTCACCCAATCATCCTTCTATTATGGATCAATATCATGGATAGAGATATAGGAAAGAGCTGCACAGTTTTGGAATAAATAAATAAATAAAATAATCAAATATTGTAATTGCAATTGAATTATATTTGTGTGTGGCAGCTGCATGAAAAATTATTATTACAGTATTACTGTAATGTGAGCTCAAAATCACATTTAAAGGGTTTATTGAATGAAAAACAGGCTATATTTTTAATAAATAAACAAGTGATCAATGCATAGTAAACAAAAGTGAATGTTTAAATTCCAACATTGTTTGTGAAAGTCCAACAAAGTTAAATGTGGCAAAATAAATATATAAATAAATACTCAAACCTGAAAAGTTGTGTGGCTCTCTGTTTTCCTTTCATTATCGTTGTACACTTGGCAGCTTAGTTGTAACACTGTGCTACAACTAACCCCGCAGTGTAAAACATATTTTAAGCCTAGCTAACAGTTGCTAGGAATTGCTGATATGTTTCAAAATGGTGCTATGTTTTAGCCAACAAGACTGACAAGAGAAAACGAGCATGGCTTGCAGAATTTCAGTTAAAATATTCACGATAAAAGGCATATGTGCACTCTTATCATTTTTGAGGACTGACCAATCAGAATCAAGTATTCCAGAGAGTCTTAACTGATTGGTCAGTCACTCCATTCCACTGTCAAATCTTTGTATAGTGACTACTTAGCTTTTATGTCTTATATACATTAGTTATATTCCCTTTAAAATAAACATGCTTCTGCCATGAGTGGGGTTCAAACCATTTTTTTTGTTCAAAGAAGGCAACAACCTACCAACTTTACCAGGAGTGGGGTTAAAAGATCCTTGTTAAATGTAGGGCGGGCCGAGAGCCATGAGAGTGCGCGCGAGGCTGGTGGCGTGATTGCTAACGAGTGTCACTTGCGTGCTGCACAGGTCCCATATCTCTCACAGAGGAGCTTCGTAAGCATAAAGGGAGGAGCGACGACAGTGAAGGAGGAGAGAGGACCAGGCCTGGACTTTACGTTGTTTTGTTTATGTGTGTGCGGCACTTGTTTATTCTGTTATTAAAGTTGTTAAAATGTCGCTGGTTCCCGCCTCCTCCTTCCCTTATTAACAAACCTTGTTACAGTAGGCTACACTTACGCTTTTGTTGACATCTTCGTGTCCCACTTGATCTCTGCGCTAATCACTAAAGATGGATCACACCTTCACTAACTGCAAGTTAATCGATAGGGAATTGTGATTGGATGGTAATTTTGTCCTCCAAAATACAGGTCCTTCTAAAAAAATTAGCATATTGTGATAAAGTTCATTATTTTCCATAATGTAATGATAAAAATTAAACTTTCATATATTTTAGATTCATTGCACACCAACTGAAATATTTCAGGTCTTTTATTGTTTTAATACTGATGATTTTGGCATACAGCTCATGAAAACCCAAAATTCCTGTCTCAAAAAATTAGCATATCATGAAAAGGGTCTCTAAACGAGCTATTAACCTAATCATCTGAATCAACTAATTAACTCTAAACACCAGCAAAAGATTCCTGAGGCTTTTAAAAACTCCCAGCCTGTTTCATTACTCAAAACCGCAATCATGGGTAAGACTGCCGACCTGACTGCTGTCCAGAAGGCCATCATTGACACCCTCAAGCAAGAGGGTAAGACAGAAAGAAATTTCTGAACAAATAGGCTGTTCCCAGAGTGCTGTATCAAGGCACCTCATTGGGAAGTCTGTGGGAAGGAAAAAGTGTGGCAAAAAACGCTGCACAACGAGAAGAGGTGACCGGACCCTGAGGAAGATTGTGGAGAAGGACCGATTCCAGAGCTTGGGGGACCTGCGGAAGCAGTGGACTGAGTCTGGAGTAGAAACATCCAGAGCCACCGTGCACAGGCGTGTGCAGGAAATGGGCTACAGGTGCCGCATTCCCCAGGTCAAGCCACTTTTGAACCAGAAACAGCGGCAGAAGCGCCTGACCTGGGCTACAGAGAAGCAGCACTGGACTGTTGCTCAGTTTTGCATGTCATTCGGAAATCAAGGTGCCAGAGTCTGGAGGAAGACTGGGGAGAAGGAAATGCCAAAAAGCCTGAAGTCCAGTGTCAAGTACCCACAGTCAGTGATGGTCTGGGGTGCCATGTCAGCTGCTGGTGTTGGTGCACTGTGTTTTATCAAGGGCAGGGTCAATGCAGCTAGCTATCAGGAGATTTTGGAGCACTTCATGCTTCCATCTGCTGAAAAGCTTTATGGAGATGAAGATTTCATTTTTCAGCACGACCTGGCACCTGCTCACAGTGCCAAAACCACTGGTAAATGGTTTACTGACCATGGTATTACTGTGCTCAATTGGCCTGCCAGCTCTCCTGACCTGAACCCCATAGAGAATCTGTGGGATATTGTGAAGAGAAAGTTGAGAGACGCAAGACCCAACACTCTGGATGAGCTTAAGGCCGCTATCGAAGCATCCTGGGCCTCCATAACACCTCAGCAGTGCCACAGGCTGATTGCCTCCATGCCACGCCGCATTGTCATTTCTGAAAAAGGATTCCCGACCAAGTATTGACTATTGAGTGCATAACTGAACATAATTATTTGAAGGTTGACTTTTTTTTTTGTATTAAAAACACTTCTTTTATTGGTCGGATGAAATATGCAAATTTTTTGAGACAGGAATTTTGGGTTTTCATGAGCTGTATGCCAAAATCATCAGTATTAAAACAATAAAAGACCTGAAATATTTCAGTTGGTGTGCAATGAATCTAAAATATATGAAAGTTTAATTTTTATCATTACATTATGGAAAATAATGAACTTTATCACAATATGCTAATTTTTTTAGAAGGACCTGTATTATGTTAATGGCTATATTTGATTAGGAGAAGTATAGGTTTGATTGTCCATGACAACATTAAAGATACACATTTTTTGGAGTATTTTTTGTGCACTTTATAAGTTAATAATAATTGTTTAATATTTCAACAGCATTACTGGAGATTGTTTGATGAATCTGAACTTTGTAAAGCATTAAAAGCATTAAAAACAAACCCCCTACTGGTGTTGATGACAGCTCTATGGGTCTGACTTTATTTTGCATTGACTATAACTCAAGATTGAAGTAGAAGGCCACTCATTGAACAATTAAAACAATTTACTACTGCTATAAGGCTATAAGTCGGGCACTGTTCATAGGGTCGGCGTATGATGACAGCTTTGACTTCATAATGGAGATTAACAGAGACTCTGGCCCTGAATTGAGCACCATAAAGTACTGTGAATTATGCGGTTAACCAAGAAAACTATACCAGCTGGGGACACAGAGTGACTGGCTGGCCAGTCGATGTTCTTGCAATCGATCATGAGAGAACATTATAAAAACACACAGCCGCCAGGGACAGAAGCCGGGGGGAAAGTTGTCTGTCCTGAACTCCTTTCATTTCACGCTGCTTTCATTTCCTGTCTAGAAGAACAGTGCTGAGTTTCTTTTCAGCAAGCTCAGCTGAAATCTATAATATTTTATCAGTATGAATGAGTTTAGGTAATTAGTATGTAGGAAAACCTCTTTCATGAAGCATCGTGGTGGTTATCTGTTAAATGACTTTCCATATACGATCATACGGTATGGTTAATATAAATGGGGGAGGTTCATGAGTGCTGACATCACCACTAAACACGGACGATGAAACACAGACCGCCGGCCTATGAAGAGGTTTATGGAGTGAATAAATACGGTATGGGCCCTGTTTTATTTTCAGACAATCAATCAAAGTGAACTAAGAAGGCTCCCTTATTCCCATTTAACTCTGTATGGAGAATCACAAGACTTTACAAGAGATGTTTATTTACACAGATGTGAGGTTCTACTTAAAGGAACCAGGATTTAAGGTTCACACATCAAAAAAGGCACTTAAAGTGCTTTGAAAGTCTCAACAAACAATGACACTATGAAGAAAACGTTTGCTTATTTGTCAGCAGACGTAAGGTAAAAGAGAAAACTGCATCCATATTTGCATACTATCCATAATAAATAATATACAAGATTGAATGTGTTGACTGTATTCCAAATGATATACATTGTAAAAAAGCATAATAAAGGTGCCTAAATGATATAATTTTTCAACAAAGAATCTGCAATTTATGAAGTGCAATCCCCTCACACATTACAATCACCAGCAAAGTACACACTTTGAATGTGTAGTCTGAGTTTGCAAACAGGGACTCAGTCTGTCTCTTTGCATATCTACATCTGAAGAAATCATCAACTTTCCATCCTGCTGTTTTTGTATAGAGACTGCAGTGCAGTTGACGATGAATCATATGAGATCCAGCATAGACCCAAAACACATTCTCAGACAATCTTACTCAGACTTTCTCAAAGTCTCGTTCCCCTAAAAGGCAAAAGGCCTCTTTTTTTTCTTTTCTTTTTTTAAAAGAAAAGAAAAGAGGCAAAAGGCCTCTTATAAAAAGAGCTGACAAGATGTTGACAAGAGTGTTCCTAAAAAGGAACAGACACCCTACAGTTTATTCAAGACAGCGTCATCATTGAGCCATCCAGTGCAATTAACATCCATGTGTGAATGACCTCAAATTAGAGCAAATAGGTTACACGACACACAATGGATTTAGGGTCACTGCTTTATTTAGTGGTGAGGATTTATTTTCCCTGTACAATTGTTTTCATAGTACTTTTCATTCATCCAAACATAAAGTTAGACATGTGATTCATTAACCTTACAGATGTTTACCCAAAGATTTGCCAAGATCTGTTTTGTTTACGCAATGGACCCTTTTGTCTTTGTCCCTTTCAAACCCCCCATTTGCATCGCCCTGAAATATCAACAGGTTTTATTTCCAATGTTAACAATGCTTTAAAAGTCTCAGACAGGCTTGAAAAAAGCACTGAGAGTGGGGTCTGCGTCTATCAATCAATTGTAGAGTCGTGCAATACACAAAACCTAAGAGAAAATAAATGTCTAGCAGTAGCTTGCTTCTTTACAAAATCACTTTTGTGGAAGAGTAAGGGCAATTGGTAAACATTGAATTAAATTCCAATGCTAACCCACTTCTTAATCAAGTCCAGACTGAATGCATCCTCCACTTGAACAGTCTTTGGCGTAATTGGATTTAATAGTGGCCATCTGGTTGTCATCCCCTCAAATTCACATTAAGCGAGACCCACTGGTTAGAAGTCAAGTGATTGACATGCACATTGAATTTGCCTCCCTTTCACGCTGACAATAGCTTGTAGCCAGACACAATATCTCATTTGTCCATAGTTCAATGCCAGCAGCCTTTCCAGCCAAAGTCTTGTTTGTGAGTGAAAGAGGGGCGCAAGCTCTTGCTGTTTCACTTTTCTTCTGCAGAGTCACCAGGGTCTGCGATGACAAAGTAGATGTCACTTCTGTCAAACACGTCCACTGTGTGTTCACAAACCGTATTGTGGCTTTGACAGTGGGAAGCAAGAGCTAAAAAACTAAGATCAATTTTGGGGAATAGATGAAAGATTCTTAGGCCATAGGGGGTACATTTTGACTATTAAAACAAAGCGCAAATGTGAGAGAGCAAACAAGCATGTTTTTCATCTAACGCTATTTTGTAATAGCCTAAAATATACGAGCCATTAAAATCGGCACATGCCCAGTACCCTTAAATCAACTTTCAGTTTGAAAATATAATAATTCCTCTGTTCGAATCCCAGACCGCCAGCCCATTTATAATTTCACGCCGTCTCCAGTCATCGTGCGAAGAGGAAAGCTGCTTGTTTTGACAGATTGGGATGCTTTGATGCATACTTCAGTTGTGGTGGATTTTTGCAGCTGCAATGCATGTTAAAGTAAACAGTCGGGTTGATAAGATCTTCATAGATGAATTTGCAGGCATGGTCTCTCGAGCAGCTGGAAAGTATAAGGGCAGAGAGGAATGTAATAGCATGACTTTTGCTGCTATACTTTGTGTGGCAAAATATGGACAGCGGGAGAGATATTATAGAAAATAACAGTGTGGAGGAACAGTATTGGCAAATGAAAATAGTAATGAGAACCACAGCATTCTTTAAAATCACAAGGATTCATAATCACAAAGTGTGTTACGACCATTACAAAGGCTGTTTATGGAAGTAATTTAGCTATTTTCCTGTCTTGAAGTCTGACTGGTCTGTAATGTCCTCTATTTTGTTCAAATATGTATTCTTCTCACAGGAAAGGAAATTCACAAATACAATCTTTTTAATCTAAATTGTTCTCTTAGACAAAAATGACAAAAAACAAATTTGAGTAATTTGCTTAAAGTAATTGTTGACCCCAAAATTATTTTCACCATTTCATTTTACACTGTTTCTTTAAAGTTTCTTTTTCCTCTTGAGAAATCTCAGTAATGTCTCAAACTGTGCTCACAAGTGCCAATATACACTGCCCAACCAAAAAAAAAAAAGTCGCTGTTTATTGCAGTGATTCTTATGTTTGTAGCAAGTTTGGCAACAGTTCTTCTCTAATTGATTGAGTGTGTAGCTTTTCATTTCTTAAACAACCATTTAGGAAGACATCACAACATTTAAGAGGTGCATCAATTTTTGGTCAAGATCTTGTAAGAGTCCAGCACTCTGTAAAGTCTCCTCCAGCACATCCCAAAGGCTTTCAATGAATTTAATGTCTGGACTCAGAGGTGTGCCAATTCATGTGTGAAAATGATTTTTCACTCTTTCACAGTTTGAGCCTGATGAATCTTGACATTGTCATCCTGGAATATGGCCATGATGTGTCTTCCTACATAGTTATTTAAGAGATGAAAAGCTACACACTCCATCATTTAGGGCTAGAAGAACTGTTGCCAAACATGTAACATGCTAGAAACTCCAAGAACTCAGTGATAAGAATCACTGCAATAATGATCCAATCATAGAATCTCAAGCATTTGCCTTTAAATCCAAACTTTTCTTATGATTTCAGTATGATCTCAAACATTTATCATCCAATTCTCCTCATTGCTATCCACATTGAATTTGATGTTGTTGTTTTTTTAAATTACAATAGCTCAACAATTGTGTAATTTGTGTCTTGTGTCTCTTGTGTAATTTAATTCTGAGAAAAACAGCTGAGATAAATTGTTAGGAGTCCAATTTTTTTCTTCTGTCTGGTTTCCCTCCATGGTGTCAGGTTTGATATGATCAAATCGCCGTCTGAACACAGAGGCTATGGTCTGGGGAGAATGTATGACCGGTATCGTTTTCCCATTGTGCTCGGCGTAGACATTGGGACATACAGAGGAATGAAAATAGAGTGAACGGTGGTCTAGAGGGTCCGCGGGTTCCAGCCCATTATCAGTCCTGCACTTCTCTGGTTCTGTATGGCTTCAAGGTTAACAAGCTGCCTGGAGCCGTTCTGTCTGCTGTCCACCGTTACCTGAAGCAACTCTCGGCGAGATAGAAACTCGATAAGAGTTTCAGTTATATGACCAAAAGCAGCTCATGAGAAATAGACTGAAAATAATGTGTGTCGACCCTTCACATAGAAATATGATTAACCCAAAAGTGTTTGATATTGCAAAGTGTGAGATGTTTTATTAATCATGACATTCTAACAGATTCGTTTGTGAATGTTCCCACAGTCACTGTGCACTTTTCACGAATTCACTTTACAATTCGGTGTCCAATTATTTTAAAAGCATTAGAGGCACAAATCCCATTGAAAAAACATTTAGTCAGGGAGTTTTGTCTTTTACCCTGTTATGATCTCAGAGAAAATCAAATTAATCAAAATTCAATCAGTGTTGCCATAATAAAACAATGTCCCGCTTCAATGGTTTTGACCTTCTGAATTGCATTCACTTTATATATATATATATATATATATATATATATATATATATATATATATATATATATATATATATATAAGCACTGTCTTTAACTTAACAAAGAAGAAAAAAACGTACATAGATTTGGCAGATTTTTGTCTCTTTTAAATCAAAATAAGCCCAAGAACATTTTCTAAATAAGATATTAATGGGGATTGAAGGAAGTTTATTATCTTTGTCCAGTCCACTTCTTGTTGTGACAGATGGCACAGTTGTCATGACGATGGAACAACAGAAAGAAACCGACGCTCAAGTTTTGTGCCAGAGACGCTGATGTGATATTTCAGTTATGTTTGACTCAAGGTTTGTGGTTTGCTTGATCAAAGTCAGATGGTTGTTTTATGTGAAAGGAATGGAGGAATTTGGTTCTTATGTAACTGTCACAACAAAAAGAGAAAGTGAGATGGGAGAAAAGATAAAAAAGGGCCCTCAGGACATGAAAATGTTGCAGGACAACATGAGAGGTGAGACAACATTGATAGGGGCATTAAAAATGGCTGAAGAACAGACGCACGAAGCTGTCAACACATTAATCTTTGATTAATATCACTTCCAAAACAAGAACAAGCGCTCCTGACCACCAAACACTTCAAAGCGCTCTGCTCGACGTCAGCAGTAATTTGCTAACGTCAGCAGCTATATGTTTTGTTTTGAACAATACTATTGCTCTTCTTGAAATTTTCTGAATCTTTTGCAAATCATATTTAATGTCTATCTAGGATTGTGCATGCAAGCCTGTTACCACAAAAATAAAATAAAATAATTAAATAATTAAATTAAATTAAATTAAATTAAATTAAATTAAATTAAATTAAATTAAATTAAATTAAATTAAATTAAATTAAATTAAATTATTGTGACAATATTATCTTTATTTATGGGTTTATTTTTTGGTTTATCAAAATTTGGTGCCAAACTAGAAACTGGGTGACAACCAACTAATTTTAAGAATCTTTTATTTTATTTTATTTTATTTTATTTTATTTTATTTTATTTTATTTTATTTTATTTTATTTTATTTTATTTTTTGCTCAAAGTTCAATCTCTCTACTTAAAATAAAATAGAACAGAAATAATATAAATAAAATAAAATAGGCCTAAGTAAATTATAAATAATTAAATAAATAAAATAATTATGTAATTATTTTAATGATGAATTATTTCCCATGTAGAATATGGCGAAAAGACTCATGTCGAGTCTATATCTACTCTGACCTGAATACATGTGATGAAAGCATTTGAGAGCATGTCAAGCCCGCACATGAACTTTATGATAGCAATCAGATGCGGATTGAGATACATCCCCGTGCAATAAGGGACTTGAAATGAAAAAGAACAGGAATGTGTGTGGAAGGATGCCTTTAAAAGCCTGGTGCCGTGACCACCAACATCCTTGACCCGCACAAATATGACCAGATCCTAGTGGCCTTGCTCATGTTTAATCTAGCTTTCCAATGCGAGTGACACTTTTCAAGTCATCAGATAATAAAATAGAGGCTTTCTCCTGTCTGGGTCAAGTTTTGGGATAACCAGACCTGATTCTGTGTGACCTGATATCAAGACCCTTATCAGAGCTCTGTATCATGAGAGCTCAACCCTGTTATCATAAGCTCTGTTTGAAATCACAAACAAACTGCAGGAAGAGGCCAAAGACAACAGAGAGAGGCAAGATGAAACAAGGAATCTCCTAGAGATAAAAATCAACTGCAGGCAGTCCAATGTCCTCCAGGGGTCAGGGCCAAAGTTCAAAACCATATGTGTATGTAAGGATTCAGGAAAGAGAATTCACTGTGGAAACCATGGTCAAATATTCAATGGATCCAGGAAAAATAAAAAAAGCAAAATGCCATTAAAATTACTAGGATTAATCAGAACAAAGACACAATTCTAATATATATGTGTGTAGGGCTATATAATTAAATAATAAACAACTAATCAGTGAAATCATTAATCATCTCCAACATCCCTCAAACAGGAAAAATCTCAAGAAATAACTATTTTAAAGAATCAAAATACATAAATAAAATTAATAGTTATTAAAATCTCGTTTAATGAATGATTTATCTCTATCATTAAATGTCCCATAACATATACATATAAGAAATGTTCACTAACCATTGACCTTTCTTTCAGCATTGAGGACAGCACCACAGCTTTACACAAAGACAGGAGGTGAGTTGTACTGAATATAAATCAATCGTTCATATTGCCTTTCAACGTAAGGATCAAAGGTCACACGTCTCGTCTCAGGCGGTTTAAATACTCAAGCATTTATTGCACCCTTGTTTATGGCGAGATGAAACTGCCGACCAGAATGCTGAGCTTGTAGTGGAGATTGTTATGCTAGTGCAACCTGAGATTACACACACAGATCCTCATGTGGGAAAGGTCAGCATGCTGAGTGTGTGTGAGAGACTGTGAGAGAGTGTAGTGTCTTTGCTATTCCTCCTTGAAATATGGTCTCTTCACACACTGCGGCAGTCATTTGTCACCCAGGCACGCTGTCCTGATGTCCTGTTCATATTTATGTGCTGGCCGGCAGCCACTGTCCGACTGCAAGTAATGAATAAATGACCCTCTGCACACATACCTCCTGCTTCCCTTCTGCTCCTTGGCTCACCATCACACCATTAGTAGTGCCGTGCTAAGACAAGCATCCATCACTATTACTATTGCTAATACTTAAGGTTAAGGAGGAAACTAAGTATTAAACTAAATCGTATTGCACAAATTACACAAAAACACAAATTATATCTCTGGAAGGTGTGCTGTTATATTTCTAAACAAACAGATTTATGATTGCGGACATCAAAATGGAAGAAAAAATTCCCCAGATTTGCAATGAAGGAGGAGATGTCGGCCCAGATCCGGTGTGGTGAAGAGATGAGTCCCAGCTCTAAAGCTGTTCTCGCAATTCTTAAAGGAGAACTCCGGTGCAAAATGAACCTCGGGTGTAATAACACATTGGTACAGACTAAATCGTTCCCTGAGTTTTTGTTTTCATGATAATCGAATGTAAAGAGTTTTATCTCTAAAAACAGTTTAGCTTATAACGCTAGTATATTGGGCATCGAGTAAGCAAAAAGAGATCGCTAGTTAATACCATTAACAAGGCTCAAATTAGCCCCACACTAACACGGCAGCATAATGAGGGTCCTTACATGCAAACCGAAGCATTGAGAACTTTGTAAGTGTATAGACAGTTTAATAAGAAGATACTTTACACAGACAGTACAGTTAGCGCATACAGACAGCAGCCATCTTGGAAAACAGTCTCGATCAGTCAAACCACGAAGGTGAGCGAACAGTACGTGTAGATATTGAAGATGAGATAAATTATATTTATTTTTTTATTTTCTCTGTTGCGTTCAGTGCTTCTCTTATGCGCTCAGTGCTTTCTTCCGGAAACAACGGACCATATGAGATTCCAAGTCACAGTTCAGCTCACGTATCACCGTGTTCGTGGTTTGACTGATCGAGACTGTTTTCCAAGATGGCTGCTGTCTGTATGCGCTAACTGTACTGTCTGTGTAAAGTATCTACTTATTAAACTGTCTATACACTTACAAAGTTCTCAATGCTTCGGTTTGCATGTAAGGACCCTCATAATGCTGCCGTGTTAGTGTGGGGCTAATTTGAGCCTTGTTAATGGTATTAACTAGCGATCTCTTTTTGCTTACTCGATGCCCAATATACTAGCGTTATAAGCTAAACTGTTTTTAGAGATAAAACTCTTTACATTCGATTATCATGAAAACAAAAACTCAGGGAACGATTTAGTCTGTACCACTGTGTTTTTACACCCGAGGTTCATTTTGCACCGGAGTTCTCCTTTAATGTAATCAATCAAACTTTAATTCATGTAATAATCTTTTATTTTTAGTTAAAGTGAAAGAAATTGCATTTTTAAGTATGTTTTGCGACATTGTTAATTGTTATTAAGCAGTAAGGCATAATATATCTTTTTTTAATTACAAGCATGTCATGTCATAATTAATTCTTAAACAGAATTAAGCTTTTATCATATTTGTTATCAAGGTTTTTTATTGAAAAAAATCGTAGATGGTGAAAAAAACATTATCTCTAATAATTTCGGAATTCGGATAGCTGTATGCTATGCTACTATCTAAGCTAACTAAAAAAAAACACTAAGAACGAGAAATGTTTAATTTTACAATCTATAGCTTTGGTTACTAGTATATGAAACATATAAGTTAAAAGACATTAATGGTCGTTATAACGTAGTTCAAACGACTTATATAATAAAGTGATATCTGATTTGTAACCAGGCACTAAAGCGATTACCCATAAATGCTTTGAACCAATCGGATTGCTTGGGTCCTAAGCTTGGACTCATCACTTCGCTGGGACTCATCTCTTCACCACACCGGCCCACATCTGGCACACGTGGATTCCACACGGCCCAGATGTGGGCCGGATCTGGGCCGACACTATGTTGCTGTCTGGGTTCATATCTATCATAAAGGCTTTGTTGACTAGTAAACACCTAGCAAACTCCCACAACACCCTAGCAACATCCTAGCAACCACCTAGAACACGTTAGCAGCTCCCTAGCATTGTTTTCATGGAGTTTTTCATAAGCGAACAACACTGTAAAAAATGTAGTTTTATTTGTTCAGTCACTGTCTGAAAGATAATTATCACACCAAATAGGGAACGTTCCAAATCATTATCAGATTAACGATTAATAAACACTTATTTTCATGCGGTTCCTTGCACAATTCTATGTTATGACCGCAAAATGCTTTTGCTTAGTGCATGATTTTATAAACGAATACATTGTGACGTTTCCAACATACAGTAACACCAGCTCTGTATGCAATTCCAAAAGGGTCCTTGCACCATCTGTGCCCTGGACCTAAAAAGATTAAAATGTGTTTCTTTGCACATGGATATTTCAACATTCTCACAACCAAAACTGAATGGAAAACGTTTTTAGAGCATAAATTAGTCAGCTGGGCTGTAGCACCTCCTGTATCATTAAGAATATCAAAGGCAATGGAATGAGAATAATTCATCATCAGACAATGTGCATTAGAACAACAGCTGCTCCATAAAACCCAACATAATCAAGCACAAAGATCTTTTTGTGAGTAAATATATATGGTTTATGTTTCTACCCAGAGCTTTTGACAGATATACTGGTATGGCAATAATGAAAGGAGCTTTCTTTTAAGTAGATTCAATCAATAAATTGATATGTTCTAGAAAACGTCATTGTTTACAGCTGTTTGGAGGACAGCTATAAAGATGAATAAATGAAAAAGGCTTTGGTTTGATTTATGAACCATAAAAAAATACACTCAGATCTGTCAGCCTTTACAGTAATTCCAGTATAGAGACATGAGCAAGGACACATGTCATGCTGTTGTTTCTCTGGAGCAGATGTCCTTCAGCACTGATCACACAATCGCTGCTACGTGTGACATATGAACAACACGTGATTGCACTAAATTATATAAAGATTTTGCACCTGAGAAAAATGTTTTTATGACTGACTAGGTCTATTTTTTTTTTTTTTTTTACTGATACGGCCAATGCAAAACAGAATTACCAATATGAAACCTACTTTTGTAATGTAAAGCTTTTTGAAATGAATTGAGAGTGAAGAGGAAGCAGATAAAAAGACAGACAAAGACAGATTGAAAAGAGAGAATGTTTAGATTGCAGTCCTTATCAGGTCCTCATTACAGCTTGGTTTGGGATTCAGAGAGAAGGAGTCAGACCTGCCTCAGATAAACCTGTAGAGATGACAGCAATGCATTCTTGAGTCAGACTCGTCTGCTCTCAGCATGTGGACAGACCAGAATGTGACATATGGCATCTGAAAACAAATATCAAGAAAAAGGAAAAAGACAAATAAATATTAACCTTCTTGAAATCAGGATGGTTGTGTGGTTAAGGCATTTGACTTAAGATCCTATGGATTTGTGTGGGTTTGAACCCCACCTCTGGTGGAGAAATGCAAGTTGGTGGTAATGTGCTTGTGTCATCAACAAAAGATTCTTAAAGTTAAACAGTACTGTGGTTATGACAGTACAGATACACACACTTCTGTATGATTGATGACTTGGTGCTACACTCCTTACAAATAAAGAGTGCAAATTCTTTTTTGGCATTTTTGGTTCCATGAAGAACCTTACAGGAAAGGAAAGGAAACTTATCAAAGGAAACTTTCCATTCCACAAAAGGTTCTTTAGAAGGTTCTTTGGATTATCAAAAAATTCAAAACACTAAGAAAAAAAAAAAAGAAAAAAAAAGGTTCTTTTAAGAACTGTTCACTAAAAGGTTATTTTGGGAAATCAAAAATTGTTCTTCTAAAACACCATTTTGGAACCTTTATTTTTAGGATGGTAGGGTTGTTCTTGTGTGGTAACATTTAAAATATGAATACGCTTGTATTGTAGTTTAAGAAACTTTAATCATTAAAGTTATTGTAACATTAATGGGAACGCCTAACAAGATGTAAAATAAGAACAGCTAAAGTGAGGGACTACAATTTTGTGACGGGTCGGAGCGGTACAGGTTTAAAACACAAGCCCAAGTTATTTTACTTGTAGAAAATTCGACTACGCCACCTTGGGAATTTCACCCAAGGAAATATTAATAACACCTGGAGGTGTTATTAGGTCACACAGGTTCGACTCTCTTTCATAAATGGTAGGCTGGAAACGTGGGTAATGTATAACAATACAAAGATTGTATTGGTACAAAAGATAATTATTTTAAAAAAGGAGGAAGAAATTCACTTTAAAGTGCCCTCAGTGATACTGTATCTCACAGCTCTCTCCAACAACAACAACAGAAAAATAACTTTACATAAAGACTCAACTTTACAGTTCACAGAAACATAAAGACATAGAATCAACAAAATACACTCACGGTTCGAGGTGCGTGGCTGAAAAAGATTTACAATTTAGTCACGAGACAGAAAACAGTGATGGGTAAATCATAAAAAATAATACATACTGATGTTTATGCAATTGTTTCCCTGCAAAACTATGTCACAGCTCCTAGAGGGAAAGAGATTTTACAAGAAATATAAAGAAATAAAGAAGAAATATTGTTTCTTTAATAAATAATGATATGGAATATAACAAAAAATGATGGAGAGTCAATCCATGAATTGGGCAAATGATCTAATATTGCATTGTTGATGAGCATGCACTTAACCGAATCATAGTAATACAAACTGTATGTATTTTAAAATCTAATGGTAGTGAAGCAACTTCTGTTATTGGGAACCTATATAATTAAAAAGCTAAGCAATGATAAAACAATCAGTTTCCACTGACATCGTCTGTTCTGATGTTTTAATTCACGACCTGACTAACAGCTTAAGATTTCTTTCTCTTTCCTGTTCGGTTTTAGCACCCCATTCGTCCAGCACTGAGGCAGAGGTGTTTACTGTCTGCTCCAGGTGCTGTTACGAGGGCCAGACCGGGCCAGGCCCGGGGAGAGCGAGGGGCCACCCTGGATAGCATAAACAAACAGACCCCAGAGAGCCTGCTGTTTTGATAATGTCCATGATTAGCTCAGGTGCTGGGTTATGACCCTGCCGGACCCACAGGCCTGACGGGGGCTGCGTGTGTTTTCCTTCTTCTCTGACATGGAAAAGATGCAGCTGCTTTTACTAGGCCACAATTTAAACCAGAAGCCCCTGACAGGACTGACTGAAGGGAAATTGTACATTTTTGGCTTTTAGTCCATGTTTATTAGCTTATTTATGCTAATATCCACCTAAATGCTGACAAAATAAATTTTTGGCAGATTCAAAAAGCTTTTTTATTTCACTGAAAAATTGTCAGAAAGACTAAATATACATGTTTTGGTCCAATGTATTGCTTATATATACTTAACAAATACCACATACTGATCTAATGGTACAACAATAAGACAGTTGCTGAAAGTCAATAATTGAATAGCCTACAGTACCATCCATCAACACCCTCCTGATGATGAATCCTACACAACTGAATAGAGTGAATAAAGTGTCTTCATTGGTTTTATAGCTGTCAAGTGTGTGAAATCATTTAGCTATTTTAAAAACATGAAATGTCGGCAACACTTTGGTTTATGGTTCAATTCTCACTATTAAAGTTACTAATTAGCATGCATATTACTAGGATGCTGGGTGTTTATTAGTAGTTATAAACACATATTAATGCCTTATTCTGCATGATTCATATTCAACATATTCTACATCCCTAAATCTCACCCCATACCTAAACTTAACAACTACTTTACTAAATATTGGTGGCGCTGCTCTTAATAAGGTCTATATCCTATAAGGCAGTATTTTAAACAAATTCAGCAACACAATTCACTATTGGAATACAGCAAATCAGTTTTACAGGAAATATTGAAAGAACGCTCTCAGAAGCAATATGTATATTGATAAGCAGTAATTAAGAGGCAAATTTATTGAGGCAAAAGTCGTAGTTAATAGTTAGTTAATAGAATTGGACCTTAATCTACTGTGTGACAAAAATGTTGGCAAAAAAACCTGTGTGACATTAGGTTGTTGCAACCAGGATGGCCGAGTGGTTAAGGCGTTGGACTTAAGATCCAATGGACAAATGTCCTCGTGGGTTCGAACCCCACTCCTGGTAGGTCAATGTGAATTTTAAATTGACTATAGTAATGCGGCAGTACTAAAATTAAATTACATTAATGCTGTTTGTATGCAGTTACTAACAAGCTTGTTCCTCAAAGTGTTCGTATCTCAAAATGACCAGGATGGATGAATGGTTAAGGCGTTGGACTTAAGATCCTATGGACAAATGTCCTTGTGGGTTTGAACTCCACTCTTGGTAAAGTTGGTAGGTTGTTGCCTTCTTTGAACAAAAAAATTGGTTTGAACCCCACTCATGGCAGAAGCATGTTTATTTTAAAGGGAATATAACTAATGTATATAAGACATAAAAGCTAAGTAGTCACTATACAAAGATTTGACAGTGGAATGGAGTGACTGACCAATCAGTTAAGACTCTCTGGAATACTTGATTCTGATTGGTCAGTCCTCAAAAATGATAAGAGTGCACATATGCCTTTAATCGGGAGTATTTTAACTGAAATGCTGCAAGCCATGCTCGTTTTCTCTTGTCAGTATTTGGCATAAAATGCAAGGCATATGGTGCCGTACACAGACATTCTTTTCAGATTTGCTGGTGCTCAAAACACGTACTTTCCAGGAACTTCTTCAGTTTATTGCTGTGCTTGTGCCTGTGGCAGCCAACAACAGGACAGCTGAACCCTGCGCTCATTTGAATTTTTAGTAATGTTCAAAAAGTTTCTAATTAATTCAGTCGCATGAAATTTTAACAATAAATTCCAATGGAGACCAAAACAGGACAGAATACAAACGGAAATTAGTATCCATCATGGCGGCGCTCATCGTTTGCTCAGGAAAAAAGTGGAAAGTCTCTCATACAACTCTTCTCTTTCTCCTCACATAATAAAATCATTTCAAAAACTCAAATCAATATTTGATGTTCATTAATTTATTTAATGTAAAGTACAGTCAGCTGGTCATTTTTACAAAGTAAATACAGACACAAAGTTTATTACAGAGTTTACATGATCCATTACTTGTTCTATGTACGTTCAAGAGTTGTTGTTTTTTACATCAAAAATTCTGTTTCAGACATCTTTAAAAAGAAATAAACATCTAGAGAGAGAAAAAATCAACTGGTACATAAACAACTCTTGACATTTGATGAAAGGATGAATCAATATACACAGAAACCACCCAGATCGCAGGAATCAGATGAGGGGTGAGTTCAGCTGGAGGGAATGTAATATGTACCCAACACCCTCTCTTACTGAAAAGAGAAAGAAAGAAAGAATGGACGGAGAGCTTGGAGTTTGTGTTGTACTCGTGGACCAGCTGTGTAAATCTCTCACTGTCCTCCTCAGGGGGAGTGCGGACTCATTTTTAGAAACACTGGTATTCCAGTAACTTAAGAGCACTCTTCGGGCATGTAACTGTAGAGAGATCAAGAAACAAAGACTGCTGTAGAGCTCCGTACAAATCCCCGTTCAAGACAGACTGAAGCTCTCAGGTGGCCTGAAATAGGTAAAGAAGTCGTTAAGGAAACGAGGAGGCTGCGCATATTAATAGCTTGAGTTATCGAGTCTCCAATAAACCAGTTCACTTCGGTCTGTCTACCTCATTTTCCTCCATCCCTGTGTCATTTATCGGAAAAGAACCAGTGTGTTATATTGATTTGCAGCACCCTGCGGCAAGCGAACCCTTCCCCCGTGACCTGTCAGGTATGACGGACAAAAGAAAAGAAAGAAATAACAGAAAGAAATTAAGCACATGCTGGGAATCACTCGTCTACAATATCAAGAAATCATTCGCATCAAAAAGCCACCACAATTACCCAAAGAGAGCCCTCAGAAAAGATAATGACTATGTGCTCTTCAAAGGCAACTATCTGGCCCCCCTTTTGCTGAGATCCAGCAGGGTTTTTAGGAGATGGAAAGGGTGAAGCCCCCAGCCAAGAGTGCTGCCCTGCTGATGGAGAAGCCCTGGAAAAGCAGGAACAATTGAAAGCTCATTAGCATGGCAAAGGTCTGCTCATTACAAGGGATCATTAGAGCTGCTCTCAGATGAAAGGGCTGCTCAGACTCCACATAAGGAGGTGTCCACTATTCTTAAAAAGAGTGCTAGAAATAAGAAACAGAGGATAAATCCCCTCACCCTCGATCTAAATTGACAGGTCTGCCAATATATGCAAGTTGCAACACACCATCAATAAACCGATATAACCTATATATTCAATTGCATATGTTGGGACATGTTGCCATTAAAAGTCAACCTGTGTTCAATCAACTGTATATTTTCCTGGGCAATAAAAGCAGGAATGTTCAGAAGCTTTTTTGTGGCCATGACTTTTAAATGTGTGTCTAAAATATAAATTGACTTTCGAAAATAGGTAAATTTCCTTGGTAAATATTCATTGGAGTAAAAAGTGTGAGAACTAGCTCCGATCTGTATTTGCAAGTCCATCAGTCTTATCAGGAGAAACACCATGTCAGAAAAACCCATTGTGATTTTGTTTCTCATTTTTCAACACATGCAGGAATAAGTTGCTTTGTGGAATTACACACAGCTAAAATTGGTGGTTAGTACATTTTCTTTGGTAAACAGTTTGTATCTCTTTTTTTCATTCAAGCAAGTCAAAAAGGATCAGTCTATTGTCGTTTTAACCACTATGTTGTTGCATTCCTTAAAAAAATAAGTGGAAAATGCCTTTTGTATTTGCCAAAAGCCAATTTTGACTCTCATCTTGAGCTTGCAGAGTGTGGCTTTTGGTCCCTACATGTACACATAGACCACCACTGCCATAACCACTAAAACACAGTGGTGATCTCCTTCCCCCAGAGCTGCAAAGTCATTATCAGCTGTCCAGGTCTTACTTATGAGCTCCAAGCTCCCAGGAGACAGCGGGATAAGTGTGCTGGTCAGTGGGGGAGGTGAGGGCCGATGAGGTCCTGCTCCTAAACGAGGGCCTGAGGAGGAACAGAGGGATTCAGAATGATGAAGGAGTCTTTGAAGAGCTGGAGATGGAGGGATGATGGCTCTTTGAGGTCTGCTTGAGCACTGAAGGGCTTTTGTGTCGAAACCTCCTGCAAGAACAGTTCACGTTACTGCAGGACAATGGCTGGTTAAACTGCGCACAGAAAGGGGTTAATCCACAAAGAATAGGCCGGTGGCCGGTAAAGCTAGTGACACAGGGCCTAGAGAAAAGCATTAGTCAATAAAGCACTAATTAAAGCATTTGCTTGGTGAGGCGTACAGAAGGCGATCAAAGCAGAACGCGGTTGTGTCACAAATGGGGAAGATGCTTAAAGGGACGCGTTCACTCGGCATTAAGGACGGATAAGAACACACACTGAGCAGCTGCACAATCTTTTTAGAAACATAGATCCAGTTTTAACTTCTTCATTAATTTAGCAAACATAACTTATTCTTATATAGTGACCGCGGGATCATTAAGATCAATGATATTAAATGGAATGTAGTAATGTATGTGGTTGCGTTACTAAACAAACAAGTACCTGTAAAACGAGGATGGCCGAGTGGTTAAGGAGTTGGACTTAAAATCCAAAGGACAGATGTCCTCCTGGGTTCAAACCCCACTCCTGGTTGTCAGTTATGGATTTTACATGGAATATAGTAATACAACTGTACTGTGATTGCATTATAATAATCTGGCTGTATGTGGTTGCGTTACTAACAAGCGGAAGCATCACACAATACCCAGAATTGCCGAGTGGTTAAGGCGTTGGACTCAAGATCCAATGGATAAATGTCCTTGAGGATTCAAACCCCATTTCTAGTTGGTGATTGTGAATTTCAAATGGAATATAGTAATGCATGTTTTGGTGGTTGCGTTACAAATAGGCTAGTTTCTCAAAGTGGTTCTGAAGTACCTGTAAAAGTAACCAGGATGGCTGAGTGGTTAAGACATTGGAATTACTGTAAGATCCAATGGACAAATGTCCGTGTGGGTTCAATCTCCAGTCATTGTACTGTACTGCAAAATCTGTAGATAATAGC
Organism: Rhinichthys klamathensis goyatoka; assembly: GCF_029890125.1. Lineage (NCBI taxonomy): Eukaryota > Metazoa > Chordata > Actinopteri > Cypriniformes > Leuciscidae > Rhinichthys > Rhinichthys klamathensis. The sequence continues at coordinate 9,216,869 of NW_026606660.1, forward strand.
ATCTGTTAAACAATGAAATAGAAATGGAAACAAAAAAATACATAAATGAAACACAATGGACATATGTTTAGGCAAGACTCAGTATTCTCCACATAGAAGACGAAATATTAATTTCATGGTCATTTTAATAACCAGATGTTTGTTTTTTCCTCAGAAACCTCTTTCCCTGCTCTCCCATGTGTACAATGCGTGCTTCTTACAAAACAGGTCTCGTCTCGCATGAGCACTTCACTATATGAGTGCTAATAAGAACCATGTCAGGAGGGATGCCTGCTGTTTCACAAAGTGAGAGGAACTGAGCCCAGCGACTGACAGGTTGTATATAGATGCTATCCACACCTTCTACAGAGTCCCTGTTGATCTCTCCGTCGCTATGGCACCCCTGCAATATTAAGCCACCAGAAACCATGGTTACTGATTTATGTGTGCTTTCCATCCTCACAAGACTGAAGCTGATTTAATGAATGCACTCATTTTGTTGCTTTTTTATGCATTCAAAAGCAATTTCATGTGATTTACAAACAATAAATTACACCACATGGACATTTCTCCAAAAAGGGCTAGTGTCAGGTATTCGATTAAAGGTTCAGGCAAATGTGTTTTATAAATAGCACACAATTCCAATTAGTTTTTTTCAAATTCAATCTTTAGGACTGGCTGCCCATACTTTCATTTTGCCATCAATGAGATCAGATCCATTCGTTCAGAGAGTGTAGTCAATATCAGGCATAATGGTTACCACAATGATGACATCAAATAATGCTGGTTACTAAAAGAACTCCTGAAGTGCCCTGTTAAAACAACAAAGAGGTTTTTAGCTTTTAGAAGTGACCAGGATGGCTGAGTGGTTAAGGCGTTGGATTTAAGATCCAATGGACAAATGTCCTCGTGGGTTCAAACCCCACTCCTGGTAATTCAATGTGTTTTTTAAGCGGAACATGGTAATGTGCCTGTATGTGGTTGCGTTACTAACAAGCTGGTTTCTCAAAGTATTAGCATCAAAAATAATAATCAGGATGGTTGAGTGGTTAAAGGAGAACTCCGGCGCAAAATGAACCTTTGGTCTAATAAAACATTGGTTGGCAACATGCAAAACGAAGCATTGAGAACTTTGTAAGTGTACAGACCGTTTAATAAGAAGATATTTTATGAAGACAGTCCACTTCGTGTATGCAGACAGGAGCCATCTTTGGAAAACAGTCTAGACTAGTCAAACCACGAACGCCATTCATACAGTTCAGAAGTTCACTGAACTTCATACAGTTCAGCTCACTTAGCACGTCGTTCGTGGTTTGACGAAGTGGACTGTCTTCATAAAATATCTTCTTATTAAACGGTCTGTACACTTACAAAGTTCTCAATGCTTCGTTTTGCATGTAGGGACCCTCATTATGTTACTGTGTTAGTGTGGGGCTATTTTGAGTCTTGTTAGTGGTATAAACTAGCGATTTATTTTTACTTAATAGATGCCCCCATTACTAGCGTTATACGCTAAACAGTTTTTAGAGATACAACTCTTTACATTCGATTATCATGAAAACAAATCTCAGAGAACGGTTGACTAGGTACCAATGTTTTATTAGACCAAAGGTTCATTTTGCGCCAGAGTTCTCCTTTAAGGCATTGGACAAATGTCCTCTTGGGTTCAAACCCCACTCATGGTAGAACATTTTAATCTTTAAGAAGAACAAAACTGAGGTTGCTCTGCAGATATATTCCTCAACATGTTTCTAAAGTACCCAGTTTAAAAAAATAATATATTTTTTGGCATTGCTCAGGCTTGTATGTCCAGATGGTTTAGTTCCAGTATCTACCAGAAGGGACGAACTTGGCTATGCTAACTAGCCAGACCTTAAACCATTGACTTTTCCATACATTGTGTATGATGATACATATAGGTTGCATTACAAATGATGGAAAAGCTACTTGCAATACTATCTGATCTTACAGACTGAAACACATTTCCAAAATACAATTTTAATAAAATTTTAAACATCAGATTTTGTAATTTTTTGCTACAAAGTACTAAACTGATTTGATTCAGATATAACAAAAATCTGTTTTTAAAACAGCCATTGCATCCAGATGCCAAATTACTGCCCATGTTTCTCTTTCTAATAACCATATTGGTAAATTATACAGTGGTTTGTTGCCAGCGTGGCATTACAGCTCAAATAGATGTTTTAACAGTGGCCAGATAATAATCCACATTTATTTTCCCTTTGCCTCACTGAGGTTACTATGTATGTTTATTGACTCCCATCCTAAAAAAATCAGTGATGAAAATGCATTAACAAATGTAAATGTGAATCCATATTTGCCCACAACATTAGTGAGATCATGCATTATAATTCTCTTTAATTCTCTTCTCTGCTTGGATTGAGATATTATCTCGACATTTTGAAGCTCATTCATTAGGTGTCATCTTGGGTTCGAACCCCACTCCTGGTAGAGCAGTTCAATCTTTAAGTAGAAGCACATGCTGGGAGATTCCTCAAAGTGTTTCTCAAGTAGTTTTTTGGCATGGCATTCAATGTTTTTTTCTCTGTCCACCAGCTTCAACCACTTGTTTTTGTGATATATTCTTCAAGCACATTTGCTTTATTGCTGAGCCCCAAATACAAACCCTTGTTTTGACTGAACCGTGTAGGAGTACCCATAAATTGGGGGAAATCTGAGTGTGCCCTGGTTGGGGGGTCACCAATAAAGACCCACTTCCCTTTGGTTGTGTGCTGCTGAACAGCAGGACAGGCCAAGTTTTTCTCACCCTGCCTTCCCATCTGACAACAAATAAACAGTCAGAGGTCTTTAATGTGCCATACAGATGACACCTCCGATCTCTTCCTTTACAAAGAGTTCAGGAAGCTTTGGGTGTCAAGACAAATATTATGGCAGTGGAGATTCATTTGGCGTGTGTCTGAGGCTTGAGTCTTTCCTTCTAACCTGAGCGTGAGCTGAAGGAAGAGTGTGGAAATGAAAAACACAAGAGGAACCATCTGTCTGGTGGACAGCTCTACATTTGGTCAAACACTGGCCTGTGTGGAACTAGGGCTTTAATGAAGAGTCAAGACTCGAAAAGCATTGTGAACACAATAAGTAATGGCTCTTGAATATCTATCTATCTATCTATCTATCTATCTATCTATCTATCTATCTATCTATCTATCTATCTATCTATCTATCTATCTATCTATCTATCTATCTATCTATCTATCTATCTATCATTCTATCTATCTTTCTATCTATTCCTTATTCAGCAAGTTTTAAATGGGACTTTTAAATGCCACTAAAATGTTCTTCTGAATATCCAGTTTATATCCAGCCCCTAAATATCCAGTCATAAAGCAAACAAAATATTAAAATAATTCCACATGCAGTATTGTTTTATTTTATGACGCTTAAAATGTGGTTCCTCCAAATAGATTTTACAACTATCCATTTCATAACGAATAATGTTTTATAATCTAAAGAATGTTGAGCCATATCATTTACCCATGATTCCTCAGTGATGCTATGTAGAACAGGTCTAATTATTGCTTTATCTAGCCAGCAGGTATCTTCAAACCTGATTAACACCTTGACCAATTATGCAGATACATTTGCGAAAACATTTGCCTCCCCACGAGGTGCTGTGAAACGAGATTACACCCAAACTAATTATAAACAAGTCCCCCAAGTCCCCTAATCAGATATCAGCTCTGCGACACATTTAATCTTCACAGGAAAAAGAATTAATCTAGGAGGATCTGAATGACTCAGGCACCATTTCGCGTGCCACGCTTTTCCACAGTCTCTCATCACAGTATGTGAAATTAGACCTGTCATTTAAACCAAAGGCTCCGTTTATTAGGAGCCAGCCTGTCTCATCAGTGCAATTGAAAAAACATGTCCAGAGCACTCTAGTGCTGGCTCTGAGAGAGCACCAGATCCGTTCCCATTCGCCTGCTAGACAGACACGGAGACGGGAACCGGTGCAGTCAGACTGAGAGCCGGGAAAGAGAGGATTAGCATGTGGCGTGGTCTCTGACCACCTCATTTCCTTCCCTGGAGCAATCTCCGTCTTCATCTCTAGCCTGCAGCAACACATGCTATCGCTTGCCATCTTTATGTCTCTTGAGTGTCAAAGCTTTCTGTTTTCTAACCACTCCAGCCTACCTAATGTACCACTGACATCTGAACAGACTGATCTCTCGGTGTGGCTAACAGCCAATGCTGTTTTTGGATGATTTAGAAGGCTGCACTTCTTGTCGCTCGGTGGGTATATTTCAAGGCACCAAGCGAACTTGATAATACCATTAATCATCAAGGGTTGTGTAAGGCATTGGTTTTGTACCCCAGTTCTCAAGTCAAGACCAAATAGAGGCATGCTTATGAACTCTGCAGATCAGAATAGCGCATACTACCTATACTATTTCTGCAGCATGTATATTTTGCAGAGCATGCACAAGTATGGAATATACTATAGTATACTATACTAAATTGGATCTGTTAGCATTTCCTATTAATCTCAAAGAATGACCTGCTACATTTGCCAAAATATGCAAAGCATACATCGGAAAACACACTTCCTACAATGAAATGCACTCAACTTTTCCACTTTTATTTTAAACTTGAAGTAATATAATCTGCAGTGTCCTTCTTGACCTATTATTAACCTGACTGCTAAAAGACAGTTTTAAACAAAATTTCATTCGAATGAACCCATTTTTTTTTCTAAGAATCCAACATGCCACGTGATATGATCATGTGACATCAATGTACTGTTTGAAATGTTGGCTGAATTTATAGCACACTCGCATACTTGTCTGTTTCTATGACCCTGTTTACACCTGGTATTAAGATGTCTATCGGATCACAAGTGGATGAGGAGACACATTCCCGTTGTCACCTGGTGTTTTAATCTGTTTATTTTGTCCACTTTCGACCACTTCTGTCCTGATTTCTTCGAGGGGAGGGTCTATGGGCAGGTAAATGTATGGGCTTTTTCAGATCTTTCGATCTAATGGACGAAATAAACTTGCGCAATTTACATATGAAAGCGAAAGGAGATGACGGAAAACATAAGGAGAACAGCAGCTTTAGTTTCTGCTCTGACAGCCGCAAGACAAGGCCGAATGCTTTGAGTGAGTGTGAGAAATCAATGGTGAGAGAACATTGTGCATGGTAAGTTTTTTATCTTCAAACCAAACTTGGGTCTTCAGGTGACAAAGTTTAAATCCCGTCTGGCTAGCGCACTTCCCAAAATGTTTACGCAGGTCAGGCGGAGAGTAGATGGTCTTTTGTGGCTGTTCAAACACATTCGACCACATAAATGTTTACTATGAAAGCAAACCGGTCGAATGCATTTTCGACTACCTCTAGAAATGGTTGAAATTTGACAAGTTCAAAATGTTTTGGATCCCGTTTACACTTGTATTTAGCGTTGTCCATTCGCGATCCGATCGACTAAAATGCATCTAAATACCACGTGTGAACAGGGCCTAAGTTAAATCGCTCTAATATATTGATTTCGTGCTCAAGAAATATTTGTTGAATATGAGTGTTGAAATCAAGTCATGAAATACAACCATGCTGCCTAATATTTGTGTAGAACCCGTTATATTTTTTTTCTTCAGGATACTTTGATGAATAGAAAGTTCAAAACTTTTGGTAGTGTAAACTGTCCCATTGAATTGAATGCAACAGTTTGCAAGAACGGTTTTACGAATGACTCGCTCAGCTCGTGTTTCATGAATAAGGCCCATAGCCAGTGTGATTTATTTTCGGGAGGGTTCTGGAAATGCATATCCCTGGTCAATCTCTGAACCCTGTGGCCTGAGAAGAAGGGGAACTCATGAAATATGAATTAGATTGATGGATTTAAAATTACAGGGATTAGGTGCAAATAAGAAACCTTGCTCGGTCTGCTTTAGCTTCTCCCAGTCTGTTAAATCACTTGAATTAGTCTAATGGTCTTTATTGACGTCTGTTTAGCCTGTTTCATGCAGTGGAAAAAGCATGCTTGACTTGCAGCGTGCCATGCAGTAGTGGGTACTACAAATTAGGAACGGCTTCCTCTCCCAGCCAGCCCACTTTTCCCAACATGAGGCTTTTCCATGATGGAAAACTGCTCCGTCAGCTCTAAAGTTGCAAAACATTCAGCTCAGTTTGTGTTGACCTGCGGCTCTGATCTGTCTCCTGAACTGTTACATTCTCAATGGGCTTAATTTCCATTTTTGGAGAGGGGCGTAAACCAGTCGCCCCTCGGTAACCCCCTCGCTGCCCCCTGCTCATACTTACTTCCAACATTCCAGCTGAGCAGCTGGTTTCCAAGGCAACCACAGTAAGCATGGATGACTGCAACCATGCAGTCGTCTTTTGTCCTTTTGGTTGATGAGGTAATAACAAGGCCGGTCACCTTGCTTCTGAAACACACTGGGAGTTGCTCTGATTGGCGACAGCTTGTGCATGCTTAAACACAGCTGGCTGAGGACATCGCTCACTGTCACAGACATGGCAAAATCAGCCAGATGAAATACGACCAACTCAGATTCAGTCTCAGTCACTCTTCCTTTGGCAGAAGATAACCTTGAGCCTTAAATGAAACATACAGCCAAAAATGAAACATTTATTCACCCTCACGTTGTTCCAAACCCATAAGATTTTAGTCAATCAACGAAACATAAATAAAGATATTTTTTAATAAAACCTGAGAAGTTTCTGTCCCTCCATTGAAAGTTCAGTAACTAAAACCAAGATCCAAAAAAGGTAATAAAGGCATCAAAAAATGTATCCGTATGAATTGAGTGGTTTAATCCAAGTCTTGTGAAGAGAAATAATTTCTTTATACGATGAGCAGATTTTATTTTATTTATCTAACCAATTATCAACATACATACATTATGGAAAGTGGTTTCCGCCACAGAATAAAAAATAAAAAAGGTAATTGTGAATGTTTGTCTCAGAATTGCGTAATATAAACTCGCAATTGCTTGTTATAAAGTCAGAATTGTGCATACAGTATAAACGCGCAATTCTAAGAAAAAAAGTATTTATATAAGACTTTATAACTCGCAATTGCGAGTTTATATCTCACAAATGTGAGAAAAGAAGTCAGAAAAGAAAGTCGCAATTTATCTTTTCAGTTGTTTTATTCCGTGTCAGGAACAAGTTTCCATAATACATAGACCAGAACACATATGGTAAACACAGAAGCAGTAACAGATGTAGGCCAGTAAGAGCGGTGCATGTAAACCTCACTCCCCTGGCCTCAAGAGGGATGCTAGCGGCTGCAGTCTTTAGTGTCCTGGTTAGCACTCCCGCCTCCCACGCCGGACACCCTGGTTCAAATTCCTGCTCGGAGTGGGTTGAGTAGAACTGGTTGCATGATGCACTCTAAGTATGTGTGTTTATATGTGAATAATAGCCAAAATAAAATCTGTTCATCATATAAAACTCACCTGCCTATAACCAAAGCCACTTAAAGGCAATTCTGCAACCTTAGCCAAAAAAAGCGTAACGACTGCTAACTCTGCAGAGAAGGAGACAAGAGGCCGTTTTTTATGGATGTCAATGGAGGAGAGGGTTGAATTACTGAATTACTTCACCACGTTTTTTTTCTTGTGAGGAAAAAGCTTATCTTTTAATGAATTGACAGCCCATCGGCTAATCATAAACATGTTTGTTTTCGATTGATTCTGTATTTTTAGAGTTTACACCAAGAAATAAATGCTGTCCAAAAAAACATTAGACTTCATTGAGTTTTATTATATGGCCAAAAACACTGAGACGTTTTTCAGAATATGCGTGTTTGTGTTGCACAAGAATATTAGACAAGCTAATTTCAACTCTTTTTTTAAACTGATATTTAATTCACAGTAGGTATAGAATGACAAACTTGATTGTTCATATTTTCTGTCAATCTCATCCGTACCTGCATGCCCGCCCATGTCCTGGTTCCATCGACTGCCACTGAGGCGGCAGACCATCACATCATTGATTGATTATTTGTGATCTTGAGTGATGATTCATTCCAATCACTCATCAGCTCTCGGCACACTATAAACAACCAAAGAGACAATGTCGGTGAGTCATAATTCCATCTTTTTTATTCTGTGCCAAATGCATCTGATAGCCTTATCGTGCGTCTGTGACATGTCATGGCATGCCCCAACTGCCAAATACAGACGTTCCTAATTAACTTCCAGGCGAGGGAACATGAAAGTTTCAGGGTGCATTTCACCAGCAGCTCATGCAACCCAACGAGGGGTGGATAAATTGGCTGTGGGCCGCTTCCAACCCCATGCTCCTCTCAGGAGGCCTGTGGAGACAGGTAAGTTGTACTACCATCTGGGCTCTTACAATGAGAATGAGCCTCCATTTATATTTAGCATCTCCTTCTAATTGGGCGGCTTCCTTTCAGGGTGGTCAGGAGGGAAATTGGTTCGCCAAGATCATGACAGCCAAGATCATATTTGCTACAAGCCAAAGATATTGGAATATTATACGTAATTATGTCAGGTAGTGATTTGCATTTCAAAGACTGAAATATTATATTATGAAATCTATATAAAAAAAATGAATTGGATGTCAATCAATTGTGGAAAGATGTGCTAATCCAAACATGCAAGTATAGTATTTTAATAATATTTTTCATTTTATATAATTATACCACCATTCAAAAGTTTGGGGTCAGTAAGATTTTTTTTTCTATCAGTAAGAATGAACTTTTATTACTTTTATTAATTAACTTTTTAATTACTTTTATTCAGCAAGGCTGCATTGAATTAAAAAGGACAGTAAAGACATTTATAATGTAACAAAATATTTCTATTTCAGTAAATGCTGTTCATTTGTCTCCATCTTTCTCTCCATCAAAGAATCCTGAAACAGAAAATGGTGTCCGCAAGAAAATATGCAAGCAAAATATAAACAGCAATGACTTGATGACTTGCATAAACATTAACGAGCAGCAAATCAGTATATTATATTAATTTCTGAAGGATCATGACACTGAAGACCGGATCAATGATGCTGAAAATTCAGCTTTGCTCATTTGATAATATTTTACAACATTATAGTTTTTACTGTATTTTTGATCAAATAAATGCAGATTTGGAGCATAAGAGACTTTAAACAACATTTAACAAAATTTTACTAATCCTAAACCTTTGAATGGTGTATATATATATATGATTATGTTTTATATTTTGTATCTGAAATGCATTTACATAAAATAGAAGCCACTAGCAACCACATAGAAATGCACAAAAAATCACTGCAATGCATAGCAACACCCTGACAACCAACTAACAACAACCAAATTTTGTGAGTTTTGAATGAGCAAACACCATTCACATTTTCGGCAGAATATAAAATAATATAGTTAGTTAATATCATTTTTCACTACTTGTGCTGCTTTGGTTACAAAAGCAGCAAAGAAAAGTCAAGAAAACAAACTTTAGGCACAAAAAGAGTGGGAAAATTAAACAATAAATATAGCTAATTTAAATATATGTTGTCTTTAAATAAGGTCAGCTACAGATGGCCTTTCTGTGACCTCTGAATCAACCCCTGGGAAATCACTGGTCAAGGGGGAGGGTGTGTGTGTGTGTGTGTGTGTGTGTGTGTGCTCTCTTTGTGCCACTTTGAAATCCTTACACTAAATTTCTTCCCTAAATAATTACACGCAACCACAGATCTAAAGGCCAATTACATTGCAGGTTGAAAACAAATTTACTGCATCATTTTAACCTTATAAATTTTGCTAAGCAGTTAGCTGGAGTGTCCGTGGGATGGTGAGTGAGTGAGTCTCAGATGGTTTCGATTGGAAACCAGGTGAAACCTCAGGGATTCACACTCAAAGCCCATGGTGTGTCCTCTGGGCGGCACAGACACACATCTTGACCGCTGATGAACTCACTGATGAGCTGGTGGGGATCCGTTTTATACACATCAGGTTGCCTGTGTCTTTTACGTCTTGGTTTTGTCAGCATGTAGCCATCCGTGTTGCTCCCGCCCTTGTGTTTGTCGCTCAGGGTCAGCTGTCATCCAACCCTTGGGAGATGTGAAAGAGTCAAAACAACATCCACAACTCAATGCCCAGGAACACTAATGATTCCATGTTTATCTATGACTGGAATATGCAAAAGATTCTTGTATTATCTTGGGGGATAAGTCTTGAAATGTGGTGCAATATAGGAAATGGCATCTCAAATGGCAAACTCAAACCCACTTTAAATCTAACCAAATAATTACTTGAAATAGATTTATGCAAAGTTAAACTGGTCTGGCAATGCAAAATGGATGGACTTTAGCGTGAGAGTGGACTCTAGAACAAAGTTTCCCATTGGACCTAATTAGGGAAATAAAGTTAAAGGAGGGATGCCCAAGGAATAGCTGGAGTAAAATGAAACGGGCATTTATATACTTTTAACAGTGCGATTGTCCGGATTATACGGACTTGCTCCTCCTTAAATCGTAGTGTGAAACACTAGACTGATCAAAAAATAAAAAAGCTTTCCGTGACTGTGGAGAAGAAAGGACTTGGAACGGGGCTTAAAAGATTATTCCAGATCTTCGTTTCTCCAGATTTCCTGGAGGTTGCCAATTGTAGTAAAAACTATAACGTGTGGGGTGCCAGGATTTGAAAAACGGCTTCTCTTAAGACTGGCCAAAATCTTTACAGGCCGCTTCAAAGCTGCTTCATATCTGCTTTCTAACTCTGTATTCATTTTCACTTCAGCCCACAACGTTGCCTTTTCATTAGAGTTAAACCCCACGGAAACCACTGTAGCAAAAGAGGACTCCATTTAACTGCACCCATTGAGCCTCTAATGCTAATAGACAAATAACAAAGTACCGCACAGAGTTGAAAGCGGAGGCACATGCATTTGGTTAGGACTGAATGAAGTGTAAGTCCTTCTCCCAGACCTCCTCTGATTCCCGTGAAGAGCGACTTGTTGGTATTTCCCTGAATCAGACTCTTTCTTCCCTGTTTCCCCCCTCGGCCGGTCGCCCATTTCAAAGACGGGTCCAGCTGGGACGTCCCACCCTCTCTACTTCCATCACAGCAGTGTCTTCCTGTTATCCCCCACTTTCTCACCTCATCCTCTCTCCCGTTAGTCACATAAGCCCATCAAAGCAAAGACCACCACTTTTCTGACTGTACTTGAAAGCAGCCAAAACAAAAACAGCAATCAAAGCAATAAGACATGTGCGTGTGAAAGTCAGGGCTGCCTATGTGAACACGTTAACTTATGAGGTTAATTAAATATGTTTAACTGTGTTAAATTTAACACAGTTAATGCATTTAGCTAATTGGACATTAAAATGTCTAAAGCCTGGTCAGAATGCAAGCATCGGCTGGGCTCTTGTTTATCAGTAAATGACTTTCCATGGAGGTAATTTAATAGGGTAGACATGCCCCCCACATTTTTAGAAATCACTTTGTCCTTTCTAATTTTTGGGAGACTATAAATATATTTTAAAGAGGTTATATTTTGCTTGGAAAGTATGAAAGACCATGATAAGACCATCAGCAGTGTCCTGCATGAAGAAGCAAGCGGTAACCGGTAATCTCATCTCGGAATTTATTTATTTTCACATGAATTGTAATTCACTTAATAAATATTCACGAACTTCCTAAAAAGAGATGTCAACAACAGAAAAAAAAAAGCATTTTTATATCCATATTTGTTGCAGTTGTCGCAAAGTTTTAGGCTTAAATGCTAGAGTGATTGACATTTCTATAAAGTTTTGTTTTTAAGCTGTCACATGTATCCATTGCAACTAGGCATTTAGTCCTGTCATACCTATAAAGAGATACTGATGATTTATAATATGTGTCCCCCTCCACTTTTTGGATCCTTCCAAAACCGAATCCTAAATTAAATCCATGATGAGACTTTTTACAAGACTTATTTGCATGTCTTTAAATTACAGAATTTAATTAGCACTGAATCGATGGCAGCAACATGAATAACTTTCAACTTCAATGATTCATGAAATAAAATGTTCACATGCTACTGTTTCAAAGTAGCTTTAACAACACTAATGTTTAGGGGACAGTTCCAGAAAAAACGAAATGTGAGAGTTGTCACATAAAGTACAGAAAACTTTATTTGAATCTGTTGGCAGCCCAAGTGAAAATACAGAAGAAGGACGAGTTTTGTTCGTTGTGTTGCGCTTTGTCACTCTTTGAAACAAGTCAACAAAAGCCTAAATGACCTATAAACACAGACAGACACATAAGCTTATTTTTTACAGATAAACTGGTTATTTTCTTGGGTTTCTTGTCCAGACATGAAACTCAGACAGAAACCAGCCCGACTGTAAATGGAGTCTTATTGATTTTACAAGGAAAAACCTTGAGCTCTCACCCAGGTGAAGAGAAAACAACAACTCTGCCTCATTTCAGCTGAATGGAAATAAGCCGCTCGATTGATTCCTTTAAGAACCGTGTGAACACAGTGTGAATGGCTTGGTGGAGATGTATTCACAAACTCTATTCAGTTGAAGCATTCTTAACTGTTTTACTGAGAATGACAGAGTTACTTCTTTTAAAGCTGGATGCAGTAGTAAACATCTCAGCATGGCAACAGGGCACCAGCATTCACCTCGGATGTTACTAGTATCCGTTTCTCCAGGCCAAAACTGGACAGTGTGAAGAGTTAGAATGTCATATGAGTAGCTAACGTTAAACTGCATGCTCTCACTTTAGCTGCTAATGAGACCCTTTCAGCACTGACGGTTTGACAGACTGAGTATTTCTGTTGAGGACAGACTGGAATGTGGAGACATCTCTCCTATACAGCAGCCTGGATGTTTGCATAAGCAAAATGTTGACAAGCCTTCCACAACACTGAAACCTTATTTCATTTGCGACGCAAATTCATATTCCAAAAAACTGACTTGTTTTGCATCACTGTAGACTGATGCTCCAGTTTCCATGTGGGTTTGGGTCAGAAGCTTCCAAAAGTATAAAAAAAAACAAGGCTAAATGTACAGACATTATGTCTTCATATAATACGTATAAGTCCGCTACTTGCTGTTCACTTTTAGTTGTAATAAGTATAGTAATCATAAATAGTAAATAGTGTATATAGTCAACATTTGAAGTGGATCAAAACCTTTCATTAAAAAAGTCATGAATTTTGAACAATACCCATTCTGTATACCTGTATATTAAAGTCCCTGTGAACCGGAATTTGCAACCGACTTTACTTCAGTGTTGTGTTTTCCAAGTAAAACGAAATATTGACGTCATCAGAGAAGGAATGCCACTTCTGAGCTGAAGCAAATTTTCAGATTTTGATTAAAGATTACCATGACAAACATACATTTCTTTCTGTGTATTAACTTGCACAGATTCATTGTTCACCACATGACTTGTAATGTGCCCAAAGTAAATAGGGTCAAAATACTAATATAATTAAGTAATAATAATATAAAATGCATGTAGAATGTTTTTAATAACAAGTAAGGGATTATGTACATTTGGCTGGTCATTGTCACAGAAGAAAAACAGGATGATCAGGACCCTGAAAAGGTTTATTTTGAGGTAATGACAAGCTGACTGTACTTTTCTCTACTCATTAAATGTTTACTTGTAAATAAATACATGGGCATGATTTATAATTATAGCACAGAATTATAATTTTTAATCAGCAGTTTAATAAATAACCCCCAGTCTTTCTCTTCACCTGTATGGAGTGTGTGTCATTTACACAGCAGTGGTCTAAGAAGGCCTCTGCAATTTTCCCACATTAACACAGATGGCACAGCTAATGACTTTGAAACACGCACAGAGCGTTTAATTCCAAGCGCTGCAAATAATTCTGACAAATGGAATGTTCCATATGCGGCTGCGTTCTGTTCTGGAGCCAGAGCCGAAGTGCCGATTCACGGGAGGGTCCCGATCAGCGGCATCTGATGCCGTGCCACATAACACACAGTTGTTCACTCTAACACATTTAAATATCACCCAGCATCAATAAGGACGGTTTCAAATTTGGCATGCAATGCTAAAAGATGTTTTTCACTGAGCTGCTTAAGGGAGGGAGAGACAACGAGAATATTTGTGTATATTTGACAGGAAATACAGACAACAAGAAACCACTGTGTATATTTGACAGGAAATATTTCTACATTCGTGTAAAACTTTTGTTTTTAGATATGGCCTTGGGGGTCTATCTTTGGCATCAATCTCAGATGGACAAATGGTGAGAAGTCTTTCCCATACACAGCTCCACTGCTGGAGCACTAAATTGTACAGCAATGTGACAGTTTTGTCTCAAGTGTCCACATCTGTCCTCATATTTCTCTGTATGTCTGTAATGGAATGCATTCTTACTCTATATCTGAAGTGCATCTAATAGAAACAAGCCAAGGATGATGATGATGATGATGATGGAGTCAAAATCTTTATAGAAGAAATAAAATCAACATATTTAACAAAAGTGTAAATATATTAATGAACTCTAAAAGAAACACAAACCAGAATACTATAGTGACTTTTTATTGGGAAGGAAAAGCAAATGTATTAATTTGCTCTTTAAATAATAGCGATTCCAAACAACTTAAACACATTTTCTTTATGTGCAAGCATTATATGTGTAAAAAGAGCACCGACAGCAAATTTCTATGTGATTATTTTCTAAAAGTAAAATTACATGCCAAACCACAGTCTGATATGGAAGAAATAACAACCGCCATTAATTCTCATTAGGCTGTAGACACAACTTCCTCTGTGTGAGAGAGAGAGAGAGAGAGAGAGAGAGAGAGAGAGAGAGAGAGAGAGAGAGAGAGAGAGAGAGAGAGAGAGAGAGAGAGAGAGAGAGAGAGAGAGAGAGAGAGAGAGAGAGAATTAGCATTAGTCATTATAGCTACAGTCTCATTATAATAATGAAAGGCTTGTCTGAGGACAGAAGAGAGGAGATGAGCTTCAGCTCACCCATGTTCATGTGTTTATGTAGAGACAGACAGAGAAACAGTGTTGCAACTTTTACTAGAATCTGAGGAACAATCAATGACGCAACTCAACGCCACAAAACTCTTATGCTGTTATTGTTAGAGAGAGAGAGAGAGAGAGAGAGAGAGAGAGAGAGAGAGAGAGAGAGAGAGAGAGAGAGAGAGAGAGAGAGAGAGAGAGAGAGACTATTAAGGCTTATGGACGTCACCATCCCCTCTGTTGACTCATTATGGCAGACGTCAGTGTCTGTATTTAAGGTAATTTACGGTGGTAAAAACAAGTTTGAATGATGGAGAACAAATGTTTTCCTACAGCTGTTCGTTTTTCTATCAGGCTTTCAAAATAGCTACAGGAAATCTGAGGTTTGTCAGAGCATTAGATCAGACACAGCACAAATATTACATTACTATTATATTTATCCACTACAAATTGCCTACATCAGTCTTTCGGAGACAAAAGATTTGAACTTCTCAGAATTAAGATTTGGAAGTCAACAAGAGGCTATAGTGGCAGATTGAACTTTATTGTTGATTCACAGCCTACTCCACACTTTCTACGATTCAACCGTAACTGTAGTTTGCTGAACTGTCGGTTCAATCTGTTCCTGACCGAGTCCGTCTATACACACAAGCCCATTTATCCCTGTTTGACCGACAACACACACAGGCACATTTCATGCTCCACAAACTATCATCAATGCTTACTGCTAAAATTAGCACATTAAACAAATAAGTGGCGAGCTGCTTTGCATGAAAACACCGCAAACTGCTGCACAACTTTTGTTAAAATAAATATAGAAGTCGGGTAAACATTAAGGCCGGACAATATAACGAAAATGATATCTCCCCCCAAAAAGGTCTGCTAAATGAATAAATGCATGAATATATATATATATATATATATATATATATATATATATATATATATATATATATATATATATATATAAATATATGGTCACAGCGCTGTGGTCCAAGACAGATGATGAAGGAATTGAATCTAAATACTCTTTAATCCACAAACAGAAATAAACCTCAGAAAAACATACGCGCAAAGCATACTTAATAATGACGATAACCGACCTTGACCTGAACAAAACACAGAGAACTAAACTAGACACAGGTGTGTTTAATCAGTCGTGAAAGAGACGGGAACTAAACTGAAAGGAAACGCAGGAACATGAACCAAAACACAATGAAACTAATTGTGACCCTGACAATATTCGAATATATATATATATATATATATATATATATATTATAGACTTATTGTATATACATATATACATACTCACATATTTAATTTGATGTCATTAACAAAATCATTGTGAATTTATTGTGAATATTCGATGACACATATCCCTAGCGACCATAAAACAAAAGGTTACTATGCTCATGAGGTCATAATTACCTTTTCATTAAGCATGGTAAAGGGCTTTCATTTGAGCACTGAGTGCAAGTCATGGATCAGTCTGACAACCTAATGACTCTCTCTGGGCTTATCAACAAAGTCATCAATGCTTTTAAAAAGCGCTGGGCTGCTTGTACCATAAATGTCATTCTTCGGGGCAAGTCAAACCAGGCATCCTCAGACAATTATGCAAACTAGAGAAGAGAAAGAGCGGGGAAGGATTATGCAACCTGCTTTTGAATTTTCTTCCATACGAATGCATTTGCCTCACACCGATCACACGAATAGCTGGGATTTTTGACATAATGAGCGGCAGCTCCAGTGTTGGCGCTCGCCTCATAGCAACAACCTCATTCTGCAACTTTTATTATGCAAAAACCTAATTAAGTGTGTTTGAAAAGCAAAGCCCCCTGCTCCTTTAAAGCCAACATCAAATATAGCTGTGGTCAAAAGTGTCCCTTGACTCCCTCAAGCCTGTTTTCAACATCTCTGATTACATGCAAATGAAGTGTAGGGTCCTGTTGAGACCACCAAGCCCTCTCCCCACAGGCTCCGGTGACCTCCACAAGCCCCTCTCGCTCCCCTCGGGGTGCAGACGACCCCTCCCTCGATGGCCCAAGCTCTGATGACACACCGGGGACAAACTAAGAGAGGGAAAAAGCTCCATTAAGGAGACAATGTGTTTCACAATAATCACCTGCCTGGCTCTCTCTCTCTCTCTCTCACCATCCATTACACCCGGATCTCTCCCACCGAAACCCTGCAGCGCTTTCTTAGAGGTCAGCCAAGGAACTCATTTAAATAGAGATGCGTTTATCTGTTTGCGAGTGACTTATGGCCTGTCGGACTGGGGCGCTGCTGGTAAACACTGATTCCTACTGGTTCCCAAGATTGCAGATAGCTGGGGATCGTGGGGTATTTATTGATCTCAAAGGAGCGTGTGGCGTCGGATGCAGGATGATAATAATAATGTCACTGCTTTCTGCTGTCAGAGGGCCAGTTACATGGTATTAACATCAGTTTTGAATGATTCGATCATTAAAACCATATTCTGAGGTAGTCATAAACACATTTGCAGTGTGAATGCTAAAACGAACCATTTATACTCGCCTTTGGTGGCTATACGTACAGCTTTAATACATAATATGATTTATTATTCATTCAAGATTCCATTGATTGAGAATTTGTTGTTGACACTGGCATAAAAATATAGACATATGTGTCACATAATAAATAGACATTAGACATAAGGTAAAAAAAATTAAAGCAGACATGAAAATAGAAAGACATTTTAAATGGCATTAAGATGATAAAAGTAAAAGTATGTAAGATAATATAGTAATGTATGTTCTTATCTTATTTATAACGTTATTCATATGTAAATATGTAAAATGATATAAATAAAATATTTTGTATACAGAAATAAAACAACAATATAATAAATGTAATTAAACTATATAATATTCCTTTTAAAAACATCATACATATATACAATAAATATAAATTTGACATAAATAGAAATGTAAATAAATAAAGCAGAAACAAAAATTGTTATTTAAAACATACTAAAAAATACTTAAAATACTAATATAAAAATATGAATGAAATAATAATAAAATATAGATTTTATTTATTGCATTGAATACATTATATGAATAACATATTTGTGTACAAAGTTTTATATATATATATTCAGTATATCTAGTTAATGTTATAATGCTCAACAAATATAACACTGAACACTCCACTACAAACAGCACATTTTTTGTAATGCGAATTATTTTCTTTGAAAACCTTTGATGCTTTATCAATATGCAGTAGTAAGTGATGCATGTAGTCATGAAATCGTAGACTCTCCCCTGGATCACAAGTGGTCACTGGAGACACATTTGAGATGCACGTTACTAGCAGGTGCAAACAGGGCCATAGTTACAAACCCCGGGTTGGGTCAGATACCCACTCTGAACATGTTGGCTTTTAGGCAGTGAAGACTGGAACGCTGTTTACCTTTAAAGCTTTTATGCATCGTCCAGATCTCCTTTTAACAACCCAGATGGGACATGTTGCATCACCCTAAAGTCTTTTATCCACATCCAGATCGGATTCTACAAAGAGCGGAGGGGTTAGGACACTGACCTGTGGTCTGTCTGAGTCTGGTCCCTTTTGATTTACACATCCAATATCTCCATATCTGTCATCCATTTCCTCCCATTTAACTTTATGACTCTTGGTGACTGTTTGAAGATCAATGGAGGAGGACAGACTGCTGCGGGGAAAGGGAAGTCAGAAGTCTCACAAACAAAGTGTCTTTCTATGTCTCTCTCACATACACACCATCTCTTGTTGTTCTCAAAGCCGGTGTCACTCCTCAGAGCCGGGTCGTTGAGCGTGCTGAACACACCACTTAAGCCATGCTGGGCAAACAGAGAGCCGTAATTACAGAGAAAGAGCCATCGGTGGAAATCAAGAAGTTCAAGGAGCAAACAAGCTTTGAGATGCCCGATATGGGGTCTAATGTGAACGCTGACTGAGTGCAGTTGAAATTGCTGATCTATGGGCCTATAGAGACTCTGACGGGGTCTCGGATCTCAGTGTATTCTTGAGAAGGGGCAAGGGAAAGGGCAGTGTGTGGGAAGGGACGACGCTGCATTGTTCCCTTTGCATTATTCAGCTTAATGTGACAGTGTTTGGGTATTAGTGCCTGTTGAACCGCCGTGATGATGGAGACTAGAAAGTGCCTATTTGTTTTGTCTTCATTAACTCCAGAGTCAGAAGTTCAGATGAGGCCAAACGTTTGGAAGAGAAAGAAAACCGATGCCTTTCATGTGCCGCAGGAAATCTGAAACTGACGACATGAACAACCAACTGTCTTCACTTTAATATTATTGCTTGTGAAGCCACATTGAAAAAGCTTAGATTATGATAATTCAGGTTATTTGATCATTTGCTAAACCCATCTTAAAATGTTACTGACCGCTCCTTGCTAAGGCAACTGTTGCGTCCATTCTTTTCTGAGGCTTTTGCTCTTAATACAAGTAACCACAAATATCTTTGTTTAATAGTTTTAAACACAATTTTATGGAAATAAACCAAAAATATGGCAATGCATTTTTGTAATCACACAAGATATCCAAAGAGAATAAAAGCATTTTTCCATTTCTAAATATTAAACAACATTTTCTGGTGAAAATTCTTATGTTGGTCATACTTCCAAAAAGAATAATCTGTGATTCTGAATGCCAGGATCCACACCGGCGCGGTGACTGACAGCTGCACACTCTCCTCAAACATTGTGTTCATCCGCGCTGTGCCGTGTCGAGGGTGTCGAAGTACAACTCACGTAAAGTTGATAATTCCGCGAATGACTGCAATTGCAGATTTTAAACAGAGATGGCGACAAAGAGAAAAAACTGCGGACTGCAGCTTTAATGTTTTTAAAAGAGGTCTCTTATACATCAAGTCTGCATTTATTTGATCAAAAATACAGAAAAAACTGTAATACTCTGAAATATTATTACAAATTATTAAAATAATGGTTTTCTATTTTAATATACTTTAGTTTAAAGTATAATTTATTTCTTTGATGCAAAGCTGGATTTTCAGCATCAGTACTCCAGTCTTTAGTGTCACATATTTAGAAATCATTTTGTATATTGTACTGTAAATATATATAATAGTAATGAATAACATAAAAATACCAGTAATGAATAACGGTCGGGCAAAATATATTAAAATATTCTCAGCTCCTCCAGTTGTTTATCTCTGGTTCTGCTAACCCAGTGATGCTGGTGTAAACCTTTAAAGCTCTTTCCAATAAATATCAAACACAACCAATAAAACTGTAAAGCCGGGGGCTTAAGAGAGGTGAAGATCTATTTACTGGTTGCATGAAGCAGACAGCCTGCAGCGCATGTACAGTACCACAATGCTAAAAGCCCCTCAGCTGTCTGATCACCTCACTAGCTGAAATCAAGATACTTCTGAGAAACTCTCTCCTGACAATGAGTACGAGAAGAGAGCGCCCTGGTTTCTGGTGGGGAGATTGTTTTGCGTGGGTTTTCCACCAGTTGTCCATGTATTAAGTTTACCAACTTGGCCTCTCGCTGACCTGGCTGGATGAGCTGGTTTCAAAAGAAGATTGATCTGTGCGTGATCTCTGACAGGCCTGAGAGAGTCATTGGACCCTGGAGAGTAACTCAGAAGCAAGGCTAAATCAACACTGAATGCATGCTTCTCATAGCCCACGGTCTCAGGCCCCAACCTGCCTGTTCCACAGGGCCCGACTGACCTTGGGCGACAGAGCGACCACAACTGCCCTCCAAACCAATGTAAGCTATGAAGTCAGTATGGATCCTTCCGGACAAAAAAAACAAGGTGACCTCTTAAATTTAAACTTCTTTTGGCTTTCTTTGTAATGTTAAATTATTTCATAGATAGCACTAATCCCTCATGACTAAAAAATAACTTATCTGAGCCGTCAACAAACATTCAAGCTTAACAGAAACAGAATGCAATGGTACTGCCTTACAAGTCCATTATAAACATGGTACATTGTCATTATGAAGAATAGCCACTAGATCTAAATGTCTTGCTCTTCATTGCTTGTACTTTCGCAGGAACACAATCGCAAAACAGTTACAGTCAAAACCTCAGTCAGACGTTTTTGAACTACTTGAACACATTCTGCCAAGTACATTATGCTTCCTTGATTTTGCTTGCGCTGATCATCCACAGTTTGATTGAAACCATTAACAATAAGGCCAATAACCAATTAAACATATATTAGGCAACCACAATATGGATGCATATGGAAGTTAGAGAAATCTGACACCATCTTATTGAAATTCTTTTACTCCAAATCCTTTTGTTTAAGATCTATGGTTATCATGCATGCAAAATAAACTATCATCTAACTGATTCTGAATATGAGATTTACTGATCTCAGTGAGGATAAAGAAACATCTTGTAACCAGGCAGGAAAAGCCATGTGTTCTTAAATGCCAGAAAGAGAAGAGCACAGTCTGGTTTTCTCACAGCTGCGGTAATATAAACAGATGCACTGTGCTTTAAAAAGCCAGACCTATTCCAGGAGGCTATCTATGCTAGATTCTGGAAACAGAAGGAGAAATCTTTTAAACGTGACCGTGAGGGATATGAGCCAAAAAATTAAAGGTCAGATACTCATGAAAGAACAGAGTATCTTGAGTGCCGCAGGTTTAGTTGTTTGCACTCTTCTCTTTCACTACATATTCAACTTTAAGACTTTTCTATATTTCATCTGTTTTTCTCTCCAGAGTTAGACGATATTAGCAACAGTAGAAATGTCTATTGCAAAGATATAAATCAAGAATAATTTCAACATCGGATCTTCATGTCTTCATTATGTTCTTCAGTGCTGAAGGAGACAGAATGCACTGCTGATGCCGATGTCTGTGAGTTTGCTGTCCCTGAACGATGCTCCTCAAATGGCATGGAGGAAGAACGTTAAGTGTTTGTTTACTAAACACTTGCAAAGACTATAAGTAGATGCCACATTTAAAGTAGATGCCACATTTAACTACTGCCTCCTCTAGCAGAGGGTTTAGTTTGGTTTAACATGGCCTTGACATTGGAAAATTCAAATTTCAGACTATACAAATAAACAGGGGTGCAATTTTACGATTGTTCAGTACATGATACTTTTTACATGGTTTCTTGGATTAAAAAGTACAGAGAAACACAGCCATTACATCAAATAAACAAGGACACCACTGAGCGATTTTAACAATGGGATTTAATAAAGAAAGACACAAGAAAAGACACGAGAAATCGACATACATTAACATTTATTTTACAAAAGGGTAATTTACAGCTAATAAGGAAAATGGTAAAGCTGTTGCTCATGCATATTTAATGTGCATTTAACAAAAGCCCTTAATGATCAGCAGGTGAACTAGGCTTGGTGAACATTTCTCAGACAGACTGTCTGTAATACACTGCTTCAGTTCAGTCATACTTCCTGTTCTTTTCCATGTATGGCTAACCAAATATATTAAGTTATAAATATCTTTAGTAAAGTAAACCATGTATGAACAGTGCATTTACATAGTACTTGATATGTAGATGCATCACAGCAAAAGCTGAACTTATAATAAATACAAAACAAAAAGGCTACAGACAATGACATCAAAGGGGCGAAAAGTGCAGGGGAAGGCGTTGTGCTGGACAGAAGTTGAGTTCCCAGCTGACAGACAGGCAGTTTTAGGCCGTGCAGCTGATTTCTGTCTAGGCACTTGATTGTTTGATAAGGGAGTGAAGCCAATTTTATTGGCTGCATCCTAACTGATCTCTGTGTCCTTCAAGTCTCTCACACTGTGGTCATGAGTTTTAAAGAGCCTGATCGGAAACGTAAGATCTTCTTCTTCAAATTGTGGGAAGCCTTGATTTTGACAAATGCCTTAGCCTGTGCCGACGTCATTCCGTGGGATCCTGCACCCGCCTGGTTGAACTGGGGCCAATTGACCCCTGCACTGCCCTCAGAGTCACTGCTAGTGCTGCTCTCAGCTACATAGTCCGCCTCGCTAGCGCTCGACTCGCTGTCCCCAAAACAGTTGGTGGTATAGTTACTGCGCTCATCCTCACTTGTGTCCAGAATGGTGGAATGGAAGAGAGAGGCGCACTCCGCTGAATATTCAGAGTCACTGCCAACGTAAGCGTAGGGGCTGGTGTAGTGTGCGTTAGACGGCAGGTGCATGGCTGACATGTGGCCCAGCATTTCTCGTTTCTGCCTGCAGTGAGCCCTCCTGTAAGCCTCCTCGTATGGGATCTCATGGAGACCCCTGGGTCGCCGATGGTAGTCGTTGCGCTTGTACTTGGGTTTGGCCAACACTGCCTCATGATGTCGGTGATGTCCATGGTGTCTCTGGGAAGAAGATCGACCCCCTGTGGAACTGGTGTGCTTCTCCAGGATGCGTTCTTCAGGGATGGGGGCAGGGATTCTCTTGGCTTTTGAGGAGGACTTCTTGTAGGATTTATGCAAGTGGTGGACGTCGTCCACTTGTCGAGACCTCCTAGATCCTGTCCGATGCTTGTCACGACCAATCTCGGAAACATGCTTGGACACATGAGGTCTACTTTTTGCACTGGTGGGATTTTTCACTTTGACAATCTTGATGTTCTTGGTGCCACCCTTACAGAGATTTACATTCTGTTTCTGAGCAGCGATGTACTGGGCACTGACCATTTGACCTCCCTCGTCTTGGCTCTGCGAAGAAGAACCGAGACTGAGCAGCTCTGGAGCCAGCTGCTCGGCGTCTTCACCACAACTTCCTGGAGCCTGAGCTTTAGGACTCCTCTTAAGAGGACTTGCTTTCATTGCTTGTCCTGATTTATTGTCCTCCACAGTGTAATAAGAATGCTTGTTGAGTTTGGGAGAGGAAACTGCATTAGGGCTGCCTAAATCCTGGCAGTCCTTCGATGCAACACTTAAAGGCTGGCCTTTACTGGCTCCAAAAACGTTTTTCTTCAAGAGGCAACTAGTGTTATTATCATTGGTGATTGAGTAACTGTTCTGTGGCTGACTTGGAGACTCAGAAGACCACTGTCTTTGGGGCGAAGCTGTGCTTGGCTCAGTGCTAGTTGCTGATGCATCTTGTAAACATGTCTGCCAGTTAGGCTTGAGGTCAGAGGTCCTATGCTGGGCCTGGGCAGAAGCAGGGGCCCGTGAGCAAAGACTAGCCTGCCTCAAAATGCTCTTGGAGGGGTCAGTGTTGATGCTTGTTCTGGGTTTGCTGGTCCTCAACGGTTGTGCCCTCCTCTGAAGTAGCCCAAAGATATAACTATCCAGTTTTTTGTTTGGGAGCATCTGAGAGGCATGCCAAGATGAATTCTGGGTGCCCATGACCTGCTCAGGTTTCTGTTCATCACTCGATGCTTCACCAAGCTTGGAGAAGCTACAATCGTCCTTTAGGTGACTAGTCGTGGACTGGAAGTAGATGGGACTCTGGACAGCCACCGCATGGAGAGGGCTGGGGTACCGGTAAACATCATTACCATTTTTGGCAATGAGATCAGAGTGGAATTTGGAAAGGCCATCGCAGGAGCCATCCGGGGAAGGGGAGTAAGATGCAGAAAGAGACCTGCGGACTGTTCCAGAACTTGAGTCTTCGCATTGGCAATCACACTCTGCACAAATGCCCAGCTCATCTGCAAATCCCAGAGGACACAACAGTTAATACTACAAGAAAATGTAATGTCAGATTACTAAAACCGCTAATTTCATTGTGCTATGGCATGTGAGAGGAGAGTATATCTGATTCATAGAGTTCTAGTGCTCAGCTGGGTGGGTGGTTGATTAGTTTTGATGTGCTAATGAGCCTTTTGTTGCTAGCTTATAGGTGTGGCTGGGAGAGCCATCAGCAGGGCTGTGAAACTGTTTCTATCTCTGTCTGGGACCAAAAACTTCTCTTGTTTCACCTCTATTTGCACAGTTGAGCTTAAGTGATTATAGAATGCTCTCTGCTAACGGTAATGCAACACAAAAACAGATGTCATTTGAAGCAACTAGAAACAAACGAACAGAGCGTCTCTTCTTTGTGATACCAGCTCCTAAGCCTGGAGGAAGAAATCACCATTAAGTAAATAGTTCTGCATAACAAAGCAAGAGAAGGGAACAGTGTTTCAAGAATGCATGGAACAGTGCTGATGGGTAAGACCAGTCTGAATGACCCAGAAACCTCAAATCGTCACAAGGAGACTCTCACCTGCAGGCTTAAGCCTTCCCTCAGAGGCACAGAGCGAGGTGTCGAGGGGGGTGCACAGGCAGGTGGTGGAACGACAACTGGACAAACACTCGCTGAAGACGGAGTTGGAGGAATTGGAGAGGGATCCAGAAGCACCGTCACTTAGGTCGTAAAAGCCTGGGAGAGAGAGGGTGAGAAATTAACACATTAATTTGACATCTTCAGGAATGAGGTGATGTGCTCTTTCACTCTTAACTGAGCTCTCTTTTGGAACCTACTTTCAATTTGAATAACATAGCGTTTAGGAAGGTATACATTTGCCAGAGGAAATAGAGATAGGAACCAGAGCTCCATACATCACAATTGATATTAGCATTAAAATGGAGAAGAATAAAACCATAACAAATAGTACAAACAGCACCCAAAATAGCTAAAGGTTGAATAACTCTATATTCAATCATGTTAGAAGCAGTTACAGTATAAGGCCATTTTAACAATTAAGACTTTCAGAGAGGAGCATACACACATGTAATCAATCTCCACTTTATATAACCTTCCTCCAACAAAAGTGCAGTCAGTTCCAGCACTAAAATTACCTCTCGTTTTTGGAATGTAAACTAATGCAACTGTAGCAGGCCTCTGGTACAGGGTGCAGATTGTTCACATTACCAAATTAGTGCTTAAGCAAAACAGCTAAACAGTTTCCAACAGACATTAGGAATCACAGGTACACATGCTACTACAGGCCCAAAGCACAAAGTAGTCTTTCGCAAAGTGATATAATTCGAACAGGACGTCTGATTACCACCCTCGGGTGATTGTAGAAGATTAACAATCATTAGAAATGCTTTCCTGTGCTCGTGAATCAATTTTATTGGAAATCCTTTCTGCCAACGCCAATTGCTTAGATTGGTTTTATGCAGACGATTCTGCAGGCAATCAATTTTGCCAACCCTTAATGATAATTCGATAAAACATGCAGTGCACAGAATTCAAGCCCCTTTTAAAGAGCCATGGCTCCACAAAAGATACTAACCTGAGCTTGGCCGGCTGTCCGTTTCCACGTGTTCATGCGAAGTCTCTGTGTCCAAACGCAGGTCACTGATCTGTCGGTCTAATTCCTGGAGCTGGTTGATCAAACCTGCATCTCGTCTCCTAAGGCAGTTCTATAAAGAAACAATACATATTGAAAAGATGTTAACAAAAGATTTTGTGTATGTTTAGGAGCTTCATAAATGGTAAAATTGTTTGGTATTTAATTTAGAAGGTTTTGCCCTGCAGCCCAAACAAGAATCTGCAAACAGTTGCATTTCACAATTTACGTCTCAATGCCGGTGGCCTCATGGCACTGATCAGACAGATGTAATGAACTAAATTAGAGTCACACCTCGCATGGGAATAACCATCCAACTTCGACACACAGCTTGCGAGCAATTGGATGCATCTGACAACACCCGTATCATGTGCTGCATTCCAAATTAAGCATGGTGAAACGGCAGACTGAGGAAAATGTGGCCCCTTCAAAGCAGAAGGACATTACTTCAAATGACCTATAATCAGAGGCATGTTATCTGCTGCAAAATTTAACTGCTGTTTGCTGACAGGGGAGGTAATGCAGTGCAGATTCCAGGCTATATGGAGAAGTGGAATGGCGTTTCCTCCGCTGCAGACCGAGGCTGTAAAAAAGCCTGGTCCTGACAGGCGGGCTACAAGTGATTTATGGGCCCTGAGCTCTCAGCATGCTGGGCTGTGCAGACCATTTTTACACAAAATGCCATTTGCAGAGCACACCGACGGTTATTTTGAAACGGCATCAAATTAACCCCAGACCACTCTTGATGGCCTGGGCTTGGGTTTTGGACGATGGTGTCTACATTTCTGGTTTATACTCAATTCATTGCACAAGCTCAGCTCAGTCAAAGACCACATATGATTGGTTGTTTGTTTTTGGGAAATCATAAGGACATCAGGCATTATATGATCCACACATTGCCATTAACTTTAATGTAGTTCTGGGTGTGAGCCCTGCAAACAAACTGACCTCAAGATAAGCAAGTGGAATTATGCCAAACTACAGCGGGGAAGACTCAAGCCACTTGTGTACATGTCTGAGGCTTTAGCAAAGCCAGGAAATAAATCCAAACCTTGTTATTCTTTTCTGTATACAATACGTTAACCACAATGCATGAACCCCGTAGGGTTACAATAATGGAAATGTTTGCAAATACCTCAAGTGGAACCAGGTGTCTTTGGCCCAACTGTTAAATTTAATCTTGGTCATCCTCTAAAGACAGCAGGGGGCTTGAGCTGGGCTTGTAAAAAGTTCCTTTCCATTGAAGCCCATCAACTAATCTTATTCAGGCCTGTCAGACCCCCTCCTAGACTTGCATTAGAAACTCAGGGATGTTCTACTACCTCCAGGAAGTTTGATTTAAATGGTTCTCTTTTTGTTTTAATGTCATTCTAATGATTAGCGCTTGCGTTTCTGGTGTCACATGACTAAATGCCAAAAAAAAGACACTATTTTTTCTATACCAGTATTCATCTTCCAAATACTTTTTCTACATTTGTTTTCTACAAGACAAATCAAAACCAAAATTTAATAGACAAAAACATTTTTAATATACTTGTAATTATTTTAATGGATCTCAATCCAACTAAATGTTTAATTATGACAATTAAAAATATTCTAAAGTCTTTTTTAATAATAATTTAAAAATATGAAAATGCTCAATGCATTAACCATGTACCCTGGTAGTACCATGGTATTTTTGGAAGTAGGCTACCATGGTACAAAGAAAAGTACAGAACTCAGTACTATTAGTACTTATCAGATACTATCACTGTGGTCTCTTGTAAGGGTTATTCTATTAAAATAAAAGTTCAAATGAGGTAATCTAAAAATGTCAATGCCAAAATACAAAAACAAAAAAAAATCTGAAATACAGGTGGGGAAAAAAGATGTTGCGCTAGGACTACATATAGACTACTTCAACAACAACGATAATAATAAAACAGTTTATATTACTCACCAATTGTTTTCTGAGTAATAAAATATTCTCCTCCAGAAGTTTCTCTTCAGTGTTCAGATAGCTGTCCTCCACTGTAAGGCAGGGTTTGTCCTCCTGCCAGTTCAACACACCCCTGACCAGCAGCTCCTGTCTCTGCCTCAGATACTCCAGCTCGGTCAGACCCGCAACAGTCGCGTCCACACGCTCTCGGGTTCGAACCCGCTCCACTTCACCAGAGCGCGCGTCGCATTCCTTCCGATCCCGCATTATGAGCGCGCAATAATCCCTGGACACCAGCATCTCTGACAGCTCATTCATTTATATATCCACCGACAATAATCTGATGGAGATTCTTCTTATGAACTAAGTGCATCTGAGAAACACTTACGACATGGTCAGATAATCTCCATGTATTAAAAGTGATCATCAAAACAAAAAAAAGAATCCAAAAAAATCAGAGAAAAAAATGAACAGGACTGTTTGTAATATAAATTTGAAAAGTTTGTTGTCCCTGTTGAAGCTCAGTATAAAAAGTCCAAATCCACAGACAGAGGGATAGAGAGGGCGTTGATGTGTCCCGTCCGGCTGATACTGGGATCTGAATGTGTCCAGCAGGGAAGAGCTCAATCACACTCGCGCACACGGAGGAAACCTCGCTGCTGAGGAGGCCACGGGGTCCCAATGCCCGCCCCGTTCTGTTCACTCCACTCCCTCCTCCTCCTCTGATTTATGGAGGTGTCCTTTCATGCATGATCTTTAAACAGGATCAAGATTCGCATTAGATGGTTTATACTATTCAGATTACATGCAAAATCAAAGAAAGTATTAACTATCCCATCTCTTAATTATCATATTCAACAAAAACAGAACCACATTTTGTAGCACTAGCCGGTTGCTATAGCCTACATGAGAAATAAATACACGTAAACACACCCAAGCCAACAAAATATGATGAGATTTATAAGCACTTTAATTTTTGTCTTAAAATCTATTTCATATCCTATACATTTCATATATCAGTTTATTAAAAAGTACTATGGTGGTACAGTGTGGTGCTGTAAGACTGCCATATTCTTATACACATGATATTTACATGAACACGGTACACTAAAGGATACCATGGCATAATGTCTAATAAATGTTATTACTTTGGTATCATTTCTAAAAGAACAGGAAAATACCAGTGGCCATTCAAAGACAAAATGCACGAGGCAATATAAATTGCATTACCCTTAATGACATGCATTTCAGATATTTAATTTTATAATTAAGATCTCTGAAAGGCGCGTCTGATTTAAAGGCACTCAGGTGGAGTGACTGCCCTCTGTTGTTCAAACAAAAACATTATTTACTTTCAAATGCACTTGATTGACTATTGCTATAAAAAAATATATTTCTAATTTATTTTTACAAATGCACAAATTACCCTATTAAAATTTTCTAGACGCGTGTAATCTAATAGGAAATAAAAAGACTGACATTTCACTAAGATGTGGGAAAATATACATTGAATCAAACAAAGAATGATCTACAGGTTTTTCTGAAACATGTGTTTAAACATTATTTCTGGTAATAGACTCCACAGCTGCTTCTATAAGAGGCTGAAGTCACATTTCTCAACTAGCTCATTAGTCAGACGCGTGGAGAACTCAAAACAGACATCCGATTTGTTTGAAAATGCATCTGTGAAAAGGATCAAGAATTTCCATATCGGGAATGCGATTGTTCTGGGAGGTTTTAAGCTAATTGATATTTTGGATCCAAAGATGTGTATAGTTTTTTAACAGGTTTTAAATTTAAATTGAGGCTTTTTCCAATAAAAAAAAAAACAATTTTCATTAAAAGGGAATTCCAATTAAATTCCAATTAAAAGGGAGCAGACACTGTTTATGTTCATCGGAATAAATGGGTTGCGCTTACAGCTCTGACGCAAACCCCCGTTTCCGCAAAAGCGTGTCTAATGAAAAACACTGCACCTCTCAAACCCCTGTCCATCAACGTCAACCAATGGCTCAGACAGTTTCGTTTGATTTGCAGCTAAGCAGGCGGTGAAGATGAGTCAAAGAGAGGAGGAGACCCTCAGTAGACGGCACAAAGCTTAATCTCTCTCTCTAAACATGACAGGGATCGAGGAAATGGGATCCATGGCTGCTTCTATGAGGAACAGATGTTTGAAACACAGCTGGTGACCCTTCTCAAACAGCTCTGAAACATTAGCCCAGGCCGAACGGTTACACAAGCACACAGATATACACACACGGTCACGGATGCGGAGAGAAAGAGTGGCTTTAGGGCACCAACTCAATAATTGGACAGAGTCGTGATTGCGGCCCCACTCCTCAGGCTACGACTGTGGGACAGGAAGTGACCCGGGATATACATACGTTGTAATTGGATCAAAGGCTGCAGTCTTTGTACCACCAGAATCAAATCTTTCAGACAAACAGGATAAATCCTTCCTTTCAGTGCCAGATTTCCCCCAAAAAAGCTCACTGTTTCAAACAGAACACAAAAGAGAAGTGTCTCTATTAGAATAAATTGAACTGTTTTAACAGTCGACGCTTGATTATTTTATGTAAATCATTTCCCATATAATTTGACCCAAAAAAGCCAGACACTTTCCCCTTAGACTAGTACAAAGTCACATTTGTGCTTTAACCTAATCCAATCACTCACAGTAATTACCTTATGAATTTTGTAAGGCCCATTAAACGAGAACAGGACCCCATTATGTAGGACTGGCAGGAACATGGGGAATAAATTAATACATCTAAATACATCAAAGCCCACAGATGCCGAGCCGTGGCGACAAATCGAGCAAATGCGGCGTGAGGGTTTATAAGCATGATACCAACCGTCACCCCTCACCTATATCTTATGTCATGCTGGACACAGAGCGCTTTTATACAACACATCAGTCATATCGCCCATGTTGTTACTTTAAATGCACACCCAAAGACTGTGGCAATGAGCCAAAAATAACTCGTCGGAGGTGTTTGTTTTAGTATTCCTGGAGTAGTGGAAACAAAAGACTTGGAAAATATTCCATCAAGAGACCGGCCACTAAACCTGGCGTTGAATGGACGCTGGACGCAGGTGTCAACACTGAGTGTCTTTGTGAAAGCTTTGTGATTGGGATTCGAAAGGTAGAGCTTGTCTATACACCACACACTGTGAGAAACCACACGCACTCATCAATACCGTCGAGGGATGCTGGATAACATTCAAGGCCAGATCTTTGATCACCAAATCCATTAACTTTCCTGATGCTACAAGGATAAAAAGGCCGTATAAGAATTTGAGGTTAAGAAAAAAATTAAATAGGCCTAAATTAATTCCATATCTCTTTGTCAAGAAAAAAAAGGCTGAAAAGAATATTCTGGGTTCATAAGTGATTTTTGTTTCTATACTGAGGGACAAAGCCAAAATGATTGTCTGTGGTCATCGGCAGCATGCCAAAGATGCTGTGGAACACCACAATATTTTAGTTTGTACAATTTCATCACACTAGTTTCATGTCAGTGCAGTGTCTTGCCTCATACTTCCATTGTTTTAACCCTAAATATATGGACAAATCCAACCGTCGGGAGACAAAAATTGAATAAAGAAATTTAAACCAACAGTTTTTGACCCAACCATCAACAGCCCAGCATTTTTTAAAGTATATAAACCCTACTCTATCACATCTGATACACACATTTCTAAGGTCTCTATAATTATGGTTTATACTTACTTTTATCAAATAAAAGGCCTTATAGTATAAACTTTAAGTCATGGTACACGTCTTTTTACTGTGAAATCTTTACTGATTTTTATAGAGTAAAAGTATGAATACGTTTTTATACTTTGTCTAAAGGTTAAGTTAACTGACTATTATTTCATATGTCAGGGTTATTTACACACAAATGTTTGCTTGTTTTTACAATGAAATATATGACATTGCTGTTTAAATGTTTTCGTACTGATTATTAGACTGAAATATAATTGAGCAATAGTGCGAGTCGTTACTTAATGAATCTAAACCGAGACAAAGACAGCTGAATATTAATGCAAAGTCAGTCCTGCTGCTACTGACGGGTGTCCCATGAGCCTCCTGCTGTAATTCAGACCAACATATAGTGCCCTCGGGCTATTATTAAGTTCGACGTGGTTGTCAGGCTTGATATGTCCTTGTGTCACACATATGGAATCAAAGAATCCGTCATGTCAGCAACATAAATATTATAACTCCAACAGAGACTAAAGATTTGCAAACCCTTTTTTAGACACCTTTTAGAAAATAATTTTGACCATATGTTACTAAAAACTCTAAACCTGAATCTCGAATGACTTTGTCAAGGGTGTCGGTTGATGTTAATGTTACAGCAATAAAAACAGATTTTGAAAAAGAAGCATTACCATTGGCACGTGTGGAGATGCTCTGGATGGTGATCTTGACATTCAGCCCTTTAAAAAGTGGAGATTGGATTAAGATAAAGGCTGTATGGGACATTGATGTGTCACATGTCAAAAGTTCAATGTCAAATCGCCAGTATCTCTGCAGTCCGTACAGAATGTCCCGGTAGAACAACAAAGCTTAACCAGACATCTGAGCCGAGCTCCGTGAGGTCAGGACATTGTCCAAGAAGTTGTTTCTTCTGAGATTTGCTTACTCATAGAACTTCTTACCACACAATTTCTCACTTATGAAATCCCAGCTATGCCTTTGTACTTTAAACTGCCTGTGATCCAGTCCAAAGGTCTTTAAAATCAAACAAAAGGAAACCAGGAAAAGAACTATTTGCCTAAAGTAAGACACGGAGAAGGCGATACTTCAGCTAAAGAGAACGGCGTCAGCTAAAAGTGGTTCAGGGGCTCTTTTATTCTTTGGAGGATTCACACAATAGTGGTCGGACCAGGCGCTCTCCAGCATCTCCTTACTGTCAGCCTGCGGATCATTAAGAGTATTAATGGTGGGGTAATGTGGACCGGCACAATGCCAATGACCCCCTCTTGTCACACAGACCGCTCTCAAAAGCCCCTTCACACACATTTACCCTGTGAACACGTTCACCATGGCGGTCTGTGTGCAGACACTCACAAACACATTATACGGGCTCATACGAGTACTTTTCCACCGCAGGTACACACTGATCTGTGTGAGCCGAGTGATTTGCATGAACACCGTTTTAAGACAATAAAAAAAGACAAAGGAAAACCAACAATGACAAAAAACAATAACAGTGAAAAGATGAAGAGTGATATTGTTCTATGCAGGGTGGATGCCATTATATTATTTACTCATACACTACCATTCAAAAGTTTGGGGTCAGTTAGAATTATTATTATTATTATTATTTTAATTAATACTTTTATTCAGCAAGGATGCATTAAATTAAACAAAATTGACAGTACAGATTTCTATTTCATATCAAATAATCCAGAGAAAAAATATATCACGATTCCACAAAAATATTAAGCAGCACAACTGTTTTTAACATTGACAATAATAAGATACGTTTCTTAAGTATCAAATCATCATATTAGAATGATTTCTGAAGGATCATGTGACACTGAAGACTGGAGTAATGATGCTGAAAATACAACCTTGCCACTACAGAAATAAATTACATTTTAAAATATATTCAAATACAAAAAGGGTTTTATTAATTGTAATAACATTTCCTAATATTACTGTTTTTACTGTTGGATCAGTTAAACGCAGCCTTGGTGAGCAGAGGAGACACCTTTCAAAAACATTTAAAAATATTACCAAATCCAAACTTTGAAATGGTAATGTATGTTGATGAATGTATGTGGATGATTGTTCCTTAAATATTAAAAGAAAAAATGCAGATAGAGTGGCCTCAAAAAGTATTTGGACATTTAAGTCACACTTAATCTAGAAAATGTTCATATTGTTAGATAAAAGTGATTTTTTTTTTAATGGCTTGCACAGCATTGATGCACACATGATATATTATTTTCTAAAGAAATGAAATTCACATTTAAATGTGACTTAAATGTCAGTTTAAGTTTGCATTAAATAAGCTGGTGCATATCATCACATACTGATGGTGGAACAAGCAATTTTCACAACATAAAGGAAATGAACAATTATTACTGTGAAAGCTGATTAGAGACTGATACTTCAAGCATATACTTACAAGCTTGCTGTAGTCGTGTGGAGGTTGAGTTTGTTCCACGGATGTTCTGGATTTGTGGCTCTGTGATGCCGTTGCTGTTCAGTTCTCTGTTCTGGTTCCATGTCTCCGACTCAAGATGTGAAGTTTTGAGTGAAACGCTTTATGAGATAAAAAGCATTTCCACCAAAGCCTGAGAGGCCTTTGAGTACAGACGACAACAGACTCCAAAGGTCAGATATAAAACTAAATGATGCAGCCAACAATTCACTTCATAAAGAAAAACTTCATAGCCTCGGATGCATTTTCTGTCTTCCAAATGTCAAGCAACCGACGTAATTGGCCTGTTTTCCATATGCTTCATATCTTACTGACAGATCAAAATCATTATTTGTTTTACAGGTTTCACAGATTAAAGTGAAAGAGCACAGATTTAATTCTTCTTGTCTGAGAGCCAAAACTGAACTTTAAAATAAATTCATGTTTAGTATGCGCGACTGATCGACAATCTGAAGGAAATGAGTTTGTGTAATGCAGCGATCCGTTTCTAAACTGCAAAGATGATGCCGATTGACTTTTTGCTTTGCTTTTCTAATCCCCGCAGCACTGGCTTTAACCGGGAGGTAACGCGGATACGGTTGTCATGGCAACATCTTATCAGCCGCCGGTCCTCCTGCATCCCTTCTCCGCCCCTCCATCATTCATCCCAGTGATTTGTGTGTAATTAAAACACACTCACGCCGCCGGAGACGCTTCACACACACTCATTTTAAAAAGGTGCTCTGTGGGTCTTTGAATTGGCCATGGTGGCGTGTCTTCAAATGAAAATGACTGCTGTGAAGGTCACAATCTGAAAAAAAAGAAAAACATTAAATGCTTTTCTCACACAGCTTCAATTTATTCGGGAAAAGTACAAGACAAAGAAGATAGTGTGGGTATGTTATGATAATAAATTGGTCAACTATTTTAGTATATGACCATTTAACTAATAATACATTCAATTCAAATAAATTATTTCATGTCCACTTTACTAATTAATTTGGCACAAAACCATTTAAGAGTCAGGATCATGAACAATCAGCCACTCATTATTGCAAAATAAACCCCTCTGGGATAGTTCTCATATTCGTTTCAGGGTTGACCGAAGTCTGGGTTTTTTTTCTGTGATAATGATTGGCTGGCTGACTGTATACTGTATATATATATATATACTGACACAACAGTGCTGGGTTCATTATTTAGCTACTGCTACTGATTCCAAATTACATGACAAGAATAATCCATTACATTACACATTTAAGGTAATGTACTTTTAGATTACTTTTGACCCAATTTATCACATTGATTTGAATAGGATAATCTTGTACCATATGGATATAAAAATACAAAGAAAAAAGAAAATATATTCCATTCTTTGTTATCAACAACATGAAGTGCATTAAATATTATATTTGTTCAGGGTTTTCCAGACTGGGGTTCGTGAGTTTAATGAAAAGCTATTAATTTTTTTTTTTTTAAATGAAAATACATTTAAAATAAAAACAATCAAAATAAAACACCTAATAAAAAATATTTAAAAAATATATTTGTTTAACTTCATGTGACCATTAACCAACATCAGAGAACTTAATTTGTATTATTATTGACTTAATTGTCTTACTGACAGTAACTTATTGACATGTTCAGTTAAGATGTTCAGCTGACAACAAAGTTGGGGAATCCCTTCATTGCATGTAAATATGAAATGACGTGAATCTGTACATTTTAATGTGCTTGAAAGACAAAAGCCTTCCAAAGATAGTAATACATGGTTAAATGACTCACTAAGCGACAATTCGAATAATAATTCATGTGTTCTTCAGGAGCTGATTAGATATGCACTATTGCAATGTTGAGAAAACACTTAAAAGTGAAAAGTTATTTGATTTGTGTAAATCCAGAGATCAAATGCTGTGGGTCTCATGTTCAGAAACATAACATAACATAACATAACATAACATAACATAACATAACATAACATAACATAACATAACATAACATAACATAACATAACATAACATAACATAACATAACATAAAATAACAATCTGTTAGTTTGGGGAAAGCTACTTTTAAAAGTAACTAAAATTAGAAAGTAACTAATTGCATTACTTAGTTACTTTTTATGGAATGTAATCCATTACATTTGCTTTTGCGCTACTTTTTTCATCTGGGCTAGGCTTGCTTGTGTTTTATAACTACAACAACAACAACAACAAAAAAGGTCTATTTTTGGCAAATGTAAAGGCCTTTTTATACCAAAAGTGAAATGAATAAGCCTCAGGCTGAAGGAAATGCAAATTCACACCTGTACAGTAGAGGGCGCTGCTCAAACAAACCGTTGCCATTCTGAATTACAGAAGAATAGGACGCAGAAGAAGAAAGTTCAACACTCTTACTTCACCAATAATAAAAAAAAACTCTTTACATGGGGACAGGAGAGGGACTCAATACAGGGGGAAACTAAGTAACTTGCGTTACGTATTTGAAAAAGTTAACTCCGATATTTTGTTGTACATTTAAAAGTAACAAGTTACATTAGTTACTTGAAAAAAGTAACCTGATTACATTATTTGCTTTACTTGTAATGTGTTACCCCCAACACCATATATAATCAAACTATATATATAAATTATTCTGATTAATCAAAGTAACGGAAAAGAATACGTCGCCATGACTTACAGAATTATATTTATATAGATAGATAAACAGAAAAAAACCCCCACACAGCTCCTTTTAGTTTAGCTAAATGGATTTAACACACTTATAGGCTTAAACTTCAGGTTACATGGTGCATTCATTCAAGCTGTCATGGCTTATGTGGATTAATAAATCAACATTGCAGCTGTGGGCTTATCAACATCTCACATACTAATAACACTGAAATATCATTCATATCACATGGCAGGTTTCCACCACAGGATAATCAGGATTAATACATTCATAGTTCTATATAATTACTTTCTCGTGATTGATCAAAGTGTCCATCACAAACTGGGCACTGAGGCACTGTACCACAAAATATAAATATTCCCATTTTTTTCCATGTATAAATCAAATAATACAAAGAGCTGATTAAATCAAGCACATGGGAGTTGACTGTATAATTATCCTATGAAAGCATAACCTTCACTATTTTAAGGCTCCTCGCTCTCTCCGTTTCGGTTACTTGAGAATGGCTGCTAATAAACAGAAAGCCGTCCACGCTTTCATCACTCTCAATTACCCCGAGATGTGTTTACTCAGGACGACGTTTCTCTCTCACCATCACATCGCTCACACCATCAGAGGCGTAAATCACCCCCGCGCACCATTTTCCTCGTCTTTGGCGGTATCCCTTAATCGCCTTAATTAAATGGCGACTGTGGCTCCAAAAATAACTTGGACTTTCCAGCGCTCCAAAGGCCAGATCAAACAAACATCTGCAGCGAGCCCAGGAGGGTCTGCGGTGACGTCCTCAAAGACTGAAGCAGGCCTCTCACAAACGTCACCGAATAAAAGATGGACTCCATTAGGGACCTAACGGTTTAAGATCTGCTTCGTGTTAGGAAAACTGTGAGTCTTTTCCTCCCTCCCATGTCCCCACTTCAATACTGCCTCTGGGTTTCTCTAAAGCTCCTGGATTAGTATCTGCTTTCCTCAGCACGGTTTGGCCATCTGATGTCTTTCTGCTGTCTATCAGGTGAAAAATATAAACCAGATTAACCCTACTCGCCATGCCATATGTGAATTATGGATACATACGTACATATTTCAAGTACATGTCAAAATCCAAACTGGTTTGGTTCTGCTATTAGAGTATCTGATCCTCAAGTGTCGTATCAACTGTAAAATATACAGATGCAACTGAAAATTTAATTCAAGGTATATATTTGATCATTCGCCTTGCCTGGGTATTGAGTAACCACCTATTTCATGCATTCCCTGGGAACCGAAGACATGACCTTGATGTTGTTAGCATCAAAGCTCCACTTTAATTTACAGGAATGCTTTACATTAAAGCTCCAGTCCGTAACTTTTTTAAGTTAAAAATAATCCAAAATAATTATATTAAAAAAAAACTTATTCTGCCAGTGGTCAAAACTATCTGCTTGCCATAGCTAGATACAAAACGGTTAGCTTGTAATAATGATTTTAATTCCAGTGGTACTGGTGGGTTTCCGCGGGAAATTCGAGCATGTCTTTGCGTCATTACGTCACACCCGTACACATAAAGAAGAAGGAGTTTCGGCTAGCCGGCTATACTGCGTGTGACGAGATGTTTAGGCCTAGATGTATAGGCTTTTCTCGCAGCACTTTACATAATTAAACTTATGGCATCCAGAAAGATCCAAA
Organism: Rhinichthys klamathensis goyatoka; assembly: GCF_029890125.1. Classification (NCBI taxonomy): domain Eukaryota; kingdom Metazoa; phylum Chordata; class Actinopteri; order Cypriniformes; family Leuciscidae; genus Rhinichthys; species Rhinichthys klamathensis. The sequence goes on from NW_026606660.1 coordinate 9,255,455, forward strand.
CAACAATCATCAGTGTCAACTGGAGATTCAGCAGTTATAAAACCCAAAAGACTTCGTACTTCGGATTTAAGGTGGCTAGAGAAAGAGAAAGAAACCGTTTCATGCGAACACAAGGATTTAAACATCGGCGGGGCTTTTGAAAAGTGCGTGAACTCCGTGTTTTGAAGGGGTTCAAAACGGAAGAAGAGACGGCTTTTTTCTGCTGAACAAGTAAGACATTTCAATAGTTCAATCGTGTAACAGTACGTTTTCTTAATTCACACAGTTATGGAGTTTCCTTTGTTGTGCCTTTCTCGTTTTGCTATTATGGAGAATATGAATTCTGAACTACACAGGTAACCATAAAACATTAAATTTAACATTAGTCACGCAATGCTGATGTTGTTAACATGAACAATTTAAGAACAAAGTAGGCTATAATTTGCACGGTTGCTGTAAATCACGTTGATTAAATCTAACGAAGCTTATCATGGCGAATGCTTTTTCCCCCTTAGTTGGTCAGAACAAAAATGGATTTTACTTACTTGTTCAGAAGACATTTTCTTACGAAAATTCTTATGTTGGTCAAACTTTCAAAAAGTGAATCTGTGATTCTGTATGACAGTATCCACACAGCGCGGTGACTGACAGCACCACTCGCCTCAAAGCACTGTGTTCATCCGCGCTGTTTCATGCCGATTTACAACCCACGTAAAGATGATAATTCCGCGAATCACTGCAGTTACAGATTTCGAACAGAGAGATGGCGACAAAGAGGAAAAGTTCCGGACTGCAGCTTTAACCGGCATTACATTACTGCATTAACTACAGGCAAAACGGTGCTATAATTCAGCTTTCACCTAAAGAAATTAATAATGATATTAATAATGTCCAAATAAATAAATATAAAGAATTTGAATTTCACCTTGTGGATGATCCTGTAGAAAAGGAGGGACCCGACTCGACCTGAATATTTATGATTTTCGCCATATATTTTATGCATTCCCTTGCAATCAAATCCATGATTTTAATGTTACTAGAGTCATGCAATACTGTTTGATTTACGGCAAAGTAATAACATTATGGGGGTGAATTTCATGGAAGCTTGTTACCGCCACACAAAACTAAAAAGGTAATTGCGACTTTTTATCTCGCAATCCTGTTATAAAGTCAGTTCTGACTTTATGACAATTCTGACACACAATTCTCTTTTAAAGTCCCCCTGTGGTGAAAATCAAGTGTATATGTCTATGAGGTGTTTTTAATATGCTTTAAAGGTGCTATATGGAACTTTTCTTCTAAAATGAATCCTTTTTTTATTGCCTGTGTGTGAAGGGGTTGTAATCACACATTACAATGATCCACTTGTCGGGTTTTGCTATTACCTCTGAAGACCAGTATTCCTATTTCTATGTGAAGTCTCCGGGTCAGATTTACCGAGAAATCCAACGGATGTGACGTGCATGCGCGCTCCCGAGCCTCTCTCCTTATATACAGTCTATTGTAGACGGTCAGGGAGTTACGTCCGGTTAAAGGCGCACGTTTTTCGGCTTATATCTCAGTCAATCTTTGATTAATATTCCCAAGACTCTAATCGTTCGTAGTGCTGGACGGGGCCTTTCGAACGAGCCCACCCCCGAGGTCCAACTCGCCCGGCTCCCCGAGTTATAGCCGTTCGAAATCGGGGGTCCCAGCGAACAGCGATCCGGTAGGGGGCATCCCCGAGGCCCGCCACTCTAGCGTTCGGGCAAGGGTTCCCCTGGGACCTCCTCCCCCGAATTTGAGCTCTCTGGGTCTTTGCGTTCCAGAGATACGAGCGATTTTCTTCTGAGATCGTGACGTCACCGGCGTCCGCAATTTTGCAGCGCGCCCGATGGTTTTCTGCTAATATCTCCGCGAAAACACCACCAAAAACTATGGAACTTATATGGTTCTTTTCAGCTCGACTAGATGGTCCCAACGAGCTCGGTGCTTGCCGAATCCGTCTAGTATTCGCCGAGATATTTGCGTAATAGACGGTATTGTCTATGAGTTTGAGCACGAGCGCTCTTGTAAAATTTGGTTGCAATCTGAAACATTACCACTAGAGGCCGCTAAAAGTTACGTAGAGCACCTTTAAGTCAAACCATGTGCAAATTCATAAGTCAACACCATTGCTGAGTTTTTTCTCTTTAAAACTGCAGTGAAGCAAAGACAGTTTCAAAAACACGGTTTGAAATCGCTGGTGTTTCTGACGTCACAAACTACCTTGTAACCAATCACGTCAATGTGTGATCGTCATTGAGTGGATCTCTGAGCTGGTGTGAGTGAGTGGAGGCGGGGCTAATTTACATATTCATAGAACCGCATATACTAAATGGGGCAAGGGTGTAGAGTTACACTCAAGCTATTTTAAGGCATGAAGAATTATTTTTTCAAGGAAAAAACGTTTAAATATGTCATTTTGGTGATCAAAGATTAGTTTCAAGGGATACAATTATTGACTACAGGGGGACTTTAAAATATTTTATTCTGTGGTAGAAACAAAGCTTCCATACATTTTCTAGTTTATAATACTTTGCTCATGACATTTAGCTATAGCTATTTCACCAGTAGAAACATTGCTGGGAAAGTCTGGAGCCCAATGAGAAACAGATATGCCACCAAGACCACTCTATTAGAGCCAAATGATTTCAGATTTCATTCTACAGAAATCACTTCAACAAGGGCCGCATATTTTTTATGCTGTAAATATTTTACAGGGGTCTGGGGTGGGGTGCCGCAAACTTCAAAACCCAGCTGTACAAATCTCAAGATCTACATCAAAATCTGTGGTGTGGGTTTCCATTGTTTAGAGAGCTTCCAATAATCAACCCATATTCCATGAACGTTTTAAGACTCTCCCCTACAGTCCTGCGATTTAAACCATCAATCAGAGCACTGAAAATAGCGCATGGAGAGAGTATTGTTCTCGGAGTGAGTCAGGAAGGGAGAGAGAGGTGGAAAATGAAAGAGAAACATTTCAAGTCTACCTAGAGACCAACAAGCATTCGACATTAATTCTATTTTGGACACTCAGCCTGAGGATGGAATATTTTTCATGGTGAGCGTCTTTCTTTCTGAACACATATAATCAATATCCATCTCGTCTTTTTCCATCACAATCTCTGTCTTATTTTGCCTGACGCATTTCAGAAAGGTCACCTGGAACTAATACACCTGAAATCTGTGGAACCAAAACATAAATTACACACAGGTTCCTGAGGACACGGCTTTCAGAAGCGGAAAATATCTGTAAGATTGGACATAGATCTGTTGCTGACAAACAATAATTGCGTTTCTTGGAAACACATTCCAGTCCCCTAAAACAACAGACAAATAAAACAAGCAAAAAAGTGAACAAATTGAGAAACCACTACATTTGCATTCATAGGCTGGTGAATGCAAAATAACCCCAATTCACGATAATTAGCATCCAGTTTGGACCCAGTGGGCGCATATGCGGGGGATTTATTCTGTCTAGTTTTGGCATACTGCCCGAGGCGCAGCTCAAACACACGGCTGAGCAACTGTAAGAAAACAGCGGGTATTGTGGGAAGGTATTAGAAATAGTCCCAACCCTGCTTTTGTTTTTCTGGCTCCACCTGTAAGAATCCTTAGCTGTCAGCAGTGCTGAATAATTCATGCTCTCTCAGGCATATACACACTCTTGCACCAGCATCAATCTAACAGTATTAGACACTGAGTCGTCGTCCACAATGGCTCTGATCTTCATGCAAGTGACTCTGCTTTTCTGTTGAACAAAGACTTTACTGACTGAACACCATGTCAAGACTGTCAAACTGAGTTTTAAAACAACATTTGAAAGTGTGTCAGCAAGATATTGACAATTAGGCATGTGCCGGTATCACATTTTCATGCTGCGATTAATTGATTGAGCTTTTATCACGGTATACGGTATTATCACGATATTTTAATTGCACAAGAGAAACAGACGGATTGGGGGTATCTAAAAAAAAACTTGCATCACAATGTGTAATTGTGATTGTCAAAACATTAATTTTATTTTTTAGTGACAACATGTTATAATGTTTACATGGTACAGTTACTGAGGCTACTGTTTGTATTATTGCTTAACACAATTTTCATGATTTCAATTAAATTCTTGGATTTAATTTCAATCTTGATTCAATATTGACTCATTTGGATAAATATTAGGTAGGGTACAGTAGATAGCCTGCATTTAATTTTTTCTCAAGAAAAAATATATCTCACATAATGCTGTAAACATACAGAGAGAAATTAAATATAATGCATACAATATAAATATAATAATAATATAAATATAAAAATGTAATATGCCGTAATTTTTTATTATAATAACAATTATATAATGACAAGTAAACATATATTAAAATATGTAATATAGTGCACATATTTAGCAAAATACTCCTCTCTATAGCTATTTTCTTATAGTCAACTAACATTAAATGGCTTTCCTGAGGTAAATGTAACGTTCTGTGACATAATTGTTCTCCTGCAGTTTTATTGACCTCTTTCCGTGGTTGAAAAACACTGATTGATCGAAAGTACGTTTCGGTGGGTTGTACTGTATCTTTAATAAAAAGTAACAGATGATCTGTTTACTTGAACTGAGGCGCGCGATCTGTCACGTCATTTACAAGCACCAAAACAGTATTTATTGTCTGAATTTCGTTATAAAACCTGAGAGCTGATATTTTTTTCATATCAAAAGTAACCTGCTCTGTCTAGTCTGTCGGTGTCAGTGTCAGTGTCCTCTTTGCTCCGCGATTTTTCTCTGCGTGAGAAAATGGATGTGTGGCGCGAGACCGTGTGAAAGTGTCAATTGCGTGAGTCTCAAGCTGAATGCGTGAGAGTTGACAGCCCTGCTTTTAGAAGGGGGATAAATCGTCAGTAGCGTTCCTCCTTCCACCATGCTTCTTCTCCATGTGAGGATTGTTTACATTAGACTAGAGTGCGCACTGCATGCACACAGTGCTTATACATGTGATGTGGGGATTGTTTACATCAAAGTGCGCACGTGTTTTGCGCAGCATACGCATTGTTTTTTAAGCGGTTGATGGAAAATAAGCTGATGCGCGTTCTAAAAATCTAAATTCGGATCTATTATTTTTCACGGTATTTCGAAGTCCCCGCGATAACAATATCGTGCATATTCATTACCGCGATTTATTGCATTACCGAATACCGGCACATGTCTATTGACAATACAATTGTACAGGAATAAAGATACATTTGATTTAGTTCAAATAAAATAAAATATTTAAAAGTGTGTCAGCAACATGTTGACTATCAAGATGTATGGGAATAAAAATACAATTGTGCGGTTAAATCTAGTGCTTCTAACATATGTGTGTGTGTGTGTCTGTACATGTATATATATATATATAAATATATGTGTGTATATATACACACACACAAAATAAAAAGGTGTTAATTTAGTTTAGTTAATTTTTTTTTTAAATTAAATTAAATATTTTGAGTTCAATCAAGTGGTGTTTGGTAGGGCAGTTGATACGAACAGACAAATTAAATTGTGAGCTATAAATATTGAAGTAAGGCTTGAACCAGCATAGCAACACACAAACACCTTAGCAACCACATACTCTATTCTCTAGTCACACTGACAGAAGTACATTGTGATGGCCACTTCTGTTTCTCTGTACAGCTGCTGAAACGGCTGTCTTTCTTTGATCCGGCGGTGGAGGATAAAAGCTGTTCTCCTTCCTGTCCTCTCAGCACGCCTGCCATCTCTGGCTCTGAGGGTCAAAGCCAACATCTGGAGACATCTGCGGTTACATATTCAAAACAACAACGTTCTCGCTCCCTTTCTGGTTCTTATTGATGGATGTGCCCTGATACCCCTCTTCCCACAAATCAATGCTTTCTCACTCGTTCATATTCCTATGGCTGGAACAATGCAGCAATCCTAGACTCAATCTGTGCCAAGGAAACTGTATGTCCATCCATCATCTGATCTGGCAGTGTGAACGCAGCCTGATTTCCATAAACACACATAGACAGCTTCCATCTGTATCCCTCCATTGGACGCCAAACCTTACGCTCCATAATTAATCTCAGGCCGAGCAAGGAGCCATTAGCAAACACATTGTAGCTGTTTTCTTATTTGTGGTGTGAGAGCAACAACAAACGAGGATGGATGTCTAAGAGAGGTTTTTTTTTAGCGTCTTCACATGGAGCCTGACGGAGAATCCCTTGGCCAGTGTCCAGCACCCATCCTCCGTTGCGGTTCTCTTATCCATTGAGGCTCCATTAAAACCCCAGAGCGAGATAATCAAACCCCTCCCAAACACCAATTAACAAGCATTCAGCCCAGTGGCGCAACACTCCAGCACAGGCCAAGAAATCTGCAGTGTCTCCAAACAAACTCTCATATTAGACTACGAGTTAATGGTCTCATTAAATAAGCTCAACTCCCCATCGTTGCTGAGACACTTCAGCTGTATAGGATAATCCAAAAACATTATTAAAATAATGCAACTATAAATTAGTTTAAATTAACAATAGTATCATGAACAAACATGAATTAACAAAGAAAAACAGCACATATATATATATATACACATGGGATGCACCGATATGAAAATTATGTCCGATACCGATAATTTTTTTTATATTTGAAAGCCAATAACCGATATATTGGCCGATATACATCTAAATCCAAATAGGCCTAATTATATAATTTTTGAGAGCCTGATTACAAAAACAAAAGTCTCACCATTAAAATACATGAGTCACGGTGTGGTGTAGGTAGAAGAAAGGCGAACAGGCAAAGAGCTCCAATACAGACTTTTACTAAGGTAACTAACACAGGTACAGGGATGACGGGCAGAAAGTACACTCACACTTGATACAAGGAAACATTAACGTAACATAGACGAGAACGGACAAAGAACAAGGCCAAACACAGGGCTTAAATACATGGGGAAACAGATCAGGGAAACGAGACACAGCTGAAGAGACTAACGAGGTGACAGGTGAGACAGATGAACTAATAATGATAATGACAAGTAATATGACGACAGGTAGACAAGACCAATGAAAACAAACTAAACGGAACACAACTGTGACAACATGTCCCAAGCACACAATTATAATGTTCTCATTTTAATGTTATGTAGCCTATATGACAGACTTGCACTTAACTGTGTATGTTGTATTTTCCTTTTTTGAAGTGATTCCAATCATATTTCAAGCAATTCAAAACCATCATGGCGAACAGTGGGCATCTGAAGTGTCTCAGCTGATATCCAATCCAATATTTATCTGCTTTAATATGTTTTTTTTATATATGATAAAAAATTAACATAATTGGTCGATAGCGATATGGTGGCCGATATATCGGGCGTCCCTAATATGTATGTATATATATATATATATACACACATACACACACACACACACATATACACTGCGGTTCAAAAGTTTGGGATCGTTTTTTTAAAGGGACAATGTGTACTTTTTTATGCATTTTATTATTTAAAATCAATATTTTTATTCATAAATATTTCCTCTAGTGCTACTAGAAGACATCCTGTCATAGCTTTTTGACATAATGGCTACCGTAGATGCAACGCGCATTTGAAAAAGCGAGGCGCTGGAGAGCACAATTCGTTTGAATGCAAAATACATTTTCACCGCTAGATGGGAGAAATTCCTACACATTGTCCCTTTAATGTTTTTAAAATAAGTCTCTTCTGCTCACCAAGGCTGCATTTATTTGATCCAAAATACAATAAAAACAGTAATATTTTGAAACATTATTACAATTTAAAATAACTGTTATCTATTTCAAATTCAATATATTTTTAAATGTAATTTATCTCTGTGATGCAAAGGTGAATTTTCAGCATCATTCCTCCAGCCTTCAGCGTCACATGATCCTTCAGAAATCATTCTAATATGCTGATTTGCTGCACAATAAACATTTTAAAATACATCAAAATACATGATCAATAGCAGTTCACTCCCACAAGTAAAATTTAGTCCATAATTTTTTTTTTTTGAAAGTACAATAAACGCATGACCTGGAACCAGTTCGTAGATACACACTGAATTTTGACAAACATTCACACCAACCAAAATAAACCAAACTCGGCTGTCAAACCAGACTAAAAGCTCTGATAGTGATTTATAGAGAAGCATAGATGTCCTGTAGACACATATAGGCGGACATGAGCCTGGCGAGTGTCTCAGCAGGTGGAGGCTTCAAGGTCTGACATGAGGCAGTGATGTGTTTGGCAGGTGTTCAGGACTGAGGGTCACTCGGGTACAAGCCCCACCTTCCTGAAGCTTAACTGCGGTCATTCATCACCGGAGGGACAAACAAAAAAGCGATGGCACACTAAACTGGCCTAAATCTTCCTAGAAAGTCATTTATCTTTTAAAACTCTCTGGTCTGAGAGGGTAAGGAAGTTCTTTGTGCTTCTTATCATGACCCCAAACATCATTAGTCAATGTCACCTTGCTCTTGTAGTGGAATAAAGCAAGAAATCTTAACCAAAGCTGGTCAATGTTACCAAGTCAGATAGTCTGTGAATGTCCGGCTTCTTCCATCCAATTATGTGGCGTAACACTCTTCCTCTTACAACTTTGAAGCATATGTGCTAATGTTACACTTAAATGCCCTGTGAAATTGGAGTTTTGTGGCCTTCAGTCCATCTTTGAGGGAATATGCTAATGTATTTCGAAATAGCAGATGAACAGATGAAATATTATACTATGTATATATATATATATTATAATAAAGTATAATAAAGCTATTAAATATGTCCAATCACTAAATCCTGTTTGTTAGGGTTACACCAACATGGGAAAGAAAACCTTTCTTCGAGTCTTTAAGTCATGAAATCACAAAGCTGGCTTCATAAATATGCATGTCTAAGTAGTATTTCAGAAGAACCAATTAGCTGTTCATCTCCCCCACACATAAAACACACACTCTGGTGGCTCAAAATGGCTGCTGGCATAAAAGAGCCTTGATATATGTGCATATATTTAATCTATTTTATTACCCAACCCTCAAAATGTCCCAATAAATGCTTTGCAGAACCACACTGGAGCTCTGAATCCTTAATGCACACAATAAAATGCTCTCTAAAGGGCTGATTAAATTCAAAACTGTACCAGGAGGCGGATCACATGAGCTTCATTCTGCGCTCCTATGGTAATCAACAAATCCAAATACTGTGCATTAGCATAAAGTTAACCTGTCGCTAACCTCATTGGTCGCTTTGTCGCTGCAAATCACTGTCAGTATTAACACCCCTCCAATAGTTCTGCCTGTGCTCCTCCAAAAATCCTTTCCTACCAGATGGAATAGTTTGGAAAAATGCAAAAAATCCAAGACTTTTCCCGAAAGCATAATCCATCTAAAGTCACAATGATTAAATGCACAAAGTGTCGTCACCTTTATCCTCTGGAGCGGCTTCATCCAATCACAACTCGCGCTAGATTTCTACCAACTATTGACATTCCAAACAAAACAGACACTCCGACGTGTGCCAATTCCCTCAAGGTTCAAGCACCAGTCTCCGATGGAAGTAGTCGCCTGATAGATGAAGAGGTGGGGGAAGATCTTACGTGAGTTCTCTCTGTTCTACAGGTCATTTCAAAAGAAGAGTGGACAATGTCATGGTAAATTTCCTGCAGGTTCTTGCCTCACACATCTGGCTTTGATAAACAGCTGGCTAACGGGGGCTTTAAGAGGATTTTTTTTTTTAGGGTGGGAGACTGATATGAGCTGACTGCAAAGCTTGGCCCACAAACCTAATCTTTAGAAAGCACTTTAAGACAGTTTGAGTGATTTCAGGCCAGTTTGTTTTTTGATGCCTTCTCTTTTCTCTGCAATTGAGTCCAGCTCTCCTTGCGGTTCTCCTGCATATTCATTATAATCCAATCAAACCGACCTCAACTCTCAAATGCAATATGATGAGGTTGATCACTTAGTGCTTGGACACACACATCTGCTTATAGAGTTAGCAGTCTACAGAAGCTACATATCATGAACCCAACGGAAAGGAGAGCAGGATTAAATCACATGAAGAGTAATAACATACAGTTGGCAAAATGTTGATTACCACAGGCATTTAATTCAACTCAGCTCAGCGTACTGCAAATAAACGTTTAATATTTTAACTAACACAAAATATAACCACAGTACTTGACCATCGCTTGTGTTAGCACAAAATATATATGATAACACACACACACACATATACAGTATATATATACAGTATATATATTACTTGACATCATGCCACAAGACATAAATTAACGAACCATGATAACTAAAAAACTACTTTACGTTTCTTCAGAGTAGCTGTGTTTCATTGTGAGTTGGTTGTGTCTCTGGTCAGCATCCCATCACACCATTAGCTTCTTTATTTCTAGACCGGCTCTGGCTGCTCTTATCATCCACACTTATCGCTCCATTGGCTGCTCTACAGCTGTGAAAGCCTAACATTTTCCCAGATGAGCTCTTTATATATAGATTTCACTCTGTTGTTCTTATACCTGCAGAAAAACCAGAGCAAAGTGGATAGGGGGTTATTTGGTGCCTTAGTGCTCTGACACCGAAAACAACAATGCTCTCAGTTATTATTTTATTCTTGAACACAATCTGCTGGGAGTTCCTGTGCCAAGGTCAAGATGGATCTAGATGCTTCCATTAAAGTCTCAGGTGATACGCTCACAGACCGCATCTGTCTATCGCATACTGTAGACAAAAAATTGCAATGGACTTCTAAAAATTGTACGCTCCAATCTGGCTGGTTTCATGCCAATTTCATTGGATTTTACTTGGAAACAAAAATGCATTTACAAGGTTCTAGTAGGCTGCTACGCTGAACACTTCTAAGAAACAAACTATAGTTGCTAGTTAGTCACTTTTAATTATCATTGAAAACAATCTTGGCAGTTCCCTGCATTTGTTTAAAAAAAAAGTTACACTATTTTACGGTGTCCATGTTACAGTGTTATTATATATATATGTACTGAGTAATAATAATTCACTACATGTACTTACTATAAAGTTAGTGTAAAGATTAGGGCTTGGTTAGGCTGAATTGCATGCAATTATGCATAATTGAGTATACAGTAACTACATGTAACATGTAACAAGGACACTAAAATAAAGTGTTACCCCCCAAAAAATCATAAAGTTCTTTCAATGGGTGTCAAACAGGGTCCTGCACCACAATAAACATTAATATAGCCACAAAACCTCAACATTATGGCCCGGTTTCACAAACAAGGCTTAGATTAAACCAGGATTAGGTCTAAGTTCAATTAGGGGATTTAAGTAGCTTTTATAAAAGTGCCTTAGAAAAAACATAACTGATGTGCATCTTGAGACAAAACAATGACACTGACATATTTTAAGTTATGTCAGAGCAAGTTGCTTTCAGTTCAGACAGCTCAAACATGGATTTTAGTTTGGGACTAGCTTAAGCCTTGTTTGTGAAACTGGCCAAATAAGTGTGAACTGTGAACATGAGATTAGTGTGAAAGTTATATCCAGTTTTCCCAAGCCAGGATCAAATAAAAGCCGGTAAACCTGCAACTTTCACACAATGCACGAATAAACCAGAAAGTCGCGGTTTACATGGAGCAAAGTCCACCAGCAGCTGTTTATCTGCGTTGAAATATAGTCCCACCAATAAAAGTATGATTAAATATTTAACTTTACCGCTCAAATAGCCCATAGTTTTGTATTAATAGAAGCTTTAGTGCTTTAACTAAAATATAAGCATTTCTGATTTGTTTTCAGAGTAATGGCCATAAAATAACTGTACTTATTACTTCTGGAAGGACAGAAATTCGGATTACAGTCTATACATTTTCCAATAATTTCTCTTAGAATGAACTAGCACTTTTAGTGAATATTGGTTTATTATTAGCTAAAATTGTGGTTGATTCTAGGCCAGAAGAGCAGTAAAATGGACCAGACTTTATGGCGATAGTCAGAAGTCTGGTTCTACGGGACTGCTTCCACTCATTCTCCCAGACTTTATCATGTCTTAAGTGCTGAAAAGGAAACAGGATGCTTATTAGACAGGCATCATCAGTGCAGGATACTGCAAAGCAGCATCTGATAGCGGCTATCTCTCTCTATCTCCCCCTGTAATGGGAGAAACAGCAGTCTGAGACTAATGATGTGAAAACCCTCTCTCATGAAGTAATGCACTGCGCTGCCATTACCATGACAGAGAACAGCCCTGCTCAGACAACCCGACAGCTGACGTCAACCTGGGGGGAAATACGTTAAAACTATTTAAGAAAAAGTTCAATTAAAAAGTTTTGCAGGATTTGTTTAAAATTTATTGGTATAAAAAGTGTATAATTACAATACATATGGTTTTATTTAACAGTGATGATAAGAGACAAGAAAAAAGTTCATTATATCTCTTGTCATCCAGCTATGTTAGGATGTAATGTTAATAATTTAGAACATCAAGAACATCTCATTCCTTTCAGGCACTTAGCAGTTTCCTGTCAGAGAGGTTTCATAGGGTCTTCGCTGTTAAAACATATCATTAGCAGAAGAGTCTGTATCTCCTTCAACAGAGCTGAGGCTGACAGACTCTTGATCCTGTTTGGCAGAGGGCAGCCTCACTGACATCACTCTGACATCACTTCCTCCTCCGTCTGCGTGCAGAAACATGTCTTCACCTGTGGGGATGGAAACAACATTTGAATGACATTTGAGCTTATAACAATGCAAAAGCATTACATAAACAAGATTTCAATAGTAGAAATTATTTGTGGAAACAAAATACTTTTATTTCGCAAGGATGCATTAAATTGATCACAAGTGACAGGAAAGATATTTATAATGTTACAAAAAAAGTTTTTGAACTTTTTTATTCATCAAAGAATCCTAAAAAATGCAGCAGTTTCCACCAAAATATGACGCAGCACAACTGTTTTAAGCATTGATAATAATAAATGTTTCATAAGCAGCAAATCAGCATATTAGAATGATTTCTGAAAGATCATGTGACAATGAAGACTGGTATAATGATGCTGAAAATTCAACTTTGCATCACAGGAATAAAGAACATTTTAATATATTAAAGTAGAAAACAGTTATTTTAAAATAAGATTATTTTAGAGAAATAATATTTCAGAATTACTCTTTTTTACTGTATTCTGCATCAAATAAATGCAAATATAATATAAAAGCTATATATGCTATATTCAAGCTAATAATTTCAGCCTTTATGAACACTTGCATCCTGTGAGAACACAATCCAAGTGCTCCATTTGCTGAAATTCAGACATTTCAGTGCAATTAAGTCATCCTATAAGGCTTTCCAGTTAATGACACACAGAATAGGCCTGTGAACTCATCATCAGACATCAGCTGCTTATTAGGACATCTTTTATAACCGTAACACTGGCCAGGGGGTGACACACTTGCACACACAAGCAAACACTCATCAGTCATTTCCTCTGTATTTTGGGGGGCAGCAGGCAGAGGCTGGGTGGGCATTTACCCAGACCAATGGGGCGTGCAGGAGAGGAAGTGTGAGTGAACAGAGAGCCCCACGGGACCGCCGGGCACACACTGATGGAGATCAGCAGGGAGCTCAGATTCAGACTCACACACACACACACACATACAACAGAGGAAGATGCTCTTTCCTGTGTGTTTTCTCAAGCTGTTAAGGAATTGTCACTTGTGAGGAAAATGAAGCTGTATCGTTTTATTTTATTTTTGTCCTTATACTGTTAGTCAAGTTTTCTTGCACTGCGGTACCTATTTAATGCATTTTTAAATAAAACATATTGATATATTCACGATGATTTAAATTTATTACATGTCCATATGAGACTACTTTCACAATCCTCCTTTGTCTTGCAAGTATGAGAATGTTAAAACTCGTTTTAATAGCATCTGAAACCTCAAAAAAGGCAAAAATTCTCAATGTGTGTGTGTTTGTGTTAGTAAGTATAAAGCATTTATTATATACAGCATATATTATGTTGCAAATAATACTTCTTTTTTTTTTTTGTTATCTATATTTATCTTTACCAGACTCTTGACAATTATATATATATATATATATATATATATATAAAACAGTTCGTTCTGGTTCTCGAATTTGTTTTTGTGACTTCTGAAAGGACATTTTTGTAGCTTAGTATCAATAAAAATGTGTACAGGTTGGAGAGGGAGTATGTTGAAATACACCTATATAGTAAATCAAATGATTTTATTTCAAAGGGGCAAGGAAAGTAATGTTTTCCATAATATGTCTCCTTTAAAAATATCTTCTAGTATGCTTTGATCTACAAAACATAATTTAAAAAGCAGAACATTTACTAGGAGACCTAAAGAGATTTTTTTTTTTACAATGAGCCTCTCCCATAATTTCCCTCCCACAAATATTGAGCTTAATTGCCTTGGACAGACTGAACAGCCAGCACATGGTTTTACTGGAGTGTGTTCAAAGCAAACTGACACAATCAGATTCGTTCAATAGATGATTAATAAAAGCCACTTCACACCCCACGCTTGAATCATAACCTGGATATAATAACAAGAAAAACACCCACAGATCTAAACATCTGATACGGATCGACTATTATAACAAAATCATGAGGTGATGCACTTCCACGTGGAAAATATGGACTCGTCATAATTTGGACTGTGATTTGTCTTTTGTCTGTTGGCAGCACTGGCAAAATAACCTGGACAAGACACAAATAAAAAGCCAATCAGCACAAGTATAGTCAGAAATGTGGCAACATGCTTATTAAAGGGTCTGTTCACCCACAAATTAATATTCTGTCATCATATACTTATACTGTCTTTCCAAAAACTGCATGACTTTCTTTTTCCAGGATGTGACTGTGAAGCTTTATTTCGATGGTTTATACACTTTCTTATTCTTTATTTTGATGGTCCACTTTAGACCTTCTACTAAGTATAAGTAACTTTGCAACTACATGTCAACTAACTCTCCTTAGAGTATTAGTTGACTTTAGTAGACTGTTAGGTTAGGGTTCGAGTTAGTAGATTAGGTTGACGTACTTGCAAAGTTACTTATCATCAGTAGTCTAGAATGTCAAATCAAAATGAAGTGTTAGCAGATATTAAAGGTGCTATATGTATTTTTTAGCGGCCTCTATCGGTGATGTTTCAGATTGCAACCAATTTTTACAAGAGCGCTCGTGGCGTGCTCTTGCGCGTGCTCGAACACAAGAGCGGGCACTCATGGTACCGGCCACACTGAGACTTTCAACACACCGGAGAAAGCATCACACAACATGCTGGAAACTCATGTAAACTCCCACTGCAACGTTACAATCATAGGCTACTTTTATCAGCTTGACGTTGAACTAATGCTCCATGCTCGTACCATGATAACATTACATTTGTGGTGTTATCTAGCATAAGGCATTTCACTAACTATTCGTGTCTTTCACAATCAGCAATTTCAACATAGGTGAATGTATAATATGATAACGAAAACGGTTAGTGACTAGACTGAACAATTTCAGTGTAACAGTAAGATCGTTGGAAGTAACATTACTGTACTGAACGTGTCTGGAAATGTGTATTATAAACAATATGATAGTAGTGGGATGAGTGACGTTAGACAGTAGATCTAGTACATAAAATAAAAGTTATATCCTAAAGCACCTACTTTTTGTTATCCTGGAACAGTCTTTGGTATTCATTTCATATCTCATGTATGTTGTAGTTTACCTTGCTATTTCATTACAGTTTACCATTATTTATTTCAGCATATCTGAAAACTTGTAATTTATCACAATAAAAATAGCGGAGGTCTCTCCATAATTCAAACGCTCTGCCGATGTTGATCCGTGTTTTCGTCCTAAAGTCGATCCGATTCACGTTTGGCCTGACGAGCTTCAGCAGATACATTTTTGTTTTTTATATTTATGTGGAGTTTGTGTTGGAGTCTGTGTTGTGCTGGAGGCAGGTCGTGTTTGGGTGTTATCAGACTCCATGTCGTCAGCTGCAGTGCCGTCGCATAGATAGACTGTATAAAGGAGAGAGGCTCGGGAGCGCGCATGCACGTCACATCCGATGGATTTCGCAGAAAATCCGACCCGGAGACTTCACATAGAAATAGGAATACTGGCCTTCAGAGGTAATAGCAAAACCAGACAAGTGGATCATTGTAATGTGTGATTACAACCCCTTCACACACAGGCAATAAAAAAGGGATTCATTTTAGAAGAAAAGTTACATAGAGCACCTTTAAGCAGACAGTCTACTAATACTCTAATGACTGCTAGTTTACATGCTTTTTGCTCTTTAGCAAAAAGTAGCCTGAACATTCTGTTATAAAAAAATCATCTTTTGTGTTATATGAAAGAAAAAAAAGAAAGTCATACAAGTTAAGAAAAACTTGTTCACTTTTGGGTGAACTGTCCCTTTAAGACATTGTGAAGAGCCCGAAACTCATTCACAATGGAAGTGATGACCTTCATCTTGTACTGTAAACTACTGAAAACAGAGAGGACTGAATAAGTAATGTTATTTCACACATTATTCAAAGGTAAAAGACCCTCGGCATGTTTGTTTGCTGTAGTGTGTCTTTATGGCCGTCTGCAGTGAACACGGCCTCTGTGGAGCAGATGGGCCAGGTTTGGCACAGATCCTTGTTGGAAAACCCTGTGGCCTACAAACGCTACAGACTGACTACAACACCTCAGGGTGGAAGGGAGAGAGCAAATGAAGGCAGTGAAAGGGAAAGAATGAAAACAGAAATATACAGATGAAAAGAGAGTGGGAGTTTGTCCACCAACAGAAATAAAAACTTCTTTAAAGTTACATGTTCATGTAAGCCGCCCTGAGCTATTCATACCCAAGTAAGCATGATAGTGGGTGTCATGAATCAGTAAACAGCATCCATTGAGCAATACAAAAATAAGCCCTCAAAGAGAGTCTAGACTGAGTTAAAAAAAATGAGAGTAGCAGATGAATATGAGAAACTGCCAAAATATTTTAATTAGCATGCATATTATTACTAGCATATTGGCTGTTTATTAGTACTCATAAAGCACATATTAATGCCTTATTCAGCATGACTATATTCTACATCCCTTAATTCTACCAAATATAACCTAAACGCTACAAAAACGTCCTTACTAACCATCAATAAGCAGTAAATTAGTTTATTGAGGCAAAAGTCATAGTTACTAGTGAAATTGTGCTCCCCATACTAACGTGTTACTAAAAAAGAATGCCAATATTTTCTAGAATCATTGCCTAAAAGCAGCAGTGTGCAATTTCAGAGACACTAGTGGCACTAAACAACACCGCAAACAAACAAACAAACAATTAATAAGACAAACAGGCTATCAAACAGCTCCCTTCCACCCAAATAA
Source organism: Rhinichthys klamathensis goyatoka (assembly GCF_029890125.1). Lineage (NCBI taxonomy): Eukaryota > Metazoa > Chordata > Actinopteri > Cypriniformes > Leuciscidae > Rhinichthys > Rhinichthys klamathensis. The sequence goes on from NW_026606660.1 coordinate 9,272,846, forward strand.
AGAAATAAAAGAACTCATGGAACAACATGAGGATGAGTAGATGATGACAGAATTTTCCTTTTTCTGGGAACTTTTCCTTTGAGGCTATGATTTCATTTTCTGTGTGGGCATTCACACACATTCACCTCTCTGTGAAAAGACCCAAACTACACAGCCAAGAACATCACACTTGAGTCGAGAAGCAGACCTGGCTGAAGACTACAGGGACGTCAGTGTGTTGGGACATTCTCAGATTGCTGGAATTGGAGTATTTAATAAGAGTCTTTGAAAAGATATCAGTGCAAATCTTCACAAATAATAATTTTCTTTAAATATACAATCTCAGGAAGATGGCTTCCAACGCAAAATGGAAGACATTTACATAATTGTACTCTGCGGTTGGGGGTTTAAAATGGATTCAAACCAAGCAAAACATGAAAATGTATTTGCCTAAAATTTCTGCATGTCCTTGGAGAATTTAGGTTTGGAACAAAAATCAAACCATTGCAACAATGGGATAATTGTCTAACTTTGACATTCTGAACAGAGCTGTTGGTCACTCAGATGTCTTTTTTGAAATATTCCTGAGAGCCAAGGGTCATATGGGGACATGATAAAAAAATAGATGTTTTTTAAAGGAACAGTACACTCAAACTTGACAGCAATAGACTAACGGTCTATTCATACTTGTAGTTTGGTTCTCTTGGTTCTTTTGGTCTGAACCAAAAAATAATAATTTGAGTCCTGGTTTGCTCAGCGTTCACACTGCCATCTGAGAAGTCATGAAGAGCTTATAAGATGTGTAAAAGAGTCGAAACAGCGCCTTAAATTCATCCGTTGCACACACAAATGAAGATCTGCTGCAAGGAGAGACATCAATTCCTGAAAGGGTGGGTTTCAGTCCGCTTGTTAGGTGTGCACCAGGGTTCGGATGGCAGCGTTCACACTTATTCAAATGAACGCACTAACAGAGCAATTGCACCAGGGTTCGTTTTAATACAACCAATCCTGCCAAGTGTGAACATCATACCCTAAAAGTGCATTAAAACATTCAAATGCGCCATGATTGCTCATGTGAACCAATGCTGTTTAGCTTCACTGACCAATCTGGCAAAACATCATCCAGGTTTGGAAAAACACGAGGGTGAGTAAATTAGAGAATTTTCATTTTTGTGTAACTATCCTTGTAAAATTTCACAAAAACACACCTAAAAGGATTAAACATGCATTACAAAAACCCTTCTAAATACTGCATTAGTACAACTAGAGCCACTTTTGGGCTTCTGTAAGACAAATAACCGATACTATAGATCCATTAAGGATAGTACTTTCTTTCAAAAGACAAACACCCTAAAAGCTCCATCACTTATTCATGCTTTTGCTATTTCTATACTTGCACAATACATCTCAGTATGCCAGCATCGTGTCTAGTCTCTTCTAGGTCCTACTTACTCCTCACGTATTAATAACAGTTAAACATGACAAGTCTTTACTAACTGAGCAGCAGATGGGAGTGAGCTATCTGAGATGAGAGCTGACCGCTCACTAAGAAGAAAAAACAGCTTAGTTTTCTGCAGAAGAAAAAAAAAGTCATACAGGTTTGAAAGGACATGAGGGTGAGTAAATGATGACAGAATGTTCATTTTTTTGGGTGTACTATCACTTTAAATCTCAAACTAGATTCAGAACTGATTGGTATCTGTCTTTGTAAAGGATCAGGTGGTAAGGTCAAACCTTATCCGTCAGCACAGTTTTAAAATATTACACTATGGACAATAAAAGCTCAGCTGAAAGAGAAGAGCATGCTCTTCAGAGATGGTGAAAGTAGCCAGGTGCTTCAGAAACCCCAATCTTTCAACCAGGGATCCAAAAAAGAACAAAAACAGACGAATAGAGGCGCCAAAAAAAAACCAGAGGCACAAACCTGATGCAATTTGGGAATGCACTTACTCTGGAGAAATGAACCATTGAAAAAAAAAATTACTCATGAGTATGTAGTGTCTGAATGTGTTAAATACACAAACACAGTTTCAAACCTCCTCGAAGAAGACACCTGCAAACACTTAACAGAGTTCTACACCCCGTTCCAAACTCTCAGGATGGACAGATAAGTCAAACTCCACCCTCTTCTGACCCCGTACATCTACTCTACTTTACTCTGTCTTTTCTCTGCTCTCATCTGGCTGCTTAGAAATTTGGGAGTGTCAAGAATGAAGCTGTCTGGCAGAGTTTTACAAAGCCTCTGGAAAGGTCTCTGTGCTGTACTGTGTGAAATTGCTCTTCACCAACAACAACGAGTAAAGAATTTAAATAAGAGGAAATGAGATCAAATGAAGCAAATCAAGTCTGAGGCATTTACACTGATACATATGAAAACAATCAAGACATACCAAACAGTTTACACAAATACCTTTCTCGTTGTCCCCAAAAAACGTGTCATCCGAAAGTCTTCTCAGCTGCGGGAACTCTGAGGAGAAACAAAGACAAGGGGAAAAAATGAAACTAGCACAAAAACTGCAGGGACAGAGACTTTGACATTAGAAGACTTTATTATTATTAATAATTAAAAATTATTAACGAAAACTATATACAGTATATATACAGCATCTAACTGCACCAAAAAGGGTCTCCTCAGAAAATGTACTCATTGGAGTAAAAAAAAAAACACTACTGTGCTTTGGGTAGAAAACTCAAACCGGCTCATCCTTCAGCATGAGGTGACAACATAACATGAGCACAGCTGGGCTAGAGCTACAGAAACAAACAAACACACACACACATGCACATGCTCACACATAGTTATACCCTCCACTCAGTTCCCCTAAAGGCATGACAATGTGTTAAAGAGAGGCATTCACCTTCAAACTTTCCCTGCTGCAAGCCAATGCCAGACACGTTTTAAAACCCAAACTTACAGGACTAGACTGGAAGGCATAAAACAAGAGAACTGTGGGCTTATCTTTGTGAAATGTTCCTTATCCTCAAGCGGGGAACACAACGGGCTTGTGAACAAAATCATTTGAACCGGTTCTTTTAGGAAGTCAAAAGATTCAGATTCATGAACAAATTATTCTTTTGAGCTAATCCTTGTAATAAATCTCTAAAAAGAAGTCTCAAAAACTAACTAGCTAACTGAACTGAGAGCTTGTGAACTAGAATTGAATCTGGAAATCCAAGATTAATGACGGGAAATGACAGAACAAGTACAAAGATAGTTCGTGAAACGATTGGTCTTAAACTAACTGAGATAGATGATGTTCTTTAATGTAAAGGAAGTGCTGACTACAGCGCTACAGTGTTAACAGCTCTTAATATTCCTTCAGCTTTATGTACTTTCTTAGAGTGACATCACAGTACCGTTCCCATGCTCTAAAGAGAGCCGAGATGAATCATAAAAGGGTATGCAGGTTTAAAACAAGATAAATACCATACAAGGCTAAGAAACAGGGTGTGTGTTTAAAGAGTCGGTCAAGAGTTCTTTCTTTCATTCTTTTGCCAATGTGTCAAAGTGAGACGAATGGTCCATAAATTAATTATACCATCTTCCCTGCCTCGTTTCTGTGGAACACAGCCCAAGGGTTGTTCCTTGGGATAAATGTCAGGTTGACTTTGATTTACAGGGATTTTTTCCACAGGTGGAGACCTCCTGACATAACCCTGCTGAGCCGCGAGCCTCCGCGTTCATGAGGCCAGGTGGAGCTGGGGTCGTCCTCGGAGCATTTAAAACCCCATCAAACTTCCTATCCCCTAAAGACAGATTAAGTCAATCAAAGCCTTCAATGGCTCTTAACTAATCCTTTTCTTTGGGCTTGTTTACAGCACCGCTCAGAAAAGCCGCATGGGCCGCCGATTGAAGCATTGTGTTGCAAAGCGCCGCCCACCACCCATGTCCCCCTTTTCCATCAGTCCGACCTCAGAAACAAGAGCAGCGTTGAATACAGGGAGTGCTAATTGAGAGTCAAGAGGTTATGACCTTTGGATAGGGGTCCACGTGACCCCACCCTACACCCTAGAGAGGGAACTACGGCCTGGATTGGGAGGGGCTTCTGATATGGTTTGAAATCATATGGAGCGTCCTCTCAGTAGATCCCACTGATAAAGAGACGGGGGCCGCTGTGTGAAGATCTAGCAGCAGGGTTGAGTTGGGATAGAGGGGGATTTGCATTCGGCCAGAGGAGCTTTCATCCCCCCTTTCTTGCTCTGTCCAAGGAGGGCTGGAGGGGGGTTTGGGGTGATGGGACAGCCTCTCAATGCTCCTTTCATCTGGATCTGCAGGAGAGGTTGGAACAGAGAGCGGGACTTAGACAGCAGGCAGGACTCCCATGTGGAGAAGCCGGGCCGTAACCTCACACACAGGGGTCAAGGAGCCGAGAGGAGATAGGGTCACCGAGGCCACTGCTCAGGGCCAAAGATAGAGAGAGAGAGACCGAGGAAGATAGAGAGAGTGAAAGAGAACAGAGAAAGATCTTATCCATCTTCATTTTGAGAAACCTCCCCCTTCTACCTCCAAGGGCTCTTTAAAAGCATTGGACACTGTATCAGAACATCACAAAGACAAGGCCACTGTTTAAGACCACTGTAGGCCATCAGAAGCCTTTAAATGTCACGGCGGCCAAGAGGTGAATCTCATGAAAACTGTCAGTAGCATGACCGGGGTCATATTTTACCCCAAAATGTCAACAAACAAATAAAAAAATCCATATGAATTCTCCAGAAATGTCAGCCTGAAAATCATCTGAATCCTCAATATTAATTAAGTGACATAATGTTTACCAAATTAAGATTACTAGCTGACTGCAAAATTAGAGTAGAATGAGAGCTCAAAGTGTGGCGGGTGAAGTTGGAATTTTCTAATGAGTGGAATGAAAAAAAATAATAAAAAAATAAAATAGTGTTGTGAGATTATTTTCATGACAATTAAGCCCCTTTTCCCCTAAATTTTCATTACCATAATGTACGAAAGTATATATATTTTTTTATATTATAAGTATTAATGGATTAAGGCAATACAACATACTACCAGGATATACAAATACTTTATAATATAAATAAAAAAAATCTTTTTACAATGAAATCTGTATAAATTTCTGTCAATTATGAGAATCATTAATTGAGAAAAACAGAACTTACCAATTTTTTTAAAAATTTAAAATCCATCCAAACATGCATGGATGAATATTAGTAATGTAAATTTGGGGAAAACATTCCTAAATGTCATGAGAATAATCATGTACAATTTGTGCAAATTTTAAAAAGCTTAATTTTCTAGTAGCAAAATATAATTTCTTATTTTGATTTTGGGGTGAAATGTGACCTAGACTCTGGTATTTTATTTTGCTTAATGATACAGCAAAATATATTTAGGAGGTTTAATCTAATATGGCCACCATCTGCCGGATCGATTATATTAGCCCAGCATAACTGGAGGGGTTAAAGAACGGCAACATGAATCTTCTCAAATACTCTCTCACAAACTTAGACCACAGCAGGACAACTAAACCTTGCTACAGAGGGATTTCTAAGCGTCAGTTTTCTGGCAACACTGCATTTTAATATATTAACACAACTTTTTCCATCCAGCAAAGATGCATTTCACAGGAGCCACGTTGATAGGGGCTTTCAAAAGCATGAAAGAATAAACCCATAGAAAGTGAACTGCTAAGGACACTCCTTTGGACTGACTGTTATTTTTAGATAAGTAGGTTATTTGTCCCAAGAGAATCTAGGGGACCTTCAGAGACCGAGCCTCAAAAATGGCTAAGAATAAAAAACCCTCATATGGACCAGTTTCAAAGCAGGTCAAACAGAAAGGTAAAATAATTGAGAAATCGGCTGTGCTCCAGAAAGAGCTCTGCCAGGTTGGCCTTTCTCTCGCCAAACTCTGATTTAATGAGGTTTCCTTCAACACAAAAGAAAACAACAGAAGTCCTTTTTCACTCACCCCCTCAACGATTACGTCTAGAATACTAAATGAAGTCTTATTTTTACACTACTCTAAACATACTACAATAGACTAAAGAACATAAGCTACAAACTGCCTTTATAAATTGGACTAAAATGATTTAATCGTTTAGCTAAGCAGCTGTAATGGTATAATAGTATATTTAAATGGTATAATGATAGTATTTTGAAATGTATAATGAAGAATTAAGATTGGTGATAAGCTTAAGTTCTCACCACGAGTTCTTTTTAAAATGTACTATAAACCAATTTTTAAATACATAAATAGGTAATAAATCCCAGCACTGGGGTTAAAGGGGTCGAATCACATATTTGTACCAAAACATTCATAATTCAGTTTTTTTAACCACATTCTCAACTCTCCCTGACTTGAGCATTTTATTCTTTAAAACTATGCAAACACCCTCTCTGAATGCGTAATGAGATTGCCATTGCATCCAGTATACTGTACATTTTTAATTTTCCATCCTTTAAAAAAGCATCTTTGTAAAAAGCTGCATTACATTCTCACAGAATCACAAAACAACCGGGATATGTATCACTCAAACTGTGAAGATCAGCCTGAAAGATTATGTTAAAAATACATCTTAGCTGCTCATTTGTAATGTTTGGATCAAATTGACAAACTTTTGCAGCTTAGATTTTACTAGGGTGGAACTAGAGTGGAAGTTATGGTTATGTTTTTCACCTTTTTTAAATGATTTCTCATGATATGACCACTTTACGCATCACTATAAACACAAAAAAGCAGTTAGAAACCTTCCCACAGATTCCAGAAAAATATCATTTACAGCAAAAACTAAGGGAAATACCAAAACTGCTTTGATATCTACAAACGCTTTTGACTGTCCACGCCCTTTCTTGATGTGTGTGTCCGCCAGCTGTACGTTAGATCTGCGTTCTCATGCAGCGCCACTTCCCACCGGCTCCCAACAAAAACTCTATGATTGAGGCCAGGAATCAAGCAGACTTGATGGAGATCACATGACATTTTACCTGAAAACTATTTACTATCTGGCCCAGCCAGCAAAGCGTTATATTGGCTTAGCACACCTTCAGAGCTTCAGATTTGGTAATTAACAGGCATGCCTTTGAAAAGTAAGCCGTCAGCTCCAATCAGGCCATGAGTCTGGAACGCTCCTCTGTTGAGGGCCCGCCGAGCGTATCGCAGGTATGTGGGGGCCTCGGCCCCCGCAGGAGGAGCTGTAATCAGTGAGGGGTGCCCGGGTGGGCCTGTGGGCGAGCAGCCCGGACTCTCAGCCATCTGCGAACAGGACAGCATCTGTCCATTGAGCCAAAATTATCTGGAATGAGGGGGAGTGACGGAAAGGCATCTATGTGTGATTGAAACGTATCGCTGGCAAGTGCACACACACACACACACACACACACACACACGGATCTGTTGCAATGCATGATGGGACATCCTTTTAGGAGAGAAACCTGGTAAACGGTAAATGTAACTTACAGTGATGCAAATAATTTACATACTATATATAAACTACCTTACAAAAATTTGGGGCCAGTAATTTAAAATAACGATGCATTAAATTGATCAAAAGTGACATTTAAGATTTTTATATTGTTTAATTAATGATTATTCATCAATGTGTGTTGACCATCCTTTGGCTGGTAAAGAATAAGAATGGAGTAGAGAGGGTTAGGAAGAGCTTAGATGTGTGGCAGAACTTGGACGTGATCATGTGACAGCACTGATAGATTCAAGATGCCGGTCTGGTCGTAGGGAATCGGGTGTGAGCCAGGATTTTGATAGGACACTGGGGTCCATTCCAGTACACCCGCAGGGAGGAGAGGGAGAGGTGGAAGAAGGAGAGAGGAAGAGGTTGACAGGTTGGCAGTGAGAACAGGTCTGATAGGAAACAGATGAGTGGAGAGAGACTCATGACTGTCTGGAATCTAGCCGCAAACATACTCACCTATGATATAAAACACTGAGCCATGTCAATAGGGCGAAACAATGAAATGAACCAGCATAAAATAAAGTTATAAGCCACAAGAAACCATGCGTTACATCATGAAGCAAAGTGCATTATTGCAAAAAAAAAAAAACTGGTTATGGTTTGCTCTTTACCTCTACAGTTGATGACCGTTATTAAAAATATTAATTAACGGCAAGGCAATGTGCCTATTGATTGGCCATCAATTTTTTTCAGGAATATAAATAAAACATAAAAATAAAAAAATAAATACAAAACAATCTAATAAAACACATTTACATATACCGGTACATATTATATTATAAATAATATATATGAATAAATAAATAAATCAGATAAAACATATACATACAGAATATATTATATTATGTAATGCATATACATATATATATATATATATACACACACATACAGTATATATTCATTTATTTATAAATATCAGGATCAGGATCTTGATCTGAATTTTCAGCATCATTACTCCAGTCTTCAGTGTCACATGATCCTTTGATGTGCATTTGCTTGTTCTTGCATGTTGAAAACAGTTGTGCTGCTTAATATTTTTGTGGAGCTTAATATTTTTGTGGAAACCGTGATATATTTTCTTTTTTTTAGGATTCTTTGATGAATAAAAGCGCATTTATTTAAGATAGAAAACTTTTGTGACATTATAAATGATAAATGGAATGCATCTTTGTTCAATAAAAGATTTTTTTTAAACTACTAACCCCAAACTTTTGAACAGTAGTGTATGCAGCAATAAATAACTTAGTTAAACCTGTCCACTCAAAAATCACTTCATCAACTAATCCCATCTGAGAAGCTAGCCATCTCTGCATCCAACGACAGCAGAATGACTCAGGAGCCAGTAGTTTCCAGTAAAGTGGGAGGACACACATCTGTCCATCTGCTCAGACAGCACGACTGTAGCTTCCACTCAGCCCATCATCAAACACAAACCCAAGCTGAAACCTTACGAAACCTCACGAAACCTCTGGGCACTGTAACGGGAGCGATCCCATGAAAGCCTGCTCCTCCACCTGTGAAAGCAGAGACGAGGCCTTCTGCCGCGTGGCTTAGCGCCGCTGCCTGGCTCGGCTGATCAAAGCGGGATGACCCCCCTTCTTCACTCCGTCTGGCAGATGAGGAGAGTCAGGGGTGAAGAGGTGATGACTACTGGAGCGCACAGCCGCACTCAAACCCGGTTCATTTTCAAAAGTCTATCCCTCTCATCTCCACTCATCCATCTGTGAGGGGAACCTTATCTCTACGCCTGATCTCACGCTTGACAGGATGAGACGGGGCTGCGTGATACTCCTGCTGTAACATCTCCCAAAGCAAAGAGAAGTGAGAGTTTATAGTCTGTTAAGGAAAATGGCAATGTTTTCATTTCAAGCGAATAAAAAAAAATGTATACAGTGTTTAGGACAACAGGCTAAAAGCTGCAGTGAACAATTTCAAAAGCAATTCCAATAATAATGGATGTTTTCAAACAGGTTGCCCAAAAACTGCCTTGTCTGCTATTGGTCAGATAAACAGATAGTTCCCGCCCCAAACTCATGCTATTGGTGGAACCAGAAGTTGTCAAGCACATCAAGCCACAGTTTACACTGTATGGGAAGTGAACCTGTGAACATTATTCACTGAAAATCTGCAACAGAAGAAACCACAGGGTTTGGTAAATGGTGGGAATGATGAGTAAAAATTTGAATTAGAATGATTGGAAAATTAGAATCATATTCATTTAATATTCATAATATTCCAAAATAATAATATATAATATTCAAAAATTGTATACACAGCCATTCAAAAGTTTGTGGCCAGTAAGAATTAAAACAAATATATATATATATTTTTCTTTCTTTCTTAAATTCACTTTTATCCAGTAAGGACTTGTTAAAATACATTAAAAGTTACTAAATTTATATTTCAAAGAAATGCTGTTCTTTTACACTTTCTATTCATCAAAGTACCCTGAAGAAAAAGTATCATGGTTTCTACAAAAAAAATTAACCAGCATAACTGTTTTTGACATTGATAATAATAATAATAATATGTTTATTGAGTAGTAAATCATCATATTAGAATGATTTCTGAAGGATCATGTGACACTAAAGACTGGATTAATGATGCTGAAAATTCAGCTTTACAATCACAGGAATTGAATTACATTTGAACATATGTTAAAATAGAAACAGTTATTTACAATTGTAATAATACTTCACAATATTATTGCTTTTATTGTATTTTTGATTAAATAAATGCAGCCTTGGTGTACATAAAAGACTCATTTCAAAAATATTGAAAAATCTTAACAAGCCCAAACTTTTGAGCAGTGTATAATATTCAAAAATATTATCCAAATATTAACCATTAAAATGAATATTCAATTAATGAATATCAATTCATTAGGATTTTAGATGACCTACAACAATAACTGAAAAAAAACTACCATATTTTGCCAGAAACTATGGTTATAGAAAGCACAAGAGTCAGTAATATGACAAAACATTTATAGCTGGTGATAAACACCATTTCCTGGACTTCAAGCCTTTTTCCGGGCCGCACTAGGCCAGTTGGCGTCAGTGGAAGAGGGCTCTCATAACAGAAAGGCATGGCGAGGAACTTCAAACATGCAGCGTCCAGAACAGACACAATAAAATGATATGCGTGGCCTGAGTGAGTGGCCTTCAGCAGCTGTTCAGACACAGACATGTCAGAACAGCTGGATGGACTGACATCAGATTCTCAGCCTTCCTCAGATTACACTGGACAACTGGACGAGGGTTTTATTCTTAACTAGACACAAACAGCACAAACAATTACCATGACAGGCATTTAGAGCACTGATAAACATACAGAATAAGAAACTCATCCATCCATCCATCCATCCATCCATCCATCCATCCATCCATCCATCCATCCATCCATCCATCCACAGTATCTACCTATTGAATATCTACCTACCAACCAACGATTTTTGAATATATGTAAACTGATCACTCTGTTGCACTTTCATTCCATAGCGAATATGTTTAAATTGCACTATAAACCCAAACTTCAAGTAAAGGGGAACCAAGCTTCGTCTTTGCGAGCACATGCATGCTCGGTGACTAACAGTGGTGCAATTTTACTGCGAACCATTACAACATCTAATACGGCATTGGAAAATCCCTGTAAGTTAGCAGTACTGAAGCCATAAAAGTCTTGAGAAGTGATCTGAGAGCTCTGTCCGCTGAACCCTGTGACGGTTGTGTTACGGCCGCTGTGACTCTGCAGGGTGGCGAGCCGTAACTGTGGCGTGAAATCACTCTGCAGCATCTGCGGGTCAGGAGATGGGAAAACTTGAAGGAGCGCGACGATAAACAAGAACTTGGCCAGGCGAGTCTCTGTCAATCAACGGCAGATAAGGAGTCAGTGTGGAACTACTGACAAACAGACCGACTACAGTCATCACTTACCCATCTTACACAGACACTTGACACTGTCATACCACACCCTGCTGTCAAAACAAACCGTTTAGACGAGAAAGACAACACAGTCTGAATGCAAATCAAACTGTACATATGATACAGTCTCGTTTTACCAAGGTAACTGAAGTGTCTGCCAAAATACCTTGGTTATTATGGTTATTTTTACTATGAAAATATAAAATTATATTTGATATCTATATATTTTTTTTATGACAATGGTGGCTAAGAGTTTTAAACATTCTGAAGTAAATCCACTGCTTGTCTGCAAAAGTCGCCACCATGATGCGCAGGTTTTGTTGGAAAAAAAAAAGGTAGAAAAGAAAAAAATAATATAAAACTTTGGTTAACTGTAAGCTACCTTACAATATTAGATTTAACAGAACAATACTTAAAATGTTACAGTAAAACATATGGTTTCTTAAAGTATGAATTACATATAATTTGTCTACAATATTCAAAAGCTTTATTTTATTCAACAAGACAAAACGTACTTTTACAGCAAAACATTGTTAAATTGCTAACATCATTTTTTGACAGTAAAATAATGTTCTTTTTATTTATAGTTATGCTTTTTAACTAATACTTCTATTAAGCAAGGATGCATTAAATGGATCAAAAGTGACGGTAAATATTTATTATTATATTATAGTAATTATTAACTATTATACTATTACTATAAATATTTCAATATTTACAAAAAAAATCTACTTCAAATAAATGCTGTTCTTTTGGACATTCAAGAAAAAAAATGTCTCACGTATTAATAATAATAATAAATGTTTTATGAGCAGCAAATCAGCATACTAGAATGATTTCTGAAGGATCATGTGACACTGAAGACTGGAGTAATGATGCTGGAAATTCCATCACAATAAATTCCATTTTAAAATATATTCAAACAGAAAACAGTTCTACATTTTAAATTGTAATATTTCATAGTATTACTGTTTTACTGTATTTTTTTTTATCAAATAAATGCAGCCTTAGTGACAATAAAAGACTTTCAAAAACTTTCCAAACTTTTGAACAGCAGTGTACATTGATGTGTATTATGCAACATTTTATGGTATTATTACATTTTCAATAAAAGTCCATTTCTGCAACGGCCTGCAGATTTGCATTGTCATCTCTCAGTCCTGCTTTTTCTCTTGGCAGTTTTGTCTCGCCCTGCGTGACTTCTCAATTAAGCTACAAAGAGTGCACAAATCAAATGTAGAACAGTACAGTTGTTCTTAAATGACAGCACACAAACGCAAAACGAATATTGGCATTTTTAAACAGAAGAGTAGACTTTCAATTTTCAGCTCAACTACGTTACATAAACCTGGGTGGGGAAGATCAAAATCATTGAACATGAGTTGCTCTTCTTTTGTCCCTATTTTGTGGGAAATGTGAATTTGACCAGCCACATAACTACATTGTGTCAAATACTGAGCAAATAAAAACACTCACTAAGTCCAGTTAAGCCTGCGGCCCTCCATTGTTTTGTTTAGAGCAAGATGGTTTCTCCCGCCATTTTCTGAGTTGTTGTAAGTGAATGGCCACTACTGCACTCTGTTTACACATGTAGAGATCAACAGGGGAGCGTTACGGGTCACAGAGATGACATATCTGGACCAGACGAGTCTTATTTGCAGCGAAAGGCAGCGTTCAAAAGCTTCCCTGTCTTGTTCTATTCATTCATCTGTAGTGGGGTTCTGGGTGACTGCAAAACTGAGACTGGCTGTCTTCACCTCAACTCTTCGGGCTTGTTTACGTAGCGTGTTATTCCAGAGCTCTTGAACCATGAGTTTACATCCGAACGGCCCATAGTACTACAGGGGGATGGGACTGTGTGGCCCTGTGTGAGGACAAAGAGAGAATCCAACTTTCTTGCTGGTTTGTTATTCTTTCATTGGGTTTGATTGTTATTCCTTTACTTCCTGCTTTAATAGAAAAACATGGCAAAAGCATAGCGCCAATTTCAGGCCTGTTTGTGGTCTCCTGGCTAGGGTTTCGGCCAGCTTTAAACTGTCGACAGCCCTTTACAGCTGCAATGGAGGAATATGCAGCATTTATGCCACACGTTTGTGTATAATTTAAACATGTCAGTCTATTAGATTCTCGTTTCATGTGGCGTCTACTTCTTTCATAAAGTTTTGAGGCAAAACAACAGCCCTAATACTAGACCTACGATTATGCAAAACTGCACACGTATACAAAAACATCATAAGTTGTCGGCTATTAGCCAACGGGTGAGTTGTTTAAACAAACACACTGAAGTTGTGGTTCTTTCGCCACAAACCTGAGAGTAGACATCGGGTAAATAATCTCCTCTCATCTCTGTGCGGAGCCATGCGATGAGAAGTGAAAAGCGGAGACGGCGTCTCAGTGTGTGTACTGTTTGTTTGCGTTAGACTGCTGTTTGAAGAGGAAACACAAGATCACGCCCCACTGCGAGCACAAACTGAAACAAAAACATTAATAATGCTATGATTTATAGAGTAACACCAGCTTCAGAGGGCGTCATAGAGATATCAGGCCTAACTTTACTGTTTGTAGTTTATTTCTTATAAATAAAAGACCCTACAAAGTCAAGGTTTAGTCAAGGTTTCCTGCACTGAAAAGTTGTAATTTAGAATTTCATGACCATTTTCTGCCCTGTTTCTGACCCTTCAAATTGAATGAATTGGAGACTATTCAAAAGTATAAATATATTCAAGGTTGGAAGCTATACCCAAGGCAAAAGGTGGTAAAACACCTTATTCAAGAAATATTCCCAGGCATTCACAATAATTTGCTCAATGTGTGTGTGTGTGTGTGTGTGTGTATATAAATATATATATATAGCACATAACATAAACTCTCATTTATTTACATATAATTATTGCAGAATCAAATCTCTTCAAATAATAACAAATGCAGTAAACAAAGTAATAAAATAAAGACCGTTTTCATTAACTTGCATATCAACATGAATAGGCTAATATAGATTTTTCCGTTTAATCCGTCATCCGTTTAAATAAAAATAAAACGCTGAACAGAGGAGCTTCTGCTGGCAAAAAGCTGAGCTCGTAATAAAACAAGAATCAACATTGACTTGGCTTTTTGGAGATGGCGTTTTTATTACTCAGCAGGTGAATAAGGTATTTTATTAAACAGATCAATTGCCATATGTGAAGGGTCATTTCATTATGGTTGTTGTAGCGCTGTGCTGGGATTTATTTTCAAGGAAGTACCGCGTCTATTAATGGGTAAAGCTACAGTAGCATCTTCAGCCCGGCCAAAGGTTACATAGTGTACCTTTAAAAAAGAACAATATTGTACATCCAGGAATGTGACAAGAATTCAAGTTATTATATATACACAAACAAATACAATAATATATACTACAACTCAAAAATTAAATTGTAGTGAAATGAAAAACAATTAAAAATAAGTGTTCTACTTTAATTTATATATATTTAAAATGTAATTTATTCCTGTGGTGTTAAAGCTGCATTTTCAGCATGGTAAATGGTAAATGGACTGCATTTATATAGCGCTTTCACAGACCCCATGGCCACCAAAGCGCTTTACAATTTGCCTCACATTCACCGAATTCACTCTCTCATTCATACACCGACTGGCGACGGCAGCCATGCAAGGCGCCATCCAGCTCGTCGGGAGCAGCTGGGGTTAGGTGTCTTGCTCATGGACACCTCGACACTTGGTCAGGTGGAACCGAGGATTGAACCACTAACCTACCGGTTTGTAGACAACCCACTTGAACCACTGAGCCACTGCCGCCCCAGATGAAGCATCATTCCTTCAGTCTCTTCAGTGTCACATGAACCTTCAGAAATCACTCTAATATGATGATTTTCTGCTCAAGAAACATTTCTTATTATTATCATTGTTGAAAACAGTTATGCTGATTAATATTTATGTGGAAACTAATATATATTTTCAGGCTTTGATGAATAGTAAAGTTCAAACGAACAGCATTTATTTGAAATATATTTTTTTCTAACAATGTCTTTACTGTAACGTTTAATTAATTTAACGTGTACTTGCTGAATAAAAGTATTTTTATATATTTTATATATTTATTTCAAAAATCCCCACACAAATGAGAATAAGCCTATTGAAATGAGAAAAGAAACCGACATGGTGACTTCATCGAAGCGTGATTATTCCTGAATGCTTTGCATAACAACAAGCTCAAATCGGCATCGAAATTCTGCACCACATTCATGCAAGTCACATATTCGCATAGTAGCTAAATCCACAGTAAGCTGTTCTCATTTGGCACACGTATAGCTGTAGGTATGTTATCATTCTAGTGAAGAACTGGACATGACGGATGAAGGAAGAGGGCTCACACAGAGCTGGGGTTAACATGGCTCTCCTGGAAAGCCTAGCTCCTTGAATGATGTTTTGATCCCAGTAAAAACAGAACGGCCGAGCAGCTTGGAAACAGTTTATCTGAGTGGCCCTCGAGAGGCGGGCTGTGTATGTGTGTGTGTGTGTGTATGTGATGTGTGCCCTCACCCCTTCCTGTGCTCCACAGAGGGGCCAATATTTCACACACAAGAGCCCAGTGTTCAACGGATGTCCACTTTCACCTCGGGATAGAGACCCTTTCATTGGTTGTGCAACTTTCCATTTCTATATATCATCTCTTTGAATACACATCACAAAAACGGACAATTGAATAAATTAAATGGTTAAATAAAGTGCTGTCAAATCGATTAATCGCAATTAAGTTTTTGTTTATATGTGTGTATATATATGCATATTTACACACACACACACACACACACATATATAAAAAAACCTTTCTGTTAGATGATTAATCGTGATTAATTAGCGCAAATACTCAACTCGTGAGTCATCGTGATCTATTAAATACAGTGTATTGCGCAGAATCTGGCTTACTTGAACATGCACGTCACTACGCAAAACAAATAACGGCGCGCTTGTTCATTTGCATTAAAGCAATAGCGAAGATTAAAAAGCATTTGTTAACAAAAAAGCATTTGTTCTTTGTACTGTATTGATCTGTCCACCTAAAAAAACATTTTTGGTGAAAGGTATGAGGATGAAAGAGGAAGGGAGGAGATGGCTGGATGACAGGATTTTGTTTGAATAAGAAATGAATGTATGAAATCCAATTTTTTATATATATATACAGTATATATATATAGTGTGAAGTGGTTAATCTGGTTAATTTCTTTTTGGCTAGTAGATGTTCTGAATGGCCGGTAACTTAAAAATGTTGTAGCCAAATTGGCTGGTGAGCGAAAAAGTTAATTTCAAACCCTATAATAATAAAATATAATAAAAAATAAAATAAAAAAACCCTGAAAAAATATCTCTGAAAAGCCAGGTAACACATCATAAAAGCAGAAACTAAAGTTGTGTGTAATAAAATCATTGAAATTTGAGGCTAAATTTAACTAAGTAGGCCTAACTACCTAGCAACCACCAGAAGATCCTAGCAACCACATAACATACTTGCAACTCAGAACACCAGTTTTATAGATCATTTTATTGATATATAAATAATTAATCACTGATGAATAATTCAAACTATAAGCTTATAAGAGCAAAATATTGACTGATTCGAAATGGCAAACCACAAACAACAGTCAAATTCTTACATAAACCCCAATTACGAAGACTCCCATCTGCCATATCCTCAAGGAGTTTCACCGGCCACCATTATATAAGCATCTTTAAATCGCTTTTCAACCTCAATGTCACGGCTACAAGCTGAACTGGGACGCTTGAACAGAGCAGCCATTCTCTAATGGGCAAATAGAGACATAGTCATCGGAGAGAGAGCAGCTGTATAACCAGGGGACGCTGCCCGGGTCATGTCTGCACCGATCTGGCTGTACAGTACCACACTACGCCTTTTATTACACAACACAATTGGCCCATCTGTAGATCAGGCAGAGGTGCAGATCGCAGTCACAGAAGCTCTATTTGTTCAAGGCCCTTCGTCTGGGCTAAAGCTGTGACTAAAAGGCTTTAATGTCATGTTCTTACAGTATAGAATTGCAGTGTGAATTCAGCGAAGACTTTCAGTGCACTCACCTCCTTTATAAACTCACAAACGGTTGCTTGTGCGAGCACTGATGAGAAAGTGATAGAAAAGACTTAACAGACAGGCTTTTGTCAAGGTATATGGGCTGTTTATTGTAATTAGTTTCATGACCAGAACAAAACATCAGTGGAATTGAGCAAAACAGCTAACTTGTGATTGCCACAAAACAGCTAACTTGTGATTGCTATACAATAGCACCGCATGTCTAAATTAAAGAGACAGTTCACCTAAAAATTAACGCTGTTCCAAACCTGACTTACTTTCTTCTGTGGGAAAAGAGAAGAATATATGTTGAAGAATGTCTTTTTTTGTAATATAATGGAAGTCAATGGGGTCCAAAACAACATGGAAACCCATTTACTTTTATTATATGGATAAAACCATTTAGATATTTTTCTTCAAAATATCTTCTTGTGTTTGGAACAGTATGAGGGTGAGTAAATGAATGAATGTTAATTTTGAAGTGAACAATCCCTTTAAACGGACGACTTTCCAAACAGAGCAGACCAGGGCTCTCAAACATGTGTACGTACGTAATGTCCAGGCGATTTAAAAAAAAGTAACTGCAGGCACTCAAACACAGGTGCATCTCCGGTCTTTTTGCTGTTGCACTGGTGCGTCAAATTACACACTGAGAGAGAAAAGGGGAAAATCCTCAGAGCAAATGTAATGACACAGAACGAGCTGACGTTCAAACACTAATCACATCCATTCACCCGTCAGCACACACTGGCTCTCATCACACACTAATCACATGCGACAGGCCGGCACTGAAAGAGTGCATCTGGATAAACTATATGTCAAATACATATGTGAGGAGGTATAGGTCTGCAGGACAGAGCAGAATTTTTTAACTAATAGATAAGGGGAACGACAAATGGAAAAGGGAAAGAGTGAAATGGCAAAAGGAAGAAGAAGGGATGCAGAACACAGAAGGCAAAGAAAAGGCCAATTTTCAAGGTTTACTTTAATGTCACTCAGCATTAGGCGTTATTGTACACATGCATAAGAGATTATTGAAGGAATTGTTGTCAATTAGAATCAGAACTAGAAGGAAAATTTGTCAAAACAATTTTTTTCAACTTTACTGAAAGTGCAAAAAGCCAAGAAGCTTGTGTGACAAGGCTGCAGTGTTCAAATTTAAGATAGATAGACTGAATAATAGATAGATAGATAGATAGATAGATAGATAGATAGATAGATAGATAGATAGATAGATAGATAGATAGATAGATAGATAGATGATAGACAGTCACAGAACGATAGATATAATGACAAATAAATAAATAGACAGAATCATAGATAGAAAGAACGATTGAATAATAGATAGATAGATAGATAGAATGACAAATAGATAGACAGAACGATAGATAGATAGATATAATGATAGACTGAATGATTGAATAATAGATAGATAGATAGATAGATAGATAGATAGATAGGATAGATAGATAGATAGATATAATGATAAATAGATAGACATAATGATAGATATAACGATTGATAGATAGATGATAGACATAATAATAGATATAATGAAAGAACAATAGAACAACAGATAGATATAGATAGATAGATGGATAGACATAATGATAAATAGATAGACAGAACGATAGATATATAGATAGATAGATGATAGACAGTCACAGAACGATAGATATAAACGATAGACAAATACTAGATAGATAGATAGACAAATAGATAGACAGATAGATAGATAGATAGATAGATAGATAGATAGATAGATAGATAGATAGATAGACAAATAGATAGACAGATAGATAGATAGATAGATAGATAGATAGATAGATAGATAGATAGATAGATAGATAGATAGATAGATAGATAGATAGATAGATAGATAGATAGATAGATAGATAGATAGATAGATAGATAGATAGATTTAATAGTCAGCTGTTGAGATAGAGGTGTTTTTGGTCAGTGAATTAGGGTAATCAGTTCAGGACGAGTACTAGAGCTCACAATGTTCTCTTATATAAGACTTAATAAAAAGCACAGGGCAGAGAGAACGCTTTCTCAGCTCAGATTTCATTATGTCTAATCTGCAGTGCTGTCCTGCATCTGCACACATACAACACTCTAACGTCCAACAGACACATCTCTCACTCTCTCTCTGTCATCGTCCTGTTCGCTTATAACAGTAGTTTCTTACATCACAAACAGCCATTTAGAGTTACATGTGTTATACATGTGTGTACATATGTTTATGGTTGTGGCATCATAACCATGACAGCTTATTTTGGATAAATGGCCTGGTTATACTAAGGAGGGAGTATGTCTACAACAGAAAAAAGTTCATTTTATATATAGCCATGCCAAGTGGTCCTAACCTTCAAACTAAACGATGCATATGCCATCTCAGCGGCTGCTGTCACTAAGATATCTGTCTTCTGTTGTGCCCCTTCACACCTGACTGAAGTTTATAAAGCTGACTCCAGCATCTCTGCATCCCTGACGCGCAGACGAGAGGACACACACCTCAGATAGAAGTGGACAATCATGCTCTGACCAAGACAACAGAACAATGCAGACTGTTGCCCTAAAGGTGCACTGCCATCTAGAGGCTGCAAAGAAAACTATTTTACTGAGGTGAGGCTGAGCCAAACTCGTCCTGCATGCTTTGTGATACAGAGACACGAATGACACGTTGATTTACATTGAGCTAGGAACCCAAGTCATTTATAGAGGCTGGGCTCTTTTAACTTGAGTCAGTCAGTAATTACTAGAAGACCCTAGCTACCTCCTAAGCATACCATTTACCCATTTAATACTGTGTTTTTAATACATTGAGAAAAACCCCATCTGAAAAAGCTATTTAATCAGACACATTATTCAACAGGAGTTCATCATAAAATAAGTCACAAACCCAAAATTTATAACAAAATGTTCAGAAATGTAGCTGTAACAATAGTGTTTAACAGACACTCGGATTAGCGGCCCATGTTTAAAGACCCCAGGAAACGGTTTGACTTGTTGCAGTTGTCTTTTTCCTTTAGTGTTAAGTTCTGGTGGGACATTTCAAAGCACTCATTCTATTTTTATTTGTATGGCTTTAGTTACATCCTAGCTATAAAACATTATTTGTTACTTGTTAGATGTGTCAGATGACATTGGAGGAGAAACTCTCATTTTAGAGAGCATCTGATTGGACAAAAATCTATGTAGTGCAAGATGAGTCATCAATATTTTTTGCTTGTTTTTCCATAAGAGAAAAACTGCAAAGTTTATGTGTATATCTTCAAAATGTTCATTTTACAATTTTTTTTTGCAGAAAACATATTTTTAAGACCAAGTTTGACTTGATGGGGTCTTTAAACATTAGGGATTTTGTGTGGACATGTATTTGTACCTGGTTCCTCTTTGTCTTCGTACTGCCTCACCAGGATTGGTGCAGGTCTATGAACCGCCTGTGCTGTCTGGGACCTCTAAACACAAAAGATGAGAGGAGATGAGACTAGGACAATAGCGGAGGAGAGAGGGGCGTCGGGTGGACACTGTATGCAGAGGGATTTTACAGGGAACAGAGGGGAAAAACATTGTTTTAATCTCCCTCATTCAGGGGGGTAAATCCCCACATATGGGCGGCCTACAGACCGAGAATCCTGGGTTAATGAGGGTCTCAAGAGTTTGCACACACCACTAAAGAGAACACTTTGTTTTTGCGATCAAGAGAAAATCAGGGACAGAGGTCGCCCCTGAGCGGAAATTAGCCGAACACTCAGATGTACCCAGAACAAACTAAACAGCACAGACAACCAGCATTTGCTTACCATTTTATCATAACTTGAATAAGTTATTTAAGCAATATCACACGAGTAAAAGTCCTACAGTGCTGAGTCTCAGTCTGTCTGGAACATACACAGAAAAGCAGAGTCTAACAAACAGTTAAAAGTCCCAGTGCTTCTGGAATGTTGCTCAGATAATCAGATTTGAGGGGCGAAACCAGAGACCACATAGAGACGGTCCACTCGTAAATATATATGAATGGAATAATATCTAGAATATACAAGCCTAAGATTTTTTTGTGTGTGGGATTTGAGGACAAGAAGCTCAATTATTGATCCTATTATTTTCAAATTTTAATCTTAAATTGAAAGAAACAGTTATTGAAATTACTGACACTGAGATATCTGTCTATATATATATATATACCATATAAAATGTTTTCTTCTAGAAAGAAATTAATACTTTTATTCAGCAAGGACACATTAAATGACTTAAACATTACATACAAAAGCTTTCTATTTCACGTAAATGCTGTTTTTTCATCACTTTTATATTACTTGAGCACAGGGGCGTCAAATGCAAGTAATAAAATATATTTTTATGGCATGATTAATATAGTTATATTACTACGTTTCACATATAATTAACAGAAAAGTAAGTAAATTCATGAGATCTGGTTGTTATAAACCTGTCATGTGAGTTCAACGACGCTGCCAGTGTGCCTATTTAAAATGTGATTTTGCAGAGTTGAGTATTGTAGCCAATCTCACAGATTTCTGTTAATAATAACAATAACCAATCAGAGGGGTTTAAGTTACCGGTAGTGAGAATCTGCTCAGTATCTCTCAAAATGCTAAATTAGGTTATATTTAGCACAAGTTTACTAAGTTCTTATTCGCAATTTCAAGAAAAGTTTGCTTTTCATGAGACTTTGTGACTTTTCCTACATGCTGCAGTGCAAAAAACGGACAAAAAAATTGATTTTTAAATGTAATAATAGTGATTGCTGGTCACTATTCTGCTGGCTATAGTGGTAATTTAATTTCTTTTTTGATTTCAAAATGAAAGTTTTTGTTTTCCATCAAGTGTTAGTTTTCCTACATCGCGAAACTTTTAGTTTTACAAATGAGGACACTCTTTGAAGGATTTGGTCATCACATCAAAAATCAAATTTTAAAGGTGCTCTAAGCGATGTCATGTGTTTTTTAGGCCAAAACATTTTTTGTCACATACAGCAAACATCTCCTCACTATCCGCTGGCTGCCTGTCCCCTGAACACACTGTAAAGAAACGCGATCTCTGTAGACAGCCCATGCTTCACAAACAGCACCAAAAACAAACTGCAGCGACCCGCTCCCCAAAACATAACAAACTGTTCCAGCCAATGACCGACAAGAAGGGTTTGGGGGGTTAGTGTGCGGATGAGGAGGAGGGAGGGTCTAGCTAGCCTCCGTTTTGTTTGACAATAGTTCGAACGTCAACAAGAAGTGACGTCACCCAGGATCGCTTAGAGAACCTTTAATTGGATAATATTCAGACTTATAAGCTTTGAAGTTCTGGAAAAAGTTGTGTGAAGTACTTAGAGTAAGATTAGATGACGTCAACCTTGGCTTTTGGTGAACTGATGCCACTGAGCAGCAAATCAGCATATTAGAATGACTTCTGAAGGATCATGTGACACTGAAGACTGGAGGAATGATGCTGAAAATTCAGCTTTGCATCACAGGAATAGATTACATTAGAATCAACTAGAAAACAGTTCTTTTAAATTGTAATTATATTTCACAATATTACAGTTTTCACTGTATTTTTTACCAAATAAATGCAGCCTTGGTGAGACTTCTTTCAAAACTTTTAAAAGGTAGTGTAAAATATATGAATATATGAAATTCCACCATATTTTTAATCATTAGACAAGTGATCAATTACATTAACCAAACAATAATGTTACCATAATATTAATCATTGTATAATGAAATTAACATCAATTCCAAATTGAACCCCTCCTTACTACACATTTTAATGCCTTTGGTGGAAATAGTTATATTTTAATAAAAAGCAATAACTTTCTTATTGGACCACTTTTCCTCAAGGCCACACGGATAAAGAAAAAGAATAATTTAAAAATCATAGCCCACTTTTTACAATCCAATCAAATCCTAATTCTTACATTCAAGCTGTGTCCAATATTATTTCCTGCTGTCTAATTACGGAAGTCACATTCACAGATAATTATGTTAGTTAACATAAATGAAAGCTATTATAGTTGTGCTTCCTGTTTGTAACACAAACTTATGCTTAAAGAAATAATTCATGCTCTGTCGCTGTACTTGCCAGATGTTCTGTGTCCTGTAGCTGAGGGGAGGAGACAGTCATCACATGATAAACCTCGGCTTCTTTCTGTTCCTCCGATGACCTGAGGTTGACTGACAGCCCACTTTTCTCAACCACTGCACCTGGTTGTCATGGATACAACATATGAATATCTCAGACTGCATGCAAAGTACAGTATGATTTGATATCTGTGCTCAACGCCCAAGAACAACAAACTCAATAAAACTACCACACTGATCATAACTCTTTAAATCATTAAACCATGCATATGAGTCTTTGTCATGTATACATTTATTTTGATAGCCTGTAACATGCTTGTACATTCAACAGTGTTCTCAGCAGGTTGAATGTGATGTTTCCAGCAGCTTTGATTTGTCTTTGTTAGGGGAACTCTATTGCAGTTAAGAGGAAAGCAAAATAGCATTAAATTCTCACTCCGTCAAGGATGAACTCTTGTTCATGCAGCTGGGGAGTGTGTTTTTTCTTTGGCAGCACTAGTCTCTAGGCAACACGGAGGCTCTTTTTACTGTGAGCAGAGCGATCTTGGCTTAAAGTAAATATTGGTTTAGGCCAACACAGGAAGAGGTTTGGGATCTACACCGGTGTTCTGTTGCCCGGGACTCATAACTTTAGATGTACTGTCCACACACTTTTGGACTGCAGATGCTCTAAGTACACTAAACATTTCACAGCAAACATTTTAAACGCCGGTCAGTGTTTTCCAAAGCATCTCTGCTTAATAACTTTTATTTACTTACATAGGTTTCTTTTTAGCGTGAGGATTTGGACAGTCTGTTTTAGTTTTGAAACATGATACGAAACTAATATTGACTCCAAAAAAGTCCAACACAGACTTTATTCATCACAAAAATTCACGGTTTTTACCCAATCAGAGCTAGACGGATATTCAGGTAAACTGTCAGAAACATACAGCTTAACAGTTAGACATAGCCCAAAAGAAATAATAAAAATTGTTGAGCAATTCGATTGCAAAACTTAACCATATATATACCTTCAACAACAATAATAAATGTCATTTAATGTAATTGATTGTTTATTACTAGCAATAATCATTTTCTTTCTTAAAATTTCCTCTTATGATGTGTAATCTCCGGCCGATTTAATTATAATAATAATAATAATAGAATTATGCAGATATCACAATGTAGATGATTATTTAAAAATACCCTTCTTGCTGAGAGGTCAGAAAATTGAGAAAATTATTTTATAATTCCCTAATAATATATTATTATTAATGTATTATTAACATGATGTTTATTTAATAAGAGCTAGGCCAATATTCATTTAAACTCAACCTATGGGGAACATATAACAGTTTAACAGTTAGACAAAGCCACAAAGAAATAATAAAATATATTTTCAAAATAATTTTTTGAAGATATAATAAAAAAAAAACAGCATTTATCTGAAATAGAAATATTTTGTAAAATTATATACTATCGTTTAAAAGTTTGGGGTCAGTAAGAATAAAAAAAAGAAGAAATTAATACTTTTATTCATCAAGGATGCATTAAATTGTAAAGACAAGACATTTATAATGTTACAAAAGCTTTCTATTTCAAACAAATGCTGTTCTTTTGAACTGTCTATTTATCAAAGAATCCTGAATTTTTTTTACACAACTGTTTTTAACATTGATAATAATAATAAATATTTTTTTAACTGCAAATCAGTATATTAGAATAATTTCTGAAGGATCACTGAAGACTGGAGGAATGATGCTGAAAATTCAGCTTTGCGTCACAGGAGTAAATTCGATTTTGAAATCTAATCAAATAGAAAACAGAAATTTTAAATTTTAATAATATTTCACAATATTAATGTTTTTACTGTATTTTTAATCAAAGAAATGCAGCCTTAGCGAGAATAAGATGTTTCTTTTAAAAACATTAAAAAATCTAACCGATCCCAAACTTTATATTTTTGCCTGAATTTGATGGAATTATAGTTTTTATCATTTAAAAACTATATATATATATATTAGTCAGTCTCTACTTTAAATTCATCTGTTACTTTAGCAGGAGAAGAGACATCGAGCAGAGAATAATGGAATAAACATCAGTGGGGAGAGTCTTTGCGGTTGTGTTTGGACGCCGTTCACAGGCTGTGTAAGAGGATGCTCAGAGTGGGAGTGGGATTCATTTCCGCCCGGTTCCCTGAGCAGGAGTTCTGATGAAGTATTCAGACCACCTGGCTTCCCCTGTGTCAGCCTCAGCTCGCTCTTTCACACACAAAATCTGAAGCAAAAACAGCTCAATTCCCTGCGTCCACATAACACGGGTAGTGTGAGACATGCCCCATTAGAGACGTCCCCACGGAGGACCAGTAACACCGCCAAAGGCGAACAATTAAGAAAGAGACGTGGCCACCCAAATGGCCAGAGAAATATGACGGACAATAAAACGATTAATGGTGACAGGAAAAACAATATAAAAAAGTGAGATGAGGTTTATATGTTTGTAGTACATGCGTCAAACATAGAGACCTTTAACGCGACACACTGGCTTCGACTGTTAAGGCATGTGACGTAAAAAAGGCAATAAATTCTGTGAAGTTTTATCTATTTATTTTCTATGGTAAAAGAGTGTGTATGTGCAGAAGAATAGTGTTGGTTGTCTGAGTGATGTTTTTATACCCGTGACTTCAGCGAGCACTTGTCCAGGTGACGTGAGCGTCGAGTGAGGTGAGATCTCTGTGGTTCTGGAGTGTGTGTATCTCTGCTGATCTATGAGCGAGTGTCCGTTCATCACACTCTGCTCTGTGGCCGTCAGCAGAGGTCTCTGACCCTCACTGACCTCTCCACTGCTCTCCTCCTCCCACCATCTCTGAGAAAGAGAGATCCATTATTATGAGCATCTTTTTGAACAGATCCTCTAGCGCCATCTGCTGGAAAAGAGCGAAACTAGCAATACTTCAACCATATATGATTAACATGGATAAAAAGCTTCAGTAAAACAGGAAATAATGCTCTGAACTAGGGTTTGAAGAAACGTTCAGAGAAAAAATAATATACAAGTGTACAAGAAATAATAATTATAAAGTTCTAAAGACTGGTCAGAAATCATGAGATTAATGACAATTATTTTTTTCAACTGAGAGCCACAGTTTTATGTTTATAACATAAAAATATTTAATATAAAGTCAATATTTTATATAGAGCAAATATTATAAAATATATATTGTGTAATTTTTTTGCATATTTAATATTAAATAAGATTACACTTTACATTATATTTAAAATGTATATTTATGCTTTATGATTTTTCCCCAGTATAAATGAGTCTTCACACATAAAAGTACATTGCTGCTTTTATGTTTGGGGGTTTTTACCATAAAAAAGTCTGAAGATCCCTGGTTTATGTTACACATCACCAACTTCACAGGTACAGCCCTTATCATAGAGTAATTTACAAACGTTCTCCGAATATATGTGACCAAATCTTTAAAGTCCCCATGAAATCAAATTTGAAGTTTTTTGCCATTTAGTATGAAAATGTTAATCTTACCGTTATCTATAAGCTAATAAGCTCCAATACATTGACAAAAATTTGCATTTAGATAATATATGCATTGAAATCTTACAGTCTCTCACTTCCGCCAATATGGATCAATGACTTTGATGACATCACTCTGCACTTCAGCTTCTCATCCGATTTTCTGTCCAATCAAATGCTCTCTAGAATCTAAAGTGTCCCGCCCCCTACACTATAAATAGATGCTTAAGCTGGCTAAAATCGGTCACTTGTTCACACAATTACTATATTCTACATGGTGAATGGCACATAGTGCACTATATAGTGGATAGGGAATGATTCCATTTGAATTCTGCACAGAATGCTAAAGATTTTAAAGTGATATAGAGGAGATTAGGAGGAGAAAAACCGAGGTCAACGGCTCTGGCAGAGCAGTGATATAAACAAAACGCTATAGGCCATTTAAAAAAAGGGGAGGAGCTGTTCGATATGTCCCGCCCTGTCTTCCCGTTTCAGTGGAAATTACGTCAACACATTGAATAATGCTGAGCGTTTCAACACACTTCAGTGGGCCATTAAAAAGAACCAGTTCAAAAGAACCAAACATCATCACTGAATCAGACTGCTTCAGATGAGTCCTGTGATACCTCTGGCTGCTGTGATTGGTTAACAGGGCCACGTTCCATCCTGGCCAACAGAGACAGCACGGGATCATGATGAGCAAGGAGGCGTGGAGCTCTAATCACCTGACCCTCACTGGGCGGATCATAATCCTGAAAGAAAAACCAAAAGGTTTGTATAAAACCAGTGCATTTCATCTGATCTGTGCACATCTGGAAAATCTGTGGGGTATTAGTTTTACTGCACAACGTAATGAATTCTATCACTGTATGAGTTTTTTTCCCTCCCCACATTTCCAAAACACTTTCATCCAAAATGACTTGGAAATTCTGATCAGATTTAGTGTTTTCCACAATGCTAATCATGACAGATGATTGTTAAATCAGCAAAAACTGTTACTGGCTGTCTCCCCAGTTCTCATTGAGACTGAACCTCCAACCTTTGGCTAAAAGCTCAAACCCAAAGCTGAAATTGTCAGTTCATGTTTAGCCATGTCAGTCTTATTATTTCATTCCATTCGGTTTAATAAATGGTGAGGTAAGACACAAGTGTTTGGGTCTGTTACTAAGACTCATTGCATTCAAACATTCACCATGTCTTGGACTCCATGCAGGGAGCTGTTCAGGCTGGTAATCAAATTAGGCAGAAGGACTCCTTCCTGTTCCAGAACTGGGGAGAAAAAAAAAAAACACACACACACATTTAGGGATCATCAGAACACTTCAGGGTAAATTAAATATAATGGAATATATATATATATATATATATATATAAATAAAGAAGTCTCTTATGTTCATCAAGGCTGCATTTATTTGATCAAAAATATAATAAAAACAGTAATATTATGAAATATAATTACAATTTGAAATAACGGTTTTCTATTTGAATATATTTTAAAATCTAATGTATTCCTGTGATGCAAAGCTGAATTTTCAGCATCATTACTCCAGTCTTCAGTGTCACATGATCCTTCAGAAGTCATTCCAATGTGCTGATTTCTTATTATCAATGTTTAAAAGCTTAACATTTTAGTGGAAACTGTGATATTATACTACAATTCAAAAGTTTATGGTAAGTAGGCAGCTAAAGAAAAAAAGAAAAAAAGAATTGAATGCTTTTTTCAGCAAGGACACATTAAATTGGTCAAATGTGACAGTAAAAATATTTATAATGTTACAACAGATTTCTATTTCAAATAAATGCTTTTCTTTTGAACTTTCAATTCATCAAAGAATCCTGAATGTATCTCAGTTTTCCACAAAAATATTAAGCAGCAAAAACTGTTTTCAACATTGATAATAATAATAAATGTATCCTGAGCAGCAAATCATCATATTAGAATGATTTCTGAAGGATCATGTGACACTGAAGACTGGAGTAATGATGCTGAAAATGCAGCCATCACAGGAATAAATTACATTTTAAAATATAAAACAGTTATTTATAAGTTGCAATAATATTTACCAATAATACAGTTTTAAGAATCGAATTATTACAAACTTTTGACCAGTAGTGCATATATGTGTATAATGAAATAATACATTTAGGCTCTGTTTGTGGGTTTGTGAGACACTGCCAATGTAGAGTGTTTCAAATCAGTCATTCATAAAAGTCAATTTTGTTCTTAGAAGGCATCTGCTTATGTAGACAGTGAGGTTTTGGATCATTCTGGCTGTGTGAGTGTGTGTTGGACCGATCGTGTACCTTTGACTGCTGCCATCTGGCCGTGAGTGAGGAGCAGCTCTCCCTCTGAGATGTGTCTGGCTGGCATCTCAGTCTCAGTGACAGTCGCACTGGAACTAGTGCTGCTCTCCTCTGAGGAGGAGGAGGAGGAAGAGGAAGAGGAGTCAGGGGTGGCGGCAGCAGGAAGAGGAGGTGGGGGAGTCGCTGGTTTGGAGGGGAGAGGAGAAGATGAAGGGATGACTGGTTCTTCTGCATCGTCATCTTGGGCTACTGACATCACACTGCGTGTCAGAGAGATGAAGGGTGTTAGTGAGCGGCACATATTTCTAGACTGTCTACACTGACATAGAAGACATAGAAGTTAAACATTAGTAACAAAAACAATGCAAAAAGGAAATTGTGATTTTCATACAGTCAGAAGTCTTTAAGGTGCAGTAGCAGCAGCAGAGTTTAATTCCAAAGGTCAGAGGACAGACAATAGTCATAAAACACTAAATTACACTGCTTTGCTATGACTCAATATGGGTCAGTAATGTAAGATACAAAAATGTTGTCAATTATTACTTAAAAATAATGGTAACACTTTACAATAATGTTCATTAGTTAACAGTTAATGTATTAACTAACATGAACTAACACTGAGCAATACATTTATTACTATATTAGTTAATCTTTGTTAATGTTAGTTAATAAAAATACAGTTCATTGTTTGTTCATGTTAGTTCACAGTGCATTAACTAATGTTGACAAATACAACCTTTGATTTTAATAATGTATTAGTAAATGTTGAAATTAATATTAACTAAGATTAATAAATGCTGTGGAAGTATTGTTCATTCTTAGTTCATGTTAACTAAGGTAGTTTACTAATGAACCTTATTGTAAAGTGTTACCATATTTTTAAGTAATAATTGAAAATTTTGTTACCAAAATGTGCAAAACGCATGTTACCAAAAATATTAACAAATCTAGCATTTACTTCACTAAATGAGTTAATTGAGATGATAGGACGGTTTCAAACTGATGTTCTGCTCACTCTATTGAATTGTCACCAGCATCCCAGAGAAAATGGTGTTGACAAAAGCTTACATATTAGACATGAACTAAATGCAGATTCTATTTTGTTTTTCAGGTGTTGATAGCTATTAATACCGACTTAAAAGAAGAACAATTATCTAAAGATTCTAAACTATTTATTTAGAATTTGGATGACAGATTTATTTAGGATTTATTTTGATATTTGGATGACATCATAGTTGTGAGACATAAAATATGAGTACAGTTAAAAAATAAATAAACAAGTAAGCAAATAAATACGTTTAAAAAACAAACAATAATTGAAGGAAAGGAAATAAGGTGAGGAAATAATATACAAATATACAATATATATATAAATATATATATATATACACATGCATTTTTCTTAAGTTCAAAATATATTTTATTGTACATGAAGCACTGAAGACAGGAGGTTTCAGAGGTAGTGAGATGATGTTATATAATAATTATATAAAATAAAGATAAAATAAAACTATACATTTGGGTTTAATACTGTACTGATCATTCTTTTCAAATTGGAGATGTTGTTTTGTCCCATGTTTCTAGAATTAGTCATATATTTACTGTTTTGAACAGCAGGTGGCACTGTGGGCCATCTTTAATAATGGGATCATAAAATTCATTGCCAGGCCAACATTTAGAGGTAGACATACTACCCCAAGTTCTAGTGCAAAATTAAAAAGGTAAACTGTTTCACTATTGACAACTCAAACAAGACTCTATGCATGGAACACTAGCTTTTGATTCTGTCCCTTGCTTTTCTGCACAAATGATATTAGTGTGTGTTTATTTGCTTTGCTTTAATATTTAATGTAACACCAACAGATGAAAAAATGAAAATGTGGTAATTAGACGTACACAGATTGTGGCTGTTGTTCCTGCTTCTCGCTATGCAGTTCTTCCTCCTCCAGGGGGAGCTCTGTTCCTCCCCATGGGTGATCCTGCAGGGTGGCTGACTCTGGGCTCTGATTGGCTGGAGGAGGAGAGGGTGTGTCCACCCTGGTGGGAGATGGGATTGGTGTGGTATTCGGTGTGCCCACAGGAATTCTATCTGGTACTGAAACAAAGGCAGAATGGTTGTAGAGCTGACTGATGTGTGTGAACAACTGTGCTTAACACCTTTACAAATAACTGATGTGTCTGTTGGCAGCATGTATAAGGCGAGTGATTCATTATGTTCATAGAAATCATTGTCAGACCTGGTGAAGCAGATTCCTGATGGTTTTTCTTGGGGGACAGAGCTGTAGAAAGATGTTCGGAGAGATCAGGAGTTCTGACAGGAGATGGCGGCTCTTTCAAGCTGGGCTCAGGAGTGGGTGCCGGTGTTGGTACCGTAGTAACCTCCTGCAATATTAGCACAATATCATCACATCTTTTTACATCATTACCCGGTATTTAAGGTATCATCATCATAATAGACAAATATATGGAAACTTGTTTCCACCATGGAATAAAAAATAAATAAGGTAATTACGACTTTTTACCTCACAATTTGGACTTTTTTTTCTCTTTATTGTAAGTTAATATCTGCCATTCTCACTTTATAACTGACAATTGCAAGAAATTAAGTCAGATAAATTTGCAAAAGCGAGTTATAAAATCCGAATCGCGTGATATAAACTCGCAATTCTGAGAAAAAGAATTTTCGGACTCATAATCGCTAGTTTATATCTCACAATTTTATTTTGCAAGTCAGATTTGCAAGATATAAACTTGCAATTCTGACTATTTCTCACAATTGCGAGTTTATATCTCACAATTCTGACTTTATTTCTCACAATTGCGAATATCTCACAATTCTGACTTTATTCCTCACAATTGCGAGTTTATATCTCACAATTCTGACTTTATTTCTCGCTATTGTGAATTTATAACTTGCAATGCTGACTTTATTTCTTGCAATTGTGAGATATAAACTCGCAATTGCAAGTTATAAAGTCAGAAATTCTCACATTGTGAGCTAAAAAGTTGCCATGACTCCTTTTTTAAAAATCTATTTATTCCGTGGTGGAAACAAGTTTCCATACAAATGAGAGTGTTTTAGACTCCAGTACCTCCTGAGTACCCTGTGTTTGGACAGGGGCAGTAGGTGCTCTCTCTGTCTCTCTCTGTCCCAGCATTACAGCAACGGTTTCAGCCAGCACTTCATTTACACATTGTCTGATGAGCTCAGAGTCCACTGGTACGCCTGTGTCCACAAACAACTGAAGACCACCACCGCCTGCAGCCTCCACTGCCACACAAACACACAGAGAGAGGAAGATTACCTGGTGGATATGGCACATGGATGTTCGACATGCATAGAAGTTGTCAACTAAAACAAATTTTCAATGCTGATATTTAAAAACATTAGCAGCTGTTGCCTTCTTCATTTCAGTGTTGTTATTGTGAAGAAAAAAATGGTTGAAAAATAAGGCTAAATAAATAATAATCAAAAACTTAAATCAATAAAAATGACAAAAGCACATAACAAAATTACTATAAATAATAATAAATAACATTTGTTTAAATAAAAAATAAATGAAAGCTAAATAGACATTTTAAAAACCCAAAAAATGTGTAAGAATAAAAAAAAACCCACATAATTACTAAAACTAAACTAAAATGGATAAATGAAATATAAAAATCAAAGCTAATTCAAATTATGAACAAATACTATAATAGTAAAACGAATACTAAAATAACTGTTTTGCATGACGTGAAAAACATTTGCATAGATTCTGATACATAATCATGTTGTATCATTTATCAAAATCGGATAAAATACTTTTCAGTAATTACAACTCATTCCAGCCCACTTAAGAATAATATGCACATATAAAAAAATTTTTATACTAAAACCCCCAAAAATCAGGAGTTTATTTCCTAATGAATGCTTATCTGATTAAGTAACAGTAACCAATCAGGGTGGCGCTTAGTGAACGGTCAACTGCTGAAATTGAACAAAAGCTTACTCAAAATTCACCATAAAATGTGAAAGCAATATTAATGAATATAATATAATAATTATATAATTTATAAGAAATAGTTATTAAAATGTATATTTATTATATATATTGTGTCCAGCTCTAAATGCTGGTTAGGCTTTTTGCCATGTTTTTACCGACAAAGACAATAGAGGGGTTTAAAAGAAATGCAATGTGTTTTGGGTAATGGGATCAGGACAAACACAGTCCCGGATTCAAACCTGGATTTGAAACAACTAGGCCAGAGGTCTGACCTACCATCACTTTTAACAAGAGCATTGCTAATATTAACAATTTCACATCAATTAAAAAAGCTAAAACTCTTAATGTGCATCCAAATAATAATAACCCATGCACAATCCTGGCATTTCCACAATATTCTGAAGTTTGAAGCACTTCAAATTTGAGTTTGCCAGCAAAGTAATTTCTAATATCCAATTTGAGACCCGCTTTACCTCTCCCCCAGCCTATTCTGAATTCTTGCACCCGTAAGCATTTTGGACCGGTGCTATTAAAAAACTAATATACAGAACTGACATTCTTGGCAGGGCTCTCGTTTCCTTTTGTCTTGGGGAAGACTCCGTTCAAACACAAACACAGTTCCTCTACAGGAGGAAGAGTCTAGTCAGTCTGTGAATATGCTGACGACAGTTTGCCGCGAGCCTCCTCTGCAAATTTGATACATCATTGATCTTTCTATTAAACGAAAGCGAGAATTAATGAGGCAGGACCTCCGCGCCAACTGAGCAGAAGTGACGCAACGGAGACGGAAGGATGGAGCGGAGGAGGAGTAGAGGGGCTGAGCACAAGCAATCGTGCTTTAATGAGGAAATACAATCTTGCTGCGCGCTGACACGCTTGACAAATGCGCAGCTCGCATTTGTAGACGCTATGAATCAAAATTATGAGCTTGTAGACTGGAACCTGGTGAAGCTGGATCATTCTTGCTGGTTTGTGTCATGTGTTATTGATTGTGTTGTTGATTTTTAACATTGACCAGACACATTGGTGAAGATGTATGAAACGCAGACCGGCAAACTTCTAAAGCTTGTAAACTGGGAGCTTTTAACACACATTACTTATTTTATAGATGGTAAAGAAGCCCCTATCCACCAAAGTATACAGAATTAAACAGATAATTAAGAGATTATCATTGTGAGATGTAAAGGTGCAATAAAAAAATTACATATAGTCACCTATGTCTGATGTCACACTATTCTCCGGCTCTGATTGGCTGGCTGGATGAGTCTGGGCGGGCTGAGGGAACATTCCAGTGATCATTCTGGCCATGAGCTGTTGCTCCACCCTATGACAGAAATGACAAAACAGTGCTGTAGTGTCATGTAGGGGTGTACCGGTACATGCATTCGTCCCGAACGGTCACGGTACAGACGTGTTCAGTGTTCGGTGCATACAGTCAGACGACGAATACAGTCAGTCACAGGCGGAGGCGATCCACACTCAAATCCAGAAGGGGGTGCACGTGGAAAAAGAGCAGAAGAAGAAGAGACGATATATGCACCAACCCTCCCAAAAAAGAGTTCAGAAGTGCTCCATAAAACCAGGACCGCAAAAAGCGGCATCCTGTTTTTTTTCTCTTTGTTTTTTTTAAAGCACAAGGTTTTGTTTTGGTAACACTTTAGAGTCCAATTTTCACTATTAACTAGTTGCTTATTAGCATGTATGTTACTAGGAAATTGGCTGTTTATTAGTAGTTATAAAGCCCATATTAATGCCTTAATCAGCAATGCATGACCATATTCTTCATCCTTGAATCCTACCCAATACCTAAACTTAACAACTACCTTACCAAATATTAATAAGCAGTAATTAGGAGTTTATTGAGGCAAAAGTCAGAGGTATTAATTAGTTAATAGTGAGAATTGGACCCTAATCTATAGTGTGACCTTTGTTTTTATTGTGAGTGTGCACAAATAAAAATAGAAACTTTTACAGTTTCGAATTATGTCTTACTCTTATCAATATGACCATAAATGACTAGTATTTAAAGTTGTTTCCGCTTATAATGAGACAAAATCATTTGTGCCGATTTGTGTTGTGGATTTGTGCCGCTTCACTCTCTGTCTCCTCTTGGAAAAGTGAAGTAAGGCTCAGATGTAGATGGCACTTTTACTCCTTTTATAAACACAAGAAATGCTTTTCAGTTTAGTAGCTGATTGTGACTAAATACCTTTTGTTTTTTATCATCCCTACCAAAAAATATGACCTATGCAAGAGTGCATTCTATGTACTTAGTGCTTAATACACAGAAGGAGTCTGTACTGTACCAACTACCTCAGGGGGACTAAATGCCGCTAATTGGAACACACTGTAATTTGCAATACTGTCTGTTCAAAATCAATGAAAGAAACCTAGCATTGGAGATTTGTTGCTTTTTCCTGTTGTACCGAACTGCACAATTGTGAAATATTATTACAATTTAATACGATCCTGTCACATGATCAATGTATAAAAAATAATATTTTTTGCAGAAACCACAATACTTTTTATTCAGGTTTCTATGTGTTCTATGCTTAATGTGATGATAATAAAAACAATAATTTATCAATAATATTTTCATTTAATGCTTATAACTGTGCAGCAGATGAAATGTGTTCAGATAGTAGATCCTCACCAATCCACCAGCCTGTTCTCCAGGGTCTCTCTCTGCTGGATGGTGCTCAGGATGGGCTCGGTGAGATGGGTTGACTGGGAAGGCTGTGGAGGAAACGCTGGGCCGTGATACAGAGCAGCTGGAGGAGACGGAAGCCCGTTGAGCTCTATAGGGGAGTCTGGAAGTCCACAGTGTGTTTCCTGAATTTAACACAGCATTCGGGAAAATTAAGTCTTAGCAGTTTTATGATATATATCTGCCAACACAAGGCTTTCTGAAGAGACTTGACAATCCATTACTGCAAAAATATCCCTGACGGCTCACTGGATCTGACATTTACCTTTCAACACAAATGACAGCAAATAAAAGCGCACACCGTGAACCGTGCGGTAATGGCAAACATATGTTAGCATGAGCACAATTTCACAGTGGTCGTTACAGTCTTAACAGAAGGGGAGGCTGAAGTGAAAAGGGGACGTCTGTCTTGTATAATTCCATCGCTGGATCCGCGAGCCAGCTTTCAACATTTCGGTCATTGGTTTGGATAATGTTCAGATTCCTTTGGCTTGGACTCAGGGAGGTCTGTGTAAGGAGCGATTAGCTCATTTCCAGTGGCCGGCTGCCAGAGGAAAAAGAGAGAGAAATGCATTCTGCCAGTCGGGCGCTGGGCCCGTTTGAAGTTTATGGCTCCATCAGAACTGGCCGAGCCAAAGCTGAGGCACTGGAGACTTGGAGGAATGACATTTTAGGAGCTGGCAGTGATTCATGCCTGCAGTCCAAGAGAGAGAGAGCTTGTTCACCGGGGTCTGGACTTAAGTAGCTGTGGCCTTTATTTGGTTGTTGGGAAAACTACAAGTGGACCGAATACATGCCAGACCTCGAAAAAACACTTAGATACACGCAACTGCTGCACAACGTGCTTGAATTTTTATTGCTCTCAATCTTTGGAAAATGTTTTATATTCCTGGACTCGTAACTGCAATCTTAATTGCCATTCAAACAATTAGAGAGTCAAAATAAAAAGAGTCAGTAGGACTTGTCATGAAAATCTCTCTGATAGGTTGCTGGGGTCTTCTGGCAGGTTTCAAGTTGTTTGGTCTCTAGATATGACTCAGGTCTCTCCTTCAATGCAAGTCTGTGGGATTCTTTTTCACCAGTTTTATTGTCTACCAGTACCAGATATAAATCACTTTACAAAAGTACTAACCGCATGATTGGCACAAACGGTACAAGATAAGATTCAATACTCAGTGCTAGGGGGTTGTTCAAATCACTAACTTTAAGTATGAGTACTAGAAATGCTTGTGCTAAGTGATGCTTGCCTTATACTCAACCAGAGGGGCACAAGATGACTTTAAAATAAGCTAAAACAGCTAAAAATCAAAATGTAAAATGACATAATTTTTTCTTATTTTAATTAATTCTCTAAACAACTGCCATTTTTTGTTTAAGGACCCGAGTTCCCATGGTCTTGGAAAACAGATATATAAGGGGAAATTTAAAAGTGTGATTTCTAGGCCTGAAATAAATGAATAAAATCCTAAAAAAATATAAATTTGGTCTAGTTCTGTTCTTAAAATATTTTTTTTAGTTATAAATTGCAGAGAAATTGCTAATTGTGAGTAAAAACTATTTTTAAAAAAATCTCGTAATCACGAATGACTGTAAAATTCATTTGAATTAATTGCTTTATAAAAATAAATAACATTCAGTTATTGAAACTTGAAAAATTATTCAAATGTAATCAATATTTTAATATATTGCCACTACTACTGAATATTGTCTTAGACAATTTGGGCCCTCAGAGTCAAACAAGTTGAAAATCACTGACACAGAGCCTCCAGTTTGCAGAAGACTCAAGTACTGAATGAAGAAAAAGCACATTATATGCTAACATTGAGTTTGACAACCAGAACTGAGTTTCCCAAAAGCATAGTAAGCCTAAGTTGATCATAGAACAATTGCCACCAATGGTCTCTACGATAAATCTCTACGATTAGGCTTGCGATGCTTTTGGGAAATGCAGCCCAGGACTGTAACAAAATATTATATTTTCAAAGAATCTCTGATGCAAACCTTTCAAAATACAACCATACAAATCAATATTCTAACGGCAAACATCTGCAAACAATTATCACCTTCAGCATATCGACACAAAACAATTTCCTTCCACCGCAAAACCTGTTAACCAGAGATCGGTTCCAACTGAGCTTCATCTGTGGAAGATGTTCCCTCTCAGACCAAAAGGGGTCACTGTGGAACAGCTCATGTGATTTGAAACGCAACCCCCTCCACGATTCTTTATTCTCATTTAAACACTCTTTTTCCCAGCACCTTCCACAAAAGCCTGTGAGAAAAACACAAATTTGCCTGCTTCCAACTCCCGTCTAATGACTGCCATGCTATTTTGGTGCTAACTGACGCCTTGCCCTTGTAAGACCGAGCGAGAGAATCGGCCTGATGCCCCATACGCGGGGCGTCCTGCACTGCTTGTTAGCAGTAAATATAAGGGGCTTATGTCTCTGTGTGCATGCTTGAGCAAGCCTGAATTCCTGAACGGCAAAAAGAGAGAAATATCGGCAATACGCACCACACCCCTTCAATATCAATTCACTGAAAGGCCAATTTAGCAGGCACATTGTAATTAGATTTTTTTTCAAGCCCATGAATGATATTTTAAACTCTCATCCATTCTCTGGTCTTCGTTAATTAAAGAAAACGATGTTCTCCTTCACCCTTTGGCTCTGAAAATCTCATTATTGGAGCACTGAGCCATTGATGGCCAATATATCCGAGTAGGAGGAGACGTGGAGAATGGGCATTTGTAGTTGGGTCAAAATGCAAATGGGAGTAGGAAGTAGGAAACAGTGGATAGGGGCTGATACCCTCAGGGTGGACACCAGGCTGTGAAATGACCTTTACGTTACGAGCTGGAGTGAGTGTGTGGGTTGAAATGTGCTTTTAATTGAATGTACCTGGCTGATGTCAGCTACGGCCAAGAAATTGGTTCCGGGAAAGATATTTTCCTCCTGATCTTCTCCAGCATGGGGTTCCTCGGCGGCCTGGGAGGCAATGATACGGAGACAGAGGTCAGGAAGCAATACCGTGTCTGGAAATTACAAAATTCATCAACAACTGAGGAGATTAGAAAGATTTAAGTGTGTGAGTTAATAAGGATAATGATGACAGGCTGACATAAAAGATGACACTTGACCATTGGGTAGTGTGGATTTAAAATTCACCCAATCTATTTTTTGAAAGCATGTTATAGATTCATCCATGCATATGTTTCATTAAAAAAAAGACCTTACAATGTTCAACCAAAAGTTCCTTCAAAAACGAAAATTCTGTCATCATTTACTGTCATTCCATGAGACGTTTTGAACAATGACAATCTGTGCATTACATAAAGCTATTGTAAGACTGTGCACTAGTGCACAAGTTGTATGGATAACTATTATGGTGCTGTTATGATGTCCTTTTTGGAGCTTGACAGGTCATGATCATTGTACATGTTCATTTGTATGGAAAAGAGGAGCGTGAACATTCTTCAAAACATCTCTTTTTGTGATCCACTGAAGAAAGAACGTCATACAGGTTTGGAAGAACATGAGGGTGAGAAAATGATTGTCAAAAAAATCCCACCATATCCTGACAGCTCCTCAAATGGATGTAGTCGCAAACGTGATGTTGATCACACACACACGATACATAATACAATAAAACGCTGTCTCATCAACCAATCTTACAAGACAGATTCAAGAGTGTCTTTACATCGTATACCTACAAAGATTTAATGAATCATTCATTGAAAGGACATAAACTGTAACTGTTTAAGAGATTGTGTGTGTGTGTGTGTATGAGAGAGAGAATCACGCATCAGTTTTCCAGGTCTCTGCCTCATGCAGCTAAGCCTCGTCTCCATGGTAACGGAGAGAAATGGTCTGCTCATGTGAATGAGAGCTACGGGTGTGCTGAGTACGCGACACAGATAGTGTTATACGCATTGCTCCTCCTAAAGCACTAAAATAGATTTTACAGCTCTTGTCACAATTTTTTATCATTTATACAATAGTTGTAGGTGTTTTATCCTGGATGGCACATAAAGAAATAGATGTTACATCCAATTATTCTACAGCTCTCTGGAATACATGCTTCTTATTAGTCAGTCACAGCATTCTGCAGGCAAATATTTATACAATACTGATCACTAAACTTATAAATGATTCAACCCACCCTCTTCATCAGAGTTTCTTAAGAAGTAACAGGTCAAGTGGTAGACTACTGCAAAGGAAAATTAGGACCACAAGGTACAGCAATTCTTTTGTGCCTACAGCAATTAGATTGTACAACAATCAGCTAGCATTTAGCTAGTTTATTTATTCACACATGCTTGTCATGTTTCTATAATGTTTGTTGTTTTGTCCGTCTTGTCTGTGTTTTTCTTATGTTTTAATGTTTAAATGTTTTAATGCTTTTGTATTTAATGCTTTTGTATCTATGTTTTTATTTGTATGCAGCAGGTTTTTTAACAGTGAAGCGTGTAATGGTGACCACATGAATTTCCTACTTGTGGATAATAAAGTTTACCTTGACCTTGACCTTATACAGTAATTAATTGCAGTCTTACACTATTGTTGAAAAGTATGGGGTCAGAATAAAAAGTAATATCTCACAATATCACTCTTTTTATTGTAGTTTTTATCAAATAAATGCAGCATAAGAGACTTATTTTAAAAACAACTTAAAAAAAATCTTCCTGTGTTGCGGTGCTAGTTTTATGTCCTACTCTATATCATAAAATCAATATTTCATTTACATTTATTTATTTAGTAAGCAGCCGTGTAACAGGCAGGATAAATGTACAGTCAGTCACAAAACAAACCACAAGATCATTCCTGATGACTCTATCCTAGTTTATTTTGAGATATAAGATAAACATTGGTTTTTTTGTGACAATACCCCCCTTAATTATATTGTGTGTGTCTGTGTTTGTGTGTGTGTGTGTGTGTCTGTGTGTCTGTGTGTGTGTGTGTGTGTGTGTGTGTGTGTGTGTGTGTGTGTGTGTGTGTGTGTGTGTGTGTGTGTGTGTGTGTGTGTGTGTGTGTGTGTGTGTGTGTGTGTGTGTGTGTGTGTGTGTGTGTGTGTGTGTGTGTGTGTGGAGTAACTCCATCGGAGCTGCGGAAACACACGAGACTGCAGCAAGCGTGCTGCAGTGAGCTACAGAAACACAATATTACTTACTATTCTGCTCACACACATGTGCACAATCACACTTGCACTGAAAATAGAAGGAAATAAAAAGAGCAACTGGTAATTTTGCAGCTGAACTGCAAATTAAAGGAATAGTTCCTTTGTATAGTTTTCTGTCATAATTTCTCGCTCTCATGTTGTTCCAAACCCGTGAGACTTTCTTTCTTCAGTGGAACATAGAAGGAAGGATTCAGTTCACAAATATGGTTTGGTTCATTCGTGAATCGGGTGGATTCACACTGATGATGACTCCATGATCCGGTTGCAATGGTTGATAGTTCACTCATTGTATAGAAACAATACATTTTTGGCCTGTTTATCACAAAAAAAACTTTAAATGATTTCAGAGGACTTGAAATATTGTGCTTGAATCTTTTTGAGTCCTTGAAAGTCCCCATCCTTATTCACATTGTGTGTCCCACGTAAGAAAGAAATTCTTATAGTAAATGGTGACAGAACTTTTACTTTTAGGTGAACTATTCCTTTTTGTTTAAGATCTACAAAAATCTATCTATCACAATATTTTCTCAAAGAACAAAAGTGGACTTTGTAACAGTATGAGCCAGTGGTGACTGCAATGCACTCCAAATGTCAAGTCTCAGAGGACGGAGATATCATGTGTTTTAAGCACAAGCACTGTGAGACTTAGTCATATTTCATTCCCTCTGTTTGACAGGCCTCAGGCCTGGTGGGAGTGAAGTGTACGATTCAAAGCATGTTTTGTGAGAGCGTGTGTGAGTGTACGTCCTTGCCCGTGTCTTTGTGGGTGTGTTTGTGTGGGTGGAGGCTGGGGTCTGCCAGTCTGATGAGTCAAGGTCATTAACTGGGCACAGACAGAGTGCTGAACGCAGCCTTGCTGAGCTGACAGACCAGAACACCTCTGCCGAACTGCATCAGACACACAATTTGAGGGGAAGACGTACCCTTTTGCGCACACACACACACACA
The DNA here is from genome assembly GCF_029890125.1 of Rhinichthys klamathensis goyatoka. Lineage (NCBI taxonomy): Eukaryota > Metazoa > Chordata > Actinopteri > Cypriniformes > Leuciscidae > Rhinichthys > Rhinichthys klamathensis. The sequence continues at coordinate 9,315,006 of NW_026606660.1, forward strand.
CACACACGCACGCACGCACGCAGAGACTAAATGTCTATTGCTTGTACAAAAACGTGCAACATCAACATGATAAAATACACTGTTGTTAAAAAAATAATAATATTATCAATAATAACAACAACTATCAATAACAATAATCATTTGCACACAATAATAAACAATTCTTAAAACAGGTTATATAGTTCATTAGGTTATCTGCAGGATGTTTATGGCTGCCATTAATGTAATATAATTATATATTAATATATGTGTGTGTATTGTGCAGTAAAGGCCACACACACGAACACCTAGCTGCACTATTTTACCTCAATAACATTTATTTTAATAGTTCATAATAGTTTTAAATTTTTTTTATTATTATTTTATATTTAGAAAAGAAAGAACTATAGTACTCGGAACACTTTAAATCTTTACAATATTTTAAATAGTATACAGTTAAAAAATATTATATATTTTAAAATGTAAAATGCATTTTAAAATGTATAGTATTTATTTACTTATATAAAATTGTAAATTAAAAATATTTTAAAATTGTATTTTAATTAAAAATATTTTAAAATGTATTTATGGTGAAAACTAAATCATAATTTATTTATTATTTTATATTATTTACTTATATTTTACATAAGAATATTTACTTATATTTTAAAATGTATTTATTTGAATTAATTTAAAATTAAATTATGTATTGTAAAATATACTAATATATATATATACACTCACCGGCCACTTTATTAGGTACACCTGTCCAACTGCTCGTTAACACTTAATTTCTAAGCAGCCAATCACATGGCGGCAACTCAGTCCATTTAGGCATGTAGACATGGTCAAGACAATCTCCTGCAGTTCAAACCGAGCATCAGTATGGGGAAGAAAGTTGATTTGAGTGACTTTGAACGTGGCATGATTGTTGGTGCCAGAAGGGCTGGTCTGAGTATTTCAGAAACTGCTAATCTACTGGGATTTTCACGCACAACCATCTCTAGGGTTTACAGAGAATGGTCCGAAAAAGAAAAAACATCCAGTGAGCGGCAGTTCTGTGGGCGGAAATGCCTTGTTGATGCCAGAGGTCAGAGGAGAATGGCCAGACTGGTTCGAGCTGATAGAAGGGCAACAGTGACTGAAATAACCACTAGTTACAACCGAGGTATGCAGCAAAGCATTTGTGAAGCCACAACACGCACAACCTTGAGGCGGATGGGCTACAACAGCAGAAGACTCCACCGGGTACCACTCATCTCCACTACAAATAGGAAAAAGAGGCTACAATTTGCAAGAGCTCACCAAAATTGAACAGTTGAAGACTGGAAAAATGTTGCCTGGTCTGATGAGTCTCGATTTCTGTTGAGACATTCAGATGTTAGAGTCAGAATTTGGCGTAAACAGAATGAGAACATGGAACCATCATGCCTTGTTACCACTGTGCAGGCTGGTGGTGGTGGTGTAATGGTGTGGGGGATGTTTTCCTGGCACACTTTAGGCCCCTTAGTGCCAATTGGGCATCGTTTAAATGCCACGGCCTACCTGAGCATTGTTTCTGACCATGTCCATCCCTTTATGGCCACCATGTACCCATCCTCTGATGGCTACTTCCACCATGTCACAAAGCTCTAATCATTTCAAATTGGTTTCTTGAACATGACAATGAGTTCACTGTACTAAAATGGCCTCCACAGTCACCAGATCTCAACCCAATAGAGCATCTTTGGGATGTGGTGGAACGGGAGATTCGCATCATGGATGTGCAGCCGACAAATCTGCGGCAACTGTGTGATGCCATCATGTCAATATGGACCAAACTCCCTGAGGAATGCTTCCAGCACCTTGTTGAATCTATGCCACGAAGAATTGAGGCAGTTCTGAAGGCAAAAGGGGGTCCAACCCGTTACTAGCATGGGGTACCTAATAAAGTGGCCGGTGAGTGTATATACACACTACTACTGTTATCTTTTCAAAATTTGTACTCTATATATATATATATATATAATAGTAATGTATAGTAACTGGGACACATTAAATCTCTGGAATATTCTAAGCTTTAAACATTTATTTATTTTAAAATGTATTTTTTTATTTAAATGTATAAATTGATATGTATTGACTGACTTATATAAAATTGTATTTTAAATTGTAAAAAAATATATTTATTTGTATTCATATTATATATTTCAGTTATTTCATTTATAAATTAAATGAAGTATTAGTAAATCTTTAGAAAACAGTGAACTATAGTACAACTCGGGACACTAAATCTTTACAATATTTTAAATAGTCTACAGTTTAAAGAAAAGTATTGTTTATTTTAAAATGTAAAATGTATTTTAAAATGTATATCATTTATTTCCTTATATAAAAATGTATTTTAATAAAAAATATTTTAAAATGTATTTATTCTAGTATTTAGCAAAGATTGAACTATATTAGAGTACGCAGGACACTTTAAATCTTCACAATATTTTGAATAGTCAAAAGCTTTAAAGTCTTAAATTTAGTGAGAATGTGACTGATTGTGAACTCGACCTGAACTCGAAGTCAAAAGAGGAAATGCATCCCCAAATTAACTCGACGGATTCTATCGCAAGACGTGTTTCTAGGGTTATTTCTATAGAGCTGTAATGATTCCTCTGATGCTAACAGCGGCGGGCAGACCACAGAGAGGCTTTGTCCTCCTAGACGTGTTGCTCCGACAGAAGAGCAACGGAGCTGCATCTGTTGCCTAGCAACCAGATGTGAATGGCTGAGGTCGGGATTGGAGGAGTAAGAGCAGAAAACGCCGGCGGCAAAGTCCCCCCTGAAACATTATACATTCAGCTCAATACACACACGCAAACGCACACACCTCATCCATCTTCATCCGCTTGGGCAGGTTCTGAGAGCACGAAGGCGCATGCATGCACGGCTTGGCAAAAATCAATGGCAGTGCGATGAGAAATGCAAACCTGGCCCTTATAGCACTACAGCATGCTGGAGCACAGCCAACATTTAATGGCATAATATCCATCCATTCTCAGAACGGAGCCAAGACAGCTGGTGTATGAATACACACACACACGAGCAAATGTACATGTTAGAGGACGTCCTGGCTAGGTGTATCATCAATTTGAAAACCTGCAAAACTATAAGCTATTTCTCTGGTACAAAATGTAAATGAAATTTGGAGTAGTGCTGATAAAGCCAACCAAACCATTCCATTTTCAAAAAATAAGGGTCTACGTAGTGTTGTTGGTGATTTGGGAGGTTTTACGTGAATCGAAGGTGGAGGAAGGATGGTTTCGGCTGGAATTGATGGCGTAGAAGAAGCTGGACTGCTGCATAGACAACTCTCAATGTTCACACCAGGCTGGACCTGCAAACAAAACACATGTGGAATAACACATGGAATAAAAGCCACTTCAACCTGCAGTAGGGAAGTGATATTGTCCGATGCGTAATGCAAAGCTTGTAAAGTCTCATTTTTATGCCCCTGAATACAGTGAAATAGTGTGTGAAGTGACAAAATCAGCTGAAGATAATCATACAGCTATGTTTGTATGTGTGAAGCTGGTGTTACCTGTATTTTGAGCTGTGGGGTCCGTTTCTTCGGTTCTGACTGGACCTCCAGTAAGATGGTGTTGGGTTTCCGAATAGCAGGAGCAGTCTTGGGTTCAGAAATGGTAATGGGAGGGAAGGACGTTGTTACGATTGCTGGTTTATTGCTAATGATGACCCGTGAAGGCATTGGGGCCTGGCCGTCCACTCTAGGCTTACCTAAAGAGATACAAGGAGTTGTGCTTAATGATCTGGGATTGTAACCCAAAGGTTATATGTTCTACAACAACACTTTGCATTATGAATTGCATTTCAGAAAGTAATGACATGTGAAATCGATTTTGGGTTGCTTGAAGCGCTCTTGTACATCGCAGTTTAGTGCACGCAAGTTGCTTTGGATAAAATATTACTAAATGACTGCTTATTTACATACTAAAAAAAAGGGGGGGGGGGGGGGGGGGGGGTCAGTTTTTCAGGCATTAGTCAAGTCAAGTCAAGTCATCTTCATTTATATAGCGCTTTTTACAATGGAGATTGTTTCAAAGCAGCTTTACAGAGATAAACATACAATTTACGGTAACAGAGATTGTGACATTAGAGATACATGAACAATGTCTGCAGAGTGAAACATTACCAGGACAACAAAAGGCGACATTGAACGCAAAGTCTCCATCCCCATCTTTTCCACAGGATGCGTGAGTGAACTAGCAATACACTTCGGCAGCCTAAATGCGCTTCTGCCAAACCTCTAAAGCCTGCACATCCATCGCCCTGATGCAGCGCAGATAACATCAACACGATGTTTACAGGCAAGGGCACAACACGACCCCTATACTCACGCGAGAGGGATATTAAAGACAGAGGCACTCCTGCAGATGGAGCCCACACACACCTACTCATTACTTTATCTCTCAACACACCGCAGAGCGACTGTAAAGGACGTCCACGGTACTTTAAAGCGCCGTGTCAGCCCAAAACACATCTGGCTGAGCAGGAAGCCGATCTGGCAACATGATTGGCATCTGTTCTGCAATGGGACCGTGAGACAAACAGGTTCAGCCAGAGTGCGCTAGCGCAGGTTTGTGTCATTCCTGTTCGCAGGAAAGCAGGTTACGGACACACATGCCCCATTACATAGAGACGCGAGTCTGGTCTCTGCACATTAACGGCAAACGAGGAGGCTGACATTAGCATAAAACTGCTGCGAGCGCCGCAATCTGTTTTTCCCAGCCTTCCATGCAAAGCAGGGGAAACATAAGCTTTACGATTTCCATAATTTGGCTGAAGGGCATCCAAACAGTGGCTCAGGAGCAAGAAGCACTGACTCATCTGGAATGCACAAATACTTCTGATAGCAAACATGTGGGCTCCGCCGAAGGAAGGCTTGAAAGGAGGCGTTTGTACTCCAGAACCTCAAGAGAGTAAAAACTCTGAAATGCGAAACCAGATCGGATAGATTAGCTCAATGATGGACAGTAAGAGATGCTATTACGGGGCTATTCACAAACCAGGGAAGCCGCAAGGCATGCAAGGAAACAAAGACCTAAATGAAGGGACAGAATTCACAGCCCGCAAAATGCTTGGGAATACATTCAAGAGTATGTAAATCACTGACTTTACTGGACCCGAGGACACTGCAGCAGGAGACTTGAGAAAGAAGATGGAGAGAGAGATGATGAGATGATTAAAACAAAATAAATGCACATAAATATGTGCGCACACGTCCTGCTTCTGCAACCACATGCAATTTCAAAGCAACAAATGAAGTCACGTCTTCACCACTGGGGCTACCACCAGAGCAATTTCATCTACAATCAATAAAGTATAAGAATTCACCTCAGAGACGGCAAGACACGGTGAGCATGGGCTGCTCAAAGCATCTCTGGCATGCACAAGCAGCAATCACTGTGTGTGAATTACAACAAGTCTTCACAATGACTCTTTCTTTATCAATAATACATTCAGGGAAGAACAGGAAAGATGGCTTATTACATGGAGTTGTGCACCATTTAGAACTGAATTGAGAATGGCTAGGGATGAATTTGAAAATGAGGTAGCAAACTTGATTGCAATTCAAATTAAATAACTGAAATTAATTAAAATACAAGGACATTTATTTAAATAATTTTTAACTAGATGTCTTTTAAGGTTAACAGGTGTAACATGGATGGATAGACAGACAGAAAGATCAAAGATAAAAAGATAGATAGATAGATAGATAGATAGATAGACAGGCATAATAAAAGATAGATAGATAGATAGATAGACAGGCATAATAAAAGATAGATAGACAGGCATAATAAAAGATAGATAGATAGATAGATAGATAGATAGATAGATAGATAGATAGATAGATAGATAGATAGATAGATAGATAGATAGATAGATAGATAGATAGATAGATAGATAGATAGACAGGCATAATAAAAGATAGATAGATAGATAGATAGATAGATAGATAGATAGATAGATAGATAGATAGATAGATAGATAGATAGATAGATAGATAGATAGATAGATAGGCATAATAAAAGATAGATAGATAGATAGATAGACAGGCATAATAAAAGATAGATAGATAGATAGAAAGATAGACAGGCATAATAAAAGATAGATAGATAGATAGATAGATAGATAGATAGATAGATAGATAGATAGATAGATAGATAGATAGATAGATAGATAGATAGATAGACAGGCATAATAAAAGATAGATAGATAGATAGATAGATAGATAGATAGATAGATAGACAGGCATAATAAAAGATAGATAGATAGATAGATAGATAGATAGATAGATAGATAGATAGATAGATAGATAGATAGACAGGCATAATAAAAGATAGATAGATAGATAGATAGACAGGCATAATAAAAGATAGATAGATAGATAGATAGACAGGCATAATAAAAGATAGATAGATAGATAGATAGACAGGCATAATAAAAGATAGATAGACAGATAGATAGATAGACAGGCATAATAAAAGATAGATAGATAGATAGATAGATAGATAGATAGATAGACAGGCATAATAAAAGATAGATAGATAGATAGACAGGCATAATAAAAGATAGATAGATAGATAGATAGATAGATAGATAGATAGATAGATAGATAGACAGGCATAATAAAAGATAGATAGATAGATAGATAGATAGATAGACAGGCATAATAAAAGATAGATAGATAGATAGATAGATAGATAGATAGATAGATAGATAGATAGATAGATAGATAGATAGATAGATAGATAGATAGATAGATAGATAGATAGACAGACAGGCATAATAAAAGATAGATAGATAGATAGATAGATAGATAGATAGATAGATAGATAGATAGATAGATAGATAGATAGATAGATAGATAGATAGATAGATTGATAGATTGATAGACAGGCATAATAAAAGATAGATAGATAGATAGATAGATAGATAGATAGACAGGCATAAAAAAGATAGATAGATAGATAGATAGATAGATAGATAGATAGATAGATAGATAGATAGATAGATAGACAGGCATAATAAAAGATAGATAGATAGATAGATAGATAGATAGATAGATAGATAGATAGACAGGCATAATAAAAGATAGATAGATAGATAGATAGATAGATAGATAGATAGATAGATAGATAGATAGATAGATAGATAGACAGGCATAATAAAAGATAGATAGATAGATAGACAGGCATAATAAAAGATAGATAGATAGATAGATAGACAGGCATAATAAAAGATAGATAGATAGATAGATAGATAGATAGATAGATAGATAGATAGATAGATAGATAGATAGATAGATAGATAGACAGGCATAATAAAAGATAGATAGATCGATAGATAGACAGGCATAATAAAAGATAGATAGATAGATAGATAGATAGATAGATAGATAGATAGATAGATAGATAGATAGATAGATAGATAGATAGATAGATAGATAGATAGATAGACAGACAGGCATAATAAAAGATAGATAGATAGATAGATAGATAGACAGGCATAATAAAAGATAGATAGATAGATAGATAGATAGATAGACAGGCATAATAAAAGATAGATAGATAGATAGATAGATAGATAGATAGATAGATAGATAGATAGATAGATAGATAGATAGATAGATAGATAGATAGATAGATAGATAGACAGGCATAATAAAAGATAGATAGATAGATAGATAGACAGGCATAATAAAAGATAGATAGATAGATAGATAGATAGATAGATAGATAGATAGATAGATAGATAGATAGATAGATAGACAGGCATAATAAAAGATAGATAGATAGATAGATAGATAGATAGATAGATAGATAGATAGATAGATAGATAGATAGATAGATAGATAGATAGATAGATAGATAGATAGACAGGCATAATAAAAGATAGATAGATAGATAGATAGATAGATAGATAGATAGATAGATAGATAGATAGATAGATAGATAGATAGATAGATAGATAGATAGATAGACAGGCATAATAAAAGATAGATAGATAGATAGATAGATAGATAGATAGATAGACAGGCATAATAAAAGATAGATAGATAGATAGATAGATAGATAGATAGATAGATAGATAGATAGATAGATAGATAGATAGATAGATAGATAGATAGATAGATAGACAGGCATAATAAAAGATAGATAGATAGATAGACAGGCATAATAAAAGATAGATAGATAGATAGATAGATAGATAGACAGGCATAATAAAAGATAGATAGATAGATAGATAGATAGATAGATAGATAGATAGATAGATAGATAGATAGATAGATAGATAGATAGATAGATAGATAGATAGACAGGCATAATAAAAGATAGATAGATAGACAGGCATAATAAAAGATAGATAGATAGATAGATAGATAGACAGGCATAATAAAAGATAGATAGATAGATAGATAGATAGACAGGCATAATAAAAGATAGATAGATAGATAGATAGATAGATAGATAGATAGATAGATAGATAGATAGATAGACAGGCATAATAAAAGATAGATAGATAGATAGATAGATAGATAGATAGATAGATAGATAGATAGATAGATAGATAGATAGATAGATAGATAGATAGATAGATAGACAGGCATAATAAAAGATAGATAGATAGATAGATAGATAGATAGATAGATAGATAGATAGATAGATAGATAGATAGATAGATAGATAGATAGATAGATAGATAGATAGATAGATAGATAGATAGATAGATAGATAGACAGGCATAATAAAAGATAGATAGATAGATAGATAGACAGGCATAATAAAAGATAGATAGATAGATAGATAGATAGATAGATAGATAGATAGATAGATAGATAGATAGATAGATAGATAGATAGATAGACAGGCATAATAAAAGATAGATAGATAGATAGATAGACAGGCATAATAAAAGATAGATAGATAGATAGATAGATAGATAGATAGATAGATAGATAGATAGATAGACAGGCATAATAAAAGATAGATAGATAGATAGATAGATAGATAGATAGATAGATAGATAGATAGATAGATAGATAGATAGATAGATAGATAGATAGATAGATAGATAGATAGATAGATAGACAGGCATAATAAAAGATAGATAGATAGATAGATAGACAGGCATAATAAAAGATAGACAGATAGATAGATAGATAGATAGATAGATAGATAGATAGATAGATAGATAGATAGATAGATAGATAGATAGATAGATAGATAGATAGATAGATAGATAGATAGATAGATAGATAGGTACTGTAGATAGATAGACAGGCATAATAAAAGATAGAATGACAGAACAATAGATAGATAGATAGATAGATAGATAGATAGATAGATAGATAGATAGATAGATAGATAGATAGATAGATAGATAGATAGATAGATAGATAGATAGATAGATAGATAGATAGATAGATTGACAGAATGACGGATAGAACGATGATAGATAGAACAATAGACAGAATAAAAGATAGAATGACAGAACAATAGATAGAACGACAGATAGAAATAATGACAGAATGATAGAATGACAGGACAATAGATAGATCGATAGAATGACAGAAAGATGGATGGATGGATGGATAATTGATTAAATTCCACTTTTTGTCATTCCAATTCCAATTAAAATCAACTTAATATGGGGTGTGGCCAATTCAATTCAAATTTACTTTCATGAATTGCACAACCCTGTTATTAAATAAACAAATAAAGTATCATTAAAGCTCTTGAGTTTGACTGAAAATAGTAATGCTGCTATAAACGGTATGAACTAGCACTTCCCTTGATCGCTGCTGTGTTGATTCGACTGCCACTTTCTACTCTCTGCAGTGCAGAACTTGCTAAGCAGATTTGCGGAGAGCTTGCCTGCTGTCGTACGCGTGTAAGTGTGACTCGGGGGCCGTCTATGGATGAGCCGCACCGATCATCTGGAGCAGATGAAAGGCTCTCTCACCATTCCCATGGGGCACTCTGCAATCCCCACTGTCATCCCGGGAGAGTCACGGAAGGAAGAAGGGGAAATTAGGCCAGCTCTAATCTACAGCCCTCCAGAGACCCAGTCTGAGCCTTGGCGAGTCAATCCAATCCAGGCTGGGCCAGTCTGGACCCTCTCCTTCACAGATACACCGCGCGCAACTGCAGAAGTGTCTGGGAAGTTTTTAATGGGAGTCTGGAACTTTCCGCTTGGGTTTCTTTCACACATTCAGTATGAAGGGAAATAGGACAGCCACGGGGATGACACTGGTGGATGATTAAGACGCCTTGGGAATGGCCTCGACTGGTAAAAGATGCTTTTGGTCGATGTGGGGGTTTAAAGAAGTTATTAGGAGATGATTCACATTCGTTAGATGAAAGTTAGACAGGTCTGATAGGTGTGATTTGGGGAATGAGATGGTGTCGCTCTGAAATATAACAAGTGTCTAACTTAGCACTTTAAAGCTGCAGTCTTTAACTTTTTTTTTTTTGTCCAAAATTTAGATAATAATCATGAATCCATTTTCCAAACCGTGTTTTTGTCTTAGCCTGAATCACTACGGTACACCTATAATAAGTGTTTATTTCAAATACTTGTTTAATGGCATCTTTATTATGAATGAAGGTCAGTCTCACTGATACTAATACAGATGTCTGGATACAAATTATATAATGTAAAGCTAGCCAAAGGATGACAAAACGGTTGCTGCGTTAATTGCGTTAAATATTTTACAGCGTTAAACTGTCTTCCAGCCACTTCTGCTGGAATTTCCACTTTCCTATTTTTTTGGTCTAGTTTTGTTCCTGTCCACCGCTGTACAGAATGCCCGCGTCACCTCCACGTCACGGCAATTTTGCTCTGGCCGGAAGCAATTACCAAACTGGTTCCGCGTGTTTATCACACTAACGTACATTTTGCGACAGCAAATAAAAATGATTAAATATGAAGGCTATATTCAAATAAATTGATAGTATAAAACTTTCTTCAAAACTGTATCTAAATGTTTAATGCCTGTAGGATAAAAATGTAATGCTTTTTAATGCTATTTAAGACTTTTAATGCTTTTTAATGCCCCGCGGAAACCCTGATCAAAAATGTGAGAAAGACTTGGAAGAATGTTTATTTACCTTTTTTTTACCTTTAAAATAGTCCTTCTGGTATAAAAGCCTTCATTTAAATCTGGCTTGTCATACAAAGACATTAAAGGGCACATATTATGCCCTTTTTTACAAGACGTAATATAAGACTCGGGTGTCCCCAGAATGTGTCTGAAGTTTCCGCTCAAAATACCCCATAGATATTTATTATACCATGTTTTAAATGGCCATTTTTAAATGGAAGGAAAAATATGCCGTTTTCGTGCATGTATCTTTAAATGCAAATGAGCTGCTGCTCCCCGCCCCGCTTTCCAGAAGAGGACGGAGCCTGTGCAGCTCGTTCCACTGATACGCTGCCAAAAACTAAAACATATGGTTTTGATTATCATCTCTATCGTGGTCACGCTCACGTGACATTGCAGGTTCTTCATCATCATGGAAGTTTATTATCTGCATGCGTTTTAAAGCCATATCAGTCTAAACTTCTGATATATGGTTTTCTGAGCGCACACATCCGAAGCACAGAAGCTGGCTGTCAGACGAAGTGTCTCGTGGGTATTAAACTAAGTTCTCCTTCACGTCTTACAGCACTTAAACTGTCAAATACACACAAGGTTATGTCAAAAACACACAAAGTTCACATAAACACAGTCAGTTCTGTCTGCGAATGTAAACAGCAAGTAAAGAAATCACGTGTATATTAGATCTGTGTATTAAAGTGAAAGCAGCGTAATATACAGCACCAGCTGCTATATATGCTGTTAATATGAATCAAACAACAAAAGAAAAACAGAAAATCACTCACTGCTCTTGATTGAATAACTTAGCAGCATTCAAGTAAGAAATGTATTCTTTAAAGCTACTGTTAAATGCTCTAGCGAGGAGATAAAGATGGCGGACTGTGTAAAGCTCACTCAGGGCGGGGTCTATGCTAATAGGGCCGAGTCCGTCAACAGTTGTGGGCGGGGCCTAAGCATATGTGACGTCACAAAAGTTACAATCTGCAAACAGCTTGTTCTGAGGCACTGCTTATGATTTATGGGAATTAGAAAAAGAGGAGTGGTTGGATTTTTACCATAGACTATTTGCACGTAGCCGCCATTTTGGATTTTGGATTTTTGATCAGCGAGTGTGCGGTTACACTTCCGGTTTCGCTTTACGCCCGGTGCAGGGAGCCGGAGAAAACCAAAAATGATCTCTTATAGTTGTTTATAGAATCAATTATATCATTTAAAATACTACTAAGATATATTTTACTATCACATGAGCAAATGGCAATTAAATGCACGGATGCAAAGTCAGATTAATGAATGAAATACAACTGTTCATGCACGAACAGAAGATTGTCTTGGTCTCATGCTGCATACACAATGAGAATTATGCCTTCTGTAAACATTGAGTTACAACTACGATTATATTTGATTATATCAGCAGACCTGATTTTGCGGGACACGGAGAGAACTTGCTATTATTATACTATAGGTGAATAAATAGCCTATAGATTTTATATTAGATGTCTTTTTGCAGTGATATGCTTTAAATTGCTAATAGGCTTTATAAAAATGTTAATGACGGCGCTGACCGGCGCTGTGAACCTCACTAATAATATAAAACTCATTTTAACAGCACGGGTCTTCAATCTAAATAATTAATTGAAAATAATAATCCAATCGCTAAAAAACACATTTCCAAATAAGCACATACATTCCATTAGGAAAGACTAGAGAGATTAAATGCGTTCTTACCGGATTCAGTGCATCTTGAATTTATATTTTTTGTCTGATGGCAGCTTCGAGTAGGGGCTTCTCATTTATGTGTTTAGACACATCTCCTTTTTTAGGGTCACCTGTAACTGTTTTTTACCATGTTTTTTTCTCCCATTCCTTATACGAACAAGGCGCTTTTTCTTCTCGGGAGGCCAGATCCATTTTTCTGTTGCAGTTTTTTTTTTGTCTGTGTGTGGGGGGGTTTCTCAGTGTTTGTTTTCCCTCTCTGACTAGAACCAATAATTACGGCTGCGCTGCGCATGTTCAGTGTTTTATTATTAACATTTTTTATTGTAGAATTGTCATTTAAAGGACGATGAAATAAAATGATGCAGACGGAATTAAAATGCGGGACACTGCTTATGACTTGCGGGACGTGGGACAAAGCTTCAAATTTCGGGACTGACCAACGGGGAATGCATGAAAATCTGACTTCTTTGTTTTAACGTGTTTCATAACGAGACACAACAGTGAAGTGCTGAGGCTGTCACCTCTGAAAGGCAAGTCGCCTACCTTGAATTTTAAAAACACTCATGTGCATCAAAAGCATCTGTCATCAGAGGGTGACAAAAACACCCGGGTCTGTTGTCGGCATTACTTTATTTGGTAACATTATTATTGCTCTAACTGTTTGTATTTTAGTATGTCATTTAATTGCATATCATTTTCAGCGTATTTCACCTGTGTTTCTATGCGTTCTATTACTGCATTTATTTTGTGCAAGTGAGATGAGTAAAGATCATCTTAAATCATAAATCATATCCGTTCTATTACTGCATTTATTTTGTGCAAGTGAGATGAGTAAAGATCATCTTAAATCATAAATATTTCATAAATCATTATCTGTTTTTTTTATAAGCTGCACATACAGTATTTGCTGTAAAATATACACAAACTTATAGCTAGGCCCAGAGATGGGCATAAATACATGGAAATGTATTTAAAATACAAATACAAAATACTGTGTGGAAAAATGTATTTAAATACAAATACAAAATACTGTGTGAAAAAATGTATTTAAATACAAATACAGTATTTTGTATTTTGAAAATACACAAAATACATGTGAAATTGGCCATTTAGTGCAGGCATAGGTCACAGTGAATGAAGAAACTTCATAGGCCTAATTGCTGGCCATTACAAATAAACTTGTGCAAAATAGCAGCCATTTATATACTTATTTCTGACCAGGTTACAATGTAGTCGATTACTTGTGGTGAACACTATTAAAAATTCATACTGCATGTAAAACTGTGGGAACCTTTTCTGCTATCTAGCAAAGAATATGACCCAAAATCTTACTTCACAGTAACAATATATATCATGGCTTCACAATTCTCAATATCAGTTTTAATACAACAGCAAAAACTGAATTTCAAACTCTGTTGAAGCTTCTTCTTTTTTTTGCGGGTATTCCAATGCTTTTTAAGTAGGGGTGTAACGATAACCTCATCTCACGATTCGATACATATCACGATACTGAACTCACGATACGATATTATTGAGATACTCCAAGACATATGATAAAAGGTTAACAAAAAATGTACTGTTGATTAAAATGCTAAATTTGATATTACATTGTGGGTGTAAATGAATAGGTTTGGACTCTGTGCTGGAAACCCAATGCAGGACAATAGAGACGCCAGAATAACAATTCTGAAGCTGAAAACAGAATTATTTAAGACGAATATGCTTGCACTCTTTCAATGACTAGATATGTATGTGGCCAAATAATGTAGGCCACATACTTTACTTTACAGTTAAAGGGATAGTTCACCCCAAAAATGAAAATTCTGTCAGTAATTACTCTCCCTCATGTTGTTCCAACCCCGTAAGACTTTCGTTCATCTTCGGAACACAAATTAAGATATTGTTGATGAAATCTGAGAGCTGGATCACTCCTCCATAGGCTTCTTAAGGGATCGAAACTTGCCGGCCCAAAAGTTATTAAAGACATCGTTAAAATAGTCCGAGTGACTACAGTGACTCAATCTCGACTTTATATACGACTTTAATAACGACTTTATTCAACTATTCAAAAATAACGACTTTATTCAACTATTCATTTCCTTCTCTGTGGGCCTCGAGTCAGTTCACGTAGTGTAACCGCAGCGATTCTGTGTTGTACGTCACACGCATCACACACACATGACCAGCGTCGGCCAATAGTGAGCCTACGTGTGACATACAACACAGAAGCGCTGCGCTGTTACACTACGTGAACTCACTCGAGGCCCACAGAGAAGGAAATGAAGCCCATGGAGGAGTGATCCAGCTCTCAGATTCAATCAATAATATCTTAATTTGTGTTCCGAAGATGAACGAAAGTCTTACGGGGTTGAACAACATGAGGGAGAGTAATTACTGACAGAGTTTTGGGGTGAACTATCCCTTTAACATCAGACATCTGGCATTATTAGGACCCACAAATATTCCCTAATAATTGCATTATTATTATATTCAACACTATATAGTAGTTAAATGTAGTACTGACACTAAAACTCTGTAAACTTGAATTTTTTCTCACACAGTAGTTTTTTTGGGGGGTGAATTATCCACGATACATAGTGTTGCATTTTTGTATTGCGATATATTGTGATACGATATTGTTACACCCCTATTTTTTAAGTATAGTAATTTTATATTTATTTTATATTTATTTTATGTAAAGTTTATTTGTTTCTAAGTTCATTAAAATTATAAATGAGTCTGAACTAGTTGATGCACGGAACCAGCACCTGGATAAAGAGGTTGACTGGCAAAAAGTATTTTATGTATTTTGAAAATACAAAAATACTCATCTTAAATGTATTTAAATACAAATTACATTTGACTTTCCCCAAAAGCTTCAAAATAGTATTTTGTATTTCAAATACGTATTTTAAATACATGTATCTGAAATACTGCCCATCCCTGGCTAGGCCTATATTAAATTGTTTGTGTTAACTAATTACTCGCAATTATTACGATTTTTTTCGCCGTCTTTTATCTATAAAGATAATTGATGCAAAGAAAGCATGTAAGGAAAATATGTGTTGATAATATTGATCGAGCAACTGATGTAAGTAAGTGAAAATATATGCGCAGAAATGAGAAAATGGTAGGCCTATTTATGGAGATAAATAAGACAGGGCAAACGTGTGAATGTTCAGGCGGTATTGTATGCAAACAAATATAATCGTAGTTGTAACACAATTTTTACAGAAGGCATAATTCTCATTGCGTATGCAGCATGAGACCAAGACAATCTTCTGTTCGTGCATGAACAGTTGTATTTCATTCATTAATCTGACTTTGCATCCGTGCATTTAATTGCCATTTGCTCATGTGATAGTAAAATATATCTTAGTAGTATTTTAAATGATATAATTGATTCTATAAACAACTATAAGAGATCATTTTCGGCTTTCTCCGGCTCCCTGCACCGGGCGTAAAGCGAAACCGGAAGTGTAACCGCACACTCGCTGATCAAAAATCCAAAATGGCGGCCACGTGCAACTAGCCTATTATAGGGTGGTTGTGTACACACACTGCTGACTCACATTTATGTTCAAAATTTTGCATAATAGGTCCCCTTCAAAATGTGTCCTTACAGTATGTCTCAATAAGAATATAGTAATATTACTAAAAGATGCTTTGAAAATGCAAAAAAAAAGTCAAAAATGAATTATGTATATAATTAAAATTAATTATGTACATAAATACATAATGTATTTACATGAATATGCTTTGTGGTGGGACCGATGAAAATGGTGTAAAAAAATAAAATAAATATAAGTTAAAAAAAAGTATTAAATTAAATTAAATAAAACAAAAAAATAAACGCTTATTGTTAAGATTTGACCAGCATGGATTTCATGGCTGGATTATGCTAATTAATGCTGGTTTGATATAGGTCTAGGTAGGTCATCATGCATTATATTTACCGGCTGGTGAAGCAGGCCGACTAACAGTGAGCTTGCTAGTGAGCAGCTATGCTGGCCTCAGATGTAACTAAAAAAAAACCCCATAAAGCTAATGTTTAATGGTAACATTTTAGCGTTGTTTTAGCAACTTTCGCATTGTTGCTGTAGTTTTTCCTTAGTTTTAATTCATTTCCAAGTGAAAGGAACTTCAATATGACTATGAAGAGAGTTGAGTATCTATGACGGCGATTAGGGCCACTGCATTGCAGATGTGATTAGCGAGTCTTTGTTCGCTTCAGCGTAGCTCCGATCAGAGGTCAGTCCAGCATACGGGCAACAGCCCACAAAATGCTGTTTCAAACATTACTAGGCAATTTTCCTCTAGTTCACTTCATTCTCAATACCCTGGGCCACAATTCGGGAAACATTGAAATACTGTAAACAGCTTTAGCAGTGCTGCAAAGGTGCTTCGTCAGTGCCATTTTTTTCATGCAATACCTTTAATTACCTCTTCAGTCCATTACAGAAAATAACGATGGCAATTCAGCTGTTACCAAACTAATGGAACGTTTCGGCGCCAGGAGGTCATAATCCTCAAAAGGAAGGGGGTAGGGGATAAAAAAAACAAAATCTAATCAACTCATAATACGAACGCTTTCAAAATGTTTTCAGTTGGCTATTTGCAATTACTGCCCTAAAAAGTCCCCTCGTAAAGCACGGCGGTGTTTTCATACATATGGCTGTTTGGGCTAATAAACAGAATTACCTCCAACCGCACAAGGTCGGACCTGAGACGGAGCTTGCAGTGATTGGAAGCGGGAAAATGAGAGCGTAATAGAAAGGCATTAATGTCCCTGACAGTGAAGTGATTAAACGAGAGCGGCATAGGAAGGCTTTTTAACGAGTGGAGAGGCAGTCGTAATTAAGAGCTAAACTCACACCTCTGAAATGTCGTCTAATTAAGTCCATTCTTTAATGCTGCCGTGTGCTCAGAGCCAGCCGGAGGAGAGACGCTTTATGACTGCAGCATGTGGAGGCTGTCGCATCTTTGTTTCAGAATGGTCAGAGGTTTAAAGGACACAGAACAGCATAAACTGCGTCATTGATCCTTTATGTATTTTATGTTTTAAAACATAGTTTTCTGATGCAAAATATGCCACAAATCACTTCCAAATTAAATTATGATCCCGACAAAAAACAAATCTGCAGTTATCCAAGTTGTCATATTGGACATCAAGACCGAGTTGGGTTGGAGTAAAGTTTGCCAAGACAGATTTAGCTGAATTCAAATGAACAAGTAAAGGTAAAAAGGGTTCAGACAGATTTTTACGAATAAATTCACATGTTTTTTTAATGACTTTTGAGGCAAATATTCATCACCTAATGTTCCATTCATGTGTATACATAATAAAAATCCATGTTTAAATCTGCCACAACATATCTAAACTAAATCTCAATGACAAACTACGTGGTTTAAAATACAAAATAAGCAAAAACTGCAACTGTGCCAGACTTTACCCCACACACAAAATATAACATCACGTGACGTGAAGGATTGCCTGAACGTTACACAGATATTTGTGACAGAAATTTCCATGACTTTTCCAAAACTTTGTGTTTATTGTAATGGCTTGGAAATGCCTTTAAAATTGCCATGACTTTTTCAGGTTTTTCATGACCGTACAATCCCTGTTAGTTGTAGTAATGGTGGCTTACCTAAAGGTATAGCCATGGGAATGAGGTAACCTCGCACTGGAGACCCAGGCTGCTGCTGTTGGGCAGGATCACTGGGGCTGAACAGGAAATGGGGCTCAGAGACTGAAGGCTGCAGGGCAGGAACACCATCTACAAACTGGCTAGTTTGGGTTTTAGATGACTTCATCTTCACCCCTATATGAGTGAATGAAAAGAGAAGGACAAGAATCCATAAAGAGTTAAATGGAAGACAGAAAAGGCAAAATTAGCGGTGGGCAACATGGAAAAAATGTATCGTCTTTTTTTTCCAGGGAGGATCATGATCCACGATCTTATCATAATTCTTTTTCATGTTGGTTTTAAAGACTATTTTACAAGTTACTAAAACAAACGTAGAAAGACCATCAATCATCACTTTTAATTGAAGGGCTGAAACTCACCTTTGACGGTCTCTACTACTTTAGGTCGCTGAGGTTTGGATTTCGGTGTGGGGGAGTTGAATCGAAGGTAAGGGCTTTTTTTGAGTGTGCGTCGATGACCCTCATAAAGAGCTTTTCCATACAGTCTGGTCAGATACTCTTGATCATTCTGAGATTTAAGCACAACCGACTGAGCATGGGAAAAAAAAAACCTCAATTAACAAACTGTGAATCGAGATTTAAAATAGCAAACATGGTCATTTATACTACGATGCACTCATACTGTATGTATGGTAAACATGGCACATTATAGAAATATACACTCATACCTATAGTAAACATAATAAACTATACTAATCATATTGATAGTAAACATGGCAAATAATATTAACCTATCCATACAGTTATGGTGGTAAATTACTACAAAACTACATTTTTATAATTATAATTTATTTTATTAAAAAACTGTAAAAACAACAACAACATAATATTGTGAAATATGATCACAATTTAAAATAATACATTTAAAATGTAATCTATTCCTGTGGTGTAATGCTGAATTTCCAGCATCATTACTCCAGTCTTTAGTGTCACGTGATCCTTCAGATATCATTCTAATATGTTGATTTGCTGCTCAAGAAACATTTATTATTATTATCAGTTGATAAAAGTTGTCCTGCTTCATATTTTTGTGGAAACCATGATACATATTTTTCAGGAACAGAAAGTTCAAAAGAACAGCATTTATTTGAAATAGTAATCTCTTGTAACATCATAAATGTCAGTCACTTTTGACCAATTAAATGAATCCTTGCTGAACAAAAGTATTAATTTCTTTCAAAAGACAAAAATCTAACTGATATAAAATATATATGGTAAACATGGTAGATTATGCGTCTGTACACTGATACTATACTATATTATGATACACTCATATCGACAGCGATTTACTAAAAACACCCATATATAATGACTGCATGCAATAACACTGATCAGAACGTGTTTAAAAAGTAGAAAGTTATAGCTTTGCTAATGTAAAGTGAGGCATAGCCGTAAGGATTTCGTTTAGTTTAATCTAAAACGCATGGCAACCCCCAAAATAACTCTCAACCTCTTGTAACTGTGTGCTCTGTTGTCTGGATTGACTGCACCTTTAACGATAGCAGCAATTAAATGCCTGGATGGCCTCCACAAGTAACCTTCAGATAACCACTGAATGTGTTGCTAGGTTAAGAATCATCCGCACAGACACCGGGCAACGTGGACAGCCATTAACAGGACCAGGCTTGTGCCAAACACAGATAAGGCAAGCCTGCCTCTCGTCTTCTCACTCTTTATTTTTAGCAAATTAGTGTCGGGGCAACATATGGGTGCTCAAAGCGGCTCATTTAGAGAAAATGCCACTGAGACACAGAAGTACTGAGCTACAGTGTTTACATCCAGATGGGCCATTTTGGGAGTGTTGTGAGCTTATCAGGTCACGGTGATAAGTAAACAACACGTACAGGATTAAACACTGCTAACAAACAGAGTAGAAGATCCTACAATTCATTATCAGTTTTAATATAACAGACAGATGATTTGGACCACAGCCAAATAGCCAATTATAAAGCTCTCATGTCATATAATGTTAGTCATAATCTACTGCCTAGTGCCTACATACAGTATGAAGAGTCCTAACCTAAATGAAAGCGCATAATGTAAACCAGGGGTTTTCAAACTTTTTGATGCCAAGGACCCCAAAATATGATGATTCTTTTACGAGGGATCCCCTTCACATATACTGTACTGTATATTAGTAAAAATATGCATTAAGGATTTAAATACACAAGTTAATAAGCACAAGTATCTTTTAGAATAAGGTTTAATATCTAAATGACAAGATGATCAATTCTAATTAATCCCATTTCATTTAGTAAAATATATAAGTAGTAGAACTGAACACTGTACACGGTAAACATTAAATATTAAAATAAAGAAATGGTATATGCATTATGTGTGTATATCCATCTATATCTATATATTGTATAGTATTACACATACCTTTTTTTATGGGAGGGGGGGGGGGGGGGGGCTGACAATTCATTATTGTTTTCATAGTAAATATTTATCCCAGGCAGTTTGACAGTTAACTTTAACAATCCTAAAAATACATTACATCAATTTTTTTCTCTCTCAAATTTTCCACTGAACATTTTAAAAGATGCTTTGTCAAGTAAAAAGAACTTTAACTTTTAGAAACCCTTATCGACACCCTGTCTTCAGTTCCATTCATCAGTGCTGCAGTCGGATGTGCAGCATCTACCCTTTTTAAAGCAAAAAAATGTTCTGTTTGAATGGCCTTCAAGAATTATTTAGCAGCCTACTATCTAGAATAGTGAGAATTATGCTGTCTAGGCAGGCATCTCATTGCTATTGAAACAGAGCTTTAATATTTCATTATCAGAGGAGTTTGGTTGTTCTGTCCATTGTGTGAACACATTTTGAACGGCATTAGATAACACTGATATAATCCTGCTCACCGTCTCTTGCTTCCCTTCAGGTCTGGTTCTAACAGACAGAGTGGGTTGTTTGCTGTGTGCCAGTGTGCTTTCTGCTTGTGTTCTCACTAAGCCTCTCAGAGAGGTTTTCTTCTCTGCCGCAGAGGTTTCACCTCCCCCTCTTCCTCTTCCTCTTCCTCCACGTCCACTCCTGCTCCTCTGGTCCTGCTGCACCACTTTAGCGACTGCAGCATCGCTCCTCTCAGAGTTAGCCCTCGCCAGATCATCCTGACAGGAGGAAGACAAGACAAAGGGAAGGAGAAAGAGACAGAAGACCTTGAAGTCAGAAACACTTGAATGTGTGTTCAATAAATAGTGCACGGAAAGTAATATAAACTTATTTTTTAAAAATGCTAAAAAATAAATAAATTATGAGTTAGATGTTACTTATGTATGGAAGCTTGTTTCCACCATATAGTTAAAAAAAATAAACAAAGGTAATTGTGACCTTTTTATCTCACAATTCAGACTTTTTGTCTTGCAATCGCTAGTTTATATCTTACAATTGCAAGTTTTTTATCTCACAATTGCGAGTTTATATCTCACAATTCAGACTTTTTTCCTCACAATTGCGAGTTTATATCTCACAATTCAATTATATCTCACAATTTAAAAGCAGCTTTACAGTGATAAATGGGAAAATACTGATTCAATGATGCAACAGAATTAAACAGAATTAAATTCTGCTGTAAAGCAGCTCTAAAAAGACAATAGTAAACAGTCATTATACAGTTGAAATCAGTTCAGTGTTGATTCAGTTTGGTTCAATAACTGTGTAAAGTTAATCAATTATGGAATGAGTTCAATTGATCTATGAAGAAGCTTTGGAGAAAACAGTGATGTCATCATCCTGCTCAGTTCAGATCTCATCCGATAGTGTCAGTGCAGTCAGGTCAATAATATTGCAGTATAATAAGTGTCCTCAACTAAGCAAGCCAAAAGGCGATAGTGGCAAGACACCAAAAGCTCCAAACTTGCGTAAATTTAAAAAAAAAAAAATCAAATTGCTTGTGAGATAAAAAGTCGTAATTACCTTATTATTCTATGGAGGAAACAAGCCTCCGTGTGGGAGTTTTTTCAGCCGTTTTATTGTCCGCCAGGTAAATAATTATAAACGTGATCACTTGGAAAAGTAATATCAGATCTCTGCTCAATGCCAAGCATAAGCAAAAAGCACTAATGATTATTCAAATATTTTCCCTTTTAAAACAGTGTTTCGGAGAACAAAGAACAGTGACAGATTGTGCAGAAACAACAGATTGTATTTGAAGGCAGAAAAAGAGACTAAAAATCTTTCAGTTCAGCTCACCTGAATCTCCTTGCTGAGTGTATTGATCCAGGCATCAACTGTCTTCTTTATCCTCAGCTCTTCATGGACATCTCTACAGGACAAGACACATGACAGGTCGTCAACATCTTCAAAGACACAAGAGAAAAAAACTATTCATCTAGAAACTCGAGCCACAGAGCTACTTTTCTTGACGGTAAAGCTTGTTGTGTTGCTCTAGGCACGTTTAGTCATTCTAGTGCTGTGTATGGAAGAGGTTCAAGGTCACTTTTCAGCTACTTTTAGAGATGAATTTTCCACGAGCTGTGAATTTAATTTAATAATGGGAATGGAGTGGACAAACACAAATCTCTAATAATAAGTTAACTTGCTAAATAAAGCTAAATTAATAGAATGTATGTATGTATATTGATGGAGTCAGTAAGATTTTTTTTATAGGCCTAATTTTATTCAGCAGGGATGCATTAAATAAAAAAAGTGACAGTTAACCATTTTTAATTTCTGTTTTAAATAAATGCTGTTCTTTTGAACTTTATGTTTAAAAAAAAAACAATTTCCACAAAACGGAAGCAGCACAACTACTTTTATGGTTTCAAATGTACTAAACATCTTATTTATCCAAACAATACATCTGATTTCATTTAAATCATGTGATTAACTTACTGTGAAATGTATATATATATATAAATAAAAATATAAGTCATTTTATTGGTTGTGTGTTCCAAAAAGCTTGTCATTTATTAAAAAAAGGCTGCACAAATTCTATATCAGTTTATCACTGGATTCAGTTTAGTTCTTTCAGAGATGCATTTACTTCAAAATGTGGAAGTGAATGAATCAAATTTTCAACCGTAAGATGAATTTCTACATATTCTAAATGGATATTCATATTCACAACTAAATGGATTGGAAACCAGCACTGCCATGCAGAGCATGGGATTTCAGCATAAATGGGGACAAAAACACAGTTAGTTGGACTTCTGTGAGTTGTTTTATTTTCACGTCCTGAGTGTCTGAGATCCCCAATCCCAATGAGAGATGACATCTGCAGGCAGAGCAAATCTAAATGTGGCACACTGCGTTTAAAGACGCAACAGTCTTCCAGCCTTTCTCCGCTGAACACATTATGCTAATGCCCTGCTGTCTCTTGGACTGTTAGCCCATCTCTGCAACACTTATTGCAGTGTATAAATCACAGAGATGAGGAGACGAGTGACAATCCCAGCATGCCATCCAAACTGCTGCTCTGAACCACCAACAGCCCATGTATCTAATTCTTGCTTCCTTTTTCCTCTTTTCATCTCTGCATTTCTGCTCAGAGGGATTGAAAAGGAAGTGTGTGTTTGTGTGGGTTTGTGTAAGGACACACTAGAGTTTATGCTACAGTACGTCAAAAAACACTGCAAATCCATTGAAGGGATGTCACATGGACCTAAAGGAAAAATGTACGAGTTTCTGAAGTCGCTCATGCGAGCAAAAGATGAGAAAACTAGGGATGTGCACCACTACATATTTTTAAAATTGTCTGTCTTAAAGCTGAATTTATTTTTAACTTGTAACAGCATCTGAGAAATATACCACTCATGGAGGGGTGCTCAAAAACAGTTTGAGATGCGATGCAACAATCAAGGACATTCATCTAAATCTGTCTGGCTATAACAACAATACTTTAAAGGGGAAGAATTTAGAGGCAATGTTTCAGAGAGGATTTTGTCAAGCAGCTGAAGCGGATCACATGGTCAGCATGATAATTAAATATTGGTTCAATAGTTCACAAAGCTCACGATTTGGATCATATTGCAGTTTTGGAGTCAAGGATCGGATCATTTTTTTGGATCAGCAAGAAAAAAATGTGGGTGTGTGGGGGTCAATAAAAAAATAAGAACATATGCACTAATTACAAGCATAATACAATGTAACAAAGTTACAAATTAACTTAGATTTAATAGTATTCAGAAATGTAAAAATTGTCTTCAATCTAGGCTTTAATCTCTGTTTTTTGTTGTTTAATTAACATTAAAGGGTTAGTTCACCCAAAAATGAAAATTATCCCATAATTTACTCACCCTCAAGCAATCCTATGTGTATATGAGTTTTTAATAACATAATTATAACTTTATAAACTGTAATCACTAGCTTCACTAGAGAGTCGAGTTTCGGCGTATGACGTAGGATGTAGTAATTTATAAATTTATATATTGATTTTAATTTATGGGTGAACTAACCCATTAATGACAAAGACAGCAGGGCTGTTGTCACTTTAAGAGTGAATGCATGGATTCAGTATAATGATACACATGCGCTTTCTTTCTCAACTGTTTACATTCACTTAAAGAGCATATTGCAGGTAAAAAAAAATCTTAATGAATATATAACCATGTATGAAAATACCATATGAAAAGTTAATGCAGGATTTAAAATGTTTTAAAACGACATAAGGGCACTAACTTAGTAGATAAAGTGAGCGTTTCTTGGACTGCTCGTAAAAACGGCTTTTTTTTTTCAACATCGCGTCATTTTACGCCACGACAGGGAGCCTCAGCCTCGGCTCAGTGCAGAGGGTGAACGTGATTTCACCAAGTACCGCATGTTCCTGGATCAACATCGTTGTTGATCCTGGATCAACTTTCCAATCAACCAATCAGATTTGAGGGACAAGTTTACAGTTTATGTCAAGTTTAGGCTTAGAACCAGGGTGAAGCACTTACACATCAGTGTCATTCACCTTTCATTACCCTCTGATTTTAGGGAAAAGTTATGGGTAGGGTTAGGTTTAGGGGTAGGGATTGGGTAAGGACTACATTTTGGGACAGGAATGTTGATCCAGGATCAACAAAATATGTTGATCCAGGACCATGTCTTACTTGGCAAAATCACGGTGACCCAGTGCAGAGTAGGCTGGTATTCAGTGAGAGCGGTCATGAGTCCGTGTGTTTTCGGTAGTTTTTGTATTTAAATTTATCATCGTCATGGTAAATCATTGTGTTTGTGGAGGTTGCAAAAACCCCGGCCTGTCAGGACATCGAGTTCACAGGTTTCCATAACAAGAAAAGGACGGTGCTATATATCTTTCTTGTCTGGGTGCGGTTTGTGCAGGTGAAGAGACGGGATTTCTCTTCCGCATCGGCTTCGAAAAACGCGGTCGTGTGTAGCGTTCACTTCAGATCGGAGGATTATCATCCCGGCGATACGATGGAGTTCAACATGGGATGCCGAAGTAAGAATATTGATCGTCTTATACTGTACCAATGGCATCAAATAGTGTGATATAGGTAGTCATGCCCTAAATAGAGGCAACTTGTAATTGAAAAACAAAATTACTAGGTTGTTTAAATATTCAAATCTTTAATTTTCTGTTTATGTTTTAACCCAGGTGAAAAATATGTATTAAAAATGTACTTGAGTATGTTTTTAGTACAATACAAATATACTCAAGTATAGTTTTTATACATTTAATAGTTTATACCCTAAACATACTCATGTCTGCTGGCCTGATATACGATGGTAATAATCTGTACAATATTGTGAGCACAGTGTATATCGTTAGCGAACGTGTATATATCTATAAGCTAACACTGGTCTCTCTCACCAAGACACCTACCCTGTTCTCCACTGGTTCTCCTCACACCACAACTCAATTTGTCTCTGACCGTTCTGCTTAACATTAATCCTGGCCTGTCCCTGCTCTCTTGGCAGCATAGCAGGCTCATAACTGTACGGCTGTGGTACGTCATACGAGTAAGTATTTCCTCAGCGTCCGAAATGTCATTGCGATCCATTGTTTTCCTGTTGTCTGAAGCGACCGCTCTCCCGCCCGTTACGTCACGCCCATCACGCCCATTTTCAGACGCGGAAGTCAAATTTTCTCACAAAAACAACTCCAGAAGCTTCTGTAGCGTATTTATAAGTATATTTTAAAGAAAATATAGTTCCTAGATTATTTTTCTATACATTGACTCGTTGGGTCCTCTAACCTGCAATATGCCCTTTAAGGCAAAACGACTGTTTACGAAAAATACTTGCCGAGATTTTGACATCATTTTGTGAGTATGTGTCCGTTCAAGTGCAAGGAGATGCGAAAGAGGATTCAATTCGGTGTTCGTGCACTGTCATGTACTGAGCCCCTCTCTGTGCAGCTGTAATGAATTGAGATATGAGATAATGAGATGAGATATCACATATTAATGCCTTATTCTGCATGACCATAATCTACATGCCTTAATCCAACCCAATACCTAAACTTAACAACTACCTTACTAAGCAGTAATTAATAAGCAGTAATTAGGAGTTTATTGAGGCACAAGTCGTAGTTAATAAGTAGTTAGATAGTTAAGAATTGTAAGAATTGGACCCTAATCTAAAGTGTGACCAAAATAATATTAATAATAACATCACTAATTAACTAATCGGTTATTGGATGATCCATCCCTACCACTGACCAATGAGAATTTCAACCTGACATTGCTTTTATCCACACCATCAAAATCAAACGTCAAATGTACGTTAAGTGCGATCAGGAAGTTAGTTTGGATTTTGAAATTGCACAAACAATGCAACATAAACAGAAGCTTCCCAATACAGCCAGAGCCAAGAGTCTGGTAGAGATGATGATGATGATGATGATGATCGGAAAGAAAATGTTTCAGTGGCCGAGCAGCACAGAAGATTCAGCCTTCCTACAACAGCTGGCCATGAAAAAAAAAACACAAAGAGAATGAAGCTCTACTGATCCTTACCCAACATCCAATGGACCCTGTCCACAAACACACACACAAAGAGTTAGCCATAGAAAAACAGAGGGCACAAGGACTCACTGATCCACGGACACACACAGCTGCCCGCAAAATCTCACAAGCCGCTTTCGACACAAACAGGCTCTGAGATGAAGGCCCTGGCTGGCCATTAAAGCCTTGTCACAGTGTGTCTGCCGAGCGTCTGCCGCGGGATGGATTCGCCTAATCAGATGATGCTTGAAGACACTTGTGATTCCAAATGGAGCACAATTGATTCGAGCGGCGAGAATGACCTTCAATTAACCCCTTTAGACAACCCAGCATTTTCTTCACCGTTCTTCAACTGAGCCCCTTTAAACTCCTTATTATCCAGTAAATTTGGGCTTCTCGGGAGGGGAAAAGGTGGAAAATGAGCCATAAAGACTATTTAGCACCTCGCTTTATTCACATTCCCTCTACAAAAATGGAGAAATTCATGACAGATCTGGAGAGAACAAAATGAAAGCATGCAAAAACCTTGGGTGCCAGAAAAAGATAAAAGCTTCAATTACTGCTGATCGGCAAAAATCAGAATAAGAATTATGAGTGTATTGAAAGTTTACAAAAATATTACTGATTGAAATATTTACCAAAAATGTTTTGTTTTTTTTTGGCAAATATTAAAACACACAATATCTTGTTTACAAAGCAAACTTAACCAGTTCTATGCTAAGATGTTGAATTGAAAACGCAAAGAAAGGGAAATATTTCATTTGACCATTTAGCTTAGTATTATAATTTGATGGGTGACTGGTAATTAAATATGTAAAAAGACACCATGTCAATATGTAATTTTAACAAAAAAAATTCATGGTTAAGAATAAATAGAATACCTACTATACCTACTATATATAAAAAAAGTTGTTTGAATATTTATTTATGTGATCAAAAGTGACAGTAAAGACATTTATATTAATGTTCACAGTATATAAAATGTATCACAGTTTCCACAAAAATATGAAGTAATTGTTTTTAACATTGATAATAATATGAAATATTTCTTGAGCATCAAATCATCATATTAGAATGATTTCTGAAGGATCATGTGACACTGAAGAGAGTAATGGAGAAAATTCAGCTTTGCCATCAAAGGAATACATTATATTTTAATATATATTCTAATAAAAAAACAGCTATTTTAAATTGTAATAATATTTCACAATATTACTGTGCCTTGATGAGCATAAAAGACTTCTTTCAAAAATCTCAGAGACTGAGACTTACTATTGAATGGTAATGTACAGTAGGTTTGCACATTTGATGATGCGCATCGTAAAATGATAAGTAATGTATTGCTAAAGTACAGTAAGATCAAAAGCAAGTAAAATAGAAGAGAAAAGATTTCAAAGTTGGGAAATAGTCAACAGAATATCAGGAGTATATAACCGTCTAAAAATCAAGACTGCACCAAATGAGACTTTAGCAAGCATCCAACCCAAGCACTTGGTCCCCGATGAACGATAAAAGCACATAATCTCTGAGGTTAATAACGGATGTAATTCTCAGGGTAATTACCAGAATCATCAAGCGCTCTTTGAGGAGCAGTTGACACAACTACCAATTACGTAACTCGATAATAAGACAGTCTTTTCCTCCGAAAGTTATGATGTAAGCCGACGGGAAACTTGAATATAATACAGGTCGAACGCCGACTAAAAGAGCCATAACGATTATGAGTGTAGACGGCAGGAAACATCAAGAAAGTCAGTTTGAAGCAGCGAGAGGAGTGATAAATCTCAATACTGACTCCGAAACCCAAAGTCTCCGCCATCTGTTGAATTATGCAACACCCTTCATGAGATTTTCAGCACATGGGATAATTACAATTACAAAGTCATTGAAACTCAGACTGAGAAAATATTGCCTTTACCCAAGTGTGGGCTGTAACTTTTTCGGTAGGAAGGGGGGAGGGGGGCACGGCGCATAATGAAGGGGAATAAAAAAAGATCTGAAAGTTTCACGTTCGCAAATGCCCTCATTAATATTTCACCGCGATGGATGGCGGGAATAAAATCGAACTTCAGACTCGTTTTGCAGTGTCACTTCCTCAAATGAATGAATCCATCAAGCCCTGCACATAAAGCACGACGTGAAACGCTCTCTCGCTGCGGCGCGGGTGGCGTGGGCTAAACCGGTGAACGGGGGAGAGCAGAACAGCATCTGGCACCTCAATCCGTGCGACCTTTCAGAAGAGGAAAAGATCAAAGCCATTAGAGCAGGGAGAGGAAGACGCATCAATCAGCACGTTTGTGTTTTCATGCACACGCAAGTATTAGGAGCGGGGCTGATTGCAGCTGCCATTTTGGAGACAATTAACATTGAGGCTGACATTTTGTTTGAAGAGTTTGGATACTGAGACGGGTTTGAGAGGTGTCGGAGAGGGACCGTCGAGCCAAGAAAAGCAGACCCTACCGTTGTTGGGCTGTGGTGAAGCTTTCAGCTTAAAACAAAAGCACAATGACGTCAAAACAGTCGCACCAACATTCATGTTAATTCAGAACACACTGGACAATCAGTGTTATGTATTTGATATATTTAAAACATTCATTTAGATAGATTGAGATATGATACTGTAGATATGTCAAACGATATTATGTAATTGATCAGTCATATCATATGGTATATCAATATATTGGAAATATTTCAGCTAAGAACTAGATGCTCACTTTTCAGATTAAAATAAGTGGTAACTCTCCTCTCAGTACCAAAATATAATAACAATAAATTAGGGCTGTCAAATGATTAATCACGATTAATCACATCCAAAATAAAAGTTTGTGTTTACATAATATATGTGGGTGCACTGTGTATAATTATTTTGTATATATATAAATGCACACACATGCATGTATATTTAAGAAAAAAATATTATTTATATATAAAATATTTATATTTATATATAATATAAATTATATATAAATCTATATACATGAAAATATTTCTTAAATATATACAAGCATGTGTGTGTATTTATATATATAAAATAATTATACACAGTGCACCCACATATATTATGTAAACAAAAACTTTTGTTTTGGATGTGATTAATCACGATTAATCATTTGACAGCCCTACAATAAATATATACATCAACAACAACACCAATCATTGCTATTATTATTAGCAAATTAGACATCCAAAAATTTCTGTAAGTAATAATATGGATTATATTAATATTATATTTATGTTATATTATATTATTAATAGCATTGATTGTTGTTGTTGCTATTTATGATAATGATGGCAATAATAACAATAATTATAAGAAGAGTAATGAATAGCAACAACAACCATCAATTATTAGCAAATGTTGCAGAAATGAAAAAATCGTCTACTCATTATTATTATTATCAATATAAACAACAATTACCAATGCTGTTATTATTATTATTAGCAAATGAGACATGCAAAAAATCCTGAAATGAATAATAATAACTATCATTATTGTTATTATTATAATAACCTATTTAAAATTCATTTAAGGTTTTAAGTCAGCTTAAATGTTGCTGTCTCTGGGCACAAATGCAACTTTTCAGTCCAATTGATATGCTGATAATATAATGTGCGATGAAAATGAGAAAAAGATAGCGTTTTCACTAGTGGCCTCAGACTTGTCCTTTTTTTTACTCCACTGTGAATCAGTCAAACGCTAATAACAATGTTTTAAAATATTTGGGTTCGAAAACGGTTCCCTGTGATCTTTCCAGCAATGACGTTGCACTGAGCCCGGAGGAAAGCGAGAACACTGCTGTTCTTTCTGCTTTCACAGCCTCCGCATCATATAACAGACAGCAGTCCTGGGGCGGCCTTCTCCATTTCAGATTCTAAACTGCTGCTTTAGCACTCTGCCGCTGCCACGTCTCTATCTCTCCGTATCTCTGGAAATGTGCATGATGTAGGCAGCGACTATGGCTCGGGGTGTATCACAAGCCATTAGCTGCTCTGTGCCTGGGGTAATGTCACATTGAGAGCAGGCAGAATGGTAAGATTGAGTCTGACCTCCTGCTATAGAGCGTTACTACTCTCCAAGAGACGTGGTAAAGCAGACTCCGCCCCAGCAAAAACATCCCTCTAACCGCTTCGCCTGGCTCTGAGCGTAATGCGTTTTAAAAGCTGCAAACAAAAGTGAACTCATAATTCACAGTGACATAACCTCCTGGTGGTGAGTCTCTATCGACGACACCATGCTGTGACTGGGGTTCAGGTCTGACTCCACTGACCTAAATATGAAAGCATCACACCTACACTCAAATGTTATTTTTTTCTGTGAAACACGAAAGTAGACATTTTTGATGTCTACATGCAGCTGCAACGACCATACAACGACAAAAAGATTCCATGAAAGTACAATAAAAGTAATCCATTTGACTTTTTCTTTATGTGTAATATATTCTAAGTCTTCTGAAGTCACACACAATGCTATCTGGAACTGGAAATGGGGAAAATATCATACTTTTACTGGCTTTTCCCTTTATTTAAATAATAATAATAATAAATTATTACAATTATTGAAAGATACACAAGCCAAAATTTGGCAATTTTTCTGAAAATATTTGAGACATTAATGACTGATATTGCAAATATAATGGCCAATTACTATACTCACTTTCCAATTAACAGAAGTGTCCAAAATATCAGACTATCTTTAGTTAAAAATTGTACAAATTGTAAAGCGCTTTGGGTCTGTGAAAGCGCTATATAAATGCAGTCCATTTACCATTTACCATCTCTGTTTGAAATCTGCAATTGCAGTTATTCACGGAATTATCAACTTTACGTGGGTTGTGCCTCGGCAGGGCACAGCGCGGATGAACACAATGTTTGAGGAGACTGTGTGGCTGTCAGTCACCGCGCCGGTGTGGAGACTGTCACTCAGAATCACAGATTATTCTTTTTGGAAGTATGACCAACATAATAATTTTCACCGGAAAATGTCATCTGAACAAGTAACATCCACTTTTGTTCTGGTTCTGACCAACTAAGGAAAAAAAACATTGCAGAAAATCGCGCTGATTAGATATAACGATCGCTTATCATATCACGTAAAACCGTGCAAAAATTATACTTTGTTCTCAAATTGTTAATGTTCAACATCAGCATTGCGTGACTACATTTAATGCCCCTCCGATATTTATCCTTGCTTTCCCTTGGCCCGGTTGCAGTCTCTTTTTTTCTGTGGCCACTTTTCTGCAAGTCTTTTGCATTTTACAACGGGTGAATTTCCAGTTGTCACTGGTGATTCTCGTTTGAACCTTTCTGGATCCGCCATCAAATTGATAAGTTTAATTATATCAAGTGCTGTGAGAAAAGGCTATAAATCTCCACCTCCAACATCCTCACACGCAATATAGCTTATACTAGCCGAGACTCCTTTATGTGTACAGATGTGAAGTAATGACACAAAGACACGCTCGAATCTCCCGCGGAAATCCACCAGTCCCACTGGAGTTAAAAACATTATTACAAGCTTGCCGCTTTGAATCGAGCTAAGGCAAGCAGAGAGTTTTGAACACTGGCTGGTTATGTATTTGCTCAAAAATTTATTTTGGATAATTTTTAACCCCAAAAAAGCTACTGACTGCAGCTTTAAGTGTATTTGATCTAAATTGAATTATTTTATTTTAAATTAGTTTTTTAATGCTATGTTTTATATATTATTATTATATGTCTATTTCAGTCATTTTTGGATGTCTCATTCGCTAATAATAATCACAGTAATCACTATTGTTGTTTAATAATTATTATCAAAAAGTGCATTATTATTATTAAATAAATATATATAAAAAATAAATATATAAAAATACAAAGTTCTTAATTTTTTTAAAGCTTTTTTAGCCATGAATTGTTGCTCCGTGAAAGATTTGCGTAAATATATATAAATAAAAAAATTCTACTTTGGTTTTTCTTTTTCACCAAATAAATTAAAAATTAAAAATTCTTATTAGTTGAAATACATTAATTGTATTTGTGACTAAGACTGATTAATAACAATTCGCACATTCCTATCCATCACTAAAACATAAGAAGAAGAAAAAAAAGATGGCTGATGGAAAGATGTATTTGAATTGTGAACCAATTGCCTAAATATTAATACAGCTGCAAAAGCAATACTTGCAATGTTCTTTTTAGAATAGTGAGCAGTCAAATTTGATTAAAACCCCACATGGCTGACAAAGTGCTTGCTTTTTTTTTTGTTAAAAACGTCATCTAATTTTCTGTGCCGGGTTTAATGTGATGCCAGAGCTGTTAACCTCAGGTGGTCCCATGCCCTGCTCTCAGAGGTGAATATATTGAGAGGGAGCTTGGCTTTGGCAGGATCTGGGTAGAGGCCTCCACTGACAGATGCCAATCACAGTGATGGTTCCGTTTGGCTTAGCCCTTTTCCTGCCTGGAGTGTGCTCTGAGGCCAGCTGTCAATCAAAATCTCATACCGGTTCACCGCCTCGGCACGGACTAACTTTCACAAGCATGAAAACATGCAGAAGTTAACCAGCAGCACTCTCAGAGGCACAGGGAAATTTGCTACTGTGCTACACTTTACTAGCAGTTTCTTGTGGCGGATTTTCCCCCCAATGTCAATGCTGATAATCATGGGAAATCGTAAATAAAAGAAACAAAGAAAAACAAACGCTTTACAAAGTAATGTGGCAGTGCCATGGTTCAGTGATAGTCTCTGATTATTGTATTCTTACACCATGTTATTTAACTAAAACTGTTAGTGCACTTCAAAAATGTAACAATACCATGGAATTATTATTATTGTCCTTTTTTGTACAAGGACATATCATACCTGTTTTTTGATAGTGCCTCTAACTGCGTATGAAGTACTTCTCCATCCTTGGCTCTCAAAATGGCTTCCAGGTTTTCCTCTAGAACCTTCCTGCTCTGCCTGACCTGCCGCAGGACCAGTCCTGCATCCTCAAACATGGATGTGGGCGGCCGGATGCTCTTCAGAATGCTGGGTCTGTTTAAAGGAGCAGCCCTGACAGCAATCACATCAACCGGCTCTGGGGGCTGCGAGAGAGGAGGAAAGATTGAAAGATATTGGATGCATTTAAATGACTGTGTATATTTGGAGGGGGAAAACAAACTGTCTTTGTAAGAGTGCCGCTCCAGAGAATAAATATGATAAATATGTTTAATGGAATGCCGCTATGAGCCATTAGGGGTGAGCGCTGCTGTTGTTGTTGTTTTCTTCTCAGAAGCATTTTCAGGACTCAACAATTAGGATTTGTTTTCTGCTGACAGACCAGTAGTCCAGATTTGTATTTGCTTTGCCAACATTTTGACAGGTCTCAATTCAGAAGAGAACTTATTACTATTAAATAGTTGTCTTGTGATTTACATTATTATTATTATTATAATATAGAATACATATTAATATAAATAATTATATTAGCCAATAAGATTTGTTTAAGGTTTTTAAAAGAGGTATCTTATGCTCACCAAGGCTGCATTTATTTGATAAAAAATAAACTGAAAAAATGTGAAATATTATTACAATTGAAAAAAAACATTTTCTATTTTAATACATTTTTAAAATATAATTTATTCCTGTGATGTCAAAGCTGAATTGTCAGCATCATTACTCCAGTCTTTAGTGTCACATGATCTTTCAGAAATCCTTCTAATATGATGATTTGCTGCTCAAGAAACATTTATTATTATATTATTATTATCAATGCTGAAAACGGCTGTGCTCCTTAATATATTTGTGGAAACTGTGATACTTTTTTGATTGATATAAAGTTAAAAAGAACAGCATTTATTTGTTC
The DNA here is from genome assembly GCF_029890125.1 of Rhinichthys klamathensis goyatoka. Taxonomy (NCBI): domain Eukaryota; kingdom Metazoa; phylum Chordata; class Actinopteri; order Cypriniformes; family Leuciscidae; genus Rhinichthys; species Rhinichthys klamathensis. Next base: position 9,350,280 of record NW_026606660.1, read on the forward strand.
ATTATAAATGTGTTGACTGTCAATTTAATACATTATAATAAAAAATGTATTAATTAATAAAAAAAAGAAAAACTTACTGGCCAAACTTAGCCTGACTTCGTCATACTCATATTCTAGTCAGAATGTGAGTCTGATACTGCTTCATAGGGCTTTGATTATGAGGCGTGTCTTAACCGAACCAGGAAAAAAAAAAACTCTGCACTCAATTAGATAGACCTACAACCAATGAGAGCAACGCAGTAAGTCAACTACTTTGCATAGCACAGTTGTCAACTACAGAACTCAAATGCACGCACGCTGGAAGAAGTAAAATAACGAGTGTTGCTTCTTTTACTTGGCCCTCTATGAGTGCGACCAAAGGAGAAACCACAATGACCACAGGGTTTTCATTGCGTCCCATCTTCTTAGTTACCATCGGAGCCAGCTGATAAATTAAACTTTTGCCGAATCCCATAGGAAGGACGGCAAACACATCTTGACGATCGACAAATGCCTTGATTGCAGTTCTATGTTCGTCTTTTAAAATGAATGCGCTGTCGATTTCTTTTACAACGGACGCGATAGCGGAATCTCTACATCTCAGTTCTCCAGCGGCAGTCATCTGTGAGGGAAACCAGTTCAACCCAAGCGCTCTTTGAGAACGTGAGGATTACGTCCCTGCAGATCATCTGTCCATCATCGTATAAAGCCCGCCCTGGCAATTTGATTGGCCCGACGATTTCTGAACCGATCATAATTACTCCTCAATGGAGCGAGTCCAGACCGAACTTCCCGATCAAAAAATGTTGTGGGCGGGGTTCGGGCTGGCATCCAGGCTAGGCCAAACTAGATTTTCCACTAAAACATTAAGTTAAAACCTATTTTAACTGATGCTTCTATCACAAATCATTCTTGCAATTTCAACAAAACTTAATCTATAATAGCCTAAATCAGCATAACTTGCAATAAAATGTCTAATACACAACAGAAAACCATACGTTTGAGTTTGCAAAGAATAAACACACATATACATGTCACAAATATATGTAAGCAGTACCGCCAACTACCCCTAATTTTTCTCAAGTTACTGTAGAGGAATGATCATCATTGCTCATCAAAACTGTATTGTATTATGGTCTCATACATCTCAAATTATATCTATTTAATTGCATGTTTCGATCCCGAAAATGATGTGAAACGTGCGCTAAGAGTTCACGGTCAAATACAGGCGACTGCTGCACGAGCCCCGTGTAAATTTCGCCCTGAACCGCTGCGTCTTTCCCTGTAGTATACGTGTCACGTTCCTTCTCGGCAAGCACGAAAGTGGGCAGCCGAGGGTCCTTGGCTGTCTCTCCCTCTCATCCTCTCCTGAATATAAATCTGTCGGAGAGCTCCATAAATCCATTACATGGGACGGCAGATGCTGCTCTGGCAGGCTCGCCTTGACGAGGGACTCTCTAACCTCAACCCTGTGCTCCTGTCAAACGTTCAGCTACATCCGAGGCACTAGAATACTATTAATCAGGCACTTCCATAGATTTTCTTACAGCAGTACTTTCTGTCCTCATAATATACTGGGTGATATTAAGCAAAAGGGGCATATGGGGGCACATTCTCAAGACGTTTACGAGATGAACGGTCAATTATCTGACAGAGTGAGTTTTGTTTGGTTAAATCATGCAGTGTGTAATTCATATAATTCAACATTTTGAACAAAATTGGAATCGAAATCGGTGGATGCAATTATTGACTCGGGCAAAAGAAAGAGAAACAATCCTAACTTAAATTTGCTGCGGCTGCGTTTGGGAGGGGTGCCGCACATTTATTCTGAAGCCCAGGTGTAAACGAGTGATAACACTGATTTATCGAAGCGGTCTCTGAATAACAGCAGGGCTGAAATTGCAAGGATACAAAAGTACAATTGTGCCGTTCTGTTGTTGTGGATAGAAACTGCACAGAGGAGAAGGGCTCGTAAACCTGGAAGTGCGGAGGTTGGGGTTGCCATGGGAACCTACCATGGAGACGGGGGTTGTGGAAGGAGGCGGAGGCGGGGCCGTGGCGGAGGGGGCGAGATGGCTGCTCCTGCTGATCTGGGTCGACTTGGCATTCTGCACAGGAAACGCATCAGCAGTCTGGAAGGACATGGATCGAGATGGAGAGACTTGGTAGCAAACTACTAAATTAAGTTTGGACTACACATATAAGCAGAAGACACTGAATGAATAAATGCTACGTTTTAGCACCAGAGGCAAATTGTGATACCTATATAACACTTTTTTTTTTCTTCACAAAATGGCCAAAATTATAGGATATTGCCAGCAGGCACATAAAAGAGTGCAATGTGAGTGACATTCCATTAAAACAGGCCAGACGGTGAGACTAGTGACTTGGCTGCCTCAGTTCGAGAGAGAGAGAAAGAGAGAGAGAGACAGCGACTCTCTGACAGCGGCCAAAGAGAATTCAAATCCTGCATCCTCAATTATATGCTAATGTGTCATTTGCTGTATGTTACATTATTCTGGGCTGATGGAATTTTTCAGCCGCAAAAGACGTGCCTGGAAACTCAATGGCTTATTGGGAGAGAGAGGGTGACAGTAATGGATGGAAACAGGCAGTGGCACATTTGGTAAGAACGAAGTGGCGCTGTAATTTATTAGTGTGGGTGGCAAAGGGAAGAAAAAATTGAAAAAATTGGTGTCTGGTCAGTGAGCCACGAATTTCTCGGATCCGTGTCTCGGCTAGATTTCATCAGTGGTCCCTCTCCAATTAGATTAACTCGATCCGGAGCTCAACACTTGTACTGTCATCGGGCCTCTTTAAATTACCAGTAACCTGCTGATCAATGGCAAGAATTGGACAGGGCGTATGCTTGTGTATTTATTGTCCAGTAGACAGTAGAAAGTCTATATTTATATATATATCAGTGGAACTTAGAGACAAAAGGATGGATGGATGGATGGGTGGATGGGTGGATGGATGGATGGATGGATGGATGGATGGATGGATGGATGGATGGATGGATGGATGGATGGATGGATGGATGGATGGATGGATGGATGGATGGATGGATGGATGGATGGATGGATGGATGGATGGATGGATGGATGGATGGATGGATGGATGGATGGATGGATGGATGGATGGATGGATGGATGGATGGATGGATGGATGGATGGATGGATGGATGGATGGATGGATGGATGGATGGATGGATGGATGGATGGATGGATGGATGGATGGATGGATGGATGGATTGGATTGGATTGGATAGGATTGGATAGGATGGATGGATGGAACTTAGAGACAAAAAAATAGGATGGATGGATAGATGGAGACACCAGAGATCATTTTTGGTATTTTTTTTACTAGTGGGTGCTGGACACTATAGTTCATTTATGTAAGTGAGGATAGCAACATAAAGTAAACTGTGACATATTATACCCAAAAATTCTTCATACAGTGGACTACCAGTAAAATACTGCTAATGCTAATGCGACCTTTTTACAACACGGACTGAACAAAATTAAGCATTGCTTGGTAATTGGTTGACCTCAATTGGTATTATCTAATTGTGAACTTAAATTAAACAGCTGACAGATATTCAACCTAATTCATTTGTGAGACAGTCTAACAGCAGGATGGCCAAAACCAGTGAAATATCAACTGATTTAATAAGTATCAACTGAGTTTTTGTCATATTTTATTACCATTTTCTAAACTATAGCGAATAAACTGTGATGTATGAATAAATTGAGGTTTGACTGTAGACAGACAGACAGACGGACGGACGGAAAGAGGAGGCTATTTTGTCTGCATGCTACAAAATCCACATGACAAAGCCAATTTTTTTGCCATCGAGCTGTTTGAGAATATTGACAAATTAGTAGAAGACAGCAATTTCAAGTTGTAATTGGTTTGGCCAAGACTGATAATGCCACTGCAGAGAACTAAACCAAAAGCAGGACTATCAGAGTGTGAAAGTTAGCATAGATTTCTGAAGCTCTCACCTGCAGTAGACTCCTCATCTCATTTTTAATCTGCCCCAGATCCTGCAGCATCTGATTGGCTCTTTGCACGGCCGAGCTGGACGACGCCACATGTATATGTTCTCCTTGGTTCTCCTGTTCCTTCTGTGGATTCATGAAAGCTGGTTCTTCTGGTTGTGCACTTCTAGTAAGAGCAGCAGATGCTTCAGGTGGCGTCTGGCTTGTCCTGAGAAAAATAAATGCAGCGAGGTGTCAAATTTCTTATTTCTTAGGTGCAATCATGCAAGAAGCCAAATTATGTACCCTTTTCCAGTATGCTATCCTTGATCAAACTAGCAATGCTTTAAACCAAAATTTCAATTTGCTAGTCCGATGTTAAAGCTGATAATACAACTAAATTGAATTTCAATTTCAGAACTGACACAAGAAGCGAACACTTGGCGATCTCATGGATATCTCCAAATTGTTCAAACTATTAGTATTATTCAACGTACTGCACTGTGAATTACCATATGGCGTTCAGCTGAAGGACACTGAGGTCATCCACCAGTGATGTTCACCTTATTCATCAGAGGATGAGCACGCACCCAGAAACACTGCCGGAGGACGTCCGCTAATCTGCCCTATGCTCACACTTCCCGCAGTCTGTCTGAACAGCTCAGCGTTTACACCACATTTCACACGAGCAGTATAAGGCGTAAAAACCCGAATCACCTCAGATTGAAGCTGAAATATGTATTTATCCTGGCACATCTGCGCGCTGTACTGAAGGGGCCTGAGGGCCCTCAGCTGAAGGGGTTCATCGGGTTCCAGCCAAGGGCTTTTAGTCTGGACTGTTTTCACAGTCTTCGGTTGCCAGTCAATCTAACGTTACTGCGAAGGCCATTTCTCCAACACTACAGTGCTTGTCTAATGTTGAGGCTATTAATCACCTGGAGACGGGTTCAGTTTGCCAAGATCATGCTAACCAATTTGAAATGATTCAAAAGACACTTTTCAGGCGGATCACACCTACTTTCCTTGACATACTGGAAGCAAAAGAGGTATGCATTTAAACAGGCTGTTATAGTCTGGTGAAGGTTTGCAAATCTTGTGGGGTGAAATTCACCAAAACATGCCAGTCAAATTTCACATCTAAATGTATGTATTTCATGTAAATAAAACAACGCTTATATTTATGTCCAGAATGTTTGCATTGTGACATTATTTTTTGATAATTAAGTGCAAGTTCTCCCAAATTCTCTATACAACAACACTGAATACAATTTTCACTCTTTGCACACCATGTGCTCTAAGAATAATTAATTATTGTAATTTATGGGTGACATGTCACCTGGACATGTCCTTCAAAATTGTTAAGATTCAGGCCATGAAATTCTTCCCATCTGAAAAGGCAGGATCAGTGTTGGTCTGAGAGATAAATGTCGTCCTGTGGGTTAATATGGGTTTCATGTTTCTCTGATTGCTTTTTCCCACAGGTTGGCTCTTATCTCCTTGGACAGGCTTTTTTTTTTTTTTTTTTTTTTTTTTTTGGGATCCTTGTTCTCTTTTAAAGTCCCGGAGAGAAAGGAAACCTGTCATGTGAGAATGCACACCGAGGAAAATAAAGTGCTGAGCTTGATTACTTTATTTAGAGAGAGAAGCTGGTGGCACAACAAAGGGGAGAAGGAAATTCAAACAAAGAGGAGATGGCAAAGAAATACAAAGCGTGATAAAAATGAAAAGGGACGAGCAGGAAACTGGAACAAGCGAGAAAATGAAATGAGATACAGAGAGACAAAGAGATAGCAAGGGAGGGACAGAAACTGCTTCCCAGAGCTGCCTTCAAAACAAAGGTCAGAGCTGAAAGACAGACAGTGTCCAGTCTCAAGGGCCGGGCACATGGTGTGCAAAGAGTGCCGTCCATCGCCAGCCTTCTCATACGATATTTCTGAGGCTTGCAGTACGAAACGGTTAATAAGCATCTACACGCTTGCTTTCATCAACACTCCGACGCACACAGTAACGTGTCTATTTACTCCACTTCACACACAGAGAGCCATTCATTCTGCCTGTGCACAAAGAACAGAAGGCAGAAGAATCTCAGGCAATTATGCATCGCAGGCACTGAGAGAGTGTTAGAGAAAACTGTGCAGGGAAGCAAGTTTAATCTTGCCATGTGCAATATATACAGGACCCTGAGATGCTATCGACTTTTATTAATGGAATCGTTTCCTTTATTCATAGGTTTAAAGAGAATAAGAAACATTTGTGGTGCTTTCAACTTGCATAATGTGATGGATTTCAGACAGAAAATAAATAGCAGGAAATAATGTAGGGTTTATCAATTAGAATTTGACTGGATTACTAAGGCAAGCATTAATATTACTGTTGCTCATACATAGATTTGAACAAACCTGTAGTCTTAAGTGCAATACTTCAATGATATGATACCTAAAACCGTGCGGCTTGTTCAGGAGAGCGATACGACTTCAGATGTTCACTTGTTAAAAGATTTTTACTTGATAAAACAGAACAGCAAAGGTGGCACAGAATCGCTTTTGAAGTGGCATTTAGGTGTCTTTACACAATCTATATAGATTTAGGGCCCTATCTTGCACTCAGCGCAAATGACTTTGTACACTGACGCATGTATCATTCCTATTTTGCACCCGCGCAAAGCGGACTTTTCCCTCCACAGACGCACGTCGGTTAACTAAGAAATACACTTGCGCTCCCCGGGGCGGTTCAGCGCAAAGAGGAGGCGTGTTCCGGCGCAAACTTTCCCTCATGCTATTTTGCTGTTCTATAAAACAATTGCGCCACTGACCAGAAAAAAAAACTAGTCTTAAGTCAGTGGCGCGTTGCGCGTTGTTCATTATGCTATTTTAAGGGCGCATGCTTGGCCATAATCAATGTAGCGTGTGCACAACGCGCATACACTTTGATTCTCTCATCTAAGCAGCAGTTTTCATTTTTGCAAATCATACATTATTACGATAGATAGATAGATGGATAGATGGATAGATGGATAGATGGATAGATGGATAGATGGATAGATGGATAGATGGATAGATAGATAGACAATTTATTATAAAAGCATACATGTAGCTTACACATTTACCCAAATTATTATACGCCTGTTTAACAGAAGTTCATTTGTGTGGGTTTCTACATCCCCAATGTCACTTCTCTGTGTTTTACGGCCCTGACGAGAACGTTGCTCTCCTCGGCTGTGAACCGCTCCTGGCGCGCGCCTGGCAAATCCGCCGTTATAATAGGAATCCGCTTTAGAACAAGCGCGCATGCTCTTAAAGGGAATGTGAGATGACGCTCTGATTGGTTTATTTCACGTTACGCCCAAACCACACCTATGAATAATGAAGCTACTTCAGACCAACCCCTTTTAGATTTGCGCCAGGCGCAAGAGGCATTTATCCCGCCGGGAAAATAGCAACAGCGCCGGGATCCGCCCACAAAGTTACTTGCGCTTTGCGCTTTGACACTTGCGTTTCAGATCGTTAAAATAGGGCCCATAATGTTGCTCAGAAGTGGCATAAATACAACTAGAACTGGATTCTTTGAGGAGAGTTGGAGCTCTGGCTTTTATGAATTAAAGGTGCATTACGTCTTTACACAGAATTCTGAGAAGGCACAAAGCATTTTTAACTTAGCTGTGTAAAGATGTATTGAATGAAGGACCAGAGCCATATCTAGTGACTAGAATATCATAGACACTTGTGTTAGTATGCAAAAACCTAGCAACCGCCATAATACCCTAGCAACCACACAGCAATGCACTGGAAAATATCCACAACACCTAGCATTGTGGTGGCGAGTTATACATGGGCAACACTCACAGAAAAATAATAATAAAATCTAAACACGAGTTCTGTCATATTCTGTGATTTTTGCGCTGTGTGAAATAAAGACTGAACTGAAACAAACATCATCCCACCGCTGTATGCCCTGATGATAGGGTAAAGGTAAAGGTGATTGCGGTGGAGTACAGGAACCGTACATTCACGTTGTTTCCACACTCTTTCAGGATAATGTTTTAATGTGACACATGTTTTATCTGTCATTTGTATGTTGCTGTGCTGTTAGTAAATTTGAATGGATCTGTGTACTGTTGTATATGCAGTCAAGTCAATGCGGTTGGTTCAGTTTTTTTGGCAACTCTATGTGGTCCTGTTCGGTATTGCAACTTGACTTGTCTAAAATGTAAACAAGCGCTTTGCTTGTGCACTGTAAACATACTAAACACTATGAATTGGTTTTGGTTTTCTGTAAGGTTTTTTTTTTTTCATGTGTGCTTTGGTGTGCATACATTTGTAACCCTGGACCAATTAAATTTAAATTTGAAATAAATTAAGATGTATACATAATCCGAAAGCTGAATAAATAAGCTTTCCATTGATGTATGGTTTGTTAGGATAGGATCATATTTGGCGGATATACAACTATTTGAAAGTCTGGAATCTGAGGGTGCAAAAAATTCTAAACATTGAGAATATCGCCTTTAAAGTTGTCCATTTCTGTTCGCGATTGTGCTGCATTCACTCACAAAAATAAATATTTTATATATTTAGGGTAGGAAATTTACAAAATATCTTCATTGAACGTGATCTTTACTTAATATCCTAATGATTTTTGGCATAAAAGAAAAATCGATAGTTTTGACCCATACAATGTATGGTTGGCTATTTCCACAAATATACCCGTGCTACTTGTGACTGGTTTTGTGATCCAGGGTCACATTTATGGATTAAATGGACTCCTTATATCATTTAGTTATTAGGTGTCCTTTTGGAGTCTCCAAGTGTCCTTTTTTGGGGAGGCATCTAAATTTACCTTGAAAAAATCTTTTTCTTTTTTGTGAGAATCACCCTTCAATCTGATGGTTTACTTGCTGGATATAGCAAATGATGACAAAATGAACACGTTAAACAAGACAAAATGGTGTATGCTTAATTTCACGACAAAGGTGTGATTTAAAATTGTAATCTATTGACAGCCCTAATAAATAAGTAAAAAAAAAAATTATTATTAAATTAAATCATGCAATAATTAATTTTAAAATAAGAAAATAGAAATAAACAAAATTGAAGTTAAAGAAAAATAAAATAAATGTAAAAATAAAAAGCACTCAAATCAAAAACACAGAGAAAAATTAAGGTTATTAAGGTTATAAAAACGGTTAGTTCCAATCCTTGATTCTGATTGGTCAATAGCTGTGCTTTATTCATGATAAAACACGGCTATGACCGCTTCACCCAACGGTTCTATTTATCACTGCGCAACACTGCAGTTGCTATGTTGTTTTTATTTGAGCTTTCATGCATATTACACATTGGAACGTTGTTGCTGTTCACGGTCAGGGACTATTTTTTTCTAGCGGAAGGAAGGCTTTTAGTGATTTTACTTCATGAAAGTTGCACTAATACATATTTTTTTACTTTAATATTTTTATTGTGTGGTAACCATTTTATAAAAGCAATAAGGTACTCGAGGCAAGTGCTGTATCGTGAATAAGTAACGGCTGAAGGGCGTTGTTAGGCACGACGCGAAGCTTAATCACGATACAGCACAGCCTCTCATACCTTATTGCTTACATATAAGCTGAATGAATTAATACGGTTCAATAAGTGAGGAAAAGTGCAGCCGAGCCAGACAAACCAGATGTGAAACAACCAAACCAGGTCAGTCTCTAGCAGTCTATGAAATGTACAATGCAATACAAACAAAACTTGATTTCAACCTGCATTCATCCTGAATTACTGACAGTCGACGCTTCCAAACATCACAAGTCTAGTAAATTGTCCTTAAATGATGGATATGATACAGACGAAACATCCGAAATCTCTCAAGGTTAACCGTCTGATGTTGGAAAGCCTGTTAACCCGAGACAGTGTTGTGTTTGATCCACTGCTTGGCAACAGACGCACAACAGGCAGATGCATTAGACATCCGTCTCATCAGAGCAGCCTTTCTGTCCCCAGGTTTCATTTACTGACAGGAAGCCAGGGAAGGAAACAGGTGCTTTTTTGTGCCTTTTAGGAGCTTTGCAATAAATAAACATGAAGGCGAGAGCAGTGCTGCATGGGGCGGCAGTTGTCCTGATGTATTCCACACAGCACACTTCCCTCAATCAGCCTTAAGATGCCACAAAAGGAGCTAATCCATTTGAAGAGGAAGATGTCAGGCGTTTTGATCTCGCTCAAATTGATTAGGGTGTAGATACGGACAGGCAGGGGAGGAGAACGCCCCGCTAGAGGTCACGCGATGCTAATGTCTCCTCCAGCGAACAGCGCTGATATTTCTGAGCTACAAACTGTGGCGTTTAATGAGTGCCCGTGTTTGTGTTTATGCTGAGGATTCATTCTAAAAATGAGCACGGATGTCCTTTTGATGCACTGCCAGATGGAATATGGATTTTTTTTTTCTCCAGTCATAGTCATTTGAGTGTTGTTTGTGTGCCAATATGAAAACATAATCAATAGGTGACACCTGTCATATCGTCGGGCGTAATAGTTACACATTTCGAATATTTCTCAACTTGAACATTGACTTTCTGTCAGCTGCAAGAGCAAAAGAGCGTTTTATCAACGTGTGCCACATTTTCGGTTTATCGCCTAAGATAGACACATCACCCAAGGTTTAACTTGATGAAACACCAAACCTCAAGCTTGGAGATTCACTCTTTCTGTGGACTTCATTATCCAAAAGCTGCAAAGATTTGTACCAAAAATAGAACAAAGACCGAAAAAGAAGATGTGTTTTCCCCATCTGTCCAATCAGAGCACTCTGTATCTGGCTTCATTTGTCTGTCACAGCAGATCTGGAGCAGGAACGAAAGGGGAAAAACCTCTTTCTGAATAGGTGAAAGGAGATGGGAAAGCAGAGGGTGGAGGAAGGGCGAGGTTTCCCACTGTTCTCACCTCAATTACTCAGGAAAAGGCAACAGTGGGATGCAGTAATGTTGCGGGAGGAAACAGTGTGAGCTTCAAACGTGTGGTCTGGTGAAGAGATATCATTTGTGCGAGGAAGAGTGAAATGTCAGGGGCAGGTGGGTTATTCACTGTGCCGAGGTGCACCTCATGCAGAGCGAGGGAGACCTGGGTAACAAAAAACCAGCAGGGTTTCTGACTGCTGACTATATTTGTAAAGGTGACCGCGCACTGTTTCAATGACAGACATAATCGTTATTTAACAAAATAGCCAATTAAACAACTTTCCCCACCAAGACTATACTTATACTTAACATACTGCAAAAAAAGTAGTACGAGTAGTATAATAGTATGCATCCAAACTCATGTAGCTGTGCTCTTCTAGTCTATAGTTTGGGATGCATACTACTATACTACTCATTCTTATGCAGTATGTATAATCTAATAGGTTGCATCAAGGCATAAAATTGCATAGTGTATACAATATACATACTGCAAAAATAGTAAAGTATGCATTCCAAAATCATATAGCCTGGAAGAGAAATATATAAAACTATACATATGTACATAAGACTATACATACGGTTAAAAAAAGCCTTAGTAGTATGCATCCGAACACCTATAGTCTAGAAGAGGAAGACTATACACATTCACATAACCCTTACTCAAAAATTTGAATTAGCATGGCAGTATGTAATCTAAACCCAGAGAGTCTAGAAGAGGAAGACTATATCCAAGACTATACATATCCACATAAGAGTATTCAAACTGCATACTGCAAAAATAGTATGAGTAGTATGCATCCAAACCCATAGTCTAGAAGACGACTATGTTTAAGACTATCCATATGCACAACTATACATACTACCAAAAGTAAAGATTAGTAAGCATTTCAAACTCATATATCCTAAAAGAGGAAGATAACATATAAAAGACTATACATATGCACATAAGACTACACATTTTGCAACAAAAAAGTATAAGTATGCACCCAAACCTATATAGTTTAGAAGAGGAAGACAATATCCAAGACTATACATACTGCATGCACATAACACTATACCCACTGAAAAAAATGTATTAGTATGGTAGTATACATCTAAACCCACAGTCTAGAAGAGGAAGAGTATATCCAAGACTATACATATCCACATAAGAGTATTCACAAACCGCATACTGCAAAAATAGTATGAGAATCATCCAAACCCACATACTTTAGAAGAGTATATTTAAGACTATCCATATTCACATGACCATACATAACGCAAAAATAGTACTAGTAGTATGTATCCAAAGTGATGAATGAACAACAAGCAATATCAATTGATATCAATCAAAAATTTTAAACATTTCCTTCTTGATTCATTAGTTGACTGATTAAAGATATTTTTAGCCCCCAAAAAAGAAAAAAGATGCATATTAATTTCCAGACCAACACAGTGAATAAATGTCATAATGAGGTCATGTGACAAAAAATTAGCATAAAACTGCTTGAAACATTAATCGCTAGTATTCTTTTCTGAACAGTGTAGATACAATTGGTATGCAGCAGAAATAAGCTTAGGTATTTGTCTCTAATAAGCGTAAAGCTGTTACAGAAACACACACACACACACACACACAAACAAACAACATATAATTGTGGTTTAGAAGGGAACCATTGCCTCTTACAAAAATCCACACAAGCATTCGAGCAACAGCACACGACTGTTTTTCTGTGCTGTACATTAGGCAACCGGACCCATCATCCATCATGCCGACCAGCGTCTGCACAGCTGCTGGGTAAATCCCCGCTCATCCAAATGTCATCTCACACACACAGACCCGAGCATCGGCGGCTCTCTCCACCAGACCAGCCGCAACAGATGTGGCCTCGGCCCTTGCTATTTAAATCCGGCCACCTGATGCCTGAGGCTGCGAAGTGAAGCTCTGGCGGCACAGCATGGGTGAGCGCGGCTCCTTCGCACACATTTATCATGATTTGTACATGGTGTCCCGCTTCCTTTAACACTCTTCATCATATCCGATTTTCAGATGATTATGTTTTCAGATCGAGAATGAAGAGCAAATGTGCTCTGTAATAGAGGCGCTGGATGAGAATACTATCAAATTATTACAGATATTATTTTAAAATCTCACTATGCTAATCTTTATTAAGGCTGTCAATCAATTCAAATTTTTATCGAATTATTTATGTATAATATTCTGATTTATGAATTGCATGTCAATATTTGTTGAGAAAAACATCCAATTGAAGATAATGCAAAGATATTACATTATGGATGTTGGAAAGCTTGGTTTGATGGTTTTAATAATAATAAAAAAAAGTCTATTCACTAAATTAATAGATTCAACTGACAGCCCTAATATATACAGTCAAACCAAAATTCAGACACCAGATATAATTTTTGATTTTTTTTTTTTACTAGTGGGTGCTGGACACTATAGTTCATTTATGTAAGTGAGGATTGCAAAATAAAGTAAACTGTGACATATTATACCCAAAAATTCTTCATACAGTGGACTACCAGTAAAATACTGCTAATGCTAATGCAACCTTTTTACAACACGGACTGAACAAAATTAAGCATTGCTTGGTAATTGGTTGACCTCAATTGGTATTATCTAATTGTGAACTTAAATTAAACAGCTGACAGATATTCAACCTAATTCATCTGTGAGACAGTCTAACAGCAGGATGGCCAAAACCAGTGAAATATCAACTGATTTAATAAGTATCAACTGAGTTTTTGTCACATTTTATTACCATTTTCTAAACTATAGCGAATAAACTGTGATAATGTGAGAAATGGTGAAGGTGTCTAAATAAATTTTGGCTTTACTGTATATTCTGCCATAATGGGAAACACTGAGGGTTAAAGACCTGACCGGTACATTGAGTCCAGCTCACTGTCAACTTCAATAGCGCAAAAGTAGATGAAATGGGATATTCCGAATGGATATTTATTTCCTCTCCTCCACAGATAGTAAAGGAAATCTTCGAAGAAACCTAGAAATGTAATTTAAAAGCAATTTTACAGGACAGAACACAGTTGGGCCTGAAGGAGAGAACCAGAGATGAGGACAGTGCTGAATGTGACAAGAATGATGAAACTCTCTCTGAATTACTCCTCTTACAATCCCTTAAGGTTTCCGTCACACTGTGCGCACATAACTTACGTTTTTCATGTTCTTCCAGAACAGACATTTAAACTTAGGCTGTTGTACAACGGCTAAAGCCGAAATCCTAGGCAGCAGTGCACCTATGTTCCAAAGAAAAAGAAATTACAACACATTTTCCATAAAAAAAGTACTAAAAAGTACAGTACTGTGAAACGTTTGGGGTCGGTAAGTCTTTTATGTTCACCAAGGCTTAATCAATAATACTAGCATTATTTTGAAATATTATTACAATTTAAATAACCTAATTTCTATTTGAATATATTTTAAAGCATAATTTATTCCTATGATGGCTCTAATGAAATCAACTGTGTGCAGTTTTTAAAAGGCGAGCTAGATGTATGAAATTACTCTTTATTTGTAATGACTATGTAGAGACACTCGCTTGTACTAAACAAATAGCGCTAAACGATAAACTTGACTAACGTTTTAAATCAGACATTTACGAGGCTCTATTACAGACGCTGCTATATTAGGTAGCAAACTGTGTAGACTAACTACGTAACCACCAGTGTGTAATACAAAGACAAATGACAGAGAGTAAAAGCAAAAACACGAGGGCCATTCAAAGCCAAGCAAACAGAGGGTTCAACAAATGGTTGTGTGGGATATTTAATGGCAAGAGTCTTCATGTGCAAATATAGTCCCTTCTCTCCAGTGTAATGTCAAGGCGGGGTGGATACCGTGACATTTCTGCGGGATCAAGGTCAGTGCAGGGGCTCCTTGCTGGTGCAGGAAGGGGTTGTCTTTCAGTAGTGGGTGACATTTAGACTGGAGTCCACTAATGTGGTGAAACTCCCCCTGGAAAAGGTCCGGCTACAGCAGGGAGAGGAGGGGAGAACACACACGCAGTCTACTGAACGCAAACATCATTCGTGAACACACAACAAGTCATATTTGCACAGTAAAATTGTAACCAAAGACAACGAATTGTCAATTCAAACTTAAGCACAATAATAAAATGGACATTTATTTTCCAGTGAAAGAACTAAAACCCTTTATGAAGTGTCGTTAGTTCACCCAAAAATGAAAATGCTGTCATCAATTATTCACCCTCATGTCGTTCCAAGCCAAGACCTTCATTCATCTTCAGAACACAAATGAAGATCTTTTTGATGAAATCTGAGAGCTTTCTGTCCCTCTATTGACAGCCTACGCCACTGCCACTTTCAAGCCCTAGAAAGGTAGTAAAGACATCATTAAAGTAATCCATGTGACTCCAGTAGCTTAACCTCAATTTTCTGAAGCGACGTGAGTGTTTTGTTTGAGCAAAAAACAATTTACCACTTGATTTACAAAATATGAATCTCCAACGCGTTTACGCAACGTCTGCTCTCGCATGTGTCATGGTGCTCTCGTAAAGGCACGTCGGAGATTAATAATTTGTAAATAAAGTGGTAAATTATGTTTTTTTAAGCACTCGCATCACTTCATAAAACTGAGGTTAAACAACATGGATGTTTACGCGCTTTCGGTGGTGGACAGTGGTCAGCATGGGCGCCCTGACTAGTCTGAGGCTATTTAGCCCTGTAATAAACCAACTGCGATGCACTGTGTATTCTGACACCTTTCTATCAGAACCAGCATTAACTTGAGCAATCTGAGCTACAGTAGCTCGTCTGTTGGATCGGAGCACGCGGGCCAGCCTTCGCTCCCCACGTGCATCAATGAGCCTTGGCCGCCCATGACCCTGTCACCGGTTTACCACTGTTCCTTCCTTGGACCACTTTTGATAGATACTGACAACTGCAGACTGGGAACACCCCACAAGAGCTGCAGTTTTAAAGATGCTCTGACTCAGTCGTCTAGCCATCACAATTTGGCCCTTGTCAAACTCGCTCAAATCCTCACGCTTGCACTTTTTTTCCTGCTTCTAACACATCAACTTTGAGGACAAAATGTTCACTTGCTGCCTAAAGCCGGCTGCACACTGTACGATTGTGGCCACGATTTGGCCATCTAAAACAAATTTTGCAAATCCTAAAAGATTCCTCAGATCCTAGGCTAAAATCTGAAGTCTTTGAGCGTTAGTTTGACATGCTCACCGACAGCCAATTCATGACCCTTCGATCAAATTTCACCTCCGACGAATTTCTGGTGGTGTCAGAAGATTTGACTCACAGTCCTGCAGTGTGACTTCTCCTATGACGACCGTCAAATTGTCTTCGTTTTTCAAGACAAGCCATGACCAAAATGAAAGCTAGAGATTTCTTTGTAGCCACCATTTCAATCCCACGTGTTATGCAGCTCACTGTTAACGTAAGTGTCATTGATTGATGATGTAAAACTTTGGACGAATTTTCTTGTGTCCATTTTTAACGCGTCTTGATTGTCTTACAGTCTGAGATTAAATGACAACTGAGATCCGACAGTGCGACATGGCTAACAGCGACGATCACGTTCGTACAGTCTGACAACGAACAATCGCAAAGGACTATAATAAATCGCACAGTGTGCACCCGGCTTAAAATTTCCCACCCACTAACAGGTGCCGTGATAAAGAGATAATCAGTGTTATTCACTTCACCTGTCAGTGGTCATAATGTTATGCCTGATCGGTGTATATATATATAATTGATGGGAACTGAATAAAATAGCTTAACATTAAGGCATAAAAAAAAATACTGAGCGACTACCAAAAATACCTTGAGCACCTTATTGTTAAAAACACACACTAGCACTAAACGCACTAAAAGACAACCGATTGCACTAGCACGAAAGGTACTGCAATAACACCTGTGCGTGTGATAACAAATACAGCGATATTTGTGTGCTCTAGGAGGAGACAAGAATCTGATTGTAGTACGTCCACAGACACAGTGCGCTCGACTGCATGTGAATGACTCCGGAGAAACGTGAGGGCTGGAACGGAACAAAGATATGCAGCCGCATTAGTATTCCGCTCACTGGCCTGCGTCCTGCCGGCCTTCCCAGCATTCTCCTCAGCGAACACATACGCTTGTTATTAAACTACATCCGCCCATCCAAACCATGCTTCCTCATTAATATTTATCTCACTTAATACAAAGCTCATACATTTTTTGATTAACGTAAAGGTCTTTTTCCCCAAATAACAACCAGGGGCATGTGTGCAGGGTTCATGCATATTAATGCAAGCGCATACATATGCGTGTGTTTGTGTGTGTGTGGTGTGTTTGTTCTGGTGGCTGTCACTCTGACAAGCCGTCCGTCACTGCATACTGGCCTGCTGCTGACACACCACAGCATCTCAACAGCAGGGCTGATGTATGAGCACTGGGAACGGACACATGCAAGTCAACACACGGAAAGAGCTAGTGAGGAACCGCATGATACCGTTGATGTTCAAATAACAAAGCTAATATAGTGAATAAAATCATGGAACAGCCATAAAGTAACAGAATAGCTATAATGTTAGGAATATCGTACTACTTACTGCATACTGTGCAGTATGTAGGGTGGATTCAAGTAAATTTGTAATTGAAAATATCCAGTTCTTCTAAATTCATCCTACTTTTTATTAATTTTAAAAGTAGTATGCGAAACAGTATGCAATGGCAGACGTTTTAAAGAGTAATATGCTACATTGTCACATGGTCTAACTACATTGCATGATTAATTCCAGCCAAGCGGTGGATTTTTTATCCAATTCCTTTGGGAAATCCATGCATGAAATCTGCATACTAAGCACTCTATACACTACTGTTCAAAAGTTCAAGGTCAGTAAGACTTTTTTTTTTTTTTAAAGAAATTAATACTTTCAGCAATGATGCATTAAATTGATTAAGTGACAGTAAAGACTTTTATAATGTTACAAAAGATTTATACTTCAAATAAATACTGTTCTTTTGAACTTTCTATTAATCAATGAATCATGAAAATAGTGCATTACGGTGTCCAGACAAATATTAAGCAGCACAACTTTTTTTTCTCAACATTGATAATAATAAATGTTTCTTGAGCAGCAAATCAGCACATTAGAATGATTTCTGAAGGATCGTGTGACACTGAAGACTGGAGTAATGATGCTGGAAATTCATCTTTGCCATCACAGGAATAAATGACACTTTCCAATATATTCAAATAGAAAACATTTAACAGACTGTTCAGGGAAAGAATGGAAGAACAACATGTTCTAGAAAGACAAAGTTACTGAAACGACACGAGAGAGAGGAAAGGCGGGGTCACAATGGAACTTCACTGTCGAATTCAATCGAAATTTGTGCGAAATTTCTCTTTCGGAAAGATTTTGTATAGGGTCCAAACCCCTTTTCATCTTAAAACACAAAGAAACAAAAATGAAGAACAGAGTTTGATCTTTCTTTTTAATGTGAGGGAACCTGTTCACTAAATGGAAGACAGGTTGTTTTTGTATAAAGCCGTCTGCTGAGGAAACCAACCAACTGAATATGACTGCGATGATTCATTCTCGTCTGTCCCCTATAATTCTGCCTGTTGGCCTTTGTATTTTTTCTCATCATCTCGGCCGCTCTCCCTCACTGTAGTAGACAAACCCCCAACACACCCACATCCGTATGATCTCTCGTCTCAGATGCGATTCGCCTTGTATTAACATACTTGGGCACGGGGGCGGCAGAGCCATTACCTAGCAACAGAGCCAGCTGTGATTGGCTGGTTCCATCAGACATTAAAGGGGGTTTGGTTGGGGTTGAAATAGAAGGTTATTTTCTGCCCGTGTCATCTCTGTTCGTCACATTGGAATGACACGCTAAGGGGCTCCTCCCCCCCACGGCCTGCCCCATTGACGGAAAGGGCAACAGACCGAAACGTCTCCCAGCAGGACTAAATACGGCACCCACGGCAGTCAGACGCTCCACGTCAAAAAGAGCGCAGCACTCATGAAAATATGATGTTACATCACACTCAGTCTTCACTATGTCAGATGAAATTTGGAGCGAATGCTTGCAGCAGACAGGGAGTGACAACGAGGAATCTCATTAATTTGTTTTGTTACTAGTCAATTCCGACACCAAATTCATGCTGATAACTGATATCTACGGGACATAAACGGTAGGGGGAGCTTAAGTAAACACCATTTTGACCCTAAAGTGGTCCATTTTCCTTTTGTTAAACTGGACACAGCCATGTAATGTGTTAATGTACAGTAAGTTGGTCTTGTACCATCCTGAAGTGGCTTATTTTGCAATTATGACTGGCTAACTGTATATTGTGCTGTTTATTACATGCATTCATACCAAATGAATGGACATTAAAGGGATTGTGCACGTAAAAATTAACTATGGCTTTCTTCAGCGGAACACAAAAGATGATTTTTTTTGAAGGGTCTAAAGAACACTGGACCCCGTTGACTTTCATTCTATTATATTGTAAAAAAAAAAAAAGCAAAAATAAATATCTTTTGTGTTACACATAAGAAAAGGTCATACAAGTTTGGAACGACATGAATAAATTATGCCAGATTAAAAAATTTTGGTTAAAGTTTTGTGAGAAGAAATAGAATTATTTGCCAGGGAAAACTTTCAGTTGCACAGTATAGCGGTGCTTTACACTATTTATTGCATCCTTGCTAAATCTTAAAGTATTGATTTCTTTAAAAAATAAAACATCTTTCTGACCTCAAACTTTTGAACAGTAGTATACAAAACATGTGACTGCTGAAGGCCAATCAGAATGTATTATTCTAGACAGCCATGTAAAATGATAATAACTTTGCCTGTTTAAACGCTCATTCACATAGTTTGTCCCATTCACATAGCTTTAAAAGGATAGTTCACCCAAAAATGAAAATTCATTTACTCACCCTCATGTCTTTCCAAACCTGTATTTGACTGTCCTTCTGAGAAGACAAAAGAAGATTTTTTTTCCCCATACAATGAAAGTCAATGGGGTCCAATATTGTTTTTAGCCATAACAATCTTCTTTGATTTTTGCAGAAGAGAGTAAGTCATACAGGTTTGGAAAAACATGAGGGTGAGTAAATGATGAAAGAGTTTTCATTTGTGGGTGAACTATCACTTTAAGTATGTAGTAAGACTATACCAGTATTTGAATGAACTACTACATCCTACAATTCTTGATACCACAGTTGCATTTAACCACATACTGTCAGTGACAGAGTTATTCATTAATATGCAAGTTCATATGTTAGTTCATTATGATGTAAGTTTTAGATTCAAACATTTCAAATCTGCTCTTACAATTTTGATGTAGTGCTCAAGGAATTATGTGCTACAGAAGCCAAGGATGTACATTTCAGAAAAATAGTACACCTCTGTTATTACTATTTTCAAAGTACCTTGACTTGGGGTGCACTAATCAACATTTTGCATACTACTTAGTCTGGCTGGCATGCAAATTTGGGATGCAGCTATTGGCGTTCAAGGCGATTGGCTTAAGCTGGGGTGGAATATAAAATGGACAGCTGATTAACGCATATTAAACAAAGACATTAGCATACAGCAGGAATTATGAAGTCCTTTAAACAGAACAAATTAAAATGTTAACATTCACCACAAGTACCCTGGTGTACGAGTTGGCTCCTTAGACCTACTTCCTGCAGAAGTGGAGCGTTTCGCTCAATTATGCGGCTGTTGTACGACCATAAGAGCAGCGACAGCTGCAGCAGAGGGAGTGAGTGACGTATGATTAATATCCAGAGCCATGGACAGTAAATGTAAGAAAAACAAGCCACGAGTGCAAATGGAGAGTGCACTTCATAAATATGCACTACACCCTGGTATAAATCTGACAGCGTGAAGGAAATACAGCGGGGACCTGAGAGACCGAAGCGGTCCGTCGAGGCTGAGAGAGGAGCTCGGTGAGCTGGGGTTTCATTAATCACCGTGAAGGAACAGGGAGTTTGGGCGGCACTGCTCCTCTACAGCTCAACATCTGTGCCAGGACTGGCGGCTGCCATTAGCAAACAGGCTGCAATACATTAGACTCACTGTCTGCCGTGGTCAGCGCAGGGAATGAGTTTTAAAAGTGGGCCTTCGGAGTATTTGCAGATTAAGTCAAGCACAACACACTTAAAAATAAAGGTGCTTTCTTTAACAATGGTTCCATGAAGAACATTTACCATCCATAGAACCTTTCCAACACAAAGTGTGTTCTTTAAAAGGCCAGTTCACACTGCACAGACAAATACCAACAAACACGTTTGTTGGGCTTTGTCGGATCAGTGTGTTACCCCTGTTGGCGTTGGTCTGGGTTTGTTTTCACCCGACTGAACATGTTCAATCAGTGTTTGTCGGTGGTGTGAACGACAGTTCTTTTTCATAAAATTCTAAATCCAACGGCCAACTTGTTTGTTGGTGTTTGTCTGTGCACTGTGAACTGGCCTTAAAGTGCTAACGGTTCTTCAGATTATTAAAATGTTCTTCACACTAAGTTTCTTTGAAGAACTGGTCACTTCTTCTGGGAACCAAATATGGTTCTTTTACAGTGTACTTCCATAATATGATGCATTTACATGCAAACAAGCAAAACAAGATATTCAAAGAAGAAAAAAGGGATTTTTATTTATCCATTGGGAAGGTGAAAAGTGGACCACAATGGAGGGAAAGGCAAAAAATGCATTGATGGTGTTGGCTAAAAACTAAAGTTGTTTTGAAGGCAATGATATATATTATAAAACAAAAACCAAGCGGCGACCAATCTTGCACAATTAAACCAGGAATGTGTGTTATGAAAGTAAATATGATCAATTTTGATTTTATGTTGACTTTGGTGCCATTTAAGGAGGTGAACTTGAAGGGAACTGTTTTGTTCATGTGAACCAGTAATCAATAAAGAGGCGTCTTGGTGGTGCCTGTGTGTTTCAGAGATATGTAGGAAATATTGATGCGATGTGACTTCCTTTGACGCTGATTTAGATGAAGTAAAAAGGGACGAGATAGTACAGTCAATAAGCTATTCAACAGCTCAAAACAAGTAGAATGCAATTATCACCGAACAAAAACACAGATCCATGATGCAACATGCAATACCACATACTAACCAGCAGGAGTCCTCCTGACTATAGTGGATCCAGCAAAAGTGTGTGAATGAGCAAATCACAACCTTTAAAAAGACGACGCAGGCGTTCAAGGGTGGGAATGAAGCACTATGATTTAAAACTGCACTAGCTATGACTCATCCTCACTCTGAACTCCCTCGGTGGATATTACATATATCTGATTATCGTGCAGACAACATGGGAACACAAGGTTGATTTAGCCACTGGCTAAGATTCAGTAATGGGTTTTAAATTTGGGAAAAGCTGGGCAATGCTTTCTGGGAAGCTGTAAAATGCTGAGGACGCAAAGTGGAAAAAGGAAAGCTGGAAAGATGTAGTGGACTCATTGTACTCTTAGGCCCACATTTCAGCGAGATTTCAAACTTGAACAAAAAAAATGTGCCATGAAATGTGAATAAGTACAACCAAACCGCCAGAATTCACCCCAGGCTAGTGGGACGTCGGACTCCTGGAGCGGCTCTGGTTCTGATTACCAGAAATGTGAACGGGTCGGACAGTTGAAACAAAAGAAGTTTGGCTCCAGAACAAAAACAAAATCATGATGAGAAGCGAGATAAATGATGGATAGCAGAGAGACAGCCAAAACCAGTGAGAAAACAAGAGCGAGAGATAGACGCTGACCATAAATCAACCTTCACAGTCAGATGGCTGTAAAATATACACATAAAACGTTCACTTTACAAAGTCAAGGGCATTATTTTTCATCAGACCTATGGTGCTACTAAAATCATTGACGTGGAAAAAAACAACAGCTATTTCATGAAACTTTTTGAAATTTGGAAGAAAATTTTATTTTGTTACTTGTTAAACTTACTTGTTACTTGTTACTTGTTAAGAGCAATAACTATAATGACAGCTATATCAGCGTCCACACCAATGCACGATATTGTTCAGTTTATTCTAAGCACAGTGAAATATTGTTAATGCTCATCATCACATTATATGTAATTTTACAGCAACATACTGTCAAATTTATGGTCTTTGTAAGTAAAAATTACGAATACCATAAAATCTTTGAAAAAAAAACCCTCTTTGTTGTTGTGGTTATCAGTATATATTTAAGGAAAAAATCTTGATTTTGGTTGTTTAGTTAGCTAACATTACATTCATTAATCAAATATACAGTTATAAGTTGTATACAGCTACTAATTTGCCATCCCATAATATCTGAAACTACAATGAAATTCTGGCAACCACAGCTGCCGTTTTTGTCCGTAAATCTAACAGGATATTTTTCACAGTGCACCTCTCCCCAAATCCCACATGATTTCAGGTCTGTAGCACAAACGGTGTACGACAAATTGGACGTCGAAGTGTATTACTTACGGTTAAGCACTAAACTACTGACTTCTACTGCAGCTGTCAACGTGCAAAAATGATGCAACAAAATCTTTTCTACACTGCAGGAAACTGTACGTTCCCATGGACCGCAAGGCATTCAGAAGGGCTCTGAGAAGAGGAAAAGAAAAGAAAAAACAGGATATCAGGAGACTAAAAAGACCTTACAACCAACCACCATCACCCCAGGTCTCCTTCTCCATGGTAACAGGCATTTTCTCTCACCCCCTCCCGCCTCTTTTAGTGGGGCTCTCCAGATTGGCACGCAACAGTTCATGACAGACACAGCAGCTGATAGCTGGTCGTGCCTTCTCTTGCCGTAGAAGAGGTGGGGAGAGTCACCGTGTCTGCTGATTAGTAATCAGAACACAGACTCGCTCTGAATCCTGGGGGTTGAAAACTGAATTATACATTGCCACTGCCAATCAGACCATGCACTCCTTCATTGGCATTCTATTTAAAGAATCTCCATCTCCTAATCACACTGAAGACATGAAGAGCCACGCAATCTAATGCCATGCCAGACTACAGTGCACCACACACGGCATTTGCGGGAAATGTCAAAGACGGTGCCAATCACGGTTTGGTAATGTTGCTCAACTAAAGGCACTGCAGCATCTGAAAATGGTGCAAAGCTAAAGCAAGCATCACTGTTACTATTTTATACTTGGGGATTATTTTATACTTAAGGATTTGAGCGAACCTATTACATTTTGGAGCCTACCTCATCCCACAACACAACAATTCAATTCATTTTATTTTTTAAAGCACTTTTAAATACAACACCTTGTTATTCCAAAATCAATAAACCAACAAACAACAACAAATCCACACAACATGAATCAATGGTAAAATTAAGACCCTAAACCAGGGGTCGCCAACACTGGCACGTGACAACAGCTAAAGAGGTGTTTGCATTTAATTTAAATAAAGTCCTTCGAACTTGCATAAGGATGTTCATTATGAGGTAATCATTCCTCATAGTCACACAGCCTGTTTTATTAAGTTAGGAGCTGTAAATACTAAATAAAGTGTGAGATTTTAACCTGCGCTAATGTGCAGATCTGACAATCCATTCACACGACCAACAAAACTAATAATGACTCAGAACATCTTAGAAAGCACATAGTTATGGCCTGAATATATCAGTTGGCAGACATGTAACATTTAAACGTGCTTCTCAATATATGGCCAAAATTTATTTTCAACTTTCGATTCTTCAAAGAATCCTGGAAAAAAAAAATCCTGAATTCCGCAAAAATGGCTTGCTGACCAAAATGTAAATGTATATTTCACAATATTATTGTATTTTTTTTATTAAATAAATGCAGCCTTGATGAGTGCATCTATCTATCTATCTATAATTATATAATTTTGAGGCTTATATTGACGTGTTTGCCATGTGATTCATTGTTTCAATATTCATCCACTTTAATGGAAATTTTATCAATGGCCTCAGTGTTTTCAATTCAGTCATGACATGAGAGCAGCAGGGCCTGCAAAAAAAACAAAACAACAAAAAAAAAACACACACACAAAGGAGAGTTTGTCAATGACATTCTTTCATTCTTTAGTCTAATTTCAATAGGATTCCTGAGTTATACCATTTCAAGATTGGCATGAACAGCATCACAACCAAGCCCGAAATAAACCATCTGCGAAAATAATTTACACATACTTTTTCCCTTTACTTATTTCAAGTCTGGAAGTGTGAAGGGAAGTCTGGTTCAGCTGTTGACATTCCTCTAACACTCTGTAATGAAGCACCATCACGGATCTCATTCACGCAACAGATGGGCTACATGTTGGGGGGTGGAAGGGGGGGCTTCACACTCAGCCCAGGTGAGAGGAGGAAGGGGATTGAGGCTGTACCCATCTGAAACACCTCTGTTTGCAGGGGGTATTGGTGGCGGTCAGGCTGCAGTACTGTCAAAGTCTATATTAACCAATCAGCAGCCAGGAGCTGAGGTCATGGAGCACAGCGCACGGCAGGCGGCAGCTGGATACGCTGCGAAAATGTTCAGTCAACAAAAGAGGGGAAGACGACAGAGTGGAATAAAACACAGGGAAAAACGAACGGGGGAGTACAGACACAGTACAAGACTTCAGCTGTTGAGACGAGGAATATTAATTATTAATGTTATTTCAGAACATGCTTGTTTTGCATTCTGACACATCGGTGGAAGGGAAAAGCACTATTAATACGGGGATGGGGACAGAGATCTCAAAAACTTTTAAAATGTATATAAAGAATATATATAAAGACATTTTTATAAAGAAAAATGAATGTTTTGTGACCATTAAAAAATGTTTGCCATTATTTTCGTGAAATTCGTATTAATCTAATGCTAAAACAAAATCACTTCATGCAAAACATTTTCGGGTCAGTATATCTTGGAACAATCTTCAGATGTAAGATAATGAAAATTATGCAAATATCCAAACACACATAATTAAAAGAAAATCTATAATCTAACATGGTAGTGTAATTTCTGATTACTTGCCCATTGAACTGATCACACTATTGGCCTATTGGATGATCAACCATACAGAAAAGGTCAAAGGCAGCTCAATTCAACACTAGCATTTACTGCAGAACAAATATCAACATGCTTACAAAATCATTTGTAAATCAAACAAATGAGCTGCTTTCATACAGTACCATGCACGGCTTATTGATTCGAGAAAAGGCTAAATCTATCTCATACATAGAGGATGTATTTGTTGACATGATTGTTACAAACAGCTCAGGAGGCCTCGGCTGATCAATCTCACTCATTTCCTAATGGAAGCAGATGATACCACTCCAGGTGAGATGATGGGATGGGGATGTTTAGACACAGAGGAACACCTGATTAGATCCAATCAGAAGGTCTGGAATAATGCCTGAGTGATGGGAAAGCAACAGTGCTAAGTTAAAGAGCCATAGACAAATAAATGACATCAGCTTTAAAGAGCCCTCCAATTAGACCCTTCAGTGGGCAAACCACACCCATCGTCCTGTCTAGCAGCTGCGATAGATGACAACCTTTGGTTTCACCACAAGGTCGTTGGGAAGGTTTTCATTACATGGGAGTTTCGCTGCTATTAATACTGATGGTTTTGTTCCAGTGAGATCATCTCTGTTTCTTGGTACATGATCAAGGCAACAGACAGACAGATACTAATGCA
Source organism: Rhinichthys klamathensis goyatoka (assembly GCF_029890125.1). NCBI lineage: Eukaryota > Metazoa > Chordata > Actinopteri > Cypriniformes > Leuciscidae > Rhinichthys > Rhinichthys klamathensis. The sequence continues at coordinate 9,376,841 of NW_026606660.1, forward strand.
GACACAGAATCCTGATCCCTTAACAGCTCTGTGAAAGCATGTGCTTTCAAATCTAGGACAAGACAAGGTTGAGTGACTGCGGACAAAAGGGGCAAACGAGAGAAAAGGACACACAAAAAGTCTTGAGAAAGAGAGCAATTAAACGTAAAAATGAAAAAAGTCGAAAACAAAAAACAAAATAGCAGTCCGTGTTATTATTGTAATATACTATAATATACTGTAAAAAAAAAAAAAAAAAAATTAATAAAAAAGATGTATGAAATGAATGAAATGAAAAAGCAGAAAACAACAAAAACAATGTATATATATAGTAGAGTATTAAAACATTTGTGTCTGGATAGGCTGCATTTCATAAAGATTACCATAAATACATTTGACTAATATGTTAAAGCCAATTCAAAAAACGGATGATTTTTTAAATATTGATAATAATAATAAATTCAACAACATACTGAACATTGTTGTGTTTTATCATATTGATAATGCAACAACATGATAAAACGCATTTCCGCAATGCGTTAACTAAAAACACCCCTTAGCTGTGGAAAAATCACTGTAATCTTCGGCCTCAAGTGGCTTACTGCTTTAATAAACAACAGAGCACTTAAAAGTGAACAGTATACAGCTCTCAGAGTACAGTGGATGGTGACCAGATTGTAGAATGAGAGAGAGAGTGTGTATGTGTGTGTGAATGTGTGAGGGGGGGGGGGAAGGGCCCCCGATGGAAGATGGATGACAGAACAAGCCGCTGACTGAACTCGCTGCACTGTGAAAGCCTAAGAAACCCGAGACCTCTCTGTGTTAGCAGAGCTCCAGTCTAAAATGGCTGCCAGTCGTGTAAACAACCCAGAGAATGAAAGGGGGCTACATTTCTCCAGTGAGCCGGCCAAGAACCCACAGACCGTGGTTACAAATTAACCCTTTCCTTCCCAGTCTGCAAACTAAAAACAAAGGAAGGAATGTTTAGTACTCAGTGTTTTGTGGGGAAAATGCGATGAATATCAAAACATGCGTGTCATTTCACACACTATAGCCGTTGCATAACGCCTAAATCAGAAAGCACATGAAAGAGTCAAAATTGCACTTCGGCATGGATTCAGTGGGTTCTCAGTTCAACACTTTAGATCAATCAAGTGAAAACATCCTTGAACAATCCAGCCTGCAAGCTTTTCAAGACAGACGGAGTCTCCATGGTGCCCTATAGGCCATTTCCATGTGCTCAAAAACAATCCCCTTCCCCCAAACTAGCCCCCCACCCCACTACTTCTCCGGCGGGAATCTACAGGAAGCTGTAACAGGGCCCTGGCCCTCAAGGAGGGACTGGCCCTGAAATGCAAATTGGAATTCCATCCGAAAATTGATGTCCTTTACAAGCTAATGAAAAACATCTGAAACGCTGCCAAAACGGACCCCCTTTTTACAACCCACATGCCATTAGTCAAGGGTAGACCGGAGCTGTGTCTGTCCAGTGAGGCGTGTGTTCTTATATAAGGGGCTGATAAAAATAGAGACGAATCAAGATGTTTATTTAATAACACATTCACAAAAGTGTGAATTCAGCCATTTGCAAAATCAAAACGGATTCTGAGAGACGCACTAAATCATTAACAATAACATGCTATTCCCAAACGGTTGAAAAAGGATTTACGGTCTAGTTTCTCTGCGCTAGGAAAGAAAGAAAAAAAAAAGCTGCCAAAAAATAAACTCAACGAGAGAGTAGGAGTGAAAAGCAGGAGAAAATCAATTCCCACTCTGCGCCTTTAATATCTGCAGAGAGAGGGGGGAAGCACACGCCCGCTGTAGCCCGCAGCTTATTTGCGAGGCAGGAATGGAATGTCTGAGATTGCATACATTATGTGCCAAAGAGGCCGTGGGCTATGGAAGATAGTGCTGACATCACCGTCTATAAATGGTTGTGCTCGGAGGCACAGTGAATGAAAACAAAATGGGAATAACCCTTTTTGCACATAACCCCCCTCCCTCCCCCGTTGGTGCTAAATAACAAGCACAAGCGCAGAGAGTTAAATGCCATATCGCAGTCAGGGGTGCATTGACGCGGTGGGGGGGGGGGTATGAGGGTGAATGGTTAAAATAGTTTTGCATGTACCAGTTTAATACGCACAGACAACTTTAAGCCATTCGCACGCTCATTTCCCCATCGTTTTGTTTGTTTGCAACATTGACGTAACCAATGGAATGGGTTGGGACTATCAGGAAACCCACCCTAAAAGATTTGTATGCAATTCAATTATTTTAAGCAATAAATACAGCATTAGCAGCACAGAAAAATAACTTCTAAAGCAGTATGACCAGACTACTGTACAAATGGGCAAAGAATGGCAATCAATATGTAAAGTTGTGATGAAATGAACATCTCGACAGATCTTTTCTTCCATTATTATGATGCACATCCGAGTACAATGGATTATCAGCAAAGAAAAAAAAATGAAAGGCAAGAACCTGGTTCTATCCACCAGTTGTTGATTGGATCTTGAGATTTCACGCCCACTGTAACTGCACTGTTATTCCTTCCAATGACAAGAAAACAATGTAACAATATCAGCAAGAAAACGGTATTGTAATTATAAAACAAAAGACATGCAAAACACAGCGGCGCAGGCAGCCAAATGCCGGCACACGCAGGGTTAACGCTGAACCTCTCTGCACATTCCTGAATAAATGATGTTTTGAACAAGGCTGTTACCATGGGCAACTGTGCATGATGGCACTGCAGCGTAACCTTTGGAGTGGCTGTATTTTTATCCACTGGAAACTTCTCCCTTGAAGGAGAGAGAGAGAGAGAGAGTGTGTGTGTGTTATGGGGATGAAAGGAATTGGAGGAGGGGAAGAAGCCGCTGGCTTCACTAGCTAGCAAAGGGTGGACAGACTGCAGTGATTTTACAACGCAACCTAAAACAAATGTTCCCGAAACAGACAGGCTACCACATTAGAGTTAGAGATTAATATTAATTTTGAGATGTTTGCAGCAACACAAATAAATCCAACACACAACTGACTGTAAAAGAGGTTCAAATACATCAGTGGATCAATAAATGCCTAGTAAACACGGATAGAAATGTATTATGCTGAAAAATAGCAGCACAAAGGCAGTAATGGGATTTGTGCTTGTCTTGATATCAAGATATATCCCCATCCTTAAATGGCCACTCAAAATAATCATGTGCGATTTCTTGAGCATTTACAGGGATTATATTTACTATAAAGCCAATTAAAGGGTCTTCTTCTCCACATCTTCCAGTGGTCTGCGTCTCAAAGCATTCCATGAAAAGGTGCAGAATTTAGCACACACACTCAAGACGCCACATAAGCATGTGTAGTAAACAGGAAGTGAGACCCCCGCCTTCTGTAATGGGTGGGGTTGGTGTATCTGTTTATTTTTTTCTTTGTATGTGCACTGAAACTTGAAACCCATGTGATTACGGAGACAGCCAAGGGCACCTCAAACCCAAGTCAGTTTTAGCATGACAATAGAAGCCCACTCCATCCTGAACCAGACACCACACCTTTGATTCTTCACAGACAGAGCAGCAGCGACAAGATCACTGCAATGCACCACAAAGCACGACAAACTAAACTCTTCACCAGGTTTAGAAGGATTAGGGATGTATTATACAAAACTGAACTAAATTGCCTCGCTAATCTATTGTGCTGTCATACGAGCCATTGTCTTTTGAATATGCAAATATTTTGGCAAGGAAATCTTAATTCATATGCATTATTCAATGAGGGAAAAAACATTCAGTTTGAACTGTGCAGCAGAATATAGTTACAAACCCTTTCAATACCTATTTTGAAATTTGATGCAGATGCAGTGCAATATATACACATATATATACACACACACACACACACATATATATATATATACACACACACACGCACTTATATAAACTGGTATATATGCTGCACGTAATGCATAATGTGTATTACACAACATGCTGATTAACAAAAACAAGTGTTGCACATGGCCTTTATAGAAACAAAATCGTGCATAGTGCAGAACTGCTCTAGTTCCCGCTTAAATTATTCCGATCTACAGGATGTGTGCACCACAGGCCTCCACAGTATTCAACCACAGAGCCCACTTCAGTAAGATAGCTTGGCATGTGCATTGTTCTCTGACCTTAACGTCCCCCCAGTTATTTGGTCTGGATGCTCTTGCATGGCCGGCTGCCATGAATGAATTGTGCCACCTTCTATTTGTCTGTGAAAGAGCATTAGTTTGAGTCATGGCAACAGCCACGCACCAACTGTTTTCCCTCGCTCCCGCAGCCAATGCAAGAGTACGACTGACAAGTCACATGACCAACCAGCTGAATTCTAAATGAGGAATACATCCCCAGGGCCATCTCAGGCATGTGCAAGCATTTTCCCTCTCCAGCTTTCCTACTTGCACCAAAATACTCTGACACACGGAGAGAGGGAACAGCTAACAGCTCCTAAATTGAGGCATAACAGATTAAGACACAGTGTGTAAAGAGCAGGGTGCGTATTTTAACGCCTTCTATATGCAGTAAAACAGTTTTTATCGTGCGCGAACAGAATTTGTTACTAAGGGAGTAAACAAATTAAACAAGCACTGCACCTACCCCATGTGACACCCATCAGGGAGTGCTGAATTGATGTTTCATGCCCTGTGGCTGCATCAAACATTTGACTTTTAGGTCAGTGTAGCAGGACTACATCTGTCTGGAGCAAAAACAGTGACAGTGACACAACACACTGACAAAAGCAATGAAAATGATATGCTTACTGTGATACCCGATCCCCCGTTACATGTAACAACAGAGAAATGTGCTTAGCGGAGTACTTTCCTTTTTTTTTTTTTAAATGGCTTTTGAATGGATATTGTTGGTAAAAAAAAAAAAAAAAACAGCATTACAAAGTGAATGGAAAAAGAATAATTTGGCCCTTAGTTAATACAGTTGATGAACATCTACAAAACATAACCGTTTCATAAACAAATAGACGACACTAAAAAATCTCCACGCTGCCAAGATGTATTCTATTATTATACAGAAAATACTGTAATTTGCCAACTATAATAATTCATCAGAGAACTTTGATATTTGAATTCTGCCTTGATTTATTTCAAAGACATTTCTAACCTGGACAAATTAACACGCCACAAAGAGTTAATATCAATGAATTTATTACAATTTACTCAGCTCCAAGGCACGTTACAAGTCTTCTGTTACTACAGAAATATGTATAAACAAACAGAGCATTTCATTTTTCATTTACAGTATTTTTTGCTCTACTAAAGCGTCCGTGCAACTTTAAAGCAAAAAGAGAATGAAAACACGTAATAAAATATATCTGTATTCTCAGACCACGGGATACAAATTAAAAACTGCCGTTTTAAAGATCATACTAAAAATAAAAGGACGGGATAAAGAAACAAAGAATGCCCTCTCTTAGACTCACTTCATTTGTTATACCTACCACAAAAAGTGTATTCATTAATAACATTTTTTTTTTTTTTTGCTTGGGATTGTACATGTAGATGTGGAAAATAAGTATGAAATTGAATAGAAATGTTAACGTAAACCGTAAAAGTGCCGTAAAAAAAGGTTTCCACGCACACATCCTCCTCCTTCGTGGAGGAAAACAAATGTCTCTGTACACTGGACTATTTCTGTTACTTCAATATTCACAACAAGTAGGCTGTGTCTCAAAACCAAGCGTGCTGCACACTTAGCATTTCAAATGCATCTATAATGTTCATAAATGTTATCTTGGTAGGCAGTTCACCAGGTTTTAAGACACAACCTTACATATACTCGCTTCACTTGTCTCTTTCTGATGCAGGAAGCATATATATTTATATTTAAGGGTCTCTTTCTTTCTTTACTTTCACATCCCCGGCTAAAATGGTCGCTATCTCGCCTTGCATGAAAGCCCAAGGCACGTTTGACCCTACCAGGGGACATTTCTCTCCGCTGGGGCAGTACACCTCTCCTGTGGCCCCCTGCGCTTTGATGCTTTCCCGGGAACACGGGAAGCAGAATTTGTGGTTAGGAACTGACGGGCACTGGACGAAGTGTGTGTCTTCTAAACGTTCGTGGCAGATAGTACAACACAAGGGTCCGTTATTGGCCATGGGTGAGTCTGGAATGTTCTGAGGGTGCACCTGATCCATGCCCTGATGTGAACCCGATTGGGAAGGCGTCCCAGTCAGACTGATCTCCCCGTTTCGGGAGGCCAAACGCCGCTGTCCGGACACCGAGGCGGGGGAGACCGGGCTGCTACTGTTGTGTCGGGTGGATGTGGTGGAGTGCACAGAGTTGCTGTCCTTTGGTGAGTGTGCGTTACCCAAAGTGTCTGCGACCGACATGAGCGCAGCCATGGGGGACTGTCCGTTTTGTGGGGCCGATTCGGGTGGGGTGGCTCGGCTGGAGTGCACCGTCCCCAGGGGTGGAGGTCCGCCGTGAGAGGCTGCGAACGAGCTGGACGCCATTGTCAGTTTGAGCGCCTCGCTTTGACTCGCCATCCACTGCTGTCTCTGCTGCTCCCCCTCTGCTGAGTCTGGTTCTGGGGAGGCTTTGCGTTTGCGCACGCCCGTCCTGAGCGAGCTGCCCGACGCCACGGCCCGGGGCATGTTGACCAGCGCCGAGGGCAGCAGAGGGCAGCTGGCGTCGATGTAAGGCTGGGGCAGCATTTCACCCCCAAGCCCCTCCTTAAAGAAACGCACGGACTCCGGCAGCAAATCGCCCAGGAGCCTCCAGTCGCCAGACCCATGCTTTTTCTCATATTCCAGGTATTTAAAGCCAGAGGAAAGCCCTCTGCCAAAGTCTTTCATGCAGTCCTGATACATCTGTTTAGCCACACCAGACGCACTGGAAAACACATTACCAGATCCACTGGGATACTCAATGAAGATTTTCAGTTCATAGTCCATGCCGGGCTTGGAAATGGCATCAAAAGCAAATACCCTACCTACAAGGGAATGATCTTTCTTGAACCTCACATCAAACGGAGTGCAATTGGATAGCGTGATCAGTGTGTCCCTCACTATCTTAGGTTTGTTCGCCCAATCCTCTGACCTGTTTCTCAAACTTTCACCAAGTTCAGACAGAGCCTCTGCGTTACGCTGTTTCTCTTTCAGATCTCTCTCTTGATCCGTGCTGGACACAGAACCGGGTCGCTTACCCTGCTCGGAGAGCGCGAGCGCAGGTCCGATGCTGGTCGTGGCTGGAGGGGCTCGTCCAGACAGGCTGTGCTGTGCTATACTCGCCGCGGATGGCGGGCCGTTCAGGAGGGTCTGCGGGAGGAGGTTCGGCGGCACGCTCATCTGCCCCGACACAGCCACCAGCCCGTGGTTCCGACGCGAGTTAGGGCTCTGTCGGTTCAGCTCGGGGGGTCCGTCGTCTGATTTGGGGAAGCCGTTCGGTCCACCGAGCCCGTTCGGAAGCCTGTGCGCGCCGATGCTGGAATAATCAAAGCGCGATCTCTCTGTTCCGAGCGCGTATCGGTCCAAGCCGGACTGCTGCTGCTGTTGTTGTTGTTGCTGTTGCTGCTGCTGTTTGGACGAGCCGTCCACATGATTCATCTGCACCGACTCCTTGGATGACATTCCCGCTTGTGCTTTCACCGCAGGCGGCGGCGCGGGACCCGGGGATCTCCCTTCCTGGAAGCCATGAGCCCGCTTCAGATGGCGCGCGGTCTCGATAACAAACTCGATCCGATCCGCGCCCTCGTAGTTCACGCAACCCCTGCATACGGCCTCCGTAAAATCCCAAATCATCGCCCACGGCATGCGCGGCAGGTCGCACAGATAACACGACTGTCTCCTCGACGAGGAGACCTGCGCCGAAGACATGTTGAGCTGCTCCTCTCGGATCCGTTATACGGTTACTAGGAGGCGAATGCGCCTCTTCTGCTTCTCGGAATGCCACCTGGCTGGGCCAGTGACGTCAGCACCACGTTCCGCAGTTCCTTTTTCTGTTACAAATGACAAGCCACTTGTTGCCATGCGAGTGCGCATGCGCTAACCACTCCCTAACAAATCTTCTGAATGGGCCGAGAAACGCGCACCGCCACCATTATGGCAAGCCGGCTAAACATTTATGCTTCAAAACATACTATTGTCTATTTTTAAGTTACTAGCACTTTTTAAATGATCATTAAGTAAATCCAATTGCACTTCAGTAGTATTGACTGTAGTATTCAATACTTATTCATTATATAGGCCTACTAGTATGTCATTCTAGTCACTCTAATCTCAATAGTGGCAAGTAACTATTCCATTGTTATTGGTAACACATTTTAATGTTTGTGTTTATTGGTATATTTTTTCGAATAAATAAGTACTATTAAGTCTAGAATATGTCTCTGGGAAATAATCACTAGAAACTAATAAATCCGAAATAGACACCAGCATGCATGCACCAGCGTGTCTGTAGTGAATAGTTAATATCTGACCAACAGATAGGCCTATTTTAAAAACAAAATGTTACCAGTAAAAATAGTATAGTTATTTGTCACTATTGGGATAATGACTAGTACCAAAAATATAAGTACTAGTATCTAATGAATAAATGTGAGCAATACTAGTTTCTAATAAATAAATCTGATAAATTGTTTTAAATGCTAATTTAATAGATACTCGTCACTATTGGGAAAAAAACATTACAATCTAATGAAAAGTTACTGGTGAAAATTAAATGGATACTAGTCATTACTGGATCACATACAAACACATACTAATAACAAAAACAGGGGGAAAAAATATTTAGCTAATAAATATACATTTTTATAAAACAAATAAAAAAAGATTAATGTTCAATCTGCTTGCCATACCTCATTAGCCAGTTTGCTTTCAGAATACAAGAGCCAGAGTTGTGGGTAGAAAATCTGAGGTATTCATGTTTCTTCCAGACTCCAGTTTCGATTCTTTTTGCTTCTAAAATGTCCATAAGCTTCATATTCTGTGGTCCAATTAATAATGCAAGATCATGTTGGAAAAATGCTTAGACCAGCAAAATGCATACGATTTACAATAAAAATACGCATACTGTGGCCATACATGCATACAAGACATTTTTAAGCATTTGACATAATATCTATGCTCCATGGTGTAGAGGCTGCCTTAAACATAAACAACACCTATTGAAGATATTCTGACATGTGATTTATTAAATATGATTATGAAAGACTCATAATATTTCTGGTAATATCGGTCAGTCTGTGTGAGTGCTTGTTTACTTTAAATGAGGAAGCTTGGCAGCCCCGCCCCTAAAGCCCCTTTCCCATAGTCTATTCTTTGCTTAACAACACCCCGTAGATGATGTTTAAAAAAAACTTAAAAAAAAACTCGCCCTGTTATACAACAAGACGAGGGGGTGGAAAAACCAAAAGAGGAAAAAAAAAGCAAGGGAGGTCTGGAGGAGAGGAGAAATGCCATTTATTGCAATCCCTGCATTCTGCTGGCACGGAAAGAAGCTGTGCTTTATCCAAGCAAAAAAACAAAACAAAAAAACCCATAACTACCAAGTAGGCAGGAGCCAAATCTGAGGATGTGATTTTCTCCCTCCGCTGAAAATTATATATACAGTACATCAAGCATGGCAGAGCCTGAATTTGGATGTCAAACGGATAAAATAACCACTACTGATATGGCAAGCAGAATGTCTTCCAGCTTGTAAAGCCGGAGACAATTTGTACAGTATTTGTGCTCTGTGCTTGTGACTCGGATGGTGTAAATGAGCCTGATGTCTTTCGTTTGTGCCCCAAATTAACAACACAAAGAAACGAGTGTTTGTGCAAATTATCTTGGAGCGAGTCACTTGACTTCAAAATGAAATCAGGCTTCACTTTGCAAACACTCAAACGCCCTTGCGCGACACAAGACCATATGTAGAACTGAAATATTTATATTTCGGAGAAAAACACAAATTATAATTATATTGCACAAAAATATTTAACTGGGATTCTATGGGCAGAAAAAAAAATGCAATCCTTTAGCAAAAATGTAAAGTCTAAATATGCAGTCTGCCTGTAAAGGATATTTCACCCTCCTTCCTTTTCACTGAGGGATGTTTCGCTGTCCCTGTAGTCTTCTCATGAATACAGATCACCCTGAGGCTTGGCACTCACTCACACACACACACTGTGCAGAACATCCACCCACCTACACTCACACAAACACACACACACACACACACACACACAGAGCCACATACATGTGCGGTCACACACACACTCTGCATGGAAAGTTTTCCACATTCAGCTTTCCACCAGCTTATCGCAGGGGTTAACTCTCAGCTTCCGCTAAGTGGCTGGCGGGCTGCCAGAGTGAGGGATTCTGGGAAAAGGCAAGTCTTGCCAAGTACAAACTGCCAACATTAAGCAGGCCTGACAGCCTCTCTCCTCCTCCAAACCTGGCAGCCATTCAAAGTGCTCTTTCATTTGAGACGCTGGCGGGTGGCCAGATGCATGCAGATTTACTTTACCTATTCTCAGATGGAGCCGATAGAGACCGCCCCACAGTTGCCATGGGAACCAGAGGCTGCTCGGAGACTTCCCAGAGCTGCTCGTGTGTGCACATCTTGTGTTGAACACTCGGTAACCTGCAGATGTATGACTTTCTCTCTCCCTCACTTGTTTTTTTTTTTAGAAGAGACCTTACTGTTACACAGAAATACTGTCTGGAAAAGAGAAAGAAAATGCAGCTGCTGATCTGCCAAAAAAAAAAAAAAAAAGAGGTGGTGGCAGTGAAAGCAGATGTACTCTTTTAAAATCTTCTGTTTTTGCAAAACCAACACAAACTGTATTTCAAAGCGTCCGGCAGAACATAAAAGAGGCTTTCGATCACAAAACAGTATCACTAGGTATACCGTAGCCACATTTATTGAAATGGACACATTTGAAATATTATCCAACATGTATGTTAATAAACACACTCTTTTTGCTCCTCTAACAAAAAAGGACTGTTGCAATACCACGGTACCTTGACATATACTTTGTATATGATTACCATAATCATGTTAGTAATAGACAGACATATCTAGCATATAATTAGCCAATATTTTAGGCTATTTTTGTCTCTCTCTCTCTCTCTCTCTCTCTCTCTCTCTCTCTCTCTCTCTCTCTCTCTCTCTCTCTCTCTCTCTCTCTCTCTCTCTCTCTCTCTCTCTCTCTCTCTCTCTCTCTCTCTCTCTCTCTCTATATATATATATATATATATATATATATATATATATATATATATATATGTGTGTGTGTGTGTGTGTGTGTGTATTATAAGATGTATTTGTATTTGTGTATATATATGCTGATTTATTTGATCAAAATACAGTAAAAACATGTTTAAAATGTGTTCCAAAGAACAGCATTTATTTGAAATAGAAATATTTTGTCTATATATATAACTATATATACCGGTAGTTAATTTGTCTATTATAACAGTTATAAGACAATAGGTCTTTACTGTCACTTTTGATCAATTTAATGCATTCTTGCTGAAAAAAAGTATTATTTTCTTTAAAATAAAACCAAAAAAATCCTACTGATCCCATACTTTTGAATGGTATTACATATCGGCCCATCGATCAACCACTAATTCATTTCATATTGATATGGTAGTCTAAGGTATGTCAAAGAACACCATTACACATGGCAAAAAAACATGGTATTTCCACGGTAAACGTCGAAAAACCTTTTAGGTACTGTTTGTTAGCATCATCTGCAAACTGTCTTCTGCTTGCCCCATGACAGTTATATAAACTCCAATTCAAGTGTCTTGCTCTGCATGACACATCTTCTTCAAGGAGGCCAAATTGAATTTGCAGATGTAGCGGAAAAAGTGTTTGGAACGGGATCCAAAAAACATGTTCGAATTATTGAGAACCTCCCTTGCTACATCAGAGGCCAAGAACAAAGACATTCAAAGTTAACCACTAACATCAACGCACTGCCTCTTGTACTGTCATTTTGACAAGTTGCGGTAAGCCTCTCACAGCGAGAGACACTCGAGCAAAACACGTGTACGCTTCGTCCGTTTTTAAGTGACACTTGCTTATGGAACATTAGGAAGGCGTATTTAAACTAAAAAGACAAGAAGGCCTTAACTGAGCACCATAAATAAAACAAAAGCATTCCTTTGGCTTGGGAAAAGAAGTGGTTATGTAGGTCCACTACTATGGTTACACACTGTGTACGGCGAAACACGAAAGGCCGAGAGTTGTGTGCCTTCCTGCTCTGAAAAGAGATCTATTATTACCTGGACCGCTCTGGTTGGCCGTTGTCAGCTGTTGCCATGGCGAACCTCTTTACCCCAACAGACTGCACAACGTATCTCTCGGGAGACCTCCGGTTATTAGGGCTCTGGTCTTGAAGTCTGCCATTTCCTGCAAAGAGAGAAGATATCGTAAAGGATCAGCCCGGCCACCAGACACCTGCCGCAGTCAGCAGTCCGGTTCATCACTGCCAGAACACACACTGCTGCGGGCCTACGACTCTAACAAGGCCCCGTGTGTTTCGGCTAGTCATCAATTCTGCAGAAATGCAGTGCGCTGTGCCAATAACCCGGACCATAAACACGTGATACGCGCCAGGCGTTTCTGAACACAAGCGAGCGGTTATTCTTTCTATATTCTTTCAGTTTGTCAGGCTATGACTGTAAATGGAAAAAGTCAAATCGAGAGCACGGAGGGGGAAAACTCATACGGCGCAGATGTAAAATATCCTGGTGCTTTTTCCTGAGCCCTATTAGGAGGCCGGAGAGTGGAATGTTCTCCCCGCGGCACTGCGGAATGCAGACGAAAGGAAACAAAGCTATATAAATACGCAGGACAAGGATTTCTCAATCCTCCAAAAACAACAGTAGAGCTCCTGACCGTAATCATTTCCTTAAGGTCAAAAAGGCAGCGTAAGAAGGGCCTCCTCCAACTGGAACAACAGCAGTGCTGCCATGCGCGCCTCCAGCGGGCCCCAGTGTCTGGCTAACAGGGAACATGAGGCTTCTTGAATATGGTTAAACGAGCAGCTAAAGTCTCATGACTCAACGGCAAACAAAGCCTCCTGTATCGCAGACCCTCTGCGCCGTGTTTCCTTTGAGAGAACAAGCAGACATGCAAAAACAATCAGCGCTGTTAATGACTGCAATAAAAAAAAAAACTGTGCTGTAAAATGTCTGGTAATTTAACACATTAATACCTCAAATGAAACTATATATAGACAAATGTTACTACAATTACAATAACTGTTGTCTAATGTAATATATTTTCAAATGTAATTTATTCCTGGGATGCAAAACTGAATTGTCAGCATCATTCCTCAAGTCTTCTTCAGTGTCACATGATCCTTCAGAAATCATTCTAATATGCTGATTTGCTGCTCAAGAAACATTTCATTCATTTCAATATTATCATCTATGTTAAAAACAATTGTGCTGCTTAATATTTTTGTGGAAACCATGATTCTTTGGTGAATCTAAAGTTAAAAAGAAAATCAATTATTTGAAACAGAACTCTTTTAACATAATATGCATTTACTGTCATTTAACACAGACACAATGTGTGCATGCGTGAGTGTGTGTTGTTTTCCTAAAAACAATTAGAAAAAAAATAGGTTTAAAAGAGTTTTTGATGGACTGCAGCATGTCTATTATTCATTTACACATTGAAACGCCTGAACGAAGGAAAAATTTCAATAAACATATATTGTAACATGAAAAACAGATCAATAACTTGATTAACCAGACTGTAGCAGTCATCAGTTTTCTGGGTCATATTCTTTCCAATTGCATTCTGGGATTGTTTACTGTGACAGCTGGAAACAACAGCTCCTGATAGGTCTACGTGAAGTTGCCAACGTTACCGCACAGATTCCTAACCCTTTTCCCAGCTGCCGCGTGACGTCAAACCCACACACATCCGCAGCTGCAAAACATCAGCTGTAAAGTTCGAGACCCGTGGCTGCGCGGAGATCCATTCTGCTGCTTTTATAATTACACCAAACACAGAGCTGTAAACAACAGTCAGCATTTAACATGGAGCTGGCACCTCACCAAGGGCCGGATTCTCGTAATAGTGCTGCCAGACACACAATGCCAGACTGTTGCCCATCGGGAGCACAGCTCACAGTGCTAGTGAACACCTAAAAACCCCATGCAGGTTAAATGGCTACAGGGAAAAAAGCAGGGGTGTGCAGGTTGTCTGATGCATTAAGTGCATTATGGGGAACAAAGAACCTTAATGCATTTGAAGGCCTGGCTAGCGTGTCTGTGCTCTATTAAGTTGTGACGCACGGCATGTGACCCACCCCCCAGCGCACATCAACACTGATGGAGGCCTCGGCAGGTAAGGGCACTGGCTAATAATAAATTCTGCCATTTATATCGGAAAGGGCATCCCTGCGGGGGGGGCAGACAGATTCTCCTGGTATCTCCCGGCTGACATGGAAGAGGTGACAAGAAGCTTTCCAGCTTTCAGAATGTACAACAAACACATTAGGATCAAAATGTATGTCATGGAGTTAATGAAACATGCTAGTAATATATGAAGATGTTTTTATCTGCCTGCTTATCCTAAACTGTATCATCTATACTTACAAACAAAGGTTTGGGGTCAATATGGCTTTTATTCAGCAAGAATGCACTAAATTGATGAAAAGTGACAGTAAAGACTTTTACATCATAACAACAGATCTCAATTTCAAATAAATGCTGTTCTTTTAAACTTTCTATTCACCAAAGTACCCTGAAAAAAATGTCATGGTTTACACAAAATTAATAATCAGCACAACTGTTTTCATCATGATGTTTCTTGAGCAGCAAATCAATATATTAAAAGAATGATTTCTGAAGGATCATGTGACACTGAAGACTGGAGTAATTATGCTGAAAATTCAGCTTTGCATCACAGGAATAAATTACATATTAAATCACAAATTATAAAACATTTATTTTAAATAGCAATAATATTTCACAGTATTACCGTTTTAACGGTAAATGCAGCCTTTGTGAGCAGAAGAGACTTTAGGAAACTCTTACTGACTTGAAACTTTTGAATAGTATACATATATGCACGCATAAAGCATTTATCAGATTGAATAATTGCACAGTATTTAAAGCTGATGTCATCTCCCTAAGATCAGGTAACCGCATATTTCGACAGTGTTTGTCTAGTACGAGCTAAAATTCCTACCCATAAATCTTTGATGAGGTAAGACCACATGAATTTCTGTTGAGGGCATCTGCAATATTCATAACCCTTAATGTAAAATCTGCAGGCTTCTCAACTAACAGGATTTGACTCTTGTTTCACCTATTAGATTTTACTATCTTCACTACCAGTTTGGATCTGACTGATCTAAAGGCTAAATGAATCAAAAAAGATGAATAAAGAATGAAATTTCAAACATGCAGAGTGACTACATACAATATTTATGCTATTAAAAACTAATTTGTCACACCACAGGACCATTTAAGTGAACAACAAAAATGCTAAAGGATTATTAACAATGGAAATTATAACAAATTTTGACTCTATTTTAGCTGACATTTTGAATAAATTATTCATAAAGAATATTGTGTTTTTAATTGTCATAGTCAAACATCAGAAATACAACTGGTTCAACATTTTGATTACTGGACACTTTAACATAAAAACGAATAAAATAATTAATAAAACTAAATTAATAATTAATTAATTAATAAAACACTTTCTCTTTTACACTCATTTACATTGTAACCTAAAAAGCTGATGCTAAAAAAATCCCCCAAACACAGTAACAGCTGCTAAATTTATCTCTATGACAAAAGCATATGAGCTCTGATAATTAAAACAGTTCTAATACGCCTCTCCTAATTCCCTGGTGCATTACTCATAAACAGGTGAACATAAAAGTATCCTCTAGTCTACACAACAAATCTTCACGCTCCAGATTTCGCCTCTCCGCATGTATTTAATGCCGCTTTGATGATGAACACGAGAAACAAAAGGAAGGTTGGCTAAAAATAGCCCGTTTCAATGGAGAGAGAGAGAGAGAGAGAGAGCGGTCTGACAGCCGAAGAGATGAAGCAATGCTGCCACTGAAATAGCCGGGTTGCCATGGCGACCAGATTGATGCTCACAAGTGACAAAATGGAGTCAGTAGCAACAGACATCTTACTGCTGAATTTTCCCACTGTCTCGACACACACGACCCAGCAAAACAGCAACCTGGACCATTTGTGTTTACACTTGCTGATTTGAGAATATCCCTGAATTTCGCATCAAATTCTCACACTCAATCCGGAGGAGTGCATTGTGTATGTATGTAGGTCGAATGTGCGGTTATAAGAAAACAGACAGAACTAATGCTTTGGGTGAGAATTTTTACACTCCAGGGAAAAAAACACACCGAAAAACTGCAAGCCATAATTAACTCTCTGTTCTCCCACACACATCCATCAACGGGAGCCTAAGAATAAGCTCCGGCGTCTGGGAAAGCAATCCTGCGTTCATGTGGGAGACACCTAGGGGGATTCGATTTAGGTGGGAAAACTCTC
Organism: Rhinichthys klamathensis goyatoka; assembly: GCF_029890125.1. Taxonomy (NCBI): domain Eukaryota; kingdom Metazoa; phylum Chordata; class Actinopteri; order Cypriniformes; family Leuciscidae; genus Rhinichthys; species Rhinichthys klamathensis. The sequence goes on from NW_026606660.1 coordinate 9,393,357, forward strand.
CCAGGTTTCAGACTGACAGGCGTGTGTCAGCGACCCCATCTCTGAGCGAACAGCTCGCAACTAAATTACCAGCAAATTGGAAAAAGAGGAAAGAGCGATGTGAAATAGAAAATCAAGAATGTTGTTTGTGATAAAAACAAGTGCTCCTCGAAAGTGTTTTGGTCTAGGCTGGTACACTCAAACGGTTACACAACATTGCGAAGGGTAATTTAGATCTACTGCGGCCTGTTTAATGACACACACTACTTGAAGACACTAAAGCAGCTGTGTTACCAGGTCAGCCTGTGCTAACATGCCCGAAGCTTTCCAATAACAAGCCTCGGCTCTCTACGACAGGAGCAAAACAGCGTGACTGAGGCGAACAGCTTGAACTGTTCATATTTACACAGCTGTTCAGCGGTGACACCTCTTTCAACAACTGCTTTTTGCCTTAATTGGTTTTTAGAGCAAAAGCAAGTCTTCAATTCAATCCGGAGGAGTGACAGATTGGTTGAGTGATGGTGTCTAAAGGGAAAAAACATGCTCGGGGATAAATTACTGGTTTTGGAGTTTGAGAACATGAGGTTCTGGGCTGAGCTGATCATTGTTGCCTCCTAAACAGGAAACTAAAAGCAGGCGGTTTCTTGGCGGAGGCGAAGCACAATGGATTCCAAAGCCTGTAGCCATGGATGCAGCGAATGCAATTCGAAATTAGTGATAAGATATGAGACTTAACCAAAGAAAATATGCCGCAAAATATGTGCAGAAGTAATCAATTAAAATGCTGCGTCTACTTGCCAAAACATAGTCAATGCGTATTAAGAAGAAAAGAATCAGATAGGCCTATAGATAAAAAAAAGACTTTGCATGTATATAATTTACTTAATGCAAAGGACTACCGGTAATAACAGAAACAAAAAAGCAATAAATAAAATAATGTTTCATTTTTCTATATTTAGATATACTGTCTCACAAAAATAAAATAAAAAAGCATGCATCTAAATCCAGAAGGACATTAGCCAAGAAAGCTTTTAGATTCAACCACACAGAATGACTTGGGAGAAAAAAGACAGTTTTCTGCTGTTATGGATTATCATTACCTTTGATTAATCTAATTACCTCTGACTGATCTATTAACCTACATTACAATAATTTAAAAGAAGAGGATATCTGTTTATATATATATATATATATAAAAAAAATGTAGAATATAGAATAATAATATATATTATATATAATCATATATATATAAAATGTAGGTCTGTTAGTGCGTGGTGCAAAAGCAGAAATTCAGTAGTGACGCTACTGCCATCAAGTGGTTTCACCTTGAATGTCATCATAATACCAGTCTAGGACTGATTTTAAAAAATGAACCAATAAACAATTCATTCAAAGAATCATTTCAGATCTCTGCTTTGATAGGGTCGTGAATCAAAAGAAATAAAAAAGAAAGTAAAATGCACCCACAAAATCTGGGCCTTGAAGCAAAACCAAATAAATCAGATATCTGCCATTAATGACCGCATTTCTTCCTGCCAATAAACTATCACAGAGAAAGTGATGCATGAGAGAAACCAACCTTGGTTTTTGAGAGAGGATCTTTGAGGTTTGATAGTGCTTGTTGATGATGTCCAGTGGGTGGGTTTAGGAATGACCTTCCGTGGTGCGGGGGTGTCCAGGGGGCTTCTATGCACACCTGCTTGTTTCTCTCGGCGCACATCCGTTGAGACTGCAAGAGAAATAAACCAATGTAGAAACAATAACATCAGCACCCTTTGTAATTCTAAATATATCCAAATATACAGTTGCCCCCAAAAAGTATGTGGGCACTTAAGCCACCATTAAATATGTATAAATGTATTTGCATTGTATAACAGAAATATCAAAACAAATATTTCAAATGAAGACAAAAAAAGTATTGAACACTCTATGGTTGTCAAACATGTTTATTGTTAATATGATGAACTACACTTGTGGTTATTCTGTTAAGACACCTTTGTGAACTTGAGGGGAACTGACGTCATGTGACTTGAAGGTCTACTAGAATAGGTTTTATGCTTTATTTTTAAGACATATTTTACATTGTTGCAGCACCTCTCTTCCCGGTCTCTCATTAACGCTCTGTTTAGTTCCTGTCTCTATGAAGCCTCTCCTTGCAAAAAGTGCAATGTGCTCTGATTGGTCAGCTGGACAACCAGTGTGTTGTGATTGGTCAACCGCTTCGACCGCCCCTTACCATAACTATGAGATTATTTCAACACACTTACACAACTCAACCAGGCCTTGCATCTTTTTTTGCGTATGCATTTGGCGGTAATTATTTAAATTAGGAATATTGGGAAAACTCATTTGAGGTGAGTACATTTGAGGAATTTCAGAAGTAAAAATTGTACCTACTGAAATGGAGAATAACTCACTTTGGAGTGACTTTGTGCTTTTTTATGCTCAAACAGCAACATTACACACTACAGAAAGTTTAAAATGTAAACAATATTTTAATAGGACCCCTTAAAAAATCCAAAAGTGTCAAAATGCTTCTTAGTGTCACTGCATTTATAGATAAAAGTGCATGATTTATATCAGATTAGCATACAATGGACCAGGACAAAACATAAATTATTATTAGAAGGGCTCATATTATTACTCATTTTAATTTCTAAAAAAAATGATGTCATGGTGATTAACTCCTCCTTTGAGACACAATCTGCATATTGCCATTTTAGATTGTGAAAATATTCAGACAAATATACCACAACTTACCGAAGCCTGGGCTTCTAGCAGAGGTTTGATCAGGGGAAAAGAGTCTGATGCTGCGACTCCCGGAGATCTGAACTGGCAGAGAGTCTGTCTGGGTGATTCCAGAGCCTGTGTGCAGGGTGGACTGCGAGTCTGTGTTCGCACGAGCTGCTACGACATCCAGAGCCGAGCCCAAGAGACGATTCTAAAGGCAGAGGAGAGAGCGCCTGTGAGCTGCGTCATATGAAACAGTAATGCACACATTGACAAACACAACCAATTATGAAGCAAATCTGAAACCAGATCTCTGAAATGAAGAAGATGCTATACAACAACACGTGACTGCTTAAAACAGAAGTCTTTTTTTTCCAAATAAAAGAGTTCAATATGCTATGTACTCTGTTCAGTATTTGGTACTTAGCCATTCTTCGCCCTGATGAACAACAATGGAAACTATACTTCTATACTGAGGTCAGCATATCATAACTGGGGATGTTTACAGCAGCAAATATATTTCACAGGTTAAGGAGGGTGGGAAACATGAAAACTAAATTATGAATGTTTTTGGTACAATAAACCTTGCATAACATTAAAAGTAGACTTAAAATAAAAAAATAAAATAAAACAAAAATAAAATGAAATGAAACAAAAACAGGTCAAAACAAACCAAAAAATGAAATAAAACAAAAATAAAAAACAAAACAAAAACAAAATAAAAAACAAAAAACTAAACTTAAAAAAAACTGAAAACAAAACAAAGAGAAAAAAATTAAAATGAAATAAAAACAAGACAAAACAATACAGAAATAAAATAAAACAAAAGTAGAAAAACAACAAAATAAAATAAAAAACAAAACAGAATAAGACAAAAAGTAAGAAGTAAAAACAAACAAACAAAAATAAAAAAATAGCATTAAATAACATTAAAAAAATTATTAAAAAAGGCAGATTCTGCATCTCCAGATCTGAACAGAGATCTTGCCTTCTTTACCTGCAGTTGAATCTGCTGACATTGAATTGTCTCCAGATGTTGCAGTCTCTGCTGGATCAGAATGTTAAGTTGCTCTTCCAGATGGGCCGCTCTCCCAGCAGAAGTGTTCTCAGTCCTGGCCGGCCTCCCCGGCGGGACACTGCCCTCTGCTGCCTGCAACCTCCTCAGCTCAGCAGTTACCAGTGCGATCTGAGCCTCCATCTCTCTCTGAGCCTGATGGGCCAAACAAAGACAGTTTAAGGAGACTGCTAGAATACTGTATTGATTTATGAATTTAAGAATGTTATAATGCTATATGAATCCAAGAAGGTCTACCTTGATAAGTGGTGCTGTGGCAGCAGTAGTAGCAGCTGTTATAGCTGCCACACTTGCAGAAGTCCCAGGATCTCCTAATGGAAAAGCAGGATCGGACTGGCCTCTTGGAGTCTGGGATCTGTCTTGGTCCAACACTTGTACTGTCACATTTCGTCTTAAAGGGGCGCTTTGTGATCTGAAAGACATAGTGAAATATCCAGGTGTGCAAAATGACCATGTTTGATCATAGAAGCGACTGAATGGAAGCAGACGTTACCTCTTCCTGAGGGCTGCAGACACTGCTCCTCTCCCATCAGCAGAGTATGTAGAAATCTGCACATCTCCACCTGTGGTGTTCAGAAAGGTCAAATCAATTTACAATGGTGGCATTCAGCACTTGAAAAAGTTTATAATACAAAACTATATAATAGGCATATTACTACATGGTACTAATATATGCCAATATAACATAATATATAAGGGGTTTTCACATTTTTCCATGGAAAAATTTAGAAGAAAAACTGTATAATAAAAAAAATTAATTAAATTAAAACAAGACAAATTTAGATGAAAAAAATAATAAATGAGAAAACAAATAAATAAAAAGAATACAATAAATAAGTAAATAAATATTAATCTTCAGTACTATGAGTAGAAAAAAGAAACATAATAAGAAAATATTTATTTTCATTATTCTTAAATAAATATTTTCCAAATAATATATATATATATATATACATACATATATATGTATATATATATATATATATATATATATATTAATATATATATATATATATATATATATATAATATTTCACAGTATAAATTAGGTCTTTAAACAAGAAACTAGCCTATATAGATGCTTTTTAAATTATGATCATATTTGGGTGTCCTTGGCATCTAAAAGATTGAAAACCCCTGTATAATAATAAAATATAATATAATATAATATACCTTTTGATTTTAAGTTTCCTGTCTGCATGACTGTAGTTTGAGCTTTACCTTTCTCTTTCCTGGAGGCCTATGTGACAGACACTTTTGTTAATTAACATAAACAATTACAAAATATTTTAATCAATTTAAGTTTAGATTCATTAAAAACAAACATAAGTAAACCAAAGTAAACAAAATCTCACTTTGTCAAAAAGGTTAGCAAATGTATTTGATGGTCCAACAGCCTGTTGTTCATCTGGTCCAGCTGAGTTCAGATAAATATGAATTTATTCTTTTGATCATTTAAAAATGATAATTAATTGAACTAAAACCAGACTGATAGTGTTACCTGTATCTGCAGCTGAAAGGATATTCACAGGGAGGACAGGTGGTATTTCTCTCTCATCCACAGAATGAACATGTTCAGAGTCTGTCAGTCTCCTGATGTAAATATTAACTTTATTATGACTCGTATGCTGTTTTTCCTCTCTGCTGGCACCCAAAGCAGCTCTGGTTGACTGAATTAAAACATCTGCTGCATCAGAACTAGACGTAGAGTCGTTTAAATGTGTGTTATTGATCACAGACACACAATAAGAATCCATTTCCACTTTTACATCAGTAATAAGACAGTCCAATAAGAGGTGTCGGTTGTTTTTAAGTCTTTAGACGGTTAATAATAATATTGTGCGGATCCATTAAAGCGTCAATAACAGTCTTACCGTAAGGGTGACGTCAACATAACGATTATTGTTAATCGTTTTCCCAGAGATATCCACAGATGACACACGTCAATCACTCTGACGTTGTTGTCAGTAATGTATTGGTTTTAAATTTCCCGCCGCAGGTGATTTTTTAAAGCATCAGTTTTGAACAGCCTCTCTCATTTGTTATTTTATTAAACCACGTCTACATTTTAGTATTTTACCGTAATATCCAAAGGGTGCTTTTTTTCAGTTCACTTCAGCTGTAAGTCCAGTTATTTTCACAGCGTCAGTAACGTTAGTTGCCGACAACAAAAACTTCACAACAACTGTGATCTTGGAAGGAAACAACGGCGTGACGTTAAACATATTTCAAAATAAAGGGTTGTCTTCTCTTTGTTTTGGTCTAAGAAGTCTTTACACTGCTGCCCCCATTGGGTCGTTATCAGAATATGTTTACCTGTTTTACAGTATTTAATGTTTTAATATTAAGATAGTAAGATAAAAAAAAAAAAATAATCAAAAGAAGGGATGGTTGTCTTTGATTGTTTATCATGTCATTACATGTTAAACAAGATGAGTATTACAGACCAAAGGCAAACTATTTTTTTTTTAAAAATCATCACCATCATAATACACCTCCAAACACACACCTTAAGGGCTTTTTTGATGCAAATTTTTTAAGGATTCGTAAAGGATATTGAATTCCCTCATACATGTTTTTAATGTTTAATTCATAGGGACTCTTATTTGTTCCGGAAGTGCCGATTCCGTTCTGTTCTCTCACATGTCCTTCAGCTCTGACTGCCTGACAGCAAAGGTATCCGCTTTACTGTGTTTTACGTCCCTTCCTTCTTACTACGTTTATGGTCTAAATCTTATTTACTACAAAGCTATTATTAATTTATTTATTTTGAAAGACATTTTTCGCATAGCCTGTGTTATAAATGTACATGTGAGATGATGCTAAAGGCTAATCTAGCCTCTCATCATCATCATTGCTCGTAAGAGAACGTAACGTAATATATTTTAAGCAATTTGTGCGCTGTCAGTGAGAACAGGGAGGTCTACTGTTTTAAATGCTCTTAGTGTGACTAATGTTATTCAATTTCATTGACAGCATCCTACTGTATTGTAACTATGGCAGCTCAGGTTACTGAATCAGATCAGATCAAACAGGCAAGAGGAACCTTACATACCATACACTTATATTGTCTATTTGTAGTTATGAAATCATTCAGTAACCCTTTTACTGATCATCTTTGTATTTTGCAGTTCAAAGAATTCCTGGGAACCTATAATAAACTGACAGAAAACTGTTTCATGGACTGTGTTAAAGATTTCACTACAAGAGAGGTCAAGCCAGAGGAGGTATGTGATTTAAGTTGAATTAAATATCCTTTAAAATAAATGTTAAGTTATTAAGCTTTTATTAAACAGGGTTACAATTTATTTTAAGGTGACATACATAGTTACTTTGTACTTACTCAAATAAGTACTACTGAGTAATATTAGTCAACTACATGTACTCAGAGATGGGCAGTATTTTAATTACATGTATTTGAAATATGTATTTAATTACTTTTGAGTATTTTGTATTTTCCTTAACAAAAATAAATGAAATTGTAATTAAATACTTTGAGAGACTGTAATTTGTATTTAAAATACTTAAAATATGTATTTTAAATACGCATATATTAACTTTCATAACCAGGCTTAATAGGACCATAAAGATACAAAATACTTAAAGGACTACCAAATTGCTTATCATTTTTGGCTAGATGCAAGATGACACATCTCACATTTTCACATGGGTTTCTCAGAAATGGAAGTCGTCATAGTTGGGTAAACTTCTATAGCAGTGAACGAGTTTTTGTGTTCCCATTTGCTCAAATGGCAAAAGAACAACGCCACAACAGTGTTTTATAACTTTCAAAAAGAGTATAAATATATAGAGAGATTGATAATGGCAGTCAGAAGAGAGAAAGATCAAAATGTCAACTTTACTGTTACAGCTGCTGTATTTGAAACACCCTCACAGCAGCATTGACTAGTTTTTTTGTAATATAATACAAATATAGTGTTATGCATATATATAAAAAAAACTTTGCAGGATTTAAGGCCAGACACGGCAGGCAAAAACATAGTTTTTTTTTCACTGGTCAATTTTGAGATTTCGGGAGATTTGTCTTCAAAAACATGTCTTCTTTCAGACTTGTGGTGAAAAAAAGTCCGAAATACACATTTAGGTCTTTATTTTACTACACTTCGTCTGTTTGCGTCTGTAGATTTCTCATAAATTCATCAAAAGTTGGTGATATAAATCATCCGTTGCTCCGCGATCGCGATCTGCACCCTGTCATCACATACACCGTTAGAAAGCTCTCTCTCTCTTGTACAATGTTGTCGGATCCAAATATGGTCATTTCCTTTTTATCAGCAACCAATCGTGAAAGTAAAAGGGAGCAAATGCGCAATCTCATTGGCTGATGCTAAATCTTTAAAGCCCGTTTTCTCAAAATGACTTTTCTCTCATACTCAAAGTCCGAAATCTCCACTTCGGTAGCACCTATATACACCAAACTTTCCAGTCTTGTACCTGGTTATAATATGAAGATATTTACAGAGGGATTTGTAAATATATTATTCCTAGCCCGATTTATATAACATTTTATTCCAAAAAACATGGCAAAAATCTTTTTTTTAAGGCTATTGACAGCATATTCTGATTTATAGGATAACAAAAGTAGATATCCATAAATCCCTCTGTAATTTTTTCCCCATCTAATATGTGAACACAATGAAAAAAGAATTTTGAACCTGGCTTTATCCAATACTCAGATTTCATTTTTTGAAATATATGCAAATTAGCGCATATTTAATTAGATAATGCCTGATTTGCATATTTAAACATTAAATTACAGAAAACTTGTAATACATTTTTTTCTCATCTTAATGTAGGTAATCAACTGGGAAAGTTTCATGGTGATATCTGCTAGTTAAAAAAATTACCCTATTCACCTGTAGTGTCTCGCCTTAAGATGCTGATTAAAACGTGTTTCCATTTAAACGCGTCAGTCTGTGAAAAAGGTCCAGCTCGCTCATTGTGAACAAGGTCTGATGCAATTAAGTAAAGAAGCTGCTTTTGTGCTCAATTATGCATAATTTACTGTTATTACTAAAGTACATTTAGTAATGTGTAACCGTCACCTTAAAATAAAGCGTTATCTTAAACAGTACCATGAACTTGATTTGAATGCAACTTTTCTTCCCAGACCTCATGTTCTGAGAGCTGCTTACAAAAGTACCTAAAGATGACGCAGAGGATCTCCATGCGCTTCCAGGAATATCACATCCAGCAGAATGAAGCTTTGGCTGCTAAAGCCGGCTTGTTAGGACAACCGCGATAGTCAACTGCTGCTGGACTGAACCCCACAGCATTATTCCAGCGTGGAGCAGGGCCCTCCAAACTGGAGCAGCAGGACACGGGACTCAGGCACTGGGAGTAGTGTGAGAAGCCCTCACGTTTTCCGGCTCTTCGGATTACTGGATTGTTGGGATTTTTGGTTTCCAAAAAGGACAGACGCTCTCATTTTGACTGTAAAACCACGTGAAAGATCTTTGTTTTTGTTAGAATAATGCAAAATGAAATGTTAGTCAACTCTAATATTCAGTTTTGTTCATGCATAATTTATCTAATGAAATAAAAACAAAATGCTTAACAAGGATGAGTTCTGAATCTCTACTAGTGGGGTGAATCTCACAAAATATAAGTTCCCCCCAAATTATAAATACATTTTTGCTTGAAGAAATTATTTTGCAATTCAATGACACTTAAAGGAGAACTCCGGCGCAAAATGAACCTTTGGTCTAATAAAACATTGGTACCTAGTCAACCGTTCTCTGAGATTTGTTTTCATGATAATCGAATGTAAAGAGTTTTATCTCTAAAAACTGTTTAGCGTATAATGCTAGTAATTGGGGCATATAATAAGTAAAAAGAAATCGCTAGTTTATACCACTAACAAGGCTCAAAATAGCCCCACACTAACACAGTAACATAATGAGGGTCCCTACATGCAAAACGAAGCATTGAGAACTTTGTAAGTGTACAGACCGTTTAATAAGAAGATAAAGATAAAGACAGTCCACTTCGTGTACACAGGACAGGAGCCATCTTTGGAAAACAGTCTCGACTAATCAAACCACGAACGACGTGCTAAGTGAGCTGAACTGTATGAAGTTCAGTGAACTTCTGAACTGTATGAATGGCGTTCATGGTTTGATTAGTCGAGACTGTTTTCCAAAGATGGCTCCTGTCTGCATACACGAAGTGGACTTTTTTTTTTAATGAACAAAAAGTACAGGGGATACAAGTATCAAGCACAAAAAGATAAAATAAATATAACAGTACAATCAAGCAAGGCAGTAGATAAGGGATAGTCTACTAAAAAACAAATAAAAGTTCACAAAACATGCACAGAAACTACAAATACACAAAATGAATACAAGTAATTAGAAATAAATAGCATTAGAAATAGATAAATAATAATCTTCAGAAAATCAGGAGGTCATTTATAATGAAACCATAATTTCTTTGAGCAACAAAGTAGTTTTAGTAGCTTTCTTATTAGCTGATAAATACACGAAGTGGACTGTCTTTATCTTTATCTTCTTATTAAACGGTCTGGACACTGACAAAGTTGTCAATGCTTCGTTTTGCATGTAGGGACCCTCATTATGTTACTGTGTTCGTGTGGGGCTATTTTGAGCCTTGTTAGTGGTATTAACTAGCGATTTCTTTTTACTTATTAGATGCCCCCATTACTAGCGTTATACGCTAAACAGTTTTTAGAGATAAAACTCTTTACATTCGATTATCATGAAAACAAATCTCAGAGAACGGTTGACTAGGTACCAATGTTTTACTAGACCAAAGGTTCATTTTGCGCCAGAGTTCTCCTTAAGTAAACGTTTACATATGTTAAGTATTTGCACTACCTTTAATTAATGAAGATTGTATATTAATTCTATGAATTAAAGGGAGAATGTGCAAATACTATACATATACACACACATATTAAATACTCTTGAATTATATAAGTTATATATATAAAAAACATTTCTTACAATAAAATAGTTGACTTGATTTATGTGAAAATTGTGAGTGTCAATATATTACTTTGTCAACTATACGAGTGTATTTCTGCCAAATAAATGGGGGTGAAAGGGTCTTGTTTTTGTGAATGTTCAACCAGTTAATAAAGAAGGAAAAATATTTCTGAATATTTCAAAACTTTATTAGAAATGAGAGACCTCTTATTTTACATAATGATACAATGGCTTTGCACAGGAACCTAATGCCTTCATTTCTTCATTCAGGAATCTGTAAATAAACTGAAGTCACAGGGAAGCAAGTTTTCACAATTTCATCGCAGTGAATTGATAGATGCCTACAGCAATAAGTGTTCAACATAGTCATCACTCTAGACAGCTTGGGTTTAGGTTTAGGTTCCTAAATGGTCGATTATATACAGTCAAAAGATGTGCTAATGCTTCTACCAACTTGACATAGAAAAGAAATTAATATACAAAGATGTACTGTTTAAAAAATAATATAAATCATTTTTACAGTTTGTGTAAAATGTATTTTTCAAATACATGGTTTTTTGAAAGATCTATTTACAAAAGGAACAATCAGTAAGAAACCCCTGGGCTTAACATACTGGTGAGAGAAGCAACGAATTTATTCAATTGGTCAAGAACTCAAAATGAAAATGAGAATAATTGTTTAAATTATAAAGTACCAGGAAGACATAAAAAAAAAAAAAGGATGGAGAGGAAAAAGCAGGTCACCAATTTCTGGTGTTCCATCAAGGGAGCTTTGGGCCCAAATGAATGAACAAAACATGGGAAGATGCTGTTTACTGCACAGTAGTTACCCAAATTGTGACGTCACATTCAAAGGTTCAAGATGACCCCACAAAATTCTCATATTCCTTCTACTCCACCGACCGAACTGAATGTGGGACGACTGATTCTCATCTTGTAAAAAATACAAAAATGCTGTCCACGGACTGAATAAATATATTTAACAAGTTGCAAGATAATACCTTTATTTTACACAAAAATTTCAGCTCTAGAAATCTTTCATTAAATAACTTCACGGCTGCGATATATACTTTTTGAAATTTTCCATACTAAAATAAAAACTCTGCAATTACATATAAAAAGACAAAATACACTTGCAAAGGAAATTAGTCCACTGAAAACAGTTTTATCTCGTGTTCCACTGTAAACATTTTATACTTTTTTTTTTCATTTCCATTTTCTTATTTTATTAAAAAGAGACAACAAAAATAGGTTTTGCATAATTCTCTGTGCTCACATACTAAGATAGAAGTGGAAGACGCCAGCTGCGGTTTTCAGTAAACTACATTCCCTTTTGCAATTGACTTTGTCCAACTTTTCCAAAATAGGGCACTCTGCTGTAGCACGTGTACTTTGGCAGTTCTGATGGAACAAGCGCACTACAATTGACCTTTCTTTGAATAACCATATCCAGCTGGTTAAGGTGACCATTACCTAGGGATCCGAGACCGTTTTCTTACCGTGTTCTGATAGAGGAACGAACAAGTGATTGATTAGCAGTCCCTGCTGCGCAGAAGCAGTAAGAGGAGGTTTCTGTTCAGCGTTTGTAGAGAGAAGCGAAAAGTGCCGTCGTATTCATTCTGGATGGATAAATCGTAAGCTTTGATTCCGTAGATTACATTCAACCCTCACGTAGAGTCCGTTCCCTGGTGCCGACAGCGAGCGAGAGGAGGCAGGATCAGTTTACAAAGTGCAGAAGGTGGGAGTGGCCAATAGGGATCAGAGGCGGCGTGGAGGCGGAGGGCAGTCGAGTGCTATTGGCTGCTTGCTCTGGCTCATCAGTATGCGTGTCTCCGCGGAGGCAGCGGGATGCTGAGAAGGCAGAGGTGGAGCGGGGCGGGGCGGGGCACGGGCGTGACATCACCTGCACTCAACGGCCACAGTGTTCTGCGTGGGGGAAGCTGAAGACGGGCTCATGCCTGTGTCGGACGAGCCTGATGATGTGGACGCTGTGGTGTGGGACACTATTGATCAGAAGTCAGAGGTTAATCATTTGCAAAAGAAAAGACATCGAGAAACCCAAAAGCTATTTGCATTTTTGACTAACAGTTTTCAAATTCTTTAAACTTGACAATCAGCTAAAATAAATGGTAAAAATTATTATAAAATTATAATATTAAAATGGAATTGATAATTACTTTTAATAAAATGAATTACATTATCCTCATCATTAAGTAATAAATTATTCATATTAAATAAAATAAATACAAATTTACCTTCTCTTTCTTTCTTTTTTAACCTTTTCCGCCTCCTGTCGATGGAAGCCACCTCAGACTTGAGAGACATGTAGTATTTCCTGATTTCCTGCAACTTCTTTTGCAAGAATGAAATGCGCTCAGTACTTGACATGTTGTCCAGCTCAGCTGTGGAAAACAAAAGCAGGAACCAGTCAGGAGAGCATGTAAAGTTACATCCTTTACAAAAAAAAAAAAATTGAGACGACAGACATTTAATCTACAACGGTATGGATTGGCATTAGAGTACACCAAGAGACATCTGGGTCCATTATCGATTGCAACATACAATAATTGTAAAAATTCTCTCGTTTTAGTCATTCCCTAGTTATTTTTTTGTAATTGACGTTTTTAATCAGGCTACTTGTCCGGTCGGGCAAGTAAAATTCTCTTTTATTTGTCCATTCAAAAAATATCTACTTGTCCCAGACATCTGCATTTAAAGAAAGGCAATTTTGAACTACATTTCTATTATTTACACACTTTAATGAAATTTCAATGTTTTCAAACTAAAGCTAAATTGTTGCTGAACATGAATTAAAGCAGAGGTTAATCAGACAGCCAAGAGAAATGTGACATCACATGACATCAGTCAAGTTAGCGAAACCATTCTCTGGTATCATCATATTTGACCCTGTTCTTTTTTTTACATAACTTCAATATTTACTGAAAAATAACGGAATAAACCCGACCTAACTTTTAACCTTCAATGTTTTCAATCTAATGCTTTTACAAGACTTGACTCTGTGATAACCTTTTACATAACTTAAAAAAAAAAGTTTTTATTTCTCAAATAATAAAAATAATAAATTGTTATCAACCAACTTGATGAGCTCCACTAGTGGCTGCGACAGAGTGAGCGGCAGGTCTTGTTCAGCTAAGAACGCAGATATACGCACTTTGTGGTCACATACACGGTGAGCCATAGACAGGAACAACAACGCGCTACATATTTATTTTCCCCTCATTTTTTCCAATTGACGGAAATCCGTCGTAGCAACTGAGGACTTTAAGCCCTGTCGGTATAGTAGAATTTCCCAATTTCGAAAGTTAAATTGCACAGTAATAGTGAAACTTTATGGATCAATTGCATCTCAGAAATAAGTATTTTAATATAGCCTGGATTCTGGCATTGGCAGCACACTGCCTTATTTTAAGTGGAGAGAATCACTATAAAATGTTACAGTGAGAACTTGTCTACATCTGAAGTCAGCAAAGCATGAGAAGCCACAAGCAAAATGTGTCAAATTAACTTCGGAAAAGTTTTGAAAACTCACTCAACTGGCAGGACCACTTGTGTGTGCGGGGGGAAGCGAGGGACTGCTTCTCTTTGTGCTTGTCTTTCTCCATGTCTTTACTGTTGGGAGAAACCATACCGGGCGATCGAGAAAGCTTCTGGCTCTTGGGTAGGCTGGAGTGCTTGACTGGGGTTAGCTTATTAGAGCTGTCCATGGCAGGCAGGTCCTCACTGTCGCTACTGTGACCTGGGGACATACAGAAAGACAGTCAATATTGAAACAGACTCAAATCCGATCAAATTAGCAGACTAACAAACAATACACTACACACACACACAGTTGAAGCTAAAATGCTGCTAACCATATGAGAATTGAAGCAGAGGTTAATCAGACAGCCAAGAGAAATGTGACATCACATGACATCAGTCAAGTTAGCGAAACCATTCTCTGGTATCATCATATTTGACCCTGTTCTTTTTTGACATAACTTAAATATTTACTGAAAAATAACTCAAACCTGACCTAACCTTCTATGAGTTTATCAGTTTATAGCATAGACCTAACAGAAAAATATAACACTGACTTAGACAGCAATCTATAAATGCGTCCAAAGCTTTTAAAACACTTCAAAACACTCACCTGCTCCATTCTTTTCTGTTTTACAAACAGCGCTTGAACGTTTCTGGCTGCGTTTTTGCTTCTTGGCCGACGAGCCGGTAATGCAATCCAACAACCTCTTTTGACCTGAAAAATTCAAAATAGTAACCAAACGGATGATAAACATGAAAATAATAATCAAGCAAAAATAAATAAATAATAAAAATCATTAAAAAAAAGCTAATCTAATAATGAGCAATATATTGTGGATTATATTAGCATCAGGCGACAGTAGGCACCAGTCATCAAGCTTTAACTTACCTCTGTCCTTCCCATCTCGATCCTGCAGTGAGATGCTGGAATTGCTCGAACTCGCACTAGCATCAAAGCTATGAGTTGACTCGTTCTCCCCGAGCCCCTCCTGTGATTCTGCCACACTGTCCACCTCAATGGTTGCATCACTCTCTCCCTTAGTGCTTTGAGATTCGTCTGGGCTGGGGGTAGAGGATGGGGAAAACAGACGTGGAGGTCCCACTGCAACCAGGACATGAGGAAGGTGGTCAGAAGGCTCCAGAGGCTGAGGCTCAGGCTGAGCTTTCTCTTCCTCCTCCATTTTCAGTATCTCTTCACCAGAGGGTTTCTCCTTC
This sequence comes from Rhinichthys klamathensis goyatoka, assembly GCF_029890125.1. NCBI lineage: Eukaryota > Metazoa > Chordata > Actinopteri > Cypriniformes > Leuciscidae > Rhinichthys > Rhinichthys klamathensis. The sequence continues at coordinate 9,408,863 of NW_026606660.1, forward strand.
TCCTCTGGATCATCAAGGTCCACTTCGTGGCAGACCAGTGCCTCTGGGCCAATTTGAGGCATCATTTCCTCATTTGTGGCTGTTGTTGGATCCTCCAGCCTTGGGCATGGAGGTTCTACCTTGAGGAGCACCTCTCTGGTAAGAGCAGGCATCTCAGATTTCATCTCGATATCTTTGCTGGGCGATGATAGTGTTGGAGTAGAGGGTTCCTCGGGTTTCTCCTCGGCCCTCTTCTCAGGCTCAGGTTTGTTCTCTATCTGTGGTGTTTTAACTGGAGAAAGCGCTTTGGGTTCTTCTTTTCGGTCCAAGCGAATTTTCTTTTCCGGCGTTCGCTGTTCAGTGATTTTGCGTTTCACGGCGTTGCTTCGCTCTGGAGGCCCGATGTCCTCTGTCGCAGAGTCCGTGTCTGAACCGGCTGTCTCCGTCAGCTTTATTCTCTCTACGGGACTGTTATGCGGTGTTTCCTGGGATTTCTTCAAAGGCCGAGGAGGAGTGGAGGGTTCCTCTGTCTCTGTGTGATTAGCAGCCGGAGGTGTTTGTGTCTCTGATCCTGGCTCTTTCAAACGAGGCTTCTTTGCTCTTGGTTTTGGAGATCCGTCATCAGACTCAACAGGGAGCCGGGATGCATCTTCCTCTGGTTTACACTCACTCTCCTTGAAGTTGGGCATCTCCTGTGGGCTGCTGGGTAGTTCAGGCTCAGTCTGATCAGGTTCTGGCATTGTGCTCTCCTCTGAGAGATCCTCAGCTTCCAGTTGTTTTGCTGTCAAGGGTGAATCAGTTCTCTCGGTCCACTCCAGCTTCTTCTCAGGAGATTCCTCGCACTCACTATCATCTGAAGAGTTCCCTGAATCTAAAAATTTGAAATTAAGAATGAAAATACATAAAAGTTAACCATCATGAAGCTGTAAACTATACTTAAAAACTAAAGATGCACATATGTACTGGACAAGATAAGTAATTATCTGTGTTTTTTGAGCCAACGGTAAAAAAAACCCTCAAAAACATCTGGATTAAAAACCATTGGTTCCAAAAGGGGGCAGGAAAAAGGCAGTTACAAACTTGTAAAGTGATGAAAATGTTTTACACAATTTCACGTGACTCGTTAAGCCATGCACTTCAGCATGAGCTCACTGGTTTG